>NC_056725.1:1226837346-1227437346 GCF_019279795.1 Protopterus annectens
ACCCACAAGAAAAGAACTATCTGAAGAGAGTTCTTCTGTTCATCCCACTAACAGAGAGTCAGGGATTGACTGGTTTGGGAAGCAGGCATATGCATCAGTGAGTTTCGCTCTTTGAGCACTGAATTAATTAAATCATTTGATCAGGTTCCAGACTTGACCAAAGAGATCTCCAGGTGTCTGTTAGGGTTTTTGCCTGTGGATGTTCAAAAAACAGTGGACTCCCAGCTTTGTACCTTACAATCCATCTTAAATGTAGCCATGTGCCTGCTTTCCTTTGCAGCTGATGGCACAGCCAGAGTGACATGCACCATCATTACCCTGCACCGCCATGCCTGGATGCATCTGTGTGGTTTTGATGAATGCTTTAAGTCATCCTTTGTTTATGCCCTCTATGATGTTTCATCTCTTTTTGGCTCTAAAGTCAAAGACACAATTATAAGGAGCCAACAGGATGGTAAGTCTGTCTCTGTAGTGGGAGTCCACTTTTCAGCCCTGCAAAGATCCTTCTCCAGGAATCAAAGATCAGGGAAAAAGATGTAGTTTCATAAATCACAGCATTCTTACCATGACTCATCAGGTGATACACCTACCCGAGGCAGAGGGGGAGGTAATTCTAATAGATGACACCCTAAAGACAGAGGCAGACTGCACAATGAAGGATTTAAAGGTCCTTTCACTGAGAAAGCCTGTTAGCACTCCTGAATGGTTGCCTGACTGCTGCACTATAAAGGCAGTCAGTGGGCACCTATCTTTACATCCTCAAGCCTGGCTCAACATAACTTCAGATTCTAGGGTTCTAAAGATAATTTTCAGAGGCTTTTCAGTTCCCTTTTCCCTTCCACCTTAGAAAAAGAAAAAAGTCCCCAGTGTTCCACCCAGTCAGTTGGACTCAGCAGCCATAGAAATTACAAAGCCACTAGAAAAAAAAAAAAAAAAAAAAAAAAAGAGTCATCCAACCAGTCCTCTAAGACCAGTTAGAATCTGGAGTCTATTAAAGGTTCTTAGTACAAAAGAAGACAAGGGGTCCTCAGTCATCTAAACCAATTTGTAAAATAGACAAAATTACAGATGGTCAGAATTCAGTCCATTTTACCTCTGCTGAGGAAGGACGATTGGATGTGCTCCATAGATCTCCTGGATGCCTATATCATATCAAGCTAGCAAGGCACTCCAGGAGATTTCTCCACTTCTGGCTGGGATCCGATCATTACCAGTTTCAAGCCCTGTCTTTCGGTTTCACCACAGTCCCCAGGGTGCTCACAAAGATAATGGCAATGGTAGCAGCACACTTGTGTCTGCTAGGGATCCAGATGTTCCCATAGCTCGACAATTGGATCCTAATGGCTACCTTTGAGCATTTACTGCTGTATCATCAGGATTAGGTGTTCCAGTTGCTACTGGACCTAGGCATAACCATGAATTTTCCAAAATGCCACCTGTCCCCATCCCAGGAACTAGAATTCATAGGCTGCAGTGTGGATACCATCCATCAGATAGTAAGCCTTCCCCAGTCAAGGGTTTACTCATTCTGATCACTGCCGTCAGCTACTACATCATCCATTACTACCAGTGAGGTTAGTGCTATGTCTGTTAAGTCTCATGGCATCCACAATAGTAATGTTTCCTTTAGCCAGATACTATGAGAGTACTGCAGTGGAACTTAGCAGTAGAATGGTTTCATTCCATTCATCCTTTGTATGCAAAAATACAAATTACACAAGCTTGCAGAGAATGCATTGCATGGCGGGTAACATCCTCAACAGTAACTGATGATCGGTAGTTCCACTCAGATTCACTGACAGTGGTGGTAACTACAGACACCTGCCTTCTAGGATGGGGGCATTTCAAAGGGAGAATGGTCCAAGGTTCAGAATCACCCCTAGAGGCCAATTTTCACATAATTCTGTTGGAGTTGAGGGCAGTCCTACTAGTGTTCTGGAATTCCAGGATCTCTTTCTCCAAGGTGTGATCTCCATACAAACAGACATCATGGCAGTGGTATGGTACATCAACAAATGAGAGCAACTCCTTCTTATCCTTTATGTTGGAAAGCCATGAGAGTTTGGCGGTGGGCAATTTGTTCACCCTTCTTTCTAGTAGCAATGCACATCCCGTGGTCTACCAGTATGTTAGCAGACAAATTGAGCAGAACTAGCCTGATGCCTCACAAGTAGTCTCTCAATCCAACAGTGACAAGTTTGATTTTTCAGTCAGTGGGGCCAGTCTTGCTGCAAATTATTTGCCTCCTTTCTGAACAACAAATGCAGCAGGTATTTTGCCTTGAACTATCCATAGGATCAGGTACTAAGGGACTCTGTAGTCCACAACTGGCCCCATGGATATCCTGTATGCTTTTCTACCTTTGCTGCTAATGAAAAAATTCATATAGAAAGCAAGACAGTGCAATTCCAGGGTGATCCTCATTGCCCTATTTTGACCCAAAAAGACATGGTTCCCCTACCTGTGGCCTCTGTCAGTTCATCCCCGTGGATGTTTCATTGCCATACAGACCTATTAACTTACCCTTCTGGACCAGTTCCACCAGGTTAGAAGTCCATAAAGCTAAGTGCATGGCTCCTCATGGCTCCTCCAATTGTAAATGTAGCCAGAGATGCCAGGCTTCCCTTTGTGGAAAGTCAGTGTTCTTTCTGCCTTGTGACCAAAATAATACCAACAACCAAAAACAGGTCTATGTCTTCCGAGGCAATCAGTAAGTGGTAAAGACAGAAGATGCCCCGAGTGTTGCAGATGAAAGCGCGTAACTGTTTATTAAAGGTTGCTTGGATGGATTAGAGGTCTAGAGTTTGGAAATATTATTGCATCCATCTTTACCACTTACTGATTACATCAGACTACGTGGACCTGTTTTTGGTTATTCTTTCTGCCTCCCAGAAACCGGCCACTAGAAAGTTATACTACAGCAAATGAAAGATATTTTCTGTTTGCACCCTTTCTAAAGGGCTTGCTCAACCCCTTTTCAGCTCCTATTCCATCTATACTAGAATTTCTATCCAAATTCTTTGATAATGGATCCATTTATTCCACAGTCAAGGTTCAGATGGTGGCTATTTCAAATTTTCATATCAGACACAATGACAGTCCTATAGTTTCATTGAAAGTAGTTAAAACCGTTTTGAAAGGCACCTTTGCTTTGACCCAATTTCTGTCTGAACCTGCAGCCAAAGCAGATTTAAAGTTCCTCACTTGGAAGACAATTTTCTTAGCAGTAGTTACATCACCCAGATGAATTTTGGAGTTATTGGTGCTTTCATGTAAGCCTTTATATTTATTCTTTCTCATAGGAAAGAATCTGTTAGAAGTAACATGTCCTTTATCCCTATGTTGGCATCTGAAATAAATCTTAACCAGTCCATAAACTTAACAGTTTTCTTCCTTAGATACTTGAACAAAGGGTAGTACATTTTGCATTTGTTAATTGTCCGCAGATAGCTCAGATTCTGTCTTAGAACAAAACAGTTCAGAAAAGAAGATCAGCTGTTCATTTCATTTTCTAAACCAAAGTTTGGTAAAGCAGTGGCCAACGTTACTTTATCAAGATTGTTATCAGATTGCCTTTGTCTATAATGAGAACAATTTTGCCTTTACCAACCAAATTTAAGACTCATTTAACTAGAGCCTTTTCTAAAGGAATCTCCATTGATGACATATGTGCTGCAGCCACCTAGTCCACAGTACACACCTTTGCTTCTCACTTTAAACTGAAAGTACAATTCAGATCATATTCTTCCTTTGGGTCCACCATATTCAGGAATCTCCTTCCTTGATACTGCCCTGCTTGACAGCTTAGGATTCTGTCCTATATGTTTGAAATGGATGAAAATAGACAACATTGTGTATGAAGGTTATGTGCCTACCATAATGTTAGATCCATGTTGTTGTATTTTCATCCGGTTCAAGCTCCCTTCCTCCTGTCCCCTTCCATATTGTCACCTATGGCTTCAAGTTGATTGAGCAGACCATTTACTGTGCACTGTTATATGAGACTGTAACCATTTCTTTTCTATAGACTGAGACTAGCTAAGTCATGGGTGCCTCTGATAGATTGTCTAGATATGGCACAAGAAGGGGGTAAACTTGATCTGAGCTGCTAAGGTGGAGTATAGGGAGTTTTGGGTAGGAGAGGAGTCAGAGCTCTGAATCTGAAGGAGCTTTAGATTTGGTGCTGAGGTTGAATCGAGTGAGATGTGACAAACCCATATGTTTGACCCAGATGAAAATCAGACAACATGGATCTAAGGATGTTCTTCGTGTTTCACTGTTGCAGTCCTCACATATGATTATCCGGCTCCTGGTAGCCCTCAGTCGGCCCGAATACCAGAGTCCTTGGTATATGACGTCGGCTGCCACTGGTTGTAAAACTGATGTCAGAACGTCAGGTATAAAGGGAGGCAGCCGATGCCATTTCCTCAGTCTTTCTTGCCACGGAGCCTGAAGCAGATGCAATTCGCACTAGTGCCGATCGGCCATTTACCTTCGTTTTGCTTTCCGACTACCAAGTTGAAGACACCTTCAGATAAGTACCCCATTGGGGATCCTCTTTTATTGCTTTAACGAATGTCAGATAAAGTTAATAACTGTCTTGCCTGTGGAAAACAGATTCTGCACCATGATTTCCATTCCTGTTGTATAACTTGTTTGGGCCTTGAGCATGACGTCCATAACTGCGATCTCTGTGCTTCCTTTAACCCTGCGTACCATACATTGAGCTAATATTTTGTATAAGCATTTCGGAGTCTGGCCTAAGTTCGTCGGTATGGCGTCTTCTGGTCTCCCGACTTCGGATATACCTAGGAACCGCAAAGACAAAGACCGTGACAGGCCTAGAGTTAAATCTGCTGACGATGCACCAGTGAAATTGGTTGTCAGCACAGCAGTAGTCAGTGAGGTGCTTTCGCAGCCCCTGCAGCCTGCAGATTTTCAGCCGCAAGCCTCTGCCGAGACCTTTATGGAGTCCTCCATGCCACAGGCTGCTATTTTGTCTTCAGACCCTCCGCCTGTTGCCGCCTCAGATGGGTCCGGTACCACTTTGCAGGCACCGGCTTCTGACGCCTCTTCTTTTTGACATGAGACCAGAACCAGACTGACTACCTTAGTTCAGACTTCTGCAGTTGTTAGGCCTCCCAAGTCCCTCTGGATTGCTAGTAAACCTTCCAGCCACAAACCTACACACAAGCAGGCGTCGGCCTCCCCTCCTATGCCTCTGTCACAGTTGGTAAAGATGGCTGGTGATCTTCTTTCCCTGATTAGGGGCTCTCATCCCCCCCCCTTCAAAGAGGGCTAGGGAATTATCTCCTGATGTTTTATCTGTCTCAGATTCTGAGATTTCCAGTATGTCTGCTGGTGAAGAAGGAAATTTTCAACTTTTTTCTGGCTTTGAGGATTCTGATACTGAGGACTCTATCCCTTCTTCCTCCCCTCCAGAAGATTTTTCCTTTGGGGATGCTTTGAATACTTTTAGGGAGCATTTTAAATGGGAATGTCAGGATTTTCCACAGTCTAAGAAAAGAATCAGGGAATTTTTGGATTTGCCACAGCATAAAACTCTGGCTATACCTCCAGTTTTGGAAGTTGTAGATGACTTTTTCATGGAAAATTCTTTAACTCCTAATTCTGTTCCTCCTGCCCCCAGAAAACCGGATAGGTATTATAGTGTTCCTGAATCTAATCAATTCCTTTTTAAAAACTCTACTGCTGGAGCCAGAAATTATTTCTCAAGGCCCCAAGGGTGTTAAGGCTACTATTGCTAAAAGCTGTGTGCCTTCTGATAAGGAGTCTAGGGCCTTGGACAGGTGGGGTAAAGAAGTCTATACCTCTGCAACTCTTGCCATTAGATCCGTGAGCTGTCTTTTTCACATGCTTAACTATCAGCAGCATACTTTGGAGGCTATTAAGGCTAAACTTGGAGAGATTCCTTCCATGATGGAGAACAAAGATTTACAAGACTTACTTAATTCTGCCACTTTAGTTAATAAGCATTCACTTCATTGTGGTTTTGACACTTTGGAGGCTTCCTGCAGAGCAGCAGCCACTGGTTCTGTAATTAGAAGGCATGCCTGGCTCAGGGAGCAACCTCTTTCTGAACCTGTTAAGTCTAAATTGCTGGATGTTCCTTTGCACAAGGACAATCTTTTTGGCAGTAAGGCGGAGGAGTTACTGAAGAAGTTGGAGGATAAGGCAAAATCTATGCAAGCTGTAAAAGATTCCCTTCAGGTTCAGCCTCCTCGGGTTAGTAGGCATTATCCTTCCAAGAACTGGTCTTTCCCTGAACCTGGCAAGCAGGGTCACTCTAGGCCTAGGGGTTTCAGATCTTCCAGAGGGCAGGCTTCTGCTCCTCAAAGGGCTAAACAATGGTATTCTTCTTCTACTAAATCGGGGAGTTCTAAGCTAGCTTCCCAAAGCAAACATTCTCAATGACTCCGGCCTTCTTGTGCCTACCTCTGTGGGCCCTGGGTTTCCTTTGGGGGGAAGGTTAGCCAGGTTTGCAGAGGTATGGTCTATCATCACAGATGACAAATGGGTGCTCTGTATAGTAAACCGAGGTTACAAGTTTTAGTTTCACACCTTCCTTGTTTTACAAGGGTACCCAGACATTCCCAGAACTCTCAGAGCAGAGGTAGAAACTCAAATTTCTTCTTTACTGACTATGGGGGCTATAGAGCCAGTTCCTGCAAATCAGGCAGTCTTAAGATTTTATTCAAGACTTTTTCTGGTACCCAAGAAAGGGGGCACCTGGTGCCCTATTCTGGATCTGTCTATTCCAAACACTTTTCTGGTGATTCCGAAATTCAAGATGGTCACCCTTCAACATTTACTACCAATGCTGTGCAAGGATTCATGGCTGGTAACTTTGGATCTCAAGGAGGCTTATCTGCACATCCTAAAAAGGGAAAGTTGCAGGCAGTTCCTTCGCTTCAGGGCTGCGGAGCAACACTTTCAATTCTCTGCATTGCCCTTTGCCTTATCTACTGCTCCCAGAGTTTTTACCAAGTGCCTGGCTCCAGCCATTGCTTTTTGCAGGCAGAGAAACATTCAAATTTATCCTTACCTGAACGACTGTCTCATTCAAGCAAACTCCCCAGAACAACTAGAAAAGGCTTTGGATTTCATGAAGAACACTCTCACCTCTTTGGGTTACACTCTCATTGAAAAAAAGTCAAAGTTGGTTCCTACAAGGGAGATTGTTTTCTTGGAAGCGAGTCTGAATACAGCCACCCAGATGGCATTCCTCCCTCAACAGAAGCAAGAAGATCTTTAAGCTTACTTCATGAACTTGGCAAGCATGACCCACCTCTCTGCAGGGAAATTCCTGCAAGCACTGGGGTTCATGGCTTCATGTATTTTGATGATCCCATATGCAAGGCTGCATATGAGAAAACTTCAGTGGTACCTCAAGAATCTTTGGTGTCAACACACACAGGACTTAGACTTGATTCTTCCCCTGATTCCCTGTCTACAAATGGAGTTCCTCTGGTGGGTGACAGCCTGTTCTCAGAACAAGGGTCTGCCTTTTTGCCCACCGCCTGCCAGCCAGACTCTCACCACAGATGCCTCAGGTGTTGCATGGGGGGCTCATCTGGAAGGCAGGGACATACAGGGGACTTGGAGCAACCAGCAGATTCATCTGCACATAAACTTAAAAGAATTGCTGGTAGTGCAGCAGGCCTTGCTGGCTTTCAAGGACCTACTCAACCCTGGGACTCTGCTGATCAGGACAGACAATACCAGAGGTATGTGGTACATCAACAAGCAGGGGGGGACTCGCTCTTACTCCTTGTGCAGACAAAGCATGAGACTATAGTCCATAGCAGCATCCATGGGCTTACATCTAAGAGCCCAGTATCTCCCAGGGAGGCTAAACTCCTTGGCGGATCATTTAAGCAGACATGTTCTGGATCCTCATGAGTGGCAACTGAACAAGGACATTTTCCATCGCATCACTCATCATTGGGGCACCCCACAAGTGGATCTTTTCTCCTCTCACATCAGTCATCTCGTTCCAACTTTCTGCATGAGGGAGTTTCACAACAAAGCTTGGAGGGTGGACCTGTTGTCCTTCCCATGTACACATCTCTCAGTTTATGCATTCCCTCCTCTGCCTCTTCTTCCCAGAGTGCTGCTAAAGATAAGGGACAAAAAAACCAAAGGCAATTCTGATAGCACAAGATTGGCTCAGGCAGCATTGGTTTCTCCTCCTGTGCAGCCTTTCACAGGCTCAGTCTTGGCATCTTCCCCTGGTACCAGATCTGTTGCTTCAGGGAGGGGGAAAGTTCCGTCATCCTCATCTTCAGACTCTGCATTTAACTGCCTGGCTAATACTTTCAATCTTTCCCAACAGATGGTTGAAGTTCTTCATGAGGCCAGGAGGCCTAGCACCAGAAAATCCCATGCAGATAAATGGAAGAGATTTTGCTCTTGGATGCTGGCTAAAGGAGAAGATTTTTCTAATCCTTCTCTTTCCCTCATTCTTGACTACCTAGCAGGACTGCTTAATGGTGGACTTTCCTTTTCTTCTATCAAAATTCACACTTCAGCAGTTTTGGCTCATTGTTCTTTTGAGCAACCCATTTTTTTCTCACCCCTTGATGAAACAGTTCCTGAGGGGAGCTAGTAATCTTAGACCTGCCAGAAGAGCTCCTGCTCCTGCTTGGGGTCTTAATTTTGTCCTGGAAAAACTTACTCTGCCTCCCTTTGAACCAGCTGCCTCTGCAGATTTGAAGTTTCTATCCTGAAAGACTGCTTTCCTTTTAGCTATTACTTCAGCTAGAAGGGTATCTGAGCTGCAAGCCTTAATGGCAGTAGAACCTTTCATTATTTTTCACTCAGATCGAGTTTCTATGAGAACTCATCCCTTCTTCATGCCCAAGGTAGTTTCCAGTTTTACCCTTAACCAGTCTATTCACCTGCCTACATTTTTCAAAAATCCCCAAAATAAAGGGGAAAGGATTCTGCACTCTCTTGATGTGCATAGACAGCTGAGATTTTACTTAGACAGGTCTAAATCCTTTTGAAAATCTGAACAGTTGTTGGCTAGCTTTGCTCCTGGGGCTCAGGGTAAAGCTATTTCAAAACAAACCATATCCAAATGGATTGCTCATTGTATTCACTTTTGTTACCTGCAGCATGGGAAGGTTCCCCCTCAGGGTATTAGGACCCATTCTACTAGAGCAGCCTCTACCTCTGCAGCCTTTTTGAGAGGTGTGCCTACTAAGGACATTCTAGAAGCAGCTACTTGGTCTTCTGTCCATACTTTCACAAAGCATTACAATCTACCTTTGTTTTCTAAATCCAGGGCTGGTTTTGCCTCTGCAGTTTTGCAGGGCCTTCTTACCAGCCCTTAATCTGTGATCCTTCCCCCCCTTGTCTTTTTCCTGGGCTTTGGGAATCAACCCATATGTGAGGACTGCAACAGTGAAACACAAAGAACATAGTACAGTTGTGTACACTTACCATAAATGTAGATGTTCCAGTGTATTCACTGTTGCATTCCTGGTTTCCCACCCTCCATTCCCCCTTTTTTCCTAAGGCACAGACTATATATATTTTTATTTTTTGTATGACATATGTCTTCCTGGGTTAGCCTTCTTTTGGGAGCACCTGACAGTTAAGGCAAGAAAAACTGAGAAAATGGCATCAGTTGCCTCCCATTATACCTGACGTTCTGACATCAGTTTTACAACCGGCAGCAGAGGGCCAACTGAGGGCTACCGGGAGCCTGATAACCATATGTGAGGACTGCAACAGTGAATACACTCGAACATCTACATTTATGGTAAGTGTACACAACTGTACTTTATGGTAAGTACATAACTTTCATATATCCTTAAAAACAGGTCTCCTGTTTTCCTTCCCTGCTCTAAAGCAGTCAGTCACCACAGACACTTTGGACTTTGCTTTGGGAGTAATTTCAAAAGGGATAACAGTGCAGGGGGGTGGGACACAAAGGACAGTCACCAGCTCATAAATATCAAGGAGATGCTTGCCCTTATCAAGGCTGTCAATTCTGTGAGCCATCTTTGGTCCCCTCTGTGAACCATCTTTGGTCCCCAGGACCTCTTCAAGTGGCTGCAGACAATACCACAGTCATGTGGTACATAAGCAAGGGGGAACCAGGTCATCGCCCCTTTGCAGATTAACCATATTAGCATGGGATATTGCTTTACAGCACAGTCTCATTCTACAGGCATCCTGCGTTCTATCAGAGCAAAATTGTGTGGCAGAAAAGCTGAACAGGATCAGGGCAGGCACTCACAAATAAAAACTAAATCAGAGGCTGTACCAAGATATAATCCATTTTTGGGGAGCTCCTCAAATAGATCTCTTTGCCTCCTGTCTGAACAGTCAACTGGCAAGATTGTGCTCCAGGATTCCATGCAGTAAGACTTGGAAGACAGATGTCTTTTCTTTTCCTTGGACTAGAATTTTCCTGTATGCTTTTCCACCCTTTCCACTAATATCCACTGTACTACTGAAGATTCAGAAGGAATACCCCAAGATCATTGTAGTATCACTGTCTGGCTCAGGTAACCATGGATCTCCCTTCTTTTGGAAATGGCCAGGGAAAATTAACACAAGCTTCCTCACAGACTGGATCTACTCACAAGATCAGGGGTGTTTGATACACTTTGATATCAGTCATCTTCAACCAAATACCTGGATGATAAGGTCTTAATTCCTTTTTGGCACCTGATTACTAAGGATCTGCAGTAGGTACTAATGGAGGCAAGAAAGCCTACTTTTAGAAAGTCATTAATTAGCAAATGGAAAAGGTTTTCTAGTTGAGGCCAACAACACAACCAGCACCCATTCAGGGCTAGTTGTTCTCTTGTTTTACAATATTTGTGTGAGTTAAAATCCTATGGTCTTTCTTATTCTTCTCTTAAGGTTCATTTATCGGACATTTTAGCATGTCTGGCCATGGATCCTCTTCTTTTAATGCAATCTCATGTCAAAATGTTCTTGAAAGGCATTTTGCCTAAGAGGCCTCCAGGAAAATTGGTGGCCCCTCTTTGGAATCTTAATTTTGTATTAGATAAGCTAACACTTGCACCATTTAAAGCAGCTAATCTTGCTAAACATGGAAAACAGTTTTACTGATTGTTCAGACCTCTGCAAGAGGGGTATTTGACTTGCAAGATCTTATAGTGAGGCAACACTAGCTCATGTTCCATAGGGACAGAGTTTCTTGAAAACTAATCCTTCTTTTATGCCTAAAGTAGTATCCAAGTTTACTTTAAGCCAAACTACCCACCTATCCATTTTCTTTCCTGAACCTAAAAATAGGGGAGAAAGGATACTACATACTTTGGATGTCACAAACAACTCAGGTACTAACTTGACAGAACTAAATTTTTCAGATCTTCGGATCAGCTGTTCATTTCCTGTGAAGGTAAGAAGGGACAACTGTATCAAAATGCTATTTCCAAATGTTTGTCTGTGGCTATTACCATTTGTTTTACTCACCCCAACAAAACTATTCCAGGCAGGGTCAAGGTCCACTTTACTAAGGCCTTGGCCTCATGTTTGGCTTTTTGGAAAGGGTTGGATTCTAGAAGTGTTCTACAAGGTGCTATTTGGCCCTCAGTGCATACTTTTCTCTAGGTGCAGATCAAGCTTTGGTAGGACCATTCTCCAGGGATTCCTGGGTTCTTCTCCTTCCACCTCCCATATGTAGATAGCTAAGATCATCTACCCATATAGCTAATGTTACTGCAACAGTGATCACTATGATGAACTTAGTATAAGTGTATAAGTTAAACCTACCATAACAGTAGATGTTCGAATAATCACTGCTGCAGTAGTTGCTCCCTCCCTCTACCCCCCCCTTTTTTGGTGTGTTTTTTTATGCCAAGGTGTGACATTTTGTTTTTTGTTCTGGAATTGTTCTTTCAGGGCTTAGCCTCCCTCTGTCTGCTGGCAGGAAAGCTTTGAATGGATTTGTGCCCAAACTTGCCTTTTAGTCAGCTCAGCTCAAGCTGTTTGACAGTTTGAGCACATGGATTGTGCCCTGAAGCTTTGGAAGCTAGCCAGCTGTGATATCCTTGCCAGGATATAACACCACATAGCTAAGGCTACTGCAGCAGTGATCATTCGAACATCTTCTGTTAAGGTAAGTTCAATTTACACAACTGTACTTCATTGTCTAGGAAGACTCTGCTTGGTGGTGATAACCTCAGCAAGGAGACTTTCAAAACTATAAGCCTTGTCTTGTAAACCACCATATTTGTTCTTTCATAAGGAAGGGTGTTCCTCTAAAGAAATCCTAATTATCTTCCCAAAGTTGCTGCAGTCTTCAGAAAGTTGCAGAAAGTAGTCTAAGAACTAAGCCAACAAAGGAGTGGAGAAAAGAGATTTTGCCAATAGGAATGACTACAAGTAGGAATACAGAAAACAGGCAAGAGAGGGCTGGAATTTACTGGAGGAAAAACTGGCAAAGGAACCAAGGTATTGAGAGCAAATAACTAGACAGGTAAAGGTAACAGAGTGGTATTAGGTCAAGAAGAAGTTTGGATAGCATGTTAGAGACTGCCTTCCCCACCTGGTTTGATATCAGAGTATAGCCAAAGAGAAAGGGATAGGGGAATCTTAGGAAAAAGACCTGCTTTGGTAGAGTTTTTAGTTGAATCTAGAGCAGAAGCTGATGTTAAAAAAGGGATAATTAGAAGGGCATATAACGTATTGCAGTGTAACTGTAAGAATATTTCAGACTATGACAGAAAGGCTTGAGAAGAGACTGGAAAAGTAATTTACAATGGAATAATGGGAGGACATATGTATGACTTCCAAGTATTTAACAATGTCCAGAAGATTTAGGATTTTTAATTGGAAGCATTTCAATAGGTATTTTAATACTCCAAGCAGACTTCAAAGAAATTTTCCCCAGCTGGATAACAAATGTTGGAAGTGAGATGTGGAAGGAAGAGTTAACTGAGAATATGTTTTTATGAGTGTATTGAAATGGCAGATTTAAAAAATATCTCTACAGAGTACTCTGACAGAAATATTATGGTAGCAAATGATTGTAACTAAGAAAACAATTATTTTGAGCTGGGACACAGGATGTGAATTGCCTAGACATAGTAAGACATTATTAAGTTTAATTCTGTTGGCTGCCAAAAAAAGCTATTGCTAGAAAATGGAAGTCAAAGTCTAAACCAACTGTATTTGAAATATTGAATATTGTAAAAGAAACATAACAACTGGAAGATGTATCTTTAGAAAATGGAAGGAGCAAATTATATAGAAATGAATGGAAGTTGTGGAAGAATACATGCAAAATAATGTTCAGGAGGAGGAGGAGTGAAGTTTGAGAAGGCTGGAACTGAGCCATTTATGTAGTGTTGGACTAAATGAGAGTTGTAAAGAAAGAAAACATGTATGTCAAAAAATGTTAATATGGTTTATCTTTTCTATTAATGTATTTGTGCTTATGTCTTAAGTGATAATTTAATAAAAGTGTTAAAATATGTTGTTACTTGAGTCTTCCTTGGATCAGGCTCTTCACCTTCCTTTGTTTTTCCCCAGCTTCTCAAAGAAAGGTGATTATCTCCTACATTTGTTGGTGCTCATTATCAGTTACTTTAGGAAATCTGAGCAATTTTTGTCTCCTTTTGTTAAAGTTAAACTGAGAACTTGAATCTTAAAGGTCACATTGTCCAGGTGTTATTCCGATTGTCTATAGACCCAAAAGATTGTCACTGCCTAAGAAACCTAAAGCACATTCAACTGGAGTGGTAACACCCTTTAATGCTTTCTTTTGTAGAGTCCCTATTGATGATATCTTTGCTGTGGTGACTTGGTCTACAGTGCACACATTTGTCCCTCATTTCAAGCTGGACTTGCAGTCTAGATCTAGGGCTTTGTTTGGTTCAGCATTCTCCAGAACATCTTTCCATAAGTCCTTCCAGGGTTTGTGGTGGCTGGAGAGACGGTCCCATTAGTAGAGATGGACAGAAAACCTATGTACTTACCTTAATGCTAGAGCCATGTTGCCTTCTTCTGTCCATCTCAGTGCCCCTTCCTCCTTCCCCCATCCAAACTGTCATCATCTTGTACTCTCAACTGAGTGTACAGGATCTGTCTGGAGTCTTATCTTACATGCAGTTTTTGACTGTATGATTGCTGTTTCCAGTCTTTTTGCCTATATTTAGCATAAGCTGAGCACTCTGTATGAGTGGGCAAATTTAGTCTCAGGAAATGTTAGGGTAGAGGGGAATTATGGGAGGGGGAAGAGCCCAAGCTTTGGATCCAAAGTCTGAGAGTTGCTCACATTGGACATTCTCATTAGTTGAGATGGAAAGAAGAAAACAACACTGATCTTAGAAGTATGGTGAGTGTATAACATTTGTTTATTTGGCTTGCAGTCCAAGAGACCATTTAGCAGTCTAGTCCAATTTCATAATTGCCCCAAAGCACTGTCTAGTTAAGGGACTTGCTCAAGATCACATAGTAAGCAAATGAGGGCTGAGGGATTCAAACCCTGTATCACTGGAACCAGCTCAGTTATATTTCATTGTCTTAATCCTCTGCTCTAATTGCCAGACTACAAATACTACTCATTTAATTTTTTACAGTTGTCTGCTGTGTGTTACAAGTAATGCATTCTTTTCCCCCCTTTCTTTTATCATATTGTTGCATTTATTAACATAGCAAGATAATATTTGGCTTTGGAAAAAAAATGTTAACAGGAAGGCCAGTGACTGCAATTTTATATAGTAGAAAATTGCATTTGAGTTCTGATCAGTGCAGTGCCTAAAGGAATTTAAGGGATAGTGGTTTACTTACTTATGTACAAAGTAAAAACAAAAGTTTATTTTTTTCTAAAAGTGAAGTGTTTAGGCATTTTTCAACTGCCTTCATGAGAAGTCCTATTTTAATACCCTTTCTTTTCTTGTGTCAAATATTTCAATTTTACTGGTTTAAAATATGCAGTTATAATATGTGTTTTTATTTTAAATCATGAAGTAGATTTTCTGCAAAGACTGAAAATATATGTTTTATCATTGCAGGATATAGCGCATATGTTTGTAACAGTAGGCATGTGTGAGCAAGCAGTGGGTGCTTATTTAAAATGTAACCAACCCAAAGCAGCAGTGGATACGTGTGTACATCTGAATCAGGTAAGAACTTTGTTTAAAAAAAGATGATATAAATTTTCTAAACAAAGTCTGCATTCTTGTATGTTTGCCTTTCTGTGCAGCTAGCTTGCTAACTGAACTTTTGATAAATAGATATATAGTCTGTTTGAGACTACTTTTTTAATTACAAAATATATGAAAAACTACACTGTAAATTTAGTGTGATGAGGATAAAAAGGAAGCAGGTTTAACTACCACACCAGCTCTTTCAGGAAGTAAAACTACACCATTCAAAAATATATAAATGTTATCACTTCGTATATTAAAAATGTGTTTAAATAATTGCCCATACCACAGAATCTGGACGTTTTTTGATTCTTGCATACATCTTTAAAAATTATTCTGTATAACCCATCTGTAAACACCACACTTTAAACAGCAAGCACCGTATTTGCCTCATTTATTATCCACATTCAACCCAGTCCTAATCATTACCTTATATTTGACATACTCAGATGTCTAGATTTCAGTTTATGAAACTATGTAACTGACGTTTTAAAACAGTACAAATATTGTATTTCAGTCATAGTATAAATAAGTGTATCCAGTAAAAAAAGCAAAGAGCGACCAGACCACAGCTAATAAAATCAAGCTAAGTTTTATTCCAGGAAATACAGATGGTGAGCGCTTTTGCAGTAAAAAACTGCTTCATCAGACAAATTCTTCATTCCACTCATCAGTTTAAAAAGGCATAAATAAGTGTATATTTTTGTATTGCATCTTTTTTATCTTTATGCAGCATATATCTTTTTGTTTATTCATTTAGTTACCAGATAAATGTACTGGGCTCTTTATATTGATTTAGAACATGACATGGGAATACAAAAAAGAAATATTAATACAAAGAATCAGTAGAGGAAACACAATGCAATAGTCTTTTCAATGCTCAAACAGCAAAATTCAGTAAACCTTTCAGCAAACTGGAACCTGCAGAGAACTTTTTCAGTGATGTCTCTTGTATCACTACAGCATTTTCAACCTTTATTTCAATCTTATCTGCTGCTACTGTCATACATTAGAAACTTGGGGTGTAACAAATGGAGCATAAAAATTACATTGTGTAAAAAGTACTGAAATTGTATAAGATCAAGATCATGACTGGTACAGTGTAATTTGTTTCAGGTAGCATTTCAGAGAAGTGAAAGAGCTGACTTCTTTCAGAGACTCAGCATATGAGCATGGTAGTTCCATATGGCTGGAGAAGAATTTGACAGTGTTAATAAGTGTGTGCAAATGAAAAAAAAGAATTTTCAAAAATTGAGGATGATGTTAAAAGTTGTAGTGCCTAATGCTTTTCTATTGGGAGAGAAGGTAAATCTGCAGATATCTTCCTCCTTGATCCCAGAATATATCCATAAGAAAAAGTGACTCTGTAATCCTCTGTGACTTCAACAACCTCATCTGTAGAGTGGAGCACCAGAGCACCTGTACTCATATCAGTCGACCTCTTAGTGCAAGAAATCTGGACAAAGCCTAAGATAAGGCAGGGGGAGATAAAGACCCAAAAAATAGGGACAGATTTTAAATATTGCTCTTATAGACTTAGATGGTTGCTAGAATAACAGGTATTGCGTTAGCGTACGTATTCTAAAGGACAAGAAGTCTGAAACTCAGATATATGACATTATTTAGTGGCATTGATCATCAGTGATTTGCCGGTAAGCCACAGATTTTATGAGAAATTGATCAAAAATATCATGCAAAAATATGGACAGTTGAGAGGTATGCTTGTATCTCTAACATAAAGTATGCTCTCCCATTTTTGGATTGGGTATACAAAAGCTTCTTAGATGCAATGTCATTTTTACTCTCAAAACCTCCACTCACCAAATGACCAGCACCACCATCTTTAGAGAGTTCAAAAAGTCAGAACTTATATGACAAAATGTCTAAATTCATCTTATGATACCCTCCCCAGCTGACCCTCGATACGCATCCAGTTACACTAAGTATTTTTATGCCTATTTAGACAAATGCATTCATCTTGCAATCAATACTAGAATCAGGTATACTGGGAAATTTAAAATTAAACAACCCTAATGGTCAGGCAACCTAAACAAGTTTTATAACAAGAGGAAGAATCTTCTTAATTTACCAAGTAGGGTCAGAACAACCTTCTCCAGCTTGAGAGTAGTATAAAAAACTCAAAGAAACTGTAGGCCACTATATAAGCCAGGAAAAGCATCCCATAAACTGAGTTTAGCATTTGAAGCAAAGTATAATTATAAGACCTACTTCAGCTACATTAGAAAACTAAAAAATATTTTGCAACATTGTTTTGAACTTGCCCACAGTGGAGAACTCTGCTCAAATCCAAATAACATTGCAGGTATTCTAGGAAATATGTTTACTGAAGATTTTTCCTCTGAATCCCCCATCCAAACTCCAGTAATCCCCGTGTCTCTCACATCCCTTCTTATCAGAAAGGAAAATGTTCTGAAGTTACTTTCAAAGGCCAAAAACATCTCTTCTGTGGACCCTAGTTAAGTATCAAATTGTCTGATTAATAGCATCAAACAAACACAGAACTCCACCTCAGACAGTTTAACCTAAGCCTTGCTGCAGGCTATGTCTCCAATTCCTGCTACACTGATGTGATAATGCCTCTTCACAAAGCAGGACCCACCACTGGTCAGGAAATTACAAGCCTATCAGCCTTACATGCCTTATCTGTAAAGCCATGGAGCACATCGTTACTGATCTAATTAATTGTGATGTTGAAAATCTAATTAGGCTCAACCCACAAAAATTCACTTTTCATAAATGGTAGGTTTTGCGTGTTAATCTTGTCAATTTCTTTGAGAAGATTACTCAAGTGGTGGATAGTGGTCATATGGTTCATGTTGCCTATCTTGATCTGGCCAAGGCATTTGATACCATACCACATGAAGGAACTGTTGGTCTCAAACACTGATCACTATATGGTCAGATGGCTTGCCAGACAGCTTAAAGACAGAACGCACATTGTCCATGTAGCAGATATCTTTTCAAACAGGGAGAGGTCAATAAGTGTGTCTTCCTGGGATCTGTCTTGGTCCTCTCTTGTTCAGCATTTATTTCTCAAACCTCAAAACTGAAAACATTGATCATTGGTTGGCCAAGGTTGCTGATGATTGCAAACTGGGTGCAGTTGTCAAAACCACTGAAGATATACACACCCTTCAAAATGAGCAAATACTAATTAATATATGATGCATCAGAAAGGGCTGAAAGTAAACTTCAAGGAATGTAGTACTGTCCTGTTTAGGAAACAGCAAAGCCTTGCAGCCTACAGCATTGACAACACCCCTTTTTCAAATTAAATAGGGATTACAAATCTGGACATCTGGGTAGATAGTTTCCTCTCCTTTGATCACCATATGGCTACCTTGGTCAGGAAATATTTCTCTATATTTCACAACTAATTGCTAAGGGCATTTCTTCCAGATATAAGTAAGCAATTGTTCTCCTTTATTCTGCTTTAGTTAGACCCATTATAGAATATAATGCACCCTTTGGCATATACCCCAACAGACGAATAAAAAACATGAAAAGCCCCAGTAGTTAATAACCAAAAAGATCTCTTAGTATTAAGAATCTTGGTTACCAGGAGAGGCTAGAAACCTTGCCCCTATACTGAGTGTCTTGCAGACTCCTGAGAGGTTATTTGTGCTTTGTTTACTATGCTGTTAGGGGCCCTGTTATCCCTGACCTCCTTTTTTTTCAGTAAGTCAAATAGTGCCACTGACATCAAAGATCTTAACCTGCATCAGGAAAGAAATAACATGATGGCAGGATAGGTCCATCACCTCTTGCTCTAGAATACACTTCCCCTGCAAGTCAAGTGATGTGACTCCCTTCTTCCTTCAGATGTAACTTGGATGACAGTGTGGGTATCATTAAATTTACATCAGGACTTACAGGCTTCATTCTCCTTGAAATAAAGTGATAAAGCTTGATGGTGGATCTGACACTGTATTTTACTGTCCACCTCAACTCATGGGTATATTGGATATGATCAGATTTGTCATTGGCAACTTTTTAGATTCTTGGATCCAGGGCTCAGGCTCCTTCCCTCTACCCATAATCCCCTCCTTTCTACAGTACCTCAGATCTCATCTGCTGCTTATTAGACTTGAACATGATCTGTGGGCTCATTTTTTGGGGGTAAAGTATCTTTACCTTTAGACAGTTTTTCTGTACAGTATTGTGATAATTTCTATCACTGGCTAACTAGTTAAGGTGTCGCAGGTATACTTTTCTCATTTTTTATATCCTTCCCTCTGTATCTATGAAAAATGTTTTTCTCTGTATATCTTTATGTAGTTGTAGAATTTTTTTGGTTAGTGTGCTAAATGTTTGTGAACATTAGGGTTCCCCTTTTTCTTAATAACTAAGGTTGGTGTTGTGTGTGATTTTGCAGTTTGTATCTTTACCTCTTTTCCGCCAACATTAGTGACAAGATTTTGGGGTTCAAAAACTGAACTGCTTGTGAGCACAAGATCTCCCATCAGGATCCCCCTTCTCTGTGTGTATACTGTTTGGGAATGGCTCATTTGGATGTGGAATGCTCATCTTGAGCTTGTTTCATTCAGACAAGGGCAGCAAGTTTGTTTTGAAAGGTCTTCTCCCTGCCACAGCAGGAGAACTAGCCACTTCTGTATTGGTAAAATTCACAAGAGCAATGTAAAAAGAAGAAGCAGAATATCCACACTGAAATACTGAAATGACAGTCACAAATGGAGATATATTTTTAGCACTTTTATCCTTTTACTTTTAATAAAACTTCTTCAGAAACAGTGATTAAAATCTCCACTTTTGACTGTCATTTCAATATTTCATTGTGGAACTTCCCATTGGTCTCTGCTTCCCCTTCTGGTAAGAAGTCTGGGGACAGGCGTAAGCCATCAAAAGAGAAAGAAAAAGAAAAGAAAGAAAAAATGAGAAAGATAAACAAAAAGATCGACCAAAAGATAAGGAAAATATCACAAAGAGATCTCCCAAACTTTTGAGACCATCTGGACCAGATGCTAAAATAGGATCATAGGAGGTTACTAGGCTATTGGCCCTGAGGCCCTTATAAGCCTAGCCAAGAGTTTAGACTATGTTTAGACAAATCAGCACCCGATGCCCCTGTCCAGCAGAGACATGGGTGGAATCCCAGGGGGATATTTTCTGTTTCCCATCCAGTTATCCAGGTTGCATTTAAAAAGGGTAAAGAGGTACTCTGCTTGATGTGGAGAGGGAGTCTATTCCATAGATGTGGGGGAGTCTCTGGGACACAAATCTGTCCTGCCAGCAAGTCTTGTTGATGTCACAGACCAGGTTGAGTCCACGCGTATGGGTTACTTGAGTGGAACTTGACTTGTGGATATGCAGCAGTCCCATCAAGGTGGGGTCCGTGAATGCCTTGTATGCCAGACAGAGGTCACTTCTGAGAAATGATGAGGTTATCAAATCTGGTCTCTATGTCATAACCTGTTTGAATCCAGTCCTACACCTCCACTGAAATTTTATCTAGAACCAGTCAGTCCTTGGCTCTGTTCTGTTGTAGTGCAGAAGAGATTGCCTCATCGGTCCACCAGGCCCCCTTCAATGGCATCATCTTTCAAGTCCCGCCAGTCATCAAGGAGCCTATCAGAAGGCAGTATCAACAGGATGATGCAGAAGTTTCTGAGGACCCAGATACAGCTTAGGGTCCTCCCTGCACTTCCCGCTTCAGGGATTCTGACCCCCCCTTTCTTGTTTCTCCTTCTCAGGTCTGGCCTTCAAATTCTGTGATCAGGAGAACTGAGTGTTTCCAGTAGGATGTCCTTGGCAAAGCTGATAGGCTGTCTGGCTTCAACTCTGACTGTATTTCCTTACTCAAATCTTATGTTGATGGATATTGAGGGGTCTTGGAGCCAAAGAGTCGGTGTCTGGGGGTTGGGGTAAACTCTTTGGCTATCATGGCCATACCTTCTCCTTTGCAGTTCAACTCTGTATAGCTAAGAGCTGGTGCCTGCCTTAGAGCTGAGCCAGATCGGATCCCAAGAGATTCCTTTTTTGGGTTCTTTGGATCACAGATCTCCTTCCTCTGGGACAGGTTTTGAGGCCATGCATTGGTTTTTGAGGCCTTTGCAAAGGTCTTCCCTAAATCTAGGGAGGGGGTCTCTTGCTCTCACTTGGTTCAACCCCCCCCCCCAGTCCCCTTTGAATTCTTTGGTCCCTATTTCACGTCATTCTGTTTGACAGAGACTGCTAATTTCTTTAAGTCTCAAAAACACTTGCCAGGTGAGTTCCCCTTCCACTTTCGAGCTATCACTGGAAGACCCTAGGAAACCATCTTGTAAAAGAAGGCATCTGGAGATTGGGAGTCCCTCACTGAAGATACTAACTTCGAGGAAGAGGAGGGTTCCCCATGATCTCCCTTAGAAGAAGTTTCCTTTGGATATATCCTAGAGTTGATGTGACAACAAAGGGTTGGTCCACTGATGTGCCCTCCCAGGAGGAGTTGGTATCCCTCAAGGCTTTTTGTGCTGGCCCATCTACTTCCTCAGCAATCCCTGCCTCTGATAAGCTCATAGATTTGATCTTTCAGCAGGCTTGGAAGGAACCAGATGTGATGGAGCCGATACCACATAAGCAGGACAAAATCCTTGTTACCTCTAGGGATAGGCCTTATTAGAGCAAAGGTCCCATTATAGATGCCATCATGGTTGTGCAGCCACAAAAAGGAGCTATCGGAGGAGAGCTGTACTATCCATCCAGCTAACATGGACTGTATAGTTTGGGACTTGTTCAGAAAGTGGACTTGTGCCTCAGCGATATTTGCCTTAAATATGCTGGATTATCTAGCTCAACTGAAGAGATTTCAGAGGAACTTCACCAGTGAGATCTCCAAGTCTCTCTCTGGTACCTTACCTCCTGCCAGCATCCAGAAGACAATGGATTTGCAGTTGTCCACCCTCCAGTCCATATCTATCATATTTATGCATTTCCTTTCAAATGTGGCAGATGACACTTCAAGAGCTACAGGTGCAGGCATTGTTATACACCAGTACTCTTGGATGAGTCTTTGTGAATGTACGGGGAGCTTGAAGATGTTCTTTTTAAATGACTTTTATGATTGATCAAACCTTTGTTTGACTCAAGGTCAAAGAAACACTCACCAGAAGTGCACAGGAGTGCAAAACACTGTTTGCCTTGGACATCTGATTTTCCACCACCCAAAGGACTTTCTTCTGGAACTGAAAGGGTGGAAATAGGTTGAGTTTCTGCAAGTCCCAGGGTTACTCTCAACACGCGTCAAGAGGTAGACACCCTCCTCCCCCAAGCAGAGGGGGAACATCTTCCAGCTATGTCAACAACTTGGGATTATGGTCAACTAGAAGAAATCCCAGCTGACCCCGGTCCATATGATAGAATTCATAGGACGCCACATGGATACTACTTCTCGAATTGACAGCTTCTGGACTCTATAGTCCTCTCACTAGATCAGTAAGCTTCCCAAGTTCTTTACTACTCAAAGCTCCTGGCAAGGCTAATGCTTCATTTGCAAGGGTTGATGGTGGCTTTAATAACTCTGGTTCCTCAAACCAGGTTTCAAATGAGTACACTGCAGTGGGCTGTTTCACTCCAATGGTTTTTGTTGTATCAACCCATGCAATTTCTAGTCAGTGTAATGACAATATGCAGACATCATATTCACTGGTGATGGTTGACTTCTCTCCTGGTCTTTCTAGGTTGTCCATTCATTTTTTCACCCTCCAACACCACAGTGTCCATGGACGCCTCCCTTTTCGTGTGAGGAGGCATTTTTGAGTTAAGACAGCCCAAGGAACGTGAACATTGTCAGAGGCCAGATTTCACATCAACATACTGGAGATGAAGGCAATCCACCTAACACTGTAGACCTTCTGGGACTCCCTCTTAAGGGGTGTGATTTTTATCCAGACAGACAGTATGTCGGTAATCTGGTGCATCAACAAATGGGGAACCCATTATGTTGAGAAGCTGAGAGTGTGGCAGTGGGTGATCCCATTGCTTTCTAGTGGCAATGCATATCCTGGGGAGTTGCAGTGTTTTAGTGGACAAATTGAACAGGTCTGTTTTCCTGCCTGATGAGTAGCCCCTCAATCAATTGGTGGCTACTGAGATCTTCATTTGCTGGGATCAGTCTTACTACAGTCTTTTTTTGACTCCTCTCAACTCCAAATACAGCAGCTTCTTTGCCTTGATTAATTAGAAAGAACAGTCATGAAAGGACACTGTAATCCACACTTGGCTCCCAGGTCTCCTATACATCTTCTCACCTTTTCCCATCATATCAAAGTTCCTTCAGAAAGAGAGTTGGTGCAAGGTGAGTATGATCATTATAACCCCCTTTTGGCCTCATCATATCTGGTTCCCCTCCCTTTGGCCTCATCTGAAGAACACTCCTAGGTACTGGATTCCCTTCCAGATTTTCTCTCTCACCTGTATGGTCAGCCTCATCTAGACATCAAAGCCTTGAAACTAACCAATTCAGTTCCAGTGATGGCCAGAAATGCAGCCCTTTTGCATCTTTACTATGTATCCTATCTTCATCACTGAAACCAGCCACCAGAAAAATCTGTTGAAGTAAGTGGAAAAGATCTTCAATTTGGGCCTTCATCAAAGGTCTAGATCCTTTTCCAGCTCTGTTTCCTTCATTTCTGATTTTCTGGCAGGATTGTTTCAGAACGCTGCGAGTATCTGATTTCAGTTTTCATTCATTCCTCAACTAATGGGTTTGGATCCTATCCTTGGATCCAACTCTGCAGTTACACTAGTTCATGGCTTCCAAAACCTCTTGAGTAGCTTCCTTACCCATAATGCACCAGCCCCTAACATCTCCCAGATTTTGCTTGCTGCTTTTAAGTCTAGAAGTGGTCGCCTTCAACTCTTGAGTGTAGAGTGGGAGATAAGTCTATTTTGATATTTCTAATAAAAATACTACTTATTTAATCTTTAGTTTTTTTAAGTCATCTCTGCTGTAGTCTTCTTTACATACTCTTATGAGTGTACTCTTTCCTACCATTGTTGGTAGGCCTAGCTTTTCTTTCCTACTCCTTTTACACTTAGTGTATATCGCCTTACTTACCATAGTTGTTAATTTTTCCTTTTTGCAAAAAAATTGTATTTCTTCTTACCATTATTGTTGCTGTTTAAAAAAAAAGGTTTTGTTTAGTATTTCTGTTATTATTATTATAGTTTCTCTTTCAGAATGTCCAAAAAGGTCCTTTAGGATTTAAAAAGTACGATAAGTGTGGGCATAAGTTGACTTATTCCATTGCCCACAATCTTTGTGCCTGTTGCTTGGGCCCTGATTATTTGCAACAGGATTGCAGTATCTGTCATGGATTCAACCCATGAGCATTAGCTGACAGGAAAAACAAATTGATTTTGAGGGTTGCTGCCAACTTCCTTCTCCGAAGCCATTACTGGAGTTCAGTCTCCCAGACACAAGGCTAGAGGCCCTACAAAAGAATCTAAACCTTTTGAGTCCTCAACCTCTTCTTCTAAAGAACCTAAAAAGAAGAAAGAGAAATCAGATCCAGAATGACTCATGGTCTGACCACCATCAGATCTGATCAAACCTGTTTTGGATCTTACACCCTCAGATCTGAAACCTTTACTGAGGACTACTTATTCTCCTAGCTTGGATCCAGTCCTATCCAGGGTGCCTTCTTTTATAGAGGCATATGCTCCAAATTGCCATCCCTAGCATCTTGTCATTCCTGCAAGGATTTATGGAAGCAGATGTGGAGAGGATGATGAGGAAATTCTCAACAGCGCAGTTTCAGGTGGGAGTTCTTGCGGCTCCTACCTCTTCAGGTCAGGAAGTCAGATCATCTACCATTCCACCAATACAGCTCCTTCTCTTATCTAACCTGTTGTTATAGAGTCCTTGGATCCAGGTGTTCTGGGTCTGTCTGGTTTGGTTCCAAAGAAAACACCTTGTTCAGATATGAATACTGCTCTGAGTGCACTGGCTCCAATATCCTCAAACTGAAGCATCCCTGTTGGATTCAGGAGGTTGGAGTCAACTCTGAGGTTTTACAGAGCCATCTGTTCCTCTTGGAGCCATGGCACTGGACATCTAGGCTCTGACTTCCTCCTCGGGTGGATTGTTCTTGGAGCAGAGGGAGGAGACGAGCAGAAACTTCTCTCCAGAGTGATCTGCCTTTGAGGTTGTGAAGAGAGTGCTCTCTGCTCTGGCTGGTTAGATGAGTCCTACTCCCTCGGATCCACCTTCTGTCTCAGATGACTTTGCACTGTGATCCTCAACATTCTAACCACAAGGACAGGCAGCTCAAAGCTTCCAGACTACCAAGCATGGTATCCTAATCTCTTCTGATACTTCACCAGACCACCCTACCGAGGAAGACCCTAGAAAGAGGACGTGCAAAAGAAAGCACTTGGGCTCTCCTCAAGAGTCAGACACTGAAGATACTGATTTTGATAAAGGAGAGGGGTACTCATAATCACCACCCGATGATGTCTCATTTGGTGACCTTCATCAGATCCTTAAACAGAAGGGTGGCTAGTCTTCCCAAGACGCTTCTTTGGAGAAGTCAGTATTTCTGGAAGGCTTTGGAGCTGGCCCTCTACATCCTGGGTCACTCCACCCACCTATGAGCTCATTATCCTGGTCTCTAGGCAGGCATGGAAGGAACCAGATACCATTGAGACAGTCCCCAAAAGGCCAGACCAGATTCTGGCTCCAACAGTAGGTAGGGCATTTCGGGTAAAGGAGTGCCAGTAGATGCTATGGTCATGGCAGCAGCTACAAAAAAGGAACTTGGGAACAGAATTCCACTGTCTATTCTCCTAACAGAGAGTCTAGGGAGATGGACAGATTTGGGAAGTGTGTTTATGCTTCAGCGACTTTTGCACTCATATTGCCGAACTATCTGGCACATTTTTTGAGGCTTCAAAGAGATTTGATTAAAGAGCTGTTGAAATCTCTTTCTGGAATCACAGCTGCTGAGACTCAGTCTTCAGTAGGCCCTCAGTTGGCTACTCTACAAGCTATATCTAATTTGTCCATAAGGCTTATCTCACATACTACAGAAGGTGTCTCAAGGGCTGCTGGTTCAGGTATTTCCATAAGGAGGCATGCCTGGATGTGCATGTGTAATTTTGTGGAGCCCTTCAAGTCCTCGTTCATCAGTGTTCTTTCTGATGGCTCTTTGTTTGACTCCACAGTGAAGGACATACTCTCCAAGTCTGAGAAAGATGGAAAGACCCTGTCTGCAATGGGTGTGTGTTTTTCGAACCCTCAAAGAACCTTTTCCAGGAATCAATGGGGAGGTCAAAAAATGTGGCTCAGAAAGTCCCAGGGTCCTTTCCAGGGCATACATAGAGATACTTCCCCCAGAGGCAGAAGGGGGAGCTATAATGGATGCCGATGCCCCCATGGCAGAGGAGGCTCGCAAAACAAGGGGTCTACAGAATCCTTTTCTAACAGACCCTTACAGTGCTCCTGAAAGGAGGCTCATTTATCCACATCTGGAGGCAGTCAGGGGTCACTTATCTCTGCACCAGAGAGCCTAGCTAGATGTAATAAAAGACAGTTGGCTGCAGAGATTTATTTGCAGAGGTTATATGATTCCCTTTTCCCTACCTCCTCCATTATCAAGAAAATTTCCCAATGTTCCACCCAGTCAGTGGAACGCAGCAACACTAGAAATTCAAAAGCTACTAAGAAAAAGAGTTATCCAAAAGGTCCCACCAGACCAAATAGAATCCGGAACTTTCTCAAGATTCTTTTTAGTGCCAAAGAAAACGGGACTAGAGACCAATTTTAGATCTCAGTGTATTGAACACGACAGTTCGACACCCAGAGTTCTGGATGGTCATGGTTCAGTCCATTCTGTCTTTTCTGGGCAAAGATAATTGGATGTGCTTGATAGATCTTCAGGATGCATACTATCACATAAAGATGAACAGATGATCCAGAAGGTATGTATGTTTCTGGCTGGGAGCCAGTCATTATCAGTTCAGAGCACTACCCTTTGGCCTCACCACAGGCCCCCCAAAGTGTTCATCAAGTGCATGGCAGTGGTAGCAGCTCACTTGGGAATGCAAGGATTCCGGGTGTTTCGATACCTAGATGACTGGCTCATTACCGCTTCATCCAGGCATTGACTGATAGAAGCATGAGATTAAGTGTTACAGATTTGTTCTCATCTCAGAATAACCATAAATTACAAGTCTCACAACCAACACAGGCATTAGCATTCATAGGAGCAGTGTTCAACACATTATTTATAGTAGTTCTCTTCCAATGCAAACAATATTAGGGAAAAAAATTGAAGTACCAGAATTTCAGCCCAATTGATTCTGCTAGCCCTGGGGTCAATGTCAGTGGCAATAATTTTAGTTTCTTTAGCGAAATTCCAAATGAGAATTCTACAATGGTTGCTAGAAGTAAAGTGGTCAATACTTTCTCAACCAATGTCAGTGAAGGTAAGAATAACTCAAGTATGCAAAAGATACCTTTGCTGGTGGATGCAATCGCAACAAGTATTACAAGACCATCCTTTTGTCCTCCCTCAGCCAAAAGCTACAATGACCATGGATGGTTCCCATATGGGGGGGGGGGGCATTTTCTGGGAAAACAGTACAAGGCTCTTGGTCCCCTGAAGAGGCCAGCTTGCATATTAATATTCTGCAGATGACAGTGGTGCTTTTGGCATTACAGGCATTCCAAGACTCTCACCCTCTTGGAACAATTGCAATCCAGGCAGACAATATATCAGTAGTTTGGTACATCAGCAAGCAGGGGAAAACCAGGTCTTACCCCCTATGTCGAGAAGCCCTCAGAGTGTGGCAATGGATGATATCTTCCAACCAGTTTCTAATAGCAATGCATATTCCAGGGAAGTCCAGCATGACAGCAGACAATCTGAGCAGGTCCATCTTACTAATTCACCAGTGGCCTCTCAACAACAAAGTGACGTATATGATTTTCAGTCAGTGGGGCCAGCCTTGCTGCAATCTTTGTCCTCTAAACATTCTTGTCCCCTAAACAACATGTTCAGCAGCTTTTTTGCCCTTATCCCCCCACGGGAATCACCAAGGGATGCTGTACTCCACGATTGCCCCCCCCCCCCGGTCTACTGAATGCTTATCGTCTGACTCCTCTAATTCCAAAATTCCTGCAGAAAGCTCAAAGTCATCCTCATTGCACAATTCTGGCCTAGACAGATTTGTTTTCCCTTCCTTTGGCCTCATCTACTGTGTCCACCTTGGATTGTGGATCCAATTCCAGACCTCCTGTCTCACCTGACCAATATGGTTCACCTGGATATCTCAAACCTTAAACTAACAGCATGTTTTTTCCAACTCCTTTAATAGAAAGACAACCAATGCTCTCTTCCTCTGTCCATTCCATACTTTTATCTTCCCATAAACCCTCTACTAGGAAACCCTACAGGAGTAAATGGAAAAGATTCATTTGTTGGGCAGAACAAAATCAGATAAATCCCTTCTCCGCTCCAATTCAGTCTGTTCTGGAATTTTTGGTGAGTTTATTTAATGAAGGCATTAGCTCATCAACTCTTGAAGTCCAGCTTGCAACAACCTCTAACTTTCATGCAGTATTTCAGAATTCTTCACTGGCTTTCTCTAAACTGTGTAAGGCCTTTTTGAGAGGTCCTCTCTTGGTAAGACCTCCTTATAAATACCCCATGCTACCATGGGATTTAAATTTGATATTGCAAAACTTAATTCCTTCTCCCTTTGAACTAGCAGCTAAATGTGATGTTAAATTCCTGACCAGGAAAACTATCTTTTTAGTGGCAATTACATCTGCTAGAATAATTTCAGAACTACAGGCATTATCTTTTAAACTTCCATATTTGATTTTTCATAAGGATACAGTCACATTACATTCCTTCCTTCCTAAGGTGGTGTCAGGATCCAACAGCAACCAATCCATTAACTTGCCAGTATTCTTTCCAAAATTTGCAAATAAAAGGGAATATACACTACACTTGTTGGATGCTCATAGACAATTGCATTTCTACTTGCATATAACTAAAGAGATTAGAAAGACAGATCAACTATTTATTTCCTTTGCACATACTAAATTGGCGAATCAGTTACAAAGCTAACTCTAGCTAGATAGTTGACAGATTGCATTTCATTTATGTATAACAAATTGAATCTCCCCTTACCAAAGCCTTTAAAGGCTCACTCAACCTGATCTCTGGCAACTACATTTGTCTTCCATTCTAGAGCTTCTGTGGACAATATATGTGTGACTGCAACCTGGTCAAATCCTCATACTTTTATCACTCATTACAAAGTAGATCTGCTGTCGAGGGGAAGAGCAGCCTTTGTCTCAACTGTACTCGGGAATATTCTTCCTTAGAGTCCACTCAGGAGTATAGGTAGCTGGGGACTCTATCCCATTAGTTGAGGAATGAATGAAAATTGACATCATCAGATAAAGAAGTTATGTACTCACCATATTGTGCCATCTGTGTTGTCCATTTTCTTTCTTCCTCAACTCCCCACCTACCAACCCCCACCAGTTTTAATGACTGACTTCTGGAGGAACAAGATGCTTGATAGACATCAGTGTCCTTTGTATTGAACTCCAGTTATAGCATATTAGTCGTAGTCCTCCTGTCAAGAAGCAAACAAGATCTGAGAGATGTTAGGTGTTTGTGCATTATGGGTAAGGAAGGAGCATGAGAGTTTTTGGAGGCCACGAGCTGGTGTAATGGCTGAGTCAGATCCAAGGATCGGAACAGAACCCATTAGTTGAGGAAGAATGAAAATAGACAACACAGATAGAGCATTATAGTGAGTACAACATTTTTCTTCTACCATTAAAGTTCATCTAGCAGCTATCTTTAACTTTCATTTGAGGGAGAATGAGACCACAGTTGCTTAGTTGAAATTGTTTGCAGCCTTTTTACAAGGGGCTTTCCTTCTTAGATCACGACTGAGGGACTCTGTTCCTCCTTGGGACATTATATTCTTTCTCTAATCCCTGACTAGACCTCCTTTTGAACTGGCAGCTTCAGTGAAACCAAAATGTCTGTCTTGGAAGACTATCTTCCTGATGACAGTTGGGGGGGATTTTGGAATTGCAAGCATGGTTGTGTAAACCTCCTTTTCTGTTTTTCCATTAAGATATGGAAGCTGCCCTAAATCAGACCATTAACCTACTGGTATTCTTCCCAAAGTTCCTGAACAAAGGAGAATAAATATTATATTTTCTGGATGTTCATCATCAGTTGAGATTTTTCTTGCCCCATACCAAAAGTTTTAGAAAGACTGATCAGTGATATGTCTCCTTTTCCACGGCCAAATTAGGACATGATGTTTCTAAAGTTACACTGTCCATATGGATATCTGAGTGTATTACTTCTGTGTACAAAGTGAAGGGTTATGTCTCCACCTCTTAAATGCAGGACCCATTCTACTAGAGTAGTTTCTGAGTCTGCAGCTTTCTTTGCCAGAGCATCTATAGATGATATTTGTTCTGCAGCTACTTGGTCTACTGTGCATACATTTGTTTCACATTATAATCTGAACTTACAGTCTAGGTTCCATGCTTCCTTTGGCTCACCCATCCTCTGTAATATCTTTCCATGAGACCACCCTAGGTTCATAGTAACCAGGGACTCTGTCCTGTGAGTTGAGGTGGACAGAAAAGACAACATTGGTTATGAAAATTATGTACTTACAACAATGCTAGAGCCATATTGTCATCTTCTGTCCTTCTGCCCCCCTTACCAAACTGTCAAATGTATGGTTCTAGATTGACCTGACAGGAGCTTTGTCTTTCTGCACTTTGCATTGTACCCTATCCTCTTTCTCTGGTCTTCTCCATTTCCATTTCTTTTTGGAAGTGCAGATATATCTGGAATGAAGACAGGCAAATTAGATCTGAGATACTGAAGGACAGGAGGGATTATGGGTAGAGTGTAGGAGCCTGAACCCTGGATCTGAGAGTCTAAAATTTGCTGATGTGGAATCCCATCAGATCTGAAGTACCCATGAATTGAGATGGACAGAAGAAGAGAACACAGATCTCACATTGTGGTAAGTACAATAGCTATCATTTATTTGGCAAGGCACATATGGCTATAGGACCAAGTTCCTTTTGTATCCTGTGATCCTAGGATCCTACAAATGCTGTAGCTTGCTCTTATTTGTTTATCCATTTTAGCATTTAAGCATTTTTTGGTATGTTTTGCTTTACTGCTGATCTTTGCTTATAGAATGCTTGTGCTAAGCTCATGATAGACTGTCTAGCTTGTAGGAACAAAGACAAAAACTAAACAAAATCAACAAAAAAGAGCAATAAATGTTTACTGTAATTTTGTTGTAGGTTGAAGGGTATACTTGTGTTTTGCTGTATATATTTATGATTTATCTGTCTACTACAAGCAAGCGCAATGTGTTATGTACAAAAACTTAGCAAAGTAGGATGGTTCATGCAGAGCTCATCCCCTGCATCTTCAGCTGCTGCATATATGGGTACATACTCTGGTGTTTCCTGCTGTGACACCCCACCTCTGGGCCAGTAATGAAGAAGCCTCAGTCCTCACTACTGGCACCAGTGGGGAAAGCTCACTGGGAGTATAACAGGTACAAACACAGTATTTCCAGATGCAGCTCTCTGCATCAAGTGCAGTTTCCCTTAAGAGCACACAGAGACCACAGTGAGTCCTGGGCTGGTTCCTCTCTCTTTCTCCATATCCCAAGTAAGACTCCCCACTGGCACAGCTATAGAGTTGAGATCTCAGCTGAGTGTCCATGCCAAGGCCTCCAGCACCCTCTCTGTCCAACCAGTGCTTCGTGCCCCTGCCCAAGTAGCTGACACACACACTCTTTGAGATTTGATTTACACACACACACACACACACACACACACACACGAAACATTTAAATATATTTAATAATAAATAGTAAAAGAACAAGAAAATACCAAGTATATATTCACAGTGACATCAAAGTTCAAAACCACAGGAAATGTTTAAAATAACATTGAAGAACAGGCTCAGACAAATAAAGAAAAGCAATATCAGAAGTATCTGTAACAGACTTTCTGACCTACATGCATTTATAGCTCACTACTTCCCTGACATACTAACCATTACAGAGATGTGGCTAAAACCTAGTACCCAAAATGAAGACATTCTCCCACCAGGATATAATATCCTAAGACTGGATAGAGTGGGCAAAAAGGGAGTTGAAGTTGCTACCCTCTACAAAAATACAGTCAACATCAAACCTCTACAAACCCCCATACCTAAATTTCAAAATGCCGAAACCTTAGGTTCAACCCCAAGCATAAATGACACAAAAACTATCATCATTCTCTGCTGTTATATTCCCCCAGGTAATAACTCTCCCATCACTGAAGCAATGTTACAATGGGCCACAGATAATGTCCCCCAAGAAACCATCTTACTAGGTGACCTGAACCCTGATTAGTCACCCTGTACCTCTAACAACCCCACTAAACATGTTAATCTTTACAGGTTTACCAAACTTCCAATAGCCTATTACCTACCTATGAACTTATCCAAGAACCCACTAGAATCGAAAAAAAATCCACAAACAGTCTATTCTAGATTGGACACTAGTTAACTGCCCCAAACAAACTATCAGACAGGATGCCTTCCTAATGGTCTTAGCGGCCATCTCACCACCTTCCTCCTGCAGAAACATACCAACATAGCCAAACTCATTGTTTTTAGACAAGTCAGAAATGATTGTAAACTAAATATATAAGAACTAAACAGTATTCTAAAACATAGTAACTGGAAACCACTACAAACCCTAAGTCTAGACCAAGCCGTTGACTAATATTTTCATCAATATCTTTGATAGACTCACACCAATTAGGAAAATAAGAGCCAAGTCAAACTATGCACCATGGCTAACTAGGGAAACTAGAGCCCTTTTAAAGTCAAGGGATAAGACTTGGAGAATTTGTAAGAAATATCCAAAACAAACATTCAGGAAGATCCCCAAAAGTTTTGGCATGCCATTAACTCTCGCCTGAAACCAAGCAAAACTCCCACTCCCACTCCTACCTCCACATATGACAACAAGGACATTGCCTCCCAATTCAATCACCACTTCACAGAATCCATCTTAACACTATCCTCCCAACTACCCAAAAACAGCCCTACATATAACCCAACCAAATGCCCTGACAACATCCCATCCTTTACGCTCTCACCCGTGCCCACCTCAATTAAAAAACACCTCCTAAAACTGAAACCTACCACCCTTACCGCTGCCAATCCACCAGCCAACTTCCTAAAAATAGCTACTGAATCCTAATCCTAACCTATTTCTATTCTTATCAATCGCTCCATACAAGAAGCACATGTCCCACAGCTATGGAAGGTATCATACATTATTCCACTACTTAAACCGGAAACTCATACAAATACTCAAATTATCACCCTATTGCCATTCTATCCCCCTTATCTAAAATACTAGAGAAATGTATACATTCTCCGGTAACACAATTCCTAAACTCACACTATCTCCTCTCCCCCACACAGCATGGCTTCCGACAACACCATAGCACAACCACCACTCTACTCTTTCACCAATCTGATCAACCAACATAGACATAATAACTACTTTGTATCTGCAATATTTCTAGACCACTCCAAAGCATTCGACATGGTTTCACATTCCTTACTACTAAACACCATAACATCCCTATCCTTTACCCCTTCTGCTATAGCCTGGTTTAAACGCTATCTGTCAAATAGGCAACAATCTGTCCAATGGCAAAGTGTACTTATCCCCCTTACTCCCAACTACAATAGGTGTACCACAAGGCTTCATATTAGGCCCACTTCTTTTCTCCATATTTACCAATAATCTCCATACCACCACACAGCATGCTTCACTTATACAATACTCTGACGATTCAACTCTTACCTGTTCAGTTCCATCACTTCCCACCCTACAACAACTTACCCAGGAATCCATTAACTCTGTGGAAAGTTGGATCACTCAGATCCAACTTATTCTAAACCCTAATATAACCAAATTACTACTTTTCACTCCCAACAAAACCATTTCCACCCGTCTATCCTTCACTATCACCTTCAAAAATGGTACTATTATCTCTCCCTCTAACTATACCAAACTCCTAGGCATTGAAATTGATATAAATCTACACTTCAACATCCACATATCACAGATTATCAAAAAAGTCCATAAAAAAAGTGGGAACACTATATAGGCACAGGAAATCCCTCTCGAAACAAGCACGGATTACCCTAGCCCAAACTCACCTCTTGTCTACCCTGTCTACCCTAATGTATGCTGTTCCAATTCTTACCCAGCTTAGAAAACTTGACTTTGTCAGTCTCAGATCATGTTATAATAAAATTGCCAAGTTTGCAAACAACTCCACCTTTAGAACCCACCATTGCCAGGCTCTAAGGGAACTGCAATGGCTGGAACATCCCCAGCTACTAACCTATCACCAGTTAGTCATTGCCTACAATGTGGTAACACATCCAGAAAAAAAAACCTGCACTAGCCCAACTTCTCACCCACTGTAATACAAATCGTCCTCTCCAATCTTCCAACAAACCCCCTCCTCTGTATCTCTAGGGCTAACAGTACTGCAGGAAAATGACCGTTCTCCTACTCCATAGCTACAATCTGGAATAATCTCCCTCCTGCTCTGATTTCTGCCCCTACCTGTTCTCATTTTAAAAATTCACTTAGAACACGCTTAAAGATTAAGTGGCTATGCCCATGCATTACATAAGTCTTCAAATTATTCCACTTATATACCTCACTTCCTAATATACCTACTGTAATATATAGTACAGTCTAGGTCTTCTCCTAATGCTGACTGAATTTGTATACTTATTCTATTATTAACCATGTGTAACTATTTTTTCTCGTATATATATATATATATATATATATATATATGTGTGTGTGTATATATATATATATATATATATATATATATATATATATATATATGGGTCTACTTTAAAAGACCGACACGCCAGTTCGCCGACACACAAACCACCGAGACCAGATAACCGACAACACACAAAACCGACAACGCAAAACACCGAACACCATTACACCGACACACCGAATGTAAACAACACATTACACTACATAGCATAGCCACTAGCCCTAACCCTAAGGTCCGACACTATCGCACACTCACCCTACCTGCACCCTAACCCTAACTCACTTAACCCACCACTAACCCCAAGGTCCGACACTATCGCACACTTCACCTACCTGCACCCTAACCCTAACTCACTTAACCCACCCCTACACCTAAAGACTGTCACTATCGCACACTTCACCTACCTGCACCCTAACCCTAACTCACTTAACCCACCCAAAAACATAAAGCCCGTCACTATCGCACACACACCCTACCGACTCTAAACCTAACTCACTTAACCCGTCCCTAAACTACAGTCCCTCACTATCACACACTTACCTTACCCGAACCCTAACTCCGACACTAACACACACTCACCTTTCCCACAGCCTAACCCAAAATCCCACAATATCGCACACTTACCTGACCGCTCCTAACTCCGTCACTGTCGCACACTTACAGAGTCGCGATCACACATTACCCTTGTCGGTCTTTCCGCTGTCGGCAAATCACCCTTTCGATAAACTTACCTGTCGGTCGTTTGGTCTTCGTTTTCCGCGTGTTGGGGAATCGTCGGTTCGGTCTTTTAAAGTAGACCCATATATATATATATATATATATATATATATATCTATATATATATATATATATATATATATATATATATATATATATATATATATATATATATATATATATATATATATATGTATATATGGGTCTACTTTGGTTGACCGAAACGCCAGTTTGCCGACACGCAAAACACCGAGACCAAACAACCGAAAACACACAATACCGACAACTCACAAAACCGAACACCATTACACCGACACACAAAACGTAAACTACACATTACACACAATTACATATCCACTAACCTTAACCCAAACCCTAACCCTAAGGTCCAACTCTACCGCACACTTACCCTACCCGCACCCTAACCCTAACTCACTTAACCCCACCCCTAAACCTAAAGTCCGTCACTATCGCACACTTATCCTACCTGCACCCTAACCCTAACTCACTTAACCCACCCTAAAACATAAAGCCCATCACTATTGCACACTCACCCTACCGCACCTAACCCTAACTCACTTAACCGCCCTAAACTACAGTCCGTCACTATCACACACTTACCTTACCCGAACCCTAAGTCCGACACTACTGCACACTCACCTTTCCCACACCCTAACCCTAAATCCCTCACTATCGCACACTTACCTGTCCGCTTCCTAACCCTAAATCCCTCACTATCACACACTTACCGAGTCACGCTCACACGTTGCCCATGTCGGTCTTTCGGCTGTCGGGATTTCACCTTGTCGATCACCTTAGTTTTCGGTCGTTTGGTCTCGGTCTTCTGCATGTCGGTGAACTGGCGTTTCGGTCAACCAAAGTAGACCCGTATGTATACATATATATATATATATATATATATATATATATATATATATATACATATATAGGTCTTGTTATGTCTTCTGCTGTATACTGTATTTTAACATATTGTTTGAAAATTCTCTGTATACTGTATTTTAACATATTGTGTAACATTTTACTTGCTATGGAGCTTTTCTCCCCGGGCCTTTGCTGAAAATGGACCTGTGTCCAGTCAGACCATCCCGGTTAACAAATGTAAAATAAAAATAAATTAAAATAAATATCTAAACTAAGCTTCACTATATTCCTGACTGAATCTAAGAGAATCACTATTCCCTAATAACTTACTTACTACAGCAAGGCAAATGATGTGGTGAATGGTTCTTTTTGTTGTCAGGCCCAAGACAGAATACAGAATGCTCTCTCTCACGAAGAGACTTCTCAAAATAATATTGAAAATATTACTGCTGGGATAGCTTGCAGATTGACATCACTTCTTGTCATCTGACTTCTAGTTCCCATGCAAAACCCCCATTGCTGGAAGCTGGCAGGACTTTTTTTGCACCTACCTGTAAAAATACACACACAAGGGCTTTTGCTCAGATCTTTGGCAGCTGCTAGAAGTCATAAAATAATTGCATACCTCCATGCTTCCAGAGTAGTTTAGTTCACCCCAAAGACAATATCGAAAGCTTCCTATTACAAACGTTGGCTGCACTGAAACCTGTCAGATAGCATCTTTATGGCCTAACCTATAAAGTGATTTAATTTCAGATGTTTTTCTAAAGTTTGCTGGACTGAGGTTAACCCTCCAGTTTCCTCTGTTAAAACATATACATTTAAACAGTTACAATAGTACATGTACATTTCTGTTCTCTCCAGTAAGGCACACTGTGGATACATTTCATAGGTTCATAGGTTCATACTAGGCTATCTGCCCTAGGGCATTTATAAGCCTAGCCAGAGTGTGTTTGGCTTTCGCCACCCATTTTAAATTAATTTTGCTATGCCTCTGTGTAACAGTGACACAGAAGTGATACCTGGGGTAAACCTACGATCTCCCATCCACTCATCAAGATTCCTCTTGAAGAGAGTCAATGAGGGACTCTGCCTAACCTGGACTGGGATTTTATACCAGAGTGAAGGGAGCCGCTGGGTTATGAATCTGTCCCTCCAGCATGTCCTATTTATTTCAGTGCTGAGGTTCAAGTCTCTCGAGCGCGTAGCTCAATGGGATTTGGACTTTCTGAGGTGCAGCATGTCCATTAATTCCGGGTTGGACATGGCTTTATATGTCAGGCACAGATCGCCTCTGAGCAGGCGGTATGCCACTGAGTAGAGCTGGAGTTTCTTTAACCGGGCAGCATATGGCATCTGTTTGAGCCCTTTGATCCTCTTGGTGAGGTACTTTTGGGGTCTTTCCAGTTGCTGCAGGTGTCTGGTAAGGTACATCCCAAAAGGGGCATTGTACTCAATTATGGACCTGATAAGGGATGAGTGAAGAGGCACGATGACCTCCCCTGATCTAGATGTGAATCCCTTCATGATTAGGTGGGCTATATAAAATGTTTTTCTAAACACTTTGGCCACTTGGTTGTCAAATGAGAGATTGCTATCAACTTTGGTCCCCAGGTCCCTAATTACTTCTTCTGTACTTAATGGATTACCACCTTTGTGGTAATTTGTGGGCACTTTGTTTTTGCCAAAGGGGATGACTATACACTTTTTGGCATTTAGCTTGAGGCCATGGCTCTGGCACCAGTTGTCTGTTTCTATGAGGCCCTTTTGGAGGATGCGTGAGTCGACTGGAGAGTCGATTATGGCGCCCAGTTTGCAGTCATCTGCGAACTTGGTCAGCCACAGTCCTTCCATGTTGGCCTGTACCTCTGAGAAATATATACCGAACAAGAGATGTCCCAGGACTGAGCCTTGTGGGACGCCACTTGTAACTGGTTTGGAGTCTGACATGGCTCCAGCAATTCTAACCATGTAGGTTCTGTCCATGAGCCAGTTTAGAACCCATCTAGTGATATAGGGGTTTATATTTAACCTGGTGAGCTTATCTATAATGCCCGAGTGGGGTATTGTATCGAAGGCTTTTGCGAGGTCCAGGTAGGCTGTGTGAACCACCTTCCCCTCGTCAATGGCCTTGGTGACTGTTTCAAAGAAATCGACCAGGTTTAAGAGGCAGGATCTGCCCTTAACAAAGCTGATCTGGGTAGGATCCAGTGTCTGTAGGTCCCCAATATCTTTATTTATGAGGTCCATGATGATCCTTTCCATAGCTTTGCAGACCAAGCTAGTCAGGCTCATGGGGCGATAGTTTCCAGGATCCGTTGAGGCAACACTTTGTGGAGAGGGACCACTGTTGCTGTACGCCACTCTTTGGGTACATATCCTGTAGTAAGGCTGAGATTGAACAGTAGTTTTATGTTTGGGTTTAGCTCTTCTTGGAGTTCATGTAGGACGCAGCCTGGGACACCATCTGGTCCCATTGATGCTATGTTTTTTGCTTTGGAGAGGGCGGCTCTTACCTGAACATCTGAGATGTCAGGGGGGCAGCACTCTGCTGGGATAGATATTTGCCCTTTTGGTGGGGGGGGGGAGAAGTTTGCGCTGAACCTGTCAGCTAGGAATTTGGCAATGTCTGTGGGTTCAGTGTATTTTTTGTCATTTTGGACTAATTCTGAGCATATCTGGGAATTCCCACCCAGGTTCCTAACATAACTAAAGAAAGCCTTGTGATTATCCTTAGTGTCCTGTGCAATTTTTCTCTCTAAGCTGGCCGTAGATGATTTTATAAGAGCCCGTAGTTTTTTGCTAATACTGATCAGAGATGCCTTCCCTTTTTGGGATTTCTATCATGTAGTAGCTTCCTCCTTCTATTGTATAGTTTGTTTATGGCTGGGGTCCACCAGACAGGATGTCTGCCTTTGGAGGATTGGGTCTTGGTTTTATTTGGGATTGCATGATCCATGCATTCCTGAAGGTGTTCATAGAATGCATTTATAAAGGATTCTGCGGTCTGGGCCATATTTTCCACAGGCCCAGGGGCTTTGAAGGATTTCACCTCGGTTTTGAGGAGTGTGAAATTTGCTTTAGAGAAGTTTTTCACTGTGGTTTTCTGGGCAGGGGGTGGGGTTGGGATGTGAATCTCCAGTGAGATTAGTTTATGGTCTGATCTTATCAGTGAGGGAGACACTTCTGGTCTGGAGCATAGAGTCCCCATGTTGATGATGATCAGGTCCAGTATGTTTTCCCCTCTTGTGGGAGTAATAACAAGTTGTTCCATAGCATTTGAGTTTATAAATTCTAGGAACCTTTGGGCTAGGGTGTTGGAGCTAGAGTAATGCTCCCAGTCTATGTTTGGGTAGTTGAAGTCGCCCAATATAATGGTGTTTGGAGAGACCTTCATATTTTCCAGTGTTCTCAGGAAGGCCGAGTGGGGTTCCTGGGTTTGGGAGTGTGGTCTGTAGCAGGCTATAAACTGGAAGGCAGTTTTACCCACTGTTAGTTGCACATGGATAGTCTCTGATGCTTCGTGCTGTGCCAGCAACCTGGAGGTGTGGGTATCTTTGACGAATATTGATACTCCCCCTCCTTTTGTGGTTCGGTCCAAGTTTTGGGGCCGAAAAGCATGGTATGAGGTATAACCTGGTAGTGCTGAGGTGCTCTCGGGAGCCTTGAACCAGGTTTCTGTTACTGCACAGATATCGATGTTCTCCATGCTAAGGAGAGTTTCGAGTGCATGCATCTTGAGGTTTAGACTTCTGGCATTGAGTAGCATTACTCTTAGTTTCTTATCCCTTGTGATACCTATGGAGGTGGGTTTGTCTTTGAGCCTTACCTATAAAAGGCACTATGGGGGTAGCAAGAGCCTTTGCCAATATCCGAAAGCCCAGGGGTGACAGGTGCAAGCCGTCCCTAGCAAAGCATCGTGGCTTGTCGAGCATGTCATCCCAGGCTGACAGGCATTGGATCCCCTTTGAATGACACCAATACTTAAGCCAATTGTTGAAATTGATCATCTTGTCTTCATATTGTGGCATCATTCTTGGTGAGGGTAAGATGCTACTCAATGTCAGGGTAATACCGGCCTGGGCTACATGCTCAGAGAGCTCCTCTATGTCTCTTTTCATGTAGTCCAGGGAGGTACGTCTCAGGTCATTCACACCAGTATGGACAATGACTGAGTCTTATTTGTACTTGCCTTGGAGTGACCTGAGTGCTTGTGTTATGTGGCGGATCCTAGCACCCGACAGGCAGCTCACCGTGACCTTCTCCTTGTTCAACCTGGTGAGTGGGATGTCAGTGTGCCTGACGATAGAGTCACCTATTACATGTGTATCAGGTGTGTTGTTTAGCCTTAAGGGCTGTGACTGTTCAGCACACTGGCTTTGTGAGCTATGTGTTGCACGTGTTTTGTTGTGGGGTAGCGGTTGCTTGGGTGTCTGCTTTGGAGGTCTCTACTGCTTAGGCAGATTTTTATTTAGAGCCTCCGAGTATGTTTTTGTGTGTTTGGTTTGTCGTGGTAGGTCTATGTGAGACTGGAATTGTAGTGAGTGTGGTTTCCTTCTCCTCCTGACTGGTTACGCCAGTACTGAGTTGAGAGAGCTTAGCCTCCAGTTTGGCTATATGGTTGCATCTCTCACATGTGTTGGAATTTGTTGGGAGGAGGAGAGGGTTGTCTGTGTACATGAGGCAGTTGTAACATTGCCTCAAGATTCCCAGATTCACCAGCTGGACCAGAGAGGAGATTGACAACTGACCTTTGGACATGCTAGAATAGTATTGGGAATTCCTTTATAATTGAAAAAAGGGCCAATGGGGAACAAGGTACTCAAGGGGACTTTGTGAGGGTGTAGTGCTTTTAATTTTTTAGTGCTGACTTATATAATTGCTTTAGTGAGCAAGTGCCAGGTAACTTAAATGCATTCTGTTACAGGTAACTTAAATGCAAAAATGACAAACAATAACTTTCTTTCAAGTGAAACAAGGAAATAAGTACAGTAAGCAATGCAGATATCACTAGGGATCCACAGAAGCGCTGAAAAGCTGCGTTTTAGGTGGAATTAGCTTTTCAGGGAAATAAGCAAACAAACAACAAGCATACAAACAAAGCTAGATTCAGCAGGCCTGGATCTAGTCTATGCTACAGCAAACAAGGTGTACCAATTTCAGTAAGAAACAGTTCAAATATGCAGGCACTATAAGCCTTTAACCAGAAATTCCCAGCTCAGAAGGACAGAGTCCAGCCTCTCCTCCCACAAGAGTGCAGACCACGAACCTTCTTAATGTAAAATAACTGGCCTGAAGCCCAAGTGCTTAAACCAGAACTAATACACTTTTAGAATAACAGACACTGAGCCCTCAATCAGCAGTTCCCAACTTAGAAGGATGTAAGCTACCTGTCCTGCCACCACAGTGCAGGCCACAAACCTTCCTAATGTAAAACAACTGGTCTGAAGCCCAAGTGCTTAATCCAAAAGACTTAGAATGATAGCTACACTTTAATCAAGTTACTACCAAGCAGTAATAAATACAGTTGAATACTTTAAAGAATGCCTGGATTAGTGCTCAAGTTATACAAACAAAGCTAGATTCAGCAGGCCTGGATCTAGTCTATGCTACAGCAAACAAGGTGTACCAATTTCAGTAAGAAGCAGTTCAAATATGCAGGCACTATAAGCCTTTAACCAGAAATTCCCAGCTCAGAAGGGCAGAGTCCAGCCTCTCCTCCCACAAGAGTGCAGACCACGAACCCTCTTAATGTAAAATAACTGGCCTGAAGCCCAAGTGCTTAAACCAGAATTAATACACTTTTAGAAGAACAGACACTGAGCCCTCAATCAGCAGTTCCCAGCTTAGAAGGATGTAAGCTACCTGTTCTGCCACTACAGTGCAGACCACAAACCTTCTCAATGTAAAACAACTGGTCTGAAGCCCAAGTGCTTAAACTAAAAGGCTTAGAATGAGTTACACCAAACAGTAATAAATACAACTGAGTACTTTTAAGATGACGCAAAAACAAAATAAAGTAGGAAGAAACACAAATACAGTAAAAGCAGATTATTTTTTTTTTAAGTGGAAAGAGAGAAAGGAGTAGCAGAAACTAAGCTGATTGGCCTTCTCAAATGTTCTCCCTGTACTGGGTAGAATGAGGTAATGACACTAGACTGGGAGGAGGGTCCCAGATCAAATTTACACTAGGGGCGGGCAACTGCAAAGCCACCAACTATAAAAACACTATACCAACAGGGAGGGAGGATGGGAAACAAACTGCAGAAATGTTTCTCACAGCTGAAAAGCAGCAGTGAGCCTTTAAATGAAAGTTTTAAACAGCTAAAGGAGCCTCTAGATAAAAGAGTTTAACTGCAACAAGTTATCAGAAACAAACAACCCAACAGATGTTTAATAAAAGTGGACAATTTCCAGTTAATACCTCACACACAGTGAAACTAGCTAGAAAAATACACAGTACACAAAGTGCTATAAATTACAAAGAAATAAAGAACAAAATAAACAAAAACAGGATACTTAATGTTATATATTATAGCTCTGAGTTTCCTCAGTGTCCTTCCTTCGATCAGCTCAGTGTGAAATGGCAGAACACTCACAACTGAACTTCTTAGGTAACAGAAAGTTGAAACTCGAGACAGCTTTTAATAAAGAAATCTCAAAAGAACACAAGCACTTTACATATACCTTTTCAACACAAGCATATTTGTACATATGTACAAATCATTTTGATATACGCATGACATGCTGTTCTAGTACATTTGTAACACCATCATCTTGTATGACATACAGTTCTAATACATTTTTAACACAAGCATCTTGTATAAACCAGTTTGATATTCACAAATGAAAAAGTAGCACAGAAAGGCAGCTAAGAAATCCTGGCCTCCTCCCTCAAGTTATCACAGTAGTTGGTTGTGTCCATGTCACTAGGAAGAATGGGTGTAGTGCATAAGACTGGACACCAGAAGTCTAAATCACAAAAGCCTGAAGTCCTTAAGACTGATACTTAATTCTGCTGAAATACAGCAACATATCTTAAAAAAAAAAAAAAAAACTTCTGCTATGCAGAGGGATCTTTAACCCTACACCCAACAGCCTACTTTTTAAACAACCACCTGACTTACTGGCTCCCAGCAGACTGACCGCAGAGTTCAGTGTCCCATTAGACCACCACAATTACGACATCATTGCATCCCCACTTAAATCATTTTTGCCTACTGACAGCTGAATTCTGATGCCCCGGTAGACTGCCACAGTTAATATTAGTATAATTTAGTTTAACTTTGTTTATTTGAAAGCATTTTTGCTGACTAACCATAGTGCTGCACTGCCCCACTAGATCACCACAATTAAGAAGTCACTACAACCTAGACCAAAGCATTTTTGCAGGGAGGCTGCATAGTTTTTTATCCCCCCCCCCCCCAAGTCACTGTGCCAGCACACAAATGTCACTAAACATACTACTTCCAAGGTCACAGCAACTCAGAGAAAAATAAGATACATATGTTTTGTCTTCTGTGAGTTGGGGTGACCTTGGAGAGGTATGTTGGTGGCTTTTGCAGTTGCCCGCCCCTACTGTAAATTTGATCTGGGACACTCCTCCCAGTACCGTCTCATTAGCTCATTCTACCTAATACAGAGAGATCATTTGGGAAGGCCAACCCCCTTAGTTTCTTAACCTTGAATTATCTTCTGTTCTTCCTCTCTCCCTTTATACTTTACTGAAAAAAAAAAACTTTATTTAGCTGCTTTTACTGTATTTGTGTTTCCCTCTCCTATGCAATTAATTCATCTTGCATTTTCTGCTGCTTACTGCCTGTTCTCTAAAGTATTCAATTGCATCTTTTCTGCTGCATTTATTACTGCTTGTCCATAGCCTGTTTAAATTTTAAGTCTTACTGTAAGCCTCTTAATTTTGGTTTAAGCTCTTGGGCTTTAGGCATACCCCTTAGCTCTTCCTTGCCTTCCTCCCTCAGATTCTAACAAATATGGATGGACAATTTCCTACAGTTTCTCCTGCCACTCTGGTTGATATGGGCATCCTGAGACAGTGTATCAAATGCCTCACGTACATGGAAAACCACCTACTACTACCACATAGGAACACAATTTGTGAGAGAGGCAAGTACATTAGGATCCTAGAGTCACTGCTGTCTCCCTCACAAGCCAGTATATCTGGCACTGAGAAGATTGTCAGTATGATCACTACACCTCAAACACCATCCACACCTACACAATACACATCCACGTATGCGGAGGTTCTCAACAGAAACATACCCAAACAAAGGAGACCTCGAGGCAAAAACACACTTGATATCCACAACCCTCCAGACGACATACCATGGATAGTCCACACACCTGTGTCTCACAGCCACTAAGGTTTAACCATAAATCCACTAATTTAGTCATAGAAGACTCCATTGAGAGACACACAGATATACCTCTCATCAGGCTGGATAAGAAGAAAGTCACAGTTAGTTGTTTGTCAGGTGCCAGAATCCGTGATATCACATACGCACTCAGGTCTGTCAACAACAGGTACTGTTATGACTCCTTCATAGTCCACGTTTGTTGAATGACTTGAGACATACCTTACTGGACTATATGAAGAGAGACATGATTGAACTCACTGAATATGTGTCCTAGGCAGGTATGTCCTTAGCCTTCAGCAGCATCCTACCATCACCCAGAATGATGCCTCAATACAAATAGAAAATTATTGATTTTAATAATTGGCTTAGTTTTTGGTGTCATTCCAGGGGGATCCAGTACCTGACATCCTGGGAAGATATGATCGACATACCACAATGCTTTACCAGAGATGGCCTGCATCTGTCTCACTTGGGCTTCAGGCTTCTGGCAAAGGCTGTTGCATCCCCCATAGTGCCTTTTTTAGGAAAAGTGATAAGGTCAAAACTACCAATGTAAAAATGTGTACAAAACGCAAATTAAAGGTCATGCTGCTAAACGCCAGGAGTCTAAACATGAAACTGCACTGATTGCAAGTATTCTTAACCCTGGAAGATGATGATATCTGTTCAGTCACAGAAACCTGGTTCAAAGCTGCAGAGAGCACCCCAGCCTTACCTGGTTACTCAAAGTATCATACATTCAGACCCCAAATTGTGGGCAGTAAAGCCAAATACGGTGGAGTTTCAATGTATATTAAAGACACACACACCTCCAGGCTGGTCAAACAGTGTGACGCACAGGAGACACTCCAAATGCAGTTAACCATTTACAGGACCCCTATTCAAATCATAGCTAGTTACTCCCCCCCCCCCCCCAAATTTGACTCGAGATACCCACTCCGCCTATCTGGACTTCTTCAAATCTATCAAGATTCAACCATTTTCCCTGATCCTAGGCAACTTTAACTACCCAAACATAGATTGGAAGAACTACTCATGCCAGTACGCAAATGCCAAGAGATTCCTAGCTTTTGTCAATGCAAACACCTTGGAACAGCTAGTCGATAACCCCACAAGAGGTGATAATATCTTGGACTTGTTATTAACCAACATGAGTTACCACTGCAGCATCCCTACAGAATCATCCTGCCTGGTAAAATCTGACCACAAAGTGGTCACATTCAAAGTCACTATCTCCCCCAACCCCCCTCTAGCCAGGGTCAAACAAAAAAACTTCTCCAAAGCTGATTATAACCTCCTGAGGGATGGTATAAACAGCTTCACAGCCCCGTCCCCCTCTGTAGGAACTGGCACCAATGTCCACAACTTCACCAAAGTACTATATGAGCATTTATATATATACATGGAATCAGGAATACCTGACAGGACAAAATCTTCCTCTGCAAGAAAGAATAAACCTGTCTGTTGGGCATCTGCAGTAAATAAACTCTATAACTAAAGGAAAAGAATGCTGTCCAGGACCAAGAAGGAGCAGGTGCCCAATTGGAAGCAATTTCTCCTTAGCCTGAACAAACAAATCCGAGCACTAGTGAAAGCAAACTTCAAGTACAAATTGGCCACTTCTACTAGAGACAACCATAAGAACTTCTTTACATATATCTGCAGTCTCAAAGGAAGCACCCAAATTTGCTCAGCACTGGTGGTCAAGGACACCACATACACAAATGCCGCTGATATAGCCAACTTGCTGGCTGACAGATTCAGTGAAAACTTCACACCTCTGCCCCATCAGTAAATCAGGACATCCCCAGTACCTACCCCCTTCCCCTTATATCTAGGGAACAGGTCATCACTGCTGTCTCAAAGGCAAAAAAATACAGCCTCCATGGGACCTGATAACATCCCAGGCTGCATCCTACATGAAATCAGGCAGGAACTTTTGCAGTACCATTAGGTGCCCTATTCAACCAAAGCCCAAGTACTGGCTTCATCCCAGCTGAGTGGAGGACAACCACTGTCATCGCTTTGCACAAAAGTGGAGCATCCACCAATCCGGGAAATTACATACCCGTCAGTGTAACTAGCTTGATCTGCAAGGCCATGGAACAGATTATCATGGAACTCATTAACAAGGACATTGGCAACCTCCAAGCACTTGATCCCAAACCATTTGACTTCGTCAAGGGGTGGTCATGTCTGTTAAATTTGGTCGACTTCTTTGAGACAGTCACTAAAGCCATGGTTGAGGGGAAAACGGTGCACACCACCTACTGTGACCTGGCCAAAGCCTTTGACACTATTCCCCACTTGGGCATAATATATAAACTCCCTCAGATAGGCATCATTCTGTATGTTACCAGATGGGTAGCAAACTGGCTGACTGATAGAACCCACCTAGTCAAAATAGTGGAAGCCACCTCAAGCAGTAGACCCATAATGAGTGGTGTACCCCAGGGATCGGTCTTGGGGCCTCTGTTATTTAGGATATACTTTTCTGAGGTGCAGGCCAAAACCAGTGGGCTATGGCTGACCAAGTTTGCAGGTGACTGCAAGCTGTCATCAATTCCCCTAGTGATGTGGATCCTCCAAGGTGGTCTCACCCAAACAAATGAATGGTGCCAGAAACATGGCCTTAAGCTGAATACCAACAATGCATCATCATCCCCTTTGGGGAGAGTGATGTCCCCACAAATTATCACATTAATAACAACATTCTAAGCACACACTTGAGGGATTTGGGTATCCAGGTTGATAGCAACCTGATGTTGATTCTGTTGTACAGAAAGCTTTCTACATGGTCCACCTCATAAGTAAAGGTATCTCATCCAGGGCCAAGGAGGTCATAACATCCCTGTATTCTTTCCTTATAAGGCCCATTATTCAGTACAACTCCCCTTTTGGCGTGTACCTCACAAAGCACATGCAACAGCTGGAGGGACCACAGAGGTTCTTCACCAGGAGAATTCAGGGCCTCAAACATCTACCATACATAGATAGGCTAAAAGCCCTGTCCCCTCTACTCAGTTTCATACAGACTCCTTAGAGGTGACCTCTGTCTGGCATACAAAGCAATTTCAGACCCCACCTTGATGGGACTGCTGCATATCGCAAGTCTATCTCCACTTGAGTAACCCACACGAGCGACCTCAACCTGGTGTGACATCAATAGAACTTGTTGGTGGGACAGATTTGTGTTCCAGAGGCTCCCCCATCTGTGGAATAGACTCCCTCCCCACGTCAAGCTGAGTACCTCATTATATCTTTTTAAGCGCAACCTGGATAACTGGATAGGGAACAGAAAATACTCCCCTGGGATTCCACCTGTGGCCCTGCTGGACAGGTGCATCGGGTGCTGACTCATTTATACATGAGCTAAACTCTTGGCTAGGCTTATAAGGGGCTCAGAGCTAATAGCCTAGTAACTTCCTATGATTGTAATAAAAGAGGAAATAACTAACAAAATTCTTGATGAAGCCGGAAAAGAGAGAATGTGGAAACTAACTATGACTGTTCTTAAGGTTGGAAAACATGCTATTAAGTTTTTATACAGTGTTCCCGATGCATTTAAGTAAAGGCAGATCCACGTACTGTGGTGTGAAGATAATGTATGGCTGAAAGCCAGTCACTACCATATGTGAAGGAGTAGCTCCTAATGTTGCACCCCCCCCACCCCCACACCAAAAATGTTTCTTTTTAGCCCAACTTCCCAAAAATTATTTTAAAAAATATGGAGGAAAGGGAGAGACTATCCAGTCAGATAAGTCACCCCCCCCAGCTCCAAATACCAGAGTATAGCAGAAACTGTCAAAAACATTGGCTATTTTTCTGTAGACAAGTAAGGGCAGAAAAGTTTAACCAAAAACCTATTTTGAAGAGAAGCAGGCTTGGAGAAGAGACAGTGAGTTAAACTGGCAAGTGAAGGGGGAAGGAGGTATATATTCTGCCCTCTGCCAGTTGGTAAATGATCAGTATTGACTGGAGGGTTCTACTCCGTCCCTCCCTACTTTCCTTTCCCTATTCATTTCCTTCCCCCTCCCCATGCTATCTACTGCATAAAATAAACCATTGCTTTTGTTTAAAAAAATGGTGTTCAGATCCTTCATTTCTTTTAAGGATGGTACTTTAACCCCCTAGACAGATATAATGAGCCCAACTATGGGGAGGGTCTCCCAAGTGGAATAAGGCAAATAATTTTTTCAAGAAGGGTCTTGGTTTCTGAGGAGGATTAGCCCATGGTAGTACTAAACTTGCCAGCTAGAACAAATTGTTGAAGTTAAGAAAATTCAGAAACATTGCCATGAAAAATCTGTTTTTTGTGCTCATACCAGATTCACTAAGGGTGACCCGGGTTATGGGAGATGTTTGTTTTGAACCTTGTAACTCACAGGGAACACAGGCATTTCTTCTTGATTCTGGCAATTTATCTGCTTGCCTTTGGTGTTTCCACTACACTCAGGTTGTTCACTAAGTGCTTAGCCACAATGTTGTCTTCTTCAGAATGAGGGTGTTCATATTTAACATTACCTAAATGACTGCTTGATCAAACTGCCCTAACTTGAGACACTACAGAGGGATTTAAAGCAAGCAGTTTATTGTACATCCTTGAACTTGGTCAAATCGAGCTGAACACCAGCATACTCAAATATTTTCTTAGGGACAGTGCAAGATAGAGGCAGATTATCTCTGCCTCAGAAGGAGATTTTACATTTGGGTCAATTCCTTGCCCATATAGCCCAAAAGACACATTTGACAGCTTGGGCCTTTCTGAAGGTACTGAGATGCATACCAACCTCAGTCTTGATTGTGCCTTTGCCTGAACTCCATGTGAGGAAAATACAGTGGTACCACAAAAACCTGTTGAACAGCACCAGGAAGTCCAACCCCTGAACCCACATGATAAAAAAATTCAGGTGGTAGGCTTTTGCAGATCAAGTCAGGGATATCCTACCCAGTCCCTAACCACAGACACATTAGACTTTTCTTAGGGGTGGCATACACTGCCCTCCTTAACATACAGGGAAATGGAGCACCAGTCTAATATATATATATTTTTGTTTATATTTGGCCATAATCTGTGGCTTACAAAACTGTATGGCACCCACTTGTTTTCAAAGTACTGACAAAACTGTGTTGATGTAATGTATAAACAAGCAGGGACCAACTCACATGTAACTACTTTGCAGACTGGCTAAGATAGTTTGAGATCTGGTCTTGGAACAAGGTCTGTACCTAAAAGACATATACATTTCCTTCGAACCATAACTTCCTGAAAGGCCAGTTGTAATGGTCTTTGCTCAGCTTCTTGAGTGGAAGGTAAACAAACTAGTTCAGTGGTGAAGGCATTTTATCTGCATCACAGTGAAATCAGCAGCTAAACAAATTGTGTAGCAGAGACACATTGATAAGAGCATGGGAAGGTGTGTACTTTCTTCACCACATGTTACTACTGACTCCTCTTTGTTTTTGCTTCTTTTTCTGTCTTACCAAGAGTGCACTAAAAAGTACCAAAAACATGTTTTATTCTAATAGCTTATGTCAGATCAAGGCAGTCATGGTTCTTTAAGTGTACAAACTGTGTTAACACAGCAAAAAACATCACTGGTCCACTGAAACCTAAGAGAGTCTTAGGTTAGCTATATGGGTAATCTCAGCCACATTCCATTCAAGGATCACTTTTCAGAGGAGGTAGGATGCATTCTGCAGAAAGCTAGGAGGCCCAGTACCATAAAATCCTTCTTGTCTAAATTGAAGAGGTTCTGTATATAGTAATGTAATAGTATTTACCTACTGCTACAGTATTGTTTTTGTGATTTGGAAGTACTTATCTAAGTTGTCCTGCAGTAGCTTGTGGTGTGCCTCTGTTAATGGGCTTCTGTCAGCTATTACACTATGCCTTCCTGTAAATCCTCGTTGATGTTTATCATATTGATCACTGCTGCAGCAGCCTTAGCCTTATGGGGAATGTATCCTGTTGAGGATATACCTCCGACCAGCTTCCAAACCTTCAAGGAACCCTCTATGCACACAGACTGTCAGGGAGATAGAGCTGAGGTGAATAGAAGACAAAGTTGGGCACCAAACCCTTCAGAGCTTTACTGCCAGTGATGAACATGGCCCTGCAAGGCTTTTGAGGCTCAGCAGTTGGCTTAGTGCTCTTCCATTGCTGGGCAGATAAGTTCCCTTTGGGGGGGGGGGAGACCTTCCAATTTCTAAATATTGTCTATGTTTTAACACTTGTGTGGTACTTGTGTGGGTGGGTTTAGTATAATGGTTTAGGTGGTTGGCCAGAGGGACAGGGTTTGATTCTCCAGAAGCGAATTTGGCTAGGCTTAAAATGGCCCACAAGGGCAGCTAGCCTAGTACTTGGCTATGGACTTTCCTCTTAAGGAAAGTTATTTTAAAGCTAAGAGTTTTGTGTTAGTGAACTCTCATGAGACTGTATCATACTTTTTAAGTGGGAGCATTTTTTTTCCTTTCAGTTTAGAAGTTGTGTAGAGTAACTGAAAGCCATTTTTTTCTGTGGAGAAATTGTGCTTATTTTACTTTTGTGGGGCTGGCAAAGTGTATTAAAGTGCTTTGTACTGTGCTTTTCTTTTAAAAAAGTGACTTTTAAAGACTTGTAGGGTTTTTACTGATATTTGTGGCTTGACAATGGAACAATCCACTGGTTACACAGTCATTCCAACCACAAAAGAAAAAAAGCAAACAGCCTTTGCCACAAAGGCAGACTAGCAATTTGCCTCAACCGCAGGTGGGTGACTCTGCTGTGGCCATTTGTCATACCCCAGGCCACTCATCTTTTACCCCAGATCTCTCTGGTGTAGCAGCTACAGCCACTTTGGACCAGGGTTTAGCCACATCCTCTGTGGCTGTTGGGGTCCCCTTAGTGGGCAAGAGAGAGCCACTGTTTTCAGTCCTGGCAGAAGGAACAGGGAAGGCTTCCCCCTTTTGTACGAATACTGTTCCCATCCCTGGAGAAATTGCTGCTGTCATTAATAACTCAGTTGGCCCTATTTTTCCTGTCAAAAAGAAACAGAAAAATAAGCATTTGTTTACTCTTTCTCAAATTTTCTTAGACAGGAGTAGTCTACTGGGTCTGGCTCAGTGTTTAATGCAAGCTATTGATCCTTTTTGCACAGTAGTTTCTAGTAAAAGAAAAAAGTATACCTCTTTTTCAGAAATGATTTAAAATTCTGAATCTGAGCAGGGACGTGGTGGGACAGATACATTTTTTCCCCTCAGATTTCTGATTTAGACTCAGAGGAAAGCTCAGTTTCTGATTCTCCCTGTGGTGGTTTCTCTATCTCTGAGACTATTGCTAGAATGTGTCAGTGTTTTCAGTGGTAGAGGTTACTCAATCCCTCAGAAAATACTATGAGTTTTTACAGAAGGAATTTCGAGAACCTACACCCATTCCTCTCCTATTCTTTCTGCCTAGGAGGATATGTGCGTGTTACTGCCTACAATTTTCCTAATAGTCAGCCAGCTGCACTATAAAATCAAACAGGATATACATAGCTCCCCAGTCTTTTTCAAGTAGGATGTATGACGTTCCCCAGCCTTTTTTATGTTTTTATACACTCTTTCCAAATTTAACCAACAGCTGTAGCTTTACTTCATCCACTGCTGCTAAACACTTAGTTAAATCCAATTCTGCTCTTTCTTATAAGGATGGGAAAATTATTGATAAACACTGGTAAAGTGAGCACTTCTGCAACTATGATTTTCAGAATTTTGAATCGTCAGCTCATAAGTTTGTTCTGACTAATTGTTAAAATATGAGGAACGTTTTATCTACAGTTTCTTCTTGTGAGAAAAAAAATCTGCTTTAAATAATTTAGTTTCTTCTTTTGCATATGTTACGCAAAACTTCCTGCTTACAGTGTTTATATGTGACTGTTAATACTTCTTCCAGGGCTATAGCCACTGGTACTGTTTTGAGAAGTCTTGCATGGTTGCACAATCCCTCAGATTATATTAAAAATGAGATTTTAAATTCCCTTTTGGATAGAGATTTAGTTTTTGGCCCCTCTGCTACAGAGGAATTGTGAAGAATGGGATAAGCTAATCCAGGGAAAGTTGTTAAGATTTTTCAGCATTCCTTTTCCATATTTACAGAGGGATTCTGTAACTCCTCATCCAAGTTTAGCAAAAAGCTAAATAAACAGTCTCAACAAAATACAGGTAAACAGACTTTTAAGAAAAAATAGTGAGGGGGTACCATAAAGAAGCCTTGAACCACCAAAAACCAGTAGCAGTCCAACAAGTCAGAATGGCTATTCAAGAGACCCTGTGCCCCCCCCCCCCTCCTATCCTGGGTTCTTTTTGCTTCTAGAAAGTCTGAATATCCATTTTTCGCTTTGACAGCAGAAAGTTTCAGACAAATGGGTTCTGAAAATCATTCATCAAGGTTGCAGATGACAGTGGTAGGAAACTCTTCCTTTCTAGGTGGGCTTTCTGAATCCTCCAGATAATACTCTTTTGTACCACTGGTTCTTTATCACATGCTGTGTCAAGGAGTGAAAGGAACAATTCCTCCTTTCCAGGTGGGGAAGGATTTTTTTTCAAGAATGTTCCTAGTACCAAAGAAACAAAATGCTTGAAGACAGGTTCTGGAGCTTTCTTTCCTAAACCTGTTTATGATAGTGCCCAAATCCAAAATGATGTCACTTCACAACCTCTTACCTCTTCTTCCTTCAAGTTTCCTGGTAACAATAGAGTTAAAAGATGCTTGGAGTCATAACCCCATTCATCGTGACTTCAGATGTTTCTTAAGGGTTTTTGTGTCTGGATCAAACTATTAATTCTCTCCCTTATCCTTTGGAATACCCACTGTGATAAGAATGCTCAGAAGTTGTCTAGCTCCACTTGTAGTTCATTGCAAGTGTGACAATGCAAGGTATTGCCAGCTATTCCAGGAGAAGTACGGCAGTGGAAGTGTAACATATGCCGGAACAGCTAGCTGGAATTTTGTAAAGAATTGTATGTCATTTGTATATCAAACTGATTTGTACAGATGCTTATATTGAAAACTGCTATTTGTACAGCTGCTTGTGTTAAAATGTACCAGCAGTATGCCCTGCTAGATGCAAAAAAATATATATATGTTTAAATGTATATGTTTTAACTGAGAATACTAGAAGCGAAGAGGTTAATCTCAATACACCCGACTTTGGAAAATAGTAAGAAATTAAATTACTGGGCCTAGGCCATAAAGATGTTATCTCACAGTTTTGAATGAAGCCAGAGATTCATTGTCTGTAGGGAGTATGGTTTATTAGCTTTTGTAGGAAGTATGGAAGTGTTTTGTGGATGTTCATCGTGCATACAGCTGCAGTAATCACAGATGGGTTCTCTGCCATCAGGCGGGTCCTCGGTCGGCCGAATTCCAAAGTCTAGGTCCGGCGTCGGTTGCTGTCGCCTTCTTTCCTGACGTCAGTGCGACAGGGGTATATAAGACACAGCCGATGCCATTTTCTTCAGTCTTTTTTGCCGCGCGGTGCCTGAAGCAGAAGCAGTTCGCAAGTGCCAGTCGGCCAGCTCCTGAAATTACGAAAATTTGGAAACCGAAGTCTTCTTTAAAGCTAAGTACCCCGTTGGGGAAACTTTTCTTGCCTCAGACCGATGTCAGACAAAGTTAGCAATTGTATTTCTTGTGGGAAGCAAATACCGCATAAGGATTTCCATTTCCTCTGCATACCTTGTTTAGGCCCAGACCACGACGTCTTGGGCTGTCGCTTTTGCGCTACTTTCAATAAACGCACTATTAAGCATCGGGCGGAGTTCGCCCAGCACTTTTTTGGTAAAGCTTTTGATTATAAAATGTCGTTGGAGACTCCGACTACCGTTTTGTCCAAAAAACGCAAGGACAAAGACTGACACGCGGCGAGATCTGCGGTCTCCACCGACACCATGCCAAAACTGGCTACACGTGGTCCGGTTCTCAGCGAGGCGCCTACACAGCCCCTGACTACCGACGACACTTCTTTGGCGGTGTCTTCTGTAACCGAGACCGCAGGTGCCTCGGCCCATACCCAGACTACAGTTACCGAAGCCACTGTGAGTGTTGAGCCTCCTAATGTGGTCAGGTCTACTTCCACCCATGGTGTCTTTAGACCCTCATCTTCCTTTTCCATAAAGGCATTTACTAAGTCCAAATCAGCCATGCATCCCAAGAGGCCTGTTGCACAGGGCCCATCTCCAGGCCCCATGCCTACAAAGCAGATGCTAAAAATAGCTGAGGATTTAATTACTCTTATCAGGGGTTCCCAACCCCCTCCGGACAAGAGACCCAGAGTGGAGGAAGATTCCCCCTCTTCTGACCAGGGCTCCATTATTTCAGAACATTCTGATGAAGAGGAACACTCGTACTCCCCTTTTGAAGATTCTGATGCAGAGCAGTCCATTCCTTCTGTATCTCCCCCAGAGGATTTTTCTTTTGGGGAAACCTTGCATACCTTGAGAGAACACTTCCATTGGGAAGGCCAAGACTTTTCTGATTCCAAGAAAAGACTTAGGGAATTCCTTTTGCTACCTCAGCACAGACCTCTGGCGATACCTCCTGTCTTGGACATACTTGATGATGTTTACTCGGAAGCTTGCCTTAATCCGGATTCCCTGCCTCCTGCCCCAGTCAAGCCTGATAGGTACTACAGAGTTCCTAACTCTCACCAATTTCTTTACAAAAGCCATAATGCTGACCCTGAAACCATTTATCAAGGCCCCAAGGGAATGAAGGCCTCTACTGCTAAGAATCCACTACCTTCCTAAAGAGAGTCTAGATCCTTAGAAAGGTGGGGAAAAAAGGTATATACCTCGGCCACCCTAGCCATGAGGGCCTTAAATTGTCAGTTCCATATGCTTAAATATCAGCAGTTTCTGTTATCACAATTAAGGAATAAAATGTCACAACCTGAACAACCAGATTTGAAGGAGTTGCAGGATATGATGCATAGTGCAGAACAAGTGGGTAAACACACCTTACAATGTGGCTATGATGCTCTAGAGGCCTCAAGTAGAGCTGCTGTTACAGGATCAGTCATTCGTAGACATGCCTGGCTTAGGGAACAAACCTTGCCTGATCATGTTAAAGCTAAACTACTAGATGCTCCTTTACAAAAGGATGTATTATTTGGTACTAATGCTGAGGAGATACTACGGAAAATGAAAAGAAAAAGCTAAATCTATGCAAACTGTCAAAGCTTTTCTACAGGTTCAACCACCACGTTTTAGCAGAAATTGGCCTTCAAAAAACTGGTCCTTTCCAGCCACGGACAAACCCCAAAGAGGTAGATACAGGCACACAAGGTGCAGAGGACAATCTCAAGGATCATATAGAGGCAGACAATGGCAAACTCCAGCACCAAGAGGTGGCGAAGACAGTGCACAACAATATAGGAAACAAAACCAATGACTGTCCCCTTTTCATGCCAAGCAAGTCTCAGCTGGCAGCACCCTTGGGAGGAAAGCTGGCATTATTTACAAGAAATTAGCATATCATCACAACAGACAAATGGATCCTGGACATCATAAACAGTGGCTACAGATTTAATTTTCACACTCTTCCAAAAATGAGAGGCATGCCGAACCTGCCACACAATCAAAGAGCAGAGGCTCAAATACAAATTTCAAAGCTCATGGACATGAAAGCTATTCAAGAGGTACCTACTCACGAACAAGGTCAAGGTTTTTACTCCAGACTGTTCCTGGTACCAAGGAAAGGAACCGACTGGAGACCCATTTTGGACTTATCCATCCTAAACACATTTCTACTCGTACCAAAATTCAAGATGCTCACCTTACAGCAGCTTCTTCCCATTCTGGGCAAGGAGTTTTGGCTGGTAACATTGGACCTCAAGGAGGCATACCTGCATGTCCCAATCAGACAAAGCTGCAGAAGATACCTCAGATTTCTTGCAGGTTCAATCCACTATCAATTCTCTGCATTGCCCTTTGGCTTATCTACTGCGCCCAGAGTATTCACGAAATGCCTGGCATCAGTAATTGCCTACTGCAGACTTCAAGGGATGCAAATTTACCCTTATTTGGATGACTGCCTGATCCAAGCGGACAGCAAACACATACTTCTGGAACATCTGGCTTATGTAACACGGTTATTGAATTCTCTGGGATACACAGTCAACAAAGAGAAATCCAGGCTAACACCATCTCAGAAAATAACTTTCCTGGGTGCCAACTTGGACACAAACACCCAGATGGCCTATCTTACGCCAGAAAAACAGGGGCAGCTAACTCAGTACTTCAAAATACTAGGAAATTGTACCGGGCTAACTGCAAGGAAAATCCTGCAGGCTCTGGGCTTCATGGCATCTTGCATTCTTCTAATCCCATGTGCAAAGTTGCATATGAGGAAGCTTCAATGGTACCTAAAAAAACTATGGTCTCAACACAGCCACAGTTTGGAAACAATAATACCAATAATCCCATGTTTGCAACAGGAATTTCTATGGTGGGCCCAAGCATGCCAAACAAACACAGGTCTACCATTCTGCAAGCCTCAAGCAAATCAAGTCATCACAACAGACGCCTCAGACTACTCCTGGGGGCACACATGACAGACAGGTGCATTCAGGGCAAATGGTCCCAAAAGGAAAAGCACCATCACATCAATCAAAAGGAAATGCTAGCAGTGATAAATGCATTTACAGCTTTCAAGGACCTCCTGCATCCAGGGCAATTATTGATAAGAACAGACAACACCACAGTAATGTGGTACATAAACAAACAAGGAGGAACACATTCATACCCCCTGTGCAGGCTAGCCATGTCACTTTGGAACTTGGCTCTGGAATGGCAAATCGAACTTCAAGCACAGTACCTGCCAGGATTGGAAAACACGCTGGCAGACAATCTAAGCAGAAATATGACAGACCCACATGAATGGAAGTTGCATCCTCAAGTGTTTACAAAGATAATCCAAGCGTGGGGAAGGCCAGACATAGATCTATTTGCCTCCCACAGGAATCATCAATTGACAAAGTTCTGCTCAAGGACCTTCCATCCAAAGGCCTGGAGAGTGGACGCCCTTTCTTTCAGTTGGGCAGCACGGACAGTTTACGCCTTCCCACCTTTGCCTCTTCTGCCCAAGGTGCTCTTGAAAGCAAGAGCAGACAGACCGAAGATGATACTGATTGCTCCAGATTGGCCAAGACAACACTGGTACCCACTCCTGAGGAGCCTAACACATACTCCTCCCTGGACCCTACCTCTAATGCCTCTTCTACTGACTCAGCACAGCTACAAAACTCTTCACAGTCAGCTGAAAACCCTCAATCTGGCTGCATGGAAAATTCCTTAACACCACAACAGACCCTACTCTCCAAAGAGGTACAGGATGTCATTTTGGAGGCCAGAAGGCCATCTACTAGAAAGGCTTACTCCGCAAAATGGAAACGGTCTTGCGCTTGGAATGAGAAAAAAGGCCAGGATCCTACAAAACTGAATTTGCCTCAGACATTACAGTATCTAGCTGAGCTGTTGAACAGTGGACTTTCATTTTCCTCCATCAAAATTCATGCCTCAGCCATTTCTGCAGAATACAACACTGATCCACCCTTATTCTCTCACCCACTCTTAAGACAGTTCCTCAGAGGGGCTAAGAATATAAGACCTCCAAGGAAACAACCATTACCAGCCTGGGATCTTAATTACATTCTAGAAAAATTAACATTGCCCCCCTTTGAACCAGCTGCCTCAACAGATTTGCAATATTTGTCCTGGAAAACAGCTTTCCTTCTGGCCATTACCTCAGCTCGTAGGGTTTCGGAACTACAAGCCCTCATGGCTGTGCAGCCCTTTCTCATCTTCCATCAGGACAGGGTTTCCCTACGAACCAACCCATCATTTATGCCTAAGGTAGTATCCAGGGTAGCTTTAAATCAGGCCATACACTTACCTACCTTTTACCCCAATCCTCAAAACAAAGGGGAAAGGCTGCTACATTCCTTAGACATCCATAGACAGCTACGTTACTATTTGGACAGAACAAAGCCTTTCAGGAAATCAGAACAACTCTTTGTGTCCTATGCTGTACGAGCTCAAGGGAAGCCAATTTCCAAACAGGCAATTTCAAAATGGATAGGCCACTGCATACGGTTTTGTTACTCCTTTCATGGCAAATCTGTTCCTACAGGCATCAGATCCCACTCCACAAGGGCCACAGCTACCTCTACAGCCTTCCTCAGAGGAGTCCCTACCAAAGATATTTTGGAGGCAGCCACTTGGAGTTCTGTGCATACCTTCACAAAACACTACCACCTGCCTTTATACTCCAAAACTAGAGTAGACTTTGCCACTGCTGTGTTGCAGGGCATTCTGGCTCTTCCCAGTTCCACCTAGTGCCTACCACCCTGTGCGTAGCTTTGGGATTCTACCCATCTGTGATTACTGCAGCTGTATGCACGATGAACATAGTACAGTTTTGTACCTACCATAAATGTAGATGTTCGAGTGCTAATACAGCTGCAGTAGAGGTTTCCCTCCCTCCTTCCCCTCTTGGTAAAGGCCTAGTGGCTAACACCTCCTCATACAACCTGATTGGGTTATCCTTCTATGGTGTATTTGCTTGCAACTACTGATTTTTGATTATATTGCATTGCATGATTATATATATAATTTATGTATTGCCTTCCTTCTGGGGGCACCTGACATCTGGGGCAAGAAAGACTGAAGAAAATGGCATCGGCTGTGTCTTATATACCCCTGTCGCACTGACGTCAGGAAAGAAGGCGACAGCAACCGACGCCGGACCTAGACTTTGGAATTCGGCCGACCGAGGACCCGCCTGACGGCAGAGAACCCATCTGTGATTACTGCAGCTGTATTAGCACTCGAACATCTACATTTATGGTAAGTACAAAACTGTACTTTTTATGACTTCCAGGAGCTGCAGCAGATCTTAGCACTGCTCAGTGTTTGTGTATATTATTGACACATAGGTGCTAAATCCTGGCAGTTTCTAGCAATGGGGAGTTGCATGGGAACCAGAAATCAGATGACTAGATGTATGTAATGTCATTCTGTAAACCATCATTAAAAATAATGTTTAATACTAAGTGAGATGGAAGTCTCAGAGCACTCTGTTTCTGTAACCTGACAAAGAAGGATTTCTCACCTGTTTCATCTTGCCTTGCTCTAGTAAGTAACCAGGGAATAATAATTCTTTACATCAGTCAGGAAATATAGTGAGATTAGTTAAGTATTGTTTTATGTAACTGTGTGAACCTGTCCACCTGTGTTATTTTTAATATTTCCTGTGATTGAAGCTCTTGTGTTTATTGTAAATAGATATATTTTATTTACTTTTAAATATGTTTAAACGTTTTATTGTGGCTGGTCCTTTACGGAGTATTTTAACCATTGAAAGTACTTATACACTGTGGCCACTCCTGAAAGCCTGGCTGTTTGTTCAACATTACCATTTGTAGTAATATTAATTTCACTCAATATAATTGGTACCCTTGTAAGAGCCTTGGAGTAGCTGGCTTTGGGGTGTCTGGTGGCAGTATAACAACCTTATAGCCTAGGCAGAAGGAGGCATAGCTAGTAAATCTGTGCCAGCCTTTCCCAGGTGTGTGTGTGTGTGTGTGTGTGTGTGTGTGTGTGTGTGTGTGTGTGTGTGTGTGTGTGTGTGTGTGTGTGTGGTTTCACAGAGAGGGTGCGAGAGGACTTGGCTTGGACTCTCAGCTTAGGACCCAACCCTACAGCTATGCCAGTGGGGAGTCTTAATGGAGAGGGACACAGATACACAAACCCAGACCCCGGACTTGAGTGTGTTCTCTGTGTGCTCTTAAGGAAATTGTGATTGATGCAGACAGCTGCATCTGGAAAGACTGTGTGCATCCATTTTTGTACCAAGTGAACATCCCTCTCCAGTGTCAGTTGTGAAGATTCATGCTCCTTGATTGCTAGCCCAGAGTGGGGACGTCACAGCAGGCTACAGGGTATCCACATTTTCCATTTCCATATTTAGATTACTTGCTTATGTTTGCAGAGTCTTTTTCAAAATGTCAAGGGAGCTGTGTCTTGGGTAAGAGATCTCTTACACAAGCTGTGATTCCAAGAGAACATTTAAAAGTATTTTTTACACATGATTGTGTTCCTGGGATGTCAGCTAGATACCTTGCTTTAAAGAGCTTTTCTTCCATAGGAAAAAGTAGATCTATTTTTAAGGTATTCCCCTTATACTTTGGTCTCTGCAAGGGAATACCTCAGGATTCTGGGTCTAATGGCTTCTATGAGTCTTGTGATAACTCTGACAAGACTCTACTTGAGAAGGATACAGTGGTGTCTGAAGTCTCTTTGGTCCCAGTACTAGCACCATTTCATTTTTCAAATGCCAGTGCTGGTGTGTATCAGAAGATAAATCATTTGGTGGAAAGAAAATATATCCTTAAATCCAGGTCTCCCCTTCCCTTTCCCTTTTCCAAGGCAGTTAGTCACTACAGACACAATGGACCTTGCTTGGAGAGCAGTTTCAGGTGAGATGAAAGTGCAGGGTGTTTAGGACTCCAAGGGAAATGCAAGCAAATAAATATCAAGTAGATACTTGCCCTGATCAAGGCACTCAACTTTCTGAATCAACTTTCATCCCTAGGACCTCTTCAAGTTGTTACCGACAACACCACAGTCATATGGTACATCAACAAACATGGGGGAACCAGGTCATACCTCCCTTTGCAGACTAGCTGTGTTAGCTTGGGGTATAGCTTCACAGCATAATCTCACTCTACAGGCTTCTTACATTTTCTCAGAGCAAACGTGTGGGAGACAGCCTGAACAGGACCAGGGCAGATCCTCACTAATGGAAACTAAATTGGGGTTCTTCCAAAATTTTGATCCATCTGTGGGGAATTCATCAAGTAGACCTGTTTGCCTAATATCCAGGGTACTTCTGAAGGTTCAGAAGGAATCCCTCAAGATCATTTTGGTGATTCCCTTCTGGTCCAAGCAAGTGTGGCTTTCTCTTCTTTTGGAAATGGCTGTGGCAATTGCCATAAGCTTCCTCACAAACTGGGTCTATTCATACAAAAACAGAGGTGTTTGGTACACCCCAACATCAGTCATCTTCAGTTGACTGCCTGGATGATAGGGTCTTAGTTCCTTTTAGGTACCTGTTTACTGAGGACATGCAGCAGGTACTAATTGAGACAAGAAAGCTAAATCATATATTAGCAAATGGAAAAGGATTTCTTGTTGGTGCCAACAACATAACCTGCATCCATTCTGGGCCAGTTGTTCTCTGGTTTTACAATATTTCTTTGGGTTACTATCCTATGGCTTTTCTTATTCCCTTGTGAAGATTCATTTATTGGCCATTTCAGCATGTTCACCAATATGGCCTCCTTTTTTAATGCAGTCTCATGTCAAAATGTTTTTAAAAGGAGTTTTGCACAAAGGACTCCAAGTTAACTGGTGGCCACTCCTTGCAGTGATAAGTTTCTGTTAGAGAATCTAGCACATGCTGCATTTGAACCAGCTAACCTGGCTGACTTGAGGTTCTTAACATGGAAAATGGTTTTACTGATTGCTGTATCTACTGCAATAAGGGACACGAGTTGCAAACTCTCATGGTGAGCCAGTCTGATTTCATTTTCCTCAGGAACAGTTTCTTTGAGAACTAATCCCTCTTTTATGCCTTAAGTGGTATCCTAGTTTAAGCCAAACTATCCATCTCCCCTTTTTCTTTCCTGAACCTGAAAACGAGGGAGAAAGAATACTCCATACCTTGCATGTCCTCAGGCAATTCAGGTGTTATCTTGACAAAACTAAATCTTTCATATCTTTTGATCAATTGTTCATTTCTTGTGAAGGTAAAAAGAGACAACCTGTGCCAAAGCCGACTATTTCCAAATGGTTTGAAAGACATGCGTCTGGAGCGTTTCTCCCTGAGCCTCTGCTGAAAATTGGCTATGTCCTAAGTCAGACTTTCTTGGTAAACAAATGTTAAATAAAATAAAAAAATGACTACTGAGTTTTGTTCTACTCACCATAACAAAACTGTTCCAGATAGGGTCAAGGCCCACACTACCAGGGCCATGGCTTCATCTATGGCTTTTCTGAAATGGTTTGATTCTAGAAGTATTCTAGAAGCTGCTACTTGGTCCTCTTTACATACATTTACAAAGCACTATATGCTGTATTCTTTCTCTAGCTCCAGGTAAGGCTTTGCAAGGACCATTCTCCAGGGATTCCTGGACTCTTTTCCTTTCACCTCCCAAATGTAGTAAGCTGGTGTAAACTACCCATATAGCTAAGGCTACTGCAGCAGTGATCAGTATGCAAGGAATAATGCCCAACAGGGTGTGTGTGTTATTGTGGAAATAATGTCCACCCAAGGGTGTTTTGAGGCCTGGTGCCATAGACATTACAGGTTTCATATGCATAACTTTCAACTTTCCAGATTTTTGCAGAATGTCCATATTTTTTGCCTCATTTTTTGTGTGTTTCCTCATAAACTTTGGAGTTTGCTTGCAAATCATTGGAGTTGAAGTCACTAAATAATGAATTAGTAGAGTTTCATCCTTTAATATCCTTCAGAAAATGCATTTAACATAAATCCTGTTATTACACCAACTTTCTAATTATATTATAGCAATATTTAAAATCTGTCCCTTTGAGCCTTTGCCCCACATTATTTTAGGCATTATCTGCATTTCTTGTGCCAAGAGGTTAACAGGCATGCATACCTCTTAATTTTAAACAACTTGTATCCACTGTGCGATCTCTCTCTCTTTCTCAGACACACACACACACACACACACACACACACACACACACACACACACACACACACACACACACACACAGACTTTTCATTTTTTTTTGTTTTAATTTTACACTCGCTGAACAGCAGAAGCCTTGCTTAGCGAGCGTAAAATAATGGCAGCTGCTTGGTTACTTTCAGTCCGAGCTCCATGGCAGCTTAATATGCTGCCATGAAGTGGCACATTCGTTTTTCAGTGGGCATTATCTGTAGATTAATACCTTGCAGGAGAATGTTCATTCTCCAGTCAGGGTGCGATCTACAGGTCACCCATTCTCTAAGATGAACGTATTACATTTGTGTAAGTCAACCTCTCAAAGGTGGTTTCAGAATGAGCTTTACTTCATACCATTCAGCTGCAAGTTTTCGATTCTAGATCCCAAAATAAAGAGAAAATGCTGTTGCATTTAATGCACAGGAAAAGACAGCAGAGGTCCTAGTCCTACTTAGAGAGAACCTCCTTCTTGTTCCGTTTAGAGATCTTTTTAGAAGTGGCAGCATGCATTCTACAAAAAGGCCAGGGGGTACAGTACCAGAAGACCCTGTCTGACTAAGTAGTAGAGTTTTTTGTATGCTGCTGTTTTAATGGTATATTAACCCTACAGTACAGAAACTGCATTGCAGCATTAGGCAGTTCCAAAATGCTGTCCTTCAGGTGAGATGTTAAACTGAGTCCAACCTGCATATGTTGATGGTAGTTCAGGTGGATGTAAAAGACACCACAAATGCAAGAGAGTAGAGGTATTTCCCCAAATTCCTGGTCAGATCCTACCTCCTCCATCTCTAAAAACGTTGTCTCATATATCCACTGAAAAATATGTGCGTATTGTCAAAATCCTGTTTTAAAAAAAAAAAGTAACTAACTAACCAAATATACAACATACTGCTACAATGAATCATCATTACTAACAGCTTTCTGCCTCCTTTATGTGAGGTAAGTGAGGAAAATCAATTTCAAAGCAAACTGTTTCTAAGTGGCCACCTAACTGCATTATCTATAACTGTCATTATGGACAAACACTAGAAGGGTAAATATGAAAAGTAATTTACCAGTGCAGCAGCCACTACAGTAGTTTTCTTCAAAAATGTAACAGCTAAAAGTGTTTGTGAGGCAACTGGCTTGATGCCACTACACACCTTTTCCAGACACAACAGATTACAAGTACAGTCCAGAAGAAACGCAGCTTTTGCCACTACAGTTTAGCAGGGAATATGCTAACTTCTTCCCAGGTCATGGGCCAGGCTGAAACTAGGGGTAGTTAATTGCTTTAGTAGTTTCCACCTAAATAAGTATTTATTGTGCAGCAGAAATCGTTTTACTGAACACAATACAGTGTTGTGGTGACTTACCACAACATTTTTTAAACACATTTATTGAATTATCACTTGTAATGTAGGCAAACTTACATTTATATAAAAGTAATCAAGCCATGTTAACAAGTTCACAATTAGAAACTTTATAATTCATATCTATTGTTACATATCATATAAGCTAAGCAGCAGTATACAAATTATCTAGTTCCTGCATTTCTTTAAGCCTCATGCCTCCTCCAGAATATTTTCTTGCATGTATTTTTCCCATAATTTCCATCTTTTTCTATGTAATTTACTCCTACCCTTTACTAAAGATCCCACTTCCTGTTCTTTTATCTGTGTTACAGTATTCACTGCTTCAATTATAGCTAGTTTAGATTTTGATTTCCATTTTCCAGCAATTGCCTTTTGGCAGCCACCAGAATTTACTTAACGAGGCCTTACCATGCCTAGGCAATTCAGATCCTGTATCCCAGCTCAAAAAAAAATTTCCTTAGTTACACTCATTTGCTCACAAAGTATTCCTCACAGAGTGCTCTGTAGGGAATTTTTAAAGTACGCCAACTGATTTCACTTTCAAAACTTATGTCACCAATTACCTCTTTCTTCTCCATCACACCACCAACATTTGCCATCTACCTGAGGAAAAATTATTTGGAGTCTGATTTAGGTATAAAAGTATCCATGCAAACACTTCCAGGCAAAAATCCTAAATCATATATATTTTGTTGTATATTTGGGAACCATATATATGTCCTTCCATTGTTTCTGCGTTAATTGCATATCTAATCTCTCTTACCAGTCTTTTCTGGCCTCTTCTATTTGATTCATGCAGTTATCGTGCAATATTTTTCCCCGTACTAATTTTCCCTTTTTTAGCAGCAGCTTCTATTCTATATTCATTTAAAAATGCAACCAGTGCAGGTCTTTTGTTTAGGATTCCCCTTTCCCTTTGCCTATACTCTGATATCCATCACTCATAGGGAAGGCAATCACTACCCTGCAATCTAAATGTCTTCTTGGCGACTTCCCTTTCTGTTACCTTTCCTTCTCTAATTATTTGTTTTCAGTACCTTGGTTCCTTTGCCGTCTTCCTTTAGTAAATTCCAGCCCCCTCTCTTCTATTCTGTATGCCCCTAGTTGCAGTTACTCCTATCAGCAGAATCGCATTTCTCCATTCCCATAATGACTTTCCTCTGATTATACTTTCTGCTACTTTATGAATATATAATAGTCTGTATGACGGTTATTATTCTCTTTAAGAATCTGCATCCAAAATCCCATTCTGTCCATATTTCTTGAATTACCAGCCTGCTTCGTATTCCCTTTCTACTTTGAATTGTAGTGTTTTGATTGTGTTAACTATAAAATCTTTAACTGTGTAAATCTAAAATACCCCTTCAGATCAGGTAATCCTGTACCTCCTTATTCTGTTGGGAGGATCATCTTATCCCACTTGACTCTTGCCCTCTTCCTCTCCAAAATAAAATCCTTCAACTCTTTATTAAAGACTTAGCGTATCATTAAGTGAATAATGGGATCACTGCTGCATCTTGTCATGAAAGGAATGTAGAAGGAGATAAGAGCTATTTATCTCTCACTGGATGGGGAGGATGGGAATGACATGGCCCCTTAACTCCCCTCTGCATATTTATTTTTTACCCTTGTTGTCATGTGGTGGAATCATTACCTGCCCCCACATCCTGCTTTTTTTTTCTGGGGGGAGGTCTATAACTAGAATTTTTCCTTGTCTTACAAGGCTATATGCCTCCACAAGGGTTAGCTTGAAGAGCTTTTTATCGTGCTCGGCTAGAACAGGTGGATAGATTCCCGTCACTAGTTGGGGACACCAAATCACGCACATTAGTGACTTCTTAAAAAAAAACAATATTGTATAGTACAAGCTGCTCTTGTTTCATGTGAACATCATGCTTGCATCTTTGACATGTGTAGGATTTTGGCATCCTGTGTGGATTTTCAGAAACTCTGGAATTCAGGTTGGGAATGCAGATGTACACCCAAGACTAATTTACTGGGTAAGGAATTATACTGCAGCAATGATCTTGTTATTTGAACATCTGCTATTAAGGTGGCTCACACCACTGTACTATCCTTGAAATGTTGTAGCGTTTGCTGATTGCACTAAGCTGTGTAAAACCTCTGATACACAAGAAGGTGCAGAGACTGAAACGTCTTTTGAAAATATTAGAGAAATGTATTAAAATTTGACAGCTTAAATGTGGTAAAATAATACATCTTAGAAGTAACAGCTTGTTAACTGGAACCAGTAACAACAATAAAATGAGAAAGCAATCCTCTGATTCTCATATCAGATGATCTAAAGGTGAGCAGGCAGTGTAACATAGTGTCAGAGAAGGTAGGACAAGCATTGGCATTCAAATGAAAAAACATAAACGATATAATTCTGTCTTTATATAGACAGCTAGTGACATTCACATCATCATTACTCTTTACACTTGTGGAGACCTGATTTGAGGCAAATACTGACAGCATGGAGGACAGCAACAAAAATAGCTGATAAGTTTATATTAAGTTTATGGTCTGGGAGATCATCAAGAAGTTTAACCATGCCACCAAACATTTTTAGGAGTTTGATAGTGCCTTCTATTAATTAGATTTTCTCCACATATCTCAGGTGAAAGCTTGCCACCATACATCCAAAGATTTCCATGGAAGTCCCTTCTTTTTTTAAAACACCATTACATAGGGCAAATGGAAAATGTAAAGGTACAATGGCCAGCAATTCAGTGAAAAATAGTGTGAAGTTATGAGAAGTCAGTAAAAGGTAGCAGCCTCCCTAGCAAGCATAATACTTTAATGAATTTAGTAGAACAGTGTACGTTGTAGTTCTTTTTAAAGATAGCCGGTACACCTTTTCTTAGGGCTAAAAAGTTGATGTTTTCTGAAAGCATATCAGCTGTTTTTCATATCTGAGAATAGAGAAAAAAACAGACAGACATCAGTATAAGTGGAAACACAGGTTGTCTATACACACTGAGCAGAGTGGATAAGAGGTGTTGACTACAACTGTTAGCTGAGATATATAAGTATCCTGTTTTTATTATTTATACAGATTATTGTTTCTAACAATTTATATATAGCACTTTTATTTTATTTGTTTGCAGTTAAAAGCATTCTGTATCTTTACAAATCTTTATCTGTATAAAAACTTTCATTTTGTGGCTTTCTCTAGTGCTTACTGTCTGTAGGCTATTTTTTTAGCTGAAGCCTTTCTTTACTTTGGCTAGATTGTGTTAATTGTCTGCTGGCTAGTGGGGGCTGGTTCTTTTGTGTTTTTGTAAAAAAAAAAAAAAGTTGTTGTTCTGGTATTTAAGCCCTAACTTTGATAGGGTTTCTGTCTATACACACTGAGCAGAGTGGATAATAGGTGTTGACTACAGCTGTTAGCTGAGATATATAAGTATCCTGTTTTTATTATTTATACAGATTATTGTTTCTAACAATTTATATTTAGCACTTTTAGTTTATTTGTTTGCAGTTAAAAGCATTCTGTATCTTTACAAATCTTTATCTGTATAAAAACTTTCATTTTGTGGCTTTCTCTGGTGCTTACTGTCTGTAGGCTATTTTTTTGTCCCCACCCTACCTCCCAGTTGGTGTCTTGCTGTTATACTTGATGGCTTTGCAGTGGCCCACTCCTACTGTAAATCTGATCTGGGACACTCCTCCCAGTCTAGTGTCATTAGCTCATTCTAGCTAATACAGAGAGAACATTTGATAAGGCCTTCTGTTTCTCCTTTTTCCCTTTCAAAAAAAACATTTTTTTTTGCCTGTATCGCCTTGTGTCCTGACTGTGCCTCTCAAACATTTTGGAAATATAGAGTATATTTCAGAGCATTTATTATAACTGTAATTGCCTTAATATTGCTACAACTCAAGTGCTCTAGGTTGCACTGCATCCAATGTGTTTGTGTGTTTTAGCTGCTTTTCTGTATATATAGACTTCTCTGTATATGTAGACTAGCTACTTATTCTGCTGTGTTACTTCCTCTTAAATCGTTTTTCAGTTGTGCACTTGCCTTGCTTCATTAAAAAAAGTTTTAAATTGCTAATTTTGTAGAGTTTTAATTGCATTTACTGTCTAGGACTACACACTCAAGTGTGGTAGCCTTTTCTGTGTTTATTTACTGTATTATTGTATTGTTTAGCCTGTTTCAACAAAAAAAAATACTATCTTGTTTGCTCGTTTCCCACCTTTTCTTGCCAGTACATACCCCAAGCTTTGCTTGTCTCAGGACTTTATTTTCTGTGCTCAGAGCTATCCAGACCTTGCATTGGTAGAGGGAAGTCCTACTGCCTACCAGTGGGACTGGTGAGCATTGTACTGCCTATCTAACGCTAGAGGAGTGGTTTCCAGCTCTGAAATTGTAATTTTATTAGCCTTTTGGGCTGATTTCTATCCCTTTCAACTTTCTGGCTTAAAAACATGTGTGTTTGCATATTTTTCACATCATGCAGCAGTGCGAGGCTACAGTTAAACTATTTCAGGTGCCAGAAAGTCTGCTCTTCAAATTTTCCCTTAAAACTAGCTGGTTTCTCAGTAGTAGCACTAAAATCTGAACCACTGTGACTAGCACTTGCTCTAGAACCTGCTGGAAAGCACTAGGAAGCCTGAAACAGATACAAGCACTCAGCTCTCCTTGTCAATAAGGAGAAATTAATCATAGGCACTAAATAGCCTATAATTGCAAAGTACCTTGCAAAGGTAAGGGAAAATAGCTCTTAAACTTTACATAAAATCACCTAAACAGGCATGTCCAAGGGTCAGCTTCCGGTGATTTCTCCTGTCCACCTGGTGAATCTGGGCATACTGGGGCAATGCGGCAACTGCCTCATGTACACAGACAATCCTCTCCTCCTACCACCCAACACTACAACCTGCGAGAGATACACTTACATAGCCAAACTGGAAGCAAAGCTCTCTCCGGCCAAGATTGTGCTAGACAGTCAAGAGGAGAAGGTTAACACCTGCATCACACCTCAAGCAACTCATAGCCCTTCAAAACCCACACCATCAACATCCACACATAGCAACACTAAACCCACATATGCGGAGGCCGTTAACATTAACCTGCCCAAGCAACAAGGACCTCTGAAGCCGAAACGCAAACAAACACCAGTCACAACCAAAGTGACACATAGCTCACAACACCAGTGTGCCACCCAACAACAGCCCCTAAGGCAAGACAATGTACCCAACACTTTAGTCATAGGTGACTCTATAGTCAGGCACACTGATGTCCCACTCACCAGACTGAACAAGGAGAAAATTACAGTCAGCTGCCTATCGGGTGCCAGGATCCGACACATAATGCATGCACTCAAGTCACTCCACAACAAGTACAAATATGACTCTGTCATTGTCCATGCTGGAGTGAATGACTTGAGACGTACTTCCCTGGACTACAGGAAAAGAGATATGGAAGAGCTCTTGGATCATGTGACCCAGGCAGGTATGACCCTAGCCCTGAGTAGCATCCTGCCTTTGCCAAGAATGATACCACAGTATAAGGATAAAATGATTGACTTCAACAATTGGCTAAGCTTCTGGTGTCATTCAAAGGGGATCCAGTATTTGTCTGCCTGGGAAGACATGATCGACAAACCACAATGCTTTGCCAGAGATGGTCTGCACCTGTCACCCCTGGGATTCAGGTTACTGGCTAAAGCTCTTGCCACCCCTATAGTGCCTTTTTTAGGCAAGGTTCAAAGGATAAAACAACCACCGTAACAAATAGAAGCAGGCAAAATCTGAAGGTAATGCTACTCAATGCTAGAAGTCTAAACCTCAAAATGCACTCTCTCAAGGCATTCCTAAAAATGGAGAACATCGATATCTTTGCAGTAACTGAGACCTGGTTCAAGGCTCCAGAGAGCACCCCTGCAATACCAGGCTGCAATTCTTACCACACTTTTCGGCCACAAAACCAGGACTGAATCACTAAAGGTGGAGGAGTGTCCATATTCACCAAGGATATTCACACCTCCAGGCTAGTTGCCCAACACAATGCATCTGAAATTCTCCAGGTGCAACTAACACTAGGTAAGGCTGCAATCCAAATTGTAGCTTGCTACAGATCCCCATCCATGCCCCAAGATTCTCACTACACCTTTCTAAGCATACTGGAAAATATTAAGATACAACCAAACACCCTAATACTGGGTGATTTCAACTACCCTGCCATTAATTGGGAAAACTACTCAGGTACTCCCTTTTCTCAGCGGTTCTTGGAATTCATAAATTCCAACACCCTGGATCAACTAATCCATTGTCCCACCAGGGGCTCCAGTATCCTAGACCTGGTCATTACCAACATGGGAGATAGATGCTCCACACCAGTGGTCACCCCCTCATTGGTCAGGTCTGACCATAAGCAAATCACCCTTGACATCCACATCCCACCCCCACCCCCCCAGTAAGGAAACCTCCTTAAAAAACTTCTCCAAAGCCAACTTCAAGCTACTGAAGTCAGAAGTGACAAACATCACAACACCCACGCAGACGGGATCTGGAAGTTCGACTGCAGAATCCTACACTAAGGCACTGTACGAGCACATCCACTCGTGCATGAATCGTGCCATCCCAAATAGAACCAAGATGCTCTTCTCCAAAAAAAGGAAGCCAATCTGGTGGTCCCCTGCTATAAACAAACTATACAACAGAAGGAAGAAACTGTTGCAAAAAAGAGGAAAATCCCAGGATGCAAAAACTCCCTCACCAGCCTCAGTAAGAAGCTGAGATCCCTCATAAAATCCTCAAAAGCTAGTTACGAAAATAAAATTGCCAAAGATTCCAAAGACAACCACAAGGCATTCTATAGTTATGTCAAAAATCTAAATGGCAATGCTCAGATCTGCTCTGAGTTACAACAGAATGGCATTAAATATACTGATCCCAAGGATATTGCCAATATCCTGGCAGATAGATTTAGTGCCAACTTCACCCCACTCTCATCCCCTAAAGGGCCCATCTCAATACCAAAAGATTGCCAAATTCCAATAATCATCGCCACACAGGTAGAAACCGCACTCCCCAAAGCTAAGAATACAGCATCCATGGAACCAGATGACATCCCAGGCTGTGCACTACATGAACTACAAAATGAACTGACACCTCACCTAAGTGTCATGTTTAATCATAGCCTCACCTCAGGCTTCGTGCCCACTGAGTGGCGCACAGCTACAGTTATCCCGCTCCACAAGGGAAGATCCACCTTGGATCCCGAGAACTACCGTCCCATCAGTCTGAAAAGCCTGATTTGCAAGGGCATGGAACGCATTATCATGGAACTTATAAACAAAGACATTGGCAACCTTCAAACACTAGACCCCACCCATTTTGTGTTTGTGAAGGGCCGATCTTGTCTCCTGAATCTGATTGACTTCTTTGAGTCAGTCTCCAGAGCTGTGGACGAGGGTAAGGCAGTCCACACAGCCTATCTGGACCTCGCCAAAGCCTTTGACACCATCCCCCACTCTGGAATCATAGATAAACTTACTAAGCCGGGCATAAATCCCTACGTCACTCGATGGGTTGTTAACTGGCTTACTGACAGAACCCAGACAGTAAAAGTAGCCGACTCCAAATCCATCTCCAGACAAGTGGCGTACCTCAGGGTTCAGTCCTGGGACAACTCTTGTTTGGCATCTACTTCTCTGAAGTACAGGCCAACATTAAGGGACTCTGGCTAACAAAGTTTGCAGATGACTGCAAACTGGGAGCCATTATTGAATCCCCAAATGACGTGGATATTGTACAAAAGGGCCTTACAGAAACAGATGCCTGGTGCCAGAGCCATGGGCTCAAACTTAATGCCAAGAAATATATAGTTATCACCTCTGGAACAAAACATGTACCCATGAATTACCACATAGGTGGCAGGACACTAAACATCAAAAGTGTAATGAGAGACTTAGGGACACAGGTGGACAGTGGGCTCACTTTCGATAACCACATTGCCACAACAGTCAGGAAATTCTTCTATGTGGCACACCTCATCACTAAGGGCTTTTCATCCAGAAAAAAGTAAGTCATTGTCCCACTGTACTCATCCCTCATTAGACCCATTATAGAGTACAATGCCCCGTTTAGTATGTACCTCACAAGACATCTGCAACAACTTGAAAGGCCACAGACATACCTCACTAAAAGAATCACAGGCCTAAAGCAGATGCCATATACTGACCGTTTAAAAAACTCCAGCTATACTCTGTGGCATATCGTCTACTCAGAGGCAATCTCTGCTTAACATACAAGGCCATGTCAAACCCTGAGCTGTTGGACATGCTCCACTTAAAGAAATCCCAATCCCTCAGAGCCACACGCTCCAGGGATCTAAACCTTGTCATCACAATGAACAAAACATGCTGGAGGGATAGGTTCCTGACCCAGAGACTCCCCATACTCTGGAATAGACTGCCCATACATATCAAGCAGAGCGCCTCTTTGGCCCTCTTCAAAAGGAACCTTGATGATTGGATGGGAGATAGGAAATTCACCCTGGGGATCATGTCAGTTGCCCTGCTAGACAGGGGCCTGGAGAAGTAAATATTGTGGGAAGAAATATCCAGGGAATTGTTATGGCTAGGCTTGCATAGGCCCTAGGGCTGATAGCCTAGTACCAACCTATCAACCTATGAACATGTGCTTTAGCATGGGTAACCTTACATTTTGGTTAGGTAATGCCTATGAGTACAATTGTCAGCTTGGGGCAGTTGCTCCTATCTGGAAGGTTAAACTTCATTTTTTGAAGATTTACATAGTTTTATGTGTTTGTTCTAAATTAATAGGGGATGGGGTGTTTTGAAATATATTTCATTTTTTGAGCATTTTCAATAAAACAGAAAAGTTGAAAAATGTGGCATAGTATCAAATGGAGATGAGAGTAAACAACTGTATAAAAGATCAACCTGCCAAACATGAGTGTGTGCATTTAACACAAAAGATGGAAATACATATTAAAAAAACTGTATCGTATAATAGACAGTAACAGTAACTTTTATTATAATGTCTACGCTATCCATATCAGTTTGAACTGTAAATGGTCTTGCAATTATAGACAAAAAGGAAATAATAGTGAACTATATTAAGAAATGCACAGTGCAAATAGCAATGCTACAGGAGATACATTTGGAAAGAAATGAACGTGTGAATTTGACAAAGAAAGGATTTCCAGATGGATATTCAACAGAATAACAGGGACAAAGGAAAAGTGGTGTAATTATACTAATTGCTAGAGGGGAGAGGATACAAAAATGACAGATGAGAAAATAGACAATAATGGTAGATTTGTGGTATTAAGGAGCTTTTGGTCAAAGATTACACACTGGCATGTATTTATATTTCACCAGCAACTGCTGTTATGGAGCTTGGTAATCAGCTTTCAACAGGCAATATTACTTGTATGTGGGGACTGGAACTTGATTTGCAATAGTGAGGATGTATCGGGGAGACCTAGAAGATAAAATATATCAAACAAGGGTAGATTCCAGAAGAAGTTTATGAAAATATTTGGTATGGAAGACATGAATTCAGTAGTGGGACCTCAGACAGAATTTACATATTATTCCCCAAGCGACAGTAACTGGGCTAGATTAGATAGAAATTAAATTTACTGAAACATATGCATTTAATTGAAAGTTTTGACTTGCATCCAAATAACTATTTCAAATAATGCACTGATACAAATTAAGATAAAAAGTGCAGATTAATGAAGTACAAATGAAACACTAGCACTTTCTCACCTACCTGTTAGAAAAGATAAGAATTTAAGGACTGGGTAGTGGAAATTACTTGAGAGTTGTTAGGAAAGATAGAAATGTTTTCAGCAGTGATAGCTAGTGAATATGACAAAATGAAAATGAAGTTTAAAAAATAGGGTAGAAATAAGAGAAAGAGATAGGGTTGTGAGGTAGTAGGAATTATTTAGAGGGACAGATGGAGGTTAATGTATTGCAGAATAAAGGGAATCTCACATAAGATGTGCAACTGCAGAGTGCTAAAGTGAAAATATGGGAGTATTTGGATAATATGCATGAGTTTAGAAAGATTGCTGTTAATAAACTATTCTTTGATAGCAACTCTAGAGCACAAAAACTTTTAGCACAATGACTTGGTCAACAGAAAGTAGAAAGGGTTGTTGCCAAACTTAGGCAGCCTATAACAACAAAAATAATGAGAGATCTTGTACACATATTAGAGATAGTTCAGGAATTTTATGAAAATCTTGTATAAAGTAGGGAAATGTCAAAATCATTAAAGAGCAGAAATGGAAATATTTGTAGAAGACTTATGCCAAGGTTGGAGGTTCATGAGGCTCAATAACTAAGAGTTAAGATAGGTGGAGATGAGACAAAAATGGTAATGCATAATCAATCTTCAGGAAAGTTTCCAGGAGTCTAACTGAGGAAGATGTCAGGATGAGGAGGAAGTTCCTCTTGGTGCAGATTCAGATGGTTGTTCTCCCAGCTCCTATCCCCTCGGGTCAGGGAGACGTCCATCTCTTACACTACTATTGTCTACTACTCCTTCTCTGATCCCACTGGCTGTTTCAGAGTCCCTGGATCTGAACCTTTCGGGTCTGTCCGGTTCAGATCTGAAGATACTTTTATCTTCAGATCAGAAGAATTCTCTGAGAGCACCGGCTCTGACTTTTTTGGATCTGGATGACTCTCGGACCCGAAGCTGCCTTGTCAGGTCCAAAGCATTGGAGTCAACAGCAAGGTTTTCAGAGCCATCTCTGCCCCTTGGAGCTTCGGCAATGGATAGCTCCTCCATGTCTCCGGCTTCCACCTCTGGGAGAATGCTCTCAGGGCAGAGGGAGGCAGTGATCCAGAAGCCTGTCTTCTTGAAGCTGCTGTCTTCTTTCTCTTTCGAGTGGTCTGCCTTTAAGGTAGTGAAAAAAGTGTTTTCTGTTCCTACAGGAAGGACAGATCCAACCCCTTCAGATCTCCAATCCAGTTCCCAGATGTCTCTGTGCTTGGAGCCACATCACTGTACGCCAAAAGGACAGCCAACTCAAGGTATCCAGATTACCCAAGCGGGTTTTAGAATGTTTTCCAACACTTCACTGGATCACCTCACTAAAGAAGTTCCTTGGAAGAGGAAGTGCAAGAGGAGGCATTTGGACTCTCCACAAGAGTCAGTCACTGAGGATCCTGATTTCGATAAGGGAGAAGGGTCTCCACGATCACCTCCGGAAGATACCTCATTTGGAGACATTCTCAAGATCCTTAAACAGAGAGGTGGTTGGGTCTACAGCAACCCTTTGCCAGAGACATCAGTATTTCTGGAAGCCTTTGGAGCTGGCCCCTCTACCTCCTGGGTTACTACACCCGCTGATGATCTCCTTGATTTGGTCTCTAGGTGGAAGTGGAAGGAACCTGACTCAGTTGAGCCAATTCCTAAGTGGCCAGATCAGATTCTGACTCCACCTGTCATGAAGGAATTCTGGAGTAAGGGGGTTCCATAGTTGTGACGTGACCACTAAGAAGGAACTCACTGAGAAAAGTTCCTCTGTCCATCCCTCTAAAAGGAAGTCTAGGGTGATGGACAGGTTTGGGAAGCATGTATATGCATCAGTGACCTTTGCCCTTGGGTTGCTGAACTATTTCGCACATTTTACCAGACTACAAAGGGACCTGATCAAGGAACTTTCAAAGAACACTACTGCTGAGGCTCAATCTTCCATGGCCTCCAATCCATTTTAAATTCATACATGAGGTGAATCTTACTTGCAGCCAAAGGTGCCTCAAGGGCAGCGGGTTCAGGTATATCCATTAGGAGGCATACCTAGATACATTTATGTGCTTTTGTGGAGCCTTTTAAGTCCTTGTTCATCAATGCTGCCTTTGACAGCAGTTCATTGTTTGGTCCAAAAGTGATGGACACACTCTCCAGGTGTGAAAAGGATGAAAAGACCTTCTCTGCATTGGGTGTATGTTTTTTTCTAGGAATCAATAAGGTTTCAGAAGATGTGGTTCAGAAAGTCCCAGGGCCCTTTCCAGGACACACGTGGAGATAGTTTCCCTAGGCGCAGAGGGTGGAACTCTAATGGGCAACAGAGCTCACGTGGCAGATGAGGCCTGGAAAACCAGGGGTCCAGATATTCTTTCTCTGACAGACCCTATCATTGTTCCTGAAAGGACACCCAATAGTCCCTCTCTGGAGGCAATCGGGGGGTCAACTATCCTTGCACCAGAGAGCCTGGCTAGATTTAACAAGAGATACTTGGATGCAGAGAATTATATCCAGAAGTTATATAATTCTGTTTTCCCTCCCATCTCCAACTGTTTGCAAGATTCCTGATGTTCCATCCAGTCAGAGGAAAGAAACAGTAATAGAAATACAAAAGCTGCTAGAAAACAGAGTCATCCTAGAGGTCCCACCAGACCAAACAGAATCCGGAACTTATTCAAGATTCTTTTTAGTGCCAAAGAAAACAGGGGACTGGAGACCAGTTGTGGATCTCAGGGAAATGAACAAATCCGTTTGACATACAAAACTTTTAGATGGTCACAGTTCAGTCCATTATACCATTTCTGGGCAAGGACGACTGGATGTGCTTGACAGACCTTCAGGATGCATACTATCACATAAAAATGAACAGACAATCCAGAATGTAGTTACGCTTCTGGCAGGGAGACAGTCATTATCAGTTCAGAGTACTGCCCTTTGGCCTCATCAAAGCCCCCCAGAGTGTTCATTAAATGCATGGCAGTAGTAGTGACTCACTTAAGTTGCAGAGATTCTGAGTATTTCCATATCCAGACGACAGGCTTACTACAACCCAAGACAGGCATCTACTATTATCAGCAAGAGATCAGGTGATCCAGACTTGTTCTCATCTAGGGACAACCAAATTACAAGAAGTCTCAGTTACAACCAAGTCAAACCTTGGAATTCATAGGAGCAGTCTTCAACATGACATCAATGAAAGCTTATTTTCCTCTCTCAAGATTGCAGACTATCACATTCCAGGTCAGAAAAATAATTCACAATACCAGATTTCAGCCTGCTTAATTCTTCAAGCTTTGGAGCCATCATCTTAGTTCCCCTAGCAAGATTTTAAATGACAATTCTCCAATGGATGTTAGCAACATAGTGGTCAGTTCTTTCCCAGAGCATGTCAACACAAATAATCACTCAAATCTGGTCATCCCTTCATTCTCCCTTAAATCAAGGCCATAGTGACCATGGACACTTCCAAAATTGGCTAGGGGGCACTTCCTGGGAAAAACAGTTTAAGGCACATGGTCCCCTGAAGACGCCAATTTGCATATCAATGTTCTAGAGATGAGAGCTGTGCTTTTAGCATTGCAGGCCTTCCAAGATGCTCTCCCTTTAGGAACAATAGTGATTCAGACAGACAATATGTCAGTAGTTTGGTACATCAGCAAGCAAGGAGGAACCAGAGCCTACCCTTTGTGTCAAGAAGCACTCAAGAGTGTGGCAATGAGTGATCTCATCCAACCACTTTCTGATAGCAGCACACATTCTGGGGAAGTCCAGTGTGATAACAGACAAACTGAGCAGGTCCATTCTTCTACCTCATGAATGGTTTCTCAACAAGAAAGTGACAGGCATGATTTTCCATCAGTGGGACCAGCCTTGCTGTGATCTTTTTGCATCTCCCCTAAACAAGTGCAGCTGCTTATTTGCCCTGTCCCCCCCCCCCACTGGGGGAATCACCAAGGGATGCTGTACTCCACAACTGGCTTCTTCTCTATGTGTACGCCCAAATTCCTACATAAAGCTTCCCAGTTGAAGAGCAAAGTTATCCTCATTGCTCCTTATTGGCATTGAAAAATTTGTTTCCTTTTTCTTTGGCCTCATCTAATTTACCCACCTTGGATTCTGGATCCGATTCTAGACCCTCCTGTCTCACTCGATAGGTATGATTCAGCTGGACATCTCTAACCTCAAGCTAACAGCATTGTCTGTCCAGTTCCATTAATAGCCAGACTCTCTTCCCCTGTCCGTCATGTACTTTTAGCTTCCCATAAGGCTTCTACAAGAAAATTTTACGGAAGTAAATGTAGAAGGTTCATTTCCTGGGTGCAACAAAAATGCATTCAACCCTTCTCATCTCCTGTACAATGTGTATGTGAATTTTTGGCAACGATTTTTAATGAGGGAGCTAGTTCCTGAACAATTAAAGTTCAGTTAGCAGCAATCTCTGATTTTCATATTGGATTTTGAGAATTCTTCTCTGGTTTAATCTCAACTTTGTAAAGCATTTTTGAGAGGCACACTCCTGCTGAGACCCCTGTTTAAAGACCCTCCTTCACCATGAGATATGAACTTGGTACTGCAAGCCTTGATTCATTCGTCCTTTGAACCAGCAGCAAAATGTGATCTTAAGTTTTTGACCTGGAAAACTATTTTTCAAGTGGCCGTTACCTCTACTAGAAGAATTTCAGAACTGCAGGCATTGTCATCTAAACCTCCCTACTTAATTTTTCATAAGGATAGCGTCACATTACATACCAATGCATTTTTCCTTCCTAAAGTGGTGTCAAAATTTATTATCAATCAGTCGGGTCTAAATTAAATTCTCGAAAGCCGACAATGTTGAATCTGAAATTGTCGACACAAGAATAGTGAAACTGCAGAACATCGAACAAGTAAACGAAAATCTACATAAGGGGAGATGTCTGTTTACTTCAATGTAGTGTGGTCTCGGAGTTGTTATATTTAAGTAGTGGGGGTGCAGGGGGGCTTGCCCTCCTTCCTACACCATTTAGTTTTCTTTTTTTGTTTTTTTTTTTTGTTTTTTTTTGTGAACATTCAATGTTTTAACAGTTCGATCACTAAACGTCGACCTTTAGTGATTCTAACTTTTAAATATATAATGTTCTAATATAGACTCCAATTAGTCCATTAATTTGCTAGTTTTCTTTCCTAAATATGCAAACAAAGGTGAATTTATGTTGCATTTAACGGATGTTCACAGACAATTATGCTTTTACTTACATAAGACAAAAGAAACTAGAAAGACAGACCAATTATTTGTATCCTTTGCAGATTCTAAATTGGGCAAATCAGTTGCAAAGGTGACTTTAGCCAGATGGCTGACGGATTACATATCATTTATTTACAGCCAATTAGGTCTTTGCTTATCAAGACTTTTAAAAGCCCTTTCACTGGGTTTGTGGCCACTTCTTCAGTATTTCTCTCTAGAGTTTCCATGACTGAAATATGTGTGGCTGCAACTTGGTCCAATTCTCATATCCTTTATTACTGGATTCAGTCTCGAGGGGAAGAGCAGCTTTTGGCTCAACTGTGCTCAGGAATATCCTTGCTTAGAGTCCACTCAGGATTTTAGGTAGCTGGGAACTCTGTCCCAACAGTTGAGGATAGAATGAAAATTGACATCAGATAAAAAGTTATGTACTTACCATAACGTTCCATCTGTGTTGTCCATTTTCATTCTTTCTCAACTTCCTGCCCACCCCATCATTTGCCAATATGGACTTCTGGAAGAATGAGAAACTATAAGGACACCACTCTCCTTAATACTGAGCTTCAGATATGATCTTTCTGCCAATAAGGTTGTAGTGATTCTTTCTACTTTACGTAAGACAGCAAACAAGATCTGAGGTATGTATGGGGTTGATGAACTATGGGTAGGGGAGGAGCTCAAGAGTTTTTACGTGCCACAGGCTTTAGTAACAGCTGAGTCTGATTTGAGGGTCAGATCCAAACCCAACAGTTAAGGAAGAATGAAATTGGACAACAAGGATGGAATGTTATGGTAAGTACATAACCTTTTTTTTTGTTTGTGTGTTTTTTATATAAAGTACTTATGTCACTACTAGCTAAGAGAACAAAGGTGTTGCAAAAACTGATAGATGTGAACAGTGTGGTTTTGTGTAGGGGTGGCAAACATCTGACAACATTAATTAATAGAACAATGATGATCCAGATGGAAACAGAATGTTATGAAAATACCACTGTTGTTAGTGGGCCTCAATGCAGAGAAAGCATTTGACAAAGTAAGCTGGTGTTTTATAAACAGAGCAATGGAAGCATTTGCATTCCCTGACAAAATAATATGGAACAAGGTCAGTTAGGATTACCTGACTAACACAAGCAGAAGGTTATAATTCAAAGTGAAAAGAGATGGTGGTGAAGCAGGGGGAAGGTCAAGCATTAAGGAGAAAGGTGGGATTTTGGACGCAGATCCTTAAAGAGATTAATAACAACAATGCAGAATATTTTAAAGTAGTAGAAATTATTCTAAGAACTAAACCAACATGAGAAAGAAGAAAGGATATTTTGCCATTAGGGAGGACTGCAAGTAGAAGCACAGAAAATAGGCAAGAAGGTGCTGGAATTTACTGGAGAAAAAAATGGCAAAGGAGCCAAAGTATTTGGAACAAATAACAAGAGAGGGAAAGGAAACAGAGTGGTATGAGGTCAAGAACTGGTTTAGGACTACTGTCTCGATATCAGAGTATAGGCAAAGAGAAAGGGATGGGGGAATCCTAAGTGAAGGACCTACTCTGGTAGAGTTTTTAAGTGATTCTAGATTATAAGCTGCTGTTAAGAAATGAATAATTAGTAAGACGTAAAATATTGCAAGTTCGCTATTAAGAATCAGAGAAGGAGGTTAGAAAAGATTGGGAAGAGAGACTGGAAAAGCAATTTACAAGAGAACAATGGTAGGGCATGTGTATAACTCCCAATTATGCAAAACGTCCAGAAGGTTTATGAGTTTTGCTTGGAAGTGTTTTCATACCTCATGCAATCTTCAAAATAATTTTTCCATGGGTAGATAGCAAATGTTGCAGATGTGATGGGTAAGAAAGAGGTAATGGGGAACATTTGTTTTTTGAGTGTAATAAGTTGTTAGATTTTAAAAATTCCTTACAGGCTACTGTGTCGGAAGTATTGGGTGAGCAAATGAATGTAAGTAAAGAAAGGATTCTTTTGAGCTGGACACAGGATCTGAACTACTTAGGCAAAATAAGGCCTTGTTAACAAAAAAGCAATTATTATAAAATGGAAATCAAAGTCTAAACTAGCTGTATTTGACGTACTGAATGCTGTAAAAGAGAGAAAGCTACTGTAAGAGGGATACTTGGAAATGGAAGGAGCAAATTACATAAAATTAAACGGAAATCATTGGAACAATATATGTGGAATAATGTTCAGAAGGAGAGGGAGGTTTAAGATAAGGCAGGAATTGTGTGGCTTATGTAATTTTGGACTGATGATATTTATAAAGAAGGAGCACACATAATGCATATTGTATATAAATAGGAAAAAAGTGTACGTTTTTTTTTCCTTTTCTGTTATTGTGTGCTTGCCCATGGCTTTAAGTGATGATTTAATAATGCTACTGAAAACAGAAGAAACCCACTCAACAAAAGGCAAAAAAATCCAAACATAATTTGCAGAAAAAGTCTAAATCCAATTTCATTTGAGCAAAAAGCCTCTTCCAGGATAAAACTTGCAGCTTCTAACTACATACAGCCAAGCAGTTGCTACAGTTTAGATCACACATGGAATGTTACAGCACTCAGGTATGACCGCAAATGCAATACTGACTTTTAAAAGCCAGTATTGTACTAAAGAGAGATCCAGATCTGTTGATCACATTCCCCCAACTCTTTGTGCTTGGGGCACTTGCCCCACTTGCCCCACCCTAGCTACATTGCCCCAAAAGAAATCAAACAATTTGACCAGTTATTCATTTCCTTTGAAGGTAAAAAGCAAGGCCTTCCAGTATCCATGCAAACCACTTCTAGATGGATATCCCTTGCCATCTTCTCTTGATACTCCTTTCATGGTAAATCCCTCTTAGGCAGTGTTAAACCTCATTCTGCAAGAGCTATGGCTAACTGAGATGCCCTTTTCACAGGAATAGACTCCAAATCCATTCTAGAGGCAGCTACTTAAATCTTCCAATGACAATATTACTAAACATTACAAGACTGATGTTTTCTTTGCAGCCAGGACTGGATTTGGGTTAGTGGACTCTAGTTTGGTTCCCATTACCCCTCACACTCTTGAGAATCATCCCACTTTTCAGCATTACTGCAACAGTGATCCAGTAATGAACATAATACAGTTGTGTAAGAACTTACCATCACAGTAGATGTTCAGATAGATCACTGTTGCAATATATGCACCCTCCCTCCATTCCCCATTTCTTTTCCTTTTTCTGTTTAGTCTGATTTTGGACCACTAGTTGCCTTCCATTCCCCTCTCTCTATCTTGTGTTATGTGAGTCAGTCCTGGTTGCAGCTAGCCTCACTACTTTACTGGCTGAAGAAAGCTCTGAGGATTTGGGCACCCATACATCACTTATATACTGGCACATAGCCCTTATGCCTAAGTCTAAGTTGGGACATTTGGTGTGGAAGAAGCTCCTAAGCTTTGGCATACTGGCCAGATAAATAGCATCATTGGCAGGATATATCCATTTTATCAGCATTACTGCAACAGTGATCTAGTTAAACATCTACTGTTATTGTACATTCTTACACAACTGTACTTTCCACAAGGTCCTTTGCAGTTTCCAGAATCTGTTCCTGTGTATACATCATACAGATATTATACACAGCAGCATACATCTTTTCCTGTTTGTATTGAACTTGTAAAAAACAAAAAAAAAAACAAAGTCAATACGGACTGCACCGCGTGCTGTTTATTACAAAGCTCACAACAAGCTCCAAAGTACTGAGCACTTTCACCATGTATAAATCAATGCCATTGATTTATACATGGTGAAAGTGCTTAGTATTTTGGAGCTTGTTGTGAGCTTTGTAATAAACAGCACTCGGTGCAGTCCATATTGACTTTGTTTTTTTGTTTTTTTACAAGTTTATACCCTTTTGGGTTGTAAGTTGTTTTTTTGTATTGAACTTGCTTACTTAATAAATGTGTCACATCTTTTCTATTTCTCAAGTAATATTGCTTCTGTAACAAATCTTTAACCTGATTTTTATTTAATTTGTAAATTTCTCTTTCAGCATGGTGAATCCTACTGATTTTGTCCTAACTAATGTCCCAGCTCACAAACAAGTAATTTATAATGTTCCTTCCTAACTAAATGCCAAGCTTTCTGAATACTCAGGAAGCCTCCTTTGTACTTAACTTTAAGTGCAACTCACCAGACTTCCATCAGTGGTAAAAAGGCCACATACTGGCCAAGTGATTAGAAAAGCCTGCTACTCTTTTCCTACCCATCATCCCCTTCAGTCCTATGGGAATCCAAAAATAATCAGTTTCACTTTTTAACCACTGTGTTACATAAGTAAACATCTTATCCATCCCTACAGCCATAGGCTCCAGAAGCTGTTAAATACTGGGGGGGGGGGGGGGGGGTGACAGTGGCACTTAGTGAACTAAAAAGGGTATTTTTTTTATAATTATTTGCTACCACAACATAGGTTCACTTGGAGGACATTTTAAGATTAGACAATTCCCTTTTGGTGCTTGAATTAATATTTGCTAATTGGTCTTAGCTATCCCTATGGCTGATAATTGTATATTAGCCCTAGTGAGTACAACTGTGATCATACCATAGATAATTTGAGGGGGCCATGTAAAGGATGCAGCATTTAAGAACTGCCTCTGTCCATTATTGGTATGAGGGGAAATCCTGGAGTACATTTTCTATTTCCCATCCTTAGATCCAAGTTGCATTTGAATATGGATGGATGAGCTTTGCTTTATTTTTATGGATAATCTATTCCGGAACAGTGGTAGCCTCTGTGATATATATCCATCTCTCCACAACATTCAGTTTAGATACCTGGACTGAGTATTTCTGATGCCATTTGACTTGCTGATGTTCAGTAGGTCCATCTGTATTATGTCAGAGGATGCTTTATATGCCAGACATGCCACCTCTAAGCACTCTGTAGGATACTGAGTATAGTAAAAATCTTTGAGGTGGTCCATGCAAGACCTATTGTTTAGGACTTGTATCCTTTTAGTAAGGTATCTCTGACGGTATTCCAATTGTTGCATGGGGCTGGACAGATACATGCCAAAGTGGGCATTATACAAAAATGATTGACATAATGAGAGCTTTGTAAAGGGGGACAACAATATCTCTAGGTCTAGTCACAATCAATTTGTTTATAAGTTGTGCAATATAGAAAGGCTTTCTTATGACTCTGGGCACATGTTGGTCAAAAGTGAGGTCACTGTACACAAGTTCCCAAATGCCAAACAATTGGATCAGTTCTCAGAGGGCATTGTCATGATTTTACCACCAGTTGTTTGGGACAAACCTTCCGGCATGATTGTTAAGTCATTTGGGGATTCAATAACTTCTCCTAGATTGCAGTCATATCAAACTTAGTTGGCCAAAGCTCTTTGGTATTTCCTTTTACTTTTGAGATGTATATGCCAAACAGAACAAGTCTCAGCACCGAACCCTGGGGGAATCCATTGATGACTGGTCTCCTCCCCTGTTTTGATCTCCTGCATCCTGTAAGCCAAGTTGGCAATGCAGCTGGTGATGTAAGTGTTTGCTCCTACATTATTCATCTTTTGTACTACACCTGAGTAGGGGATTGTGTCAAAAGGCTTGGCCAGGTCAAGGTAATGTGGTATGAACTGTTTTACCTTCATCCATTGCTTTGGTAACAAGAGTAAAGCTTAAAATTTGCCCTTGATTTTGAGCCTTTCACACTTTCCTGTGGGCTGTTTTCAAACACATTTTTAGGGCCATGCATACATGTATGCATTCCTTGATTCACCTTCCTGATTATATTAAATTATATTCCTTGTATAATACAGCACACTTGTTAGACTTAAGTTAGAGCACATTTTAAATGTATTGTTTAAACATTTTTCCAGTAGGCAATGAAACAAAAATGCATTAACCAATAATGACAAAACTGCCCTATGCAGAACATTTCCATCATAAAGGTCTACTTCCACACACAACTGTATTTTAAATTTATTGTTTGAACATTTTTCCAGTGGGCAATGAAGCAAAATGCATGCACCAATAATGACAAAACTGCCCTATACAGAACATTTCCGTAACAGTCTACTGCACACAACATATAAATACAGAATCACAGGCAAGTTGCACAGCTTCTTGAACTTATTTTCAATAAAAGGCCAAAAACCAGGGACACATTTTAAACATTGCTTGTATAATTTTAGAAAGTTGCTTGCATAAAATGTTGTGTTACCACCATGCATTTCACTGCCAAGTCTTGAACCCAGAACTCTGTGCACTACAGTCAGAGCAACATACCACTAAGCTAAACCAGCAGTTTCTTGAAAGACAGGAAGACAAACATAAATGGCTATTATATCATTTAGTGAATTCAGTTCTCACTTCTCACCATAGCTCTCAACCTCTTAGCACAAAAATACAGAACAAAGCCAATAATGGGGGAATACAGCTCCAAAATAGGGATACATTTCAAATACTGAAAATTGCTAGAATAAAAGGTTTTGTTTTCCCACTGAGGCATACATTCACAAATGATGGTGGCTAGGGACTTTAGGCTCTTTTTACCTGTACCCAGGGTACAGGGTTTGAGCCTGAGTACCTCTCACACCTTACTGTGTATAGCCAGCCAGTCCAGCCTCTGATATTCTCTATAACTAACTTCCATCAGACTCTGAAGTTAAATCCTTCAGCAGTAGCTGAAACCAGCCAGAAGTACATGCGCCAAGCTAAATAAAACTTTCAACAGCTAAAACTGTCTGTTCCTGCTCGCATTCAAAGCAAGCACACCAGCCGGAAACCCTCCTTCTTCAGCAACAGCTAAAACTGTCTGTTCCCGCTCGCATTCAAAGCAACCAGCCAGAAACGCGAAAATACGTGCGCCGAGCTGATGTCATCGCGTACGTGACTGACATCAGCTGCCAAAGCGGGAAAACAACAAAAATTCAAAAACTGAAGAATGGGACAAAAATGAAAAGGTGATCTGCAAAAGTGGGGGGTCCCCTCCCCCTTCGCTCTATGGTTCCGGCGCCCATGCCTACAGCTGTATTCATATTTCTCACATCCTACAAAACTCTCACAGTGTGGAACACTTTCTTATTTTTTCTTTTTTTTTAAATTACAGTTGAAGTACTATATGACAAGCTAGTCCAAGTAAACCAGCATGTAAGGCATCAAGTCTTTAAGTAAGACAGTGCTTTCAGAAAGACAAGTAAGGACCATAAAGCACTGTCAGTTGAAAAGGTCTTATGTGTTTCTGCACATCTTCTATAAGTCATATTCCTGCCTTGTTCACTAGAAATCTCTGACATTTTAATATCAGCATTTTAATTGACACAGCAGTTCCTGAACATTCTTTGTATCTAGAACTCAGCAGACATCGTTACCACAGTGTTTCAAACTGCTGTCTTTGTGACACTGTTAGAATACAGTATTATTTTTCACCCTCTAACAGCAATGAAGTGTCACAGTTAATCTCAGATGTAATTTAATACTATTAATGTTTCTTAGTAAGTATATTTATGTTCATTTAAGATTACGTATCAGAATATTTGGTAAATTAATTAGTTTACCCCTTCTCGGCATTAGATGAGACCTTGTATCCCATGCCTCAGTCCACAAAGAGCTTTCATCATTTACAGGTTTAATGTCTTAAGTAGCATTACAGTTTTCTTTAAGTTAGTAAATCATCTTGAATAACTTCACAGTATGAAACTGCAGTTCATTTTTATTACTTTGAAAATTTTAGTCACAATGACATGTTGAACCAAAGAAATTACGTGTACCACTGCAAACTAAACTAATAAAAACCACACAGGAGCTTCCAGAGGTCAGTAAAGGCAAGTAACTGCAAAACAGCGCAGACACAACTTTATTTCCGCTTTCGTCAGAACCTGACTTTTTCAGAAACATGATAACAATTGAATAAAAATGCAAGTATTAAATACACTCCATTTTGGCGCCAAACACTCAATTCATTATCCAATTACAAACTGTTATAAAATTTCACTTGATCACTTTCTTTAAAAGGAAAAAGCAAAAAACAAGTGTGTGTTCATAGGTTAGTACTAGGCTATCGGCCCTAGAGCTTATACAAGCCTAGCCATAATAAGTCCCTGGTTATTTCTTCCCGCACTGTTTACTTCCCTGGACCCCTGTCTAGCAGGGTGACTGACATGATCCCTGGGGTGAATTTCCTTTCTCCCATCCAATCAAGGTTCCTTTTGAAGAGGGCCAAAGAGGTGCTCTGCTTGACATGTATGGGCAGTCTGTTCCAGAGTCTGGGGAGTCTCTGTGTCAGGAACCTATCCCTCCAGCATGTTTTATTTATTGTGATGACGAGGTTTAGATCCCTGGAGCGTGTGGCTCTGAGGGATTGAGATTTCTTTAAGTGTTGCATGTCCAACAGCTCTGGGTTTGACATGGCCTTGTATGTTAAGCAGAAATCGTCTTGGAGTAGACAATATGCGACAGAATATAGCTGGAGTTTTTTAAGGTGGTCAGCATAGGGCATCTGCTTTAGGCCTGTGATTCTTTTAGTGAGGTATTTCTGCGGCCTTTCCAGTTGTGGATGTCTTCAGAGGTACATACCAAATGGGGCATTGTATTCTATAATGGGTCTAATGAGGGATGAGTACAGTGGGACAATGACCTCCTTTTTTCTGGATGAAAAGCCCTTAGTGATGAGGTGTGCCACATAGAAGGATTTCCTGACTGTTGTGGCGATGTGGTTATTGAAGGTGAGACCACTGTCCACCTGTGTCCCTAAGTCTCTTATCACACTTTCGGTGTTTAGTGTACTGCCACATATGAGGTAATTCATGGGTACATGTTTTTTCCCAAAGGGGATAACTATACATTTCTTGGCATTGAGCTTGAGCCCATGACTCTGGCACCAAGCATCTGTTTCTGTAAGGCCATTTTGTAGAGTGTCCACATCATTTGGGGATTCAATAATGGCTTCCAGTTTGCAGTCATCTGTGAAATTTGTTAGCCAGAGTCCCTTAGTGTTGGCCTGTACTTCAGAGAAGTAGATGCCAAACAAGAGAGGTCCCAGAACTGAACCCTGAGGTACTCCACTTGTCACTTGTGTGGAGCTGGATTTGGAGTCAGCTACTTTTACAGTGTGGGTTCTGTCAGTAAGCCAGTTGGCAACCCATCGAGTGACATAGGGATTAATGCCCAGCTTAGTAAGTTTATCTATGATTCCAGAGTGGGGGATGGTGTCAAAGGCCTTGGTGAGGTCCAGATAGGCTGTGTGGACTGCCTTACCCTCGTCCATGGCTCTGGAGACTGATTCGAAGAAGTCAGTCAGGTTCAGGAGACACAATCGGCCCTTCAGAAACCCAAACTGGGTGAGGTCCAGTGTTTGAAGATTGCCAGTGTCTTTGTTTATAAGTTCCATGATAATACGTTCCATGGCCTTGCAGATCAGGCTCATCAGACTGATGGGGCGGTAGTTCCCAGGATACAATGTAGATCCCCCCTTGTGGAGTAGGATAACTGTAGCTGTGCGCCACTCAGTGGGCATGAAGCCTGAGGTGAGGGTATGATTAAACATGACACTTAGGTGAGGTGCCAGTTCATTTTGCAGTTCATGTAGTACACAGCCTGGGATGTCATCTGGTCCCATGGATGCTGTATTCTTTGTTTTGGAGAGTGTGTTTTTACCTGTGTGGCTGTTATTACCGGAATTTGGCAGTCTTCCGGTATTGAGATGGGCCTTTTAGGGGGTGAGAGGGGGGTGAAGTTGGCACTGAATCGATCTGCCAAGATATTGGCAATATCCTTGGGATCAGTATATTTAATGCCATTCTGTTGTAGCTCAGAGCAGATCTGAGCATTGCTATTTAGATTCTTGACATAGTTATAGAATGCTTTGTGGTTGTCTTTGGAATCTTTGGCAATTTTATTTTCGTAACTAGCTTTGGAGGATTTTATGAGGGATCTCAGCTTCTTACTGAGGCTGGCAAGGGAGTTTTTTGCATCCTGGGATTTTCCTCGTTTCTGCAACAGTTTCTTCCTTTTGTTGTAAAGTTTGTTTATGGCAGGGGACCACCAGATTGGCTTCCTTTTTTGGAGGAGAGCATCTTGGTTCTGTTTGGGATGGCATGATTCATGCATGAGTGGATGTGCTCATAGAGTGCCTTATTGTAGGACTCAGCAGTCGAACTTTCAGTTCCCGTCTGCATGGGTGTCATGAAGTTTGTAACTTCTGACTTGAGTAGCATGAAGTTGGCTTTGGAGAAGTTTTTTATGGAGGTTTCATTACTGGGGGGTGGGGGTGGGATGTGGATGTTAAGGGTGATTAGCTTATGGTCTGACCTGACCAACGAGGAGGTGACCATAGGTGTGGAGCATCGATTTCCCATGTTTTTATTGACCAGGTCTAGGATATTGGAGCCCCTGGTGGGACTATGGATCAGTTGATCCAGGGCATTGGAATTTATGAATTCCAAGAACCATTGGGCAAAGGTGTTGGTACACGAGTAGTTTTCCCAGTTAATGTGTTTGTGTATATAAGTGCATGAAGAATAAAAGTAATAATAATAATAATAAGATACTAATGAAATACATATATATCCATATATATAAATTGCGTAGTCCAGGGAACCCAACACTTGCTGAACAACACAAAACCAAAACTGTTCCCAGGACAAAACCACGATCCAAAATAGTTGCACAATTATCTTCTATATTGTAACACAATAAAATGGTTGAGCGCTTTCATCTACCCAACGTAGATTTCATCAGAACACTTACACATTCAAAACCTACCCATTAAATACTTTAAAATGCCCGCCTTTTACACCACCTGATCAATTAACCATCATTTAAAATTTAAAGACATAAAACAACAGTACATAAAATCAATAAGGGTGTAAAACCACTAAATAATATAATTAAAACTGCCTCATAAACCATAACAAAATGGTTATAAGCTGAAAAGATTTTTATCATCCAATGCAAACAGATGCAATAAATCAGGGGAAGAATATCAAAGGGCATGTATATTACAATTTGGACAACATATAGGGGAAGTTAGAAAGATCATTGACAGTAATCGGAATATACTTACTAGTGATGAAGGAACCTGTGAGAAATTAGGTGAGAGACGCACCTATGTTTACAAAACAGGGACGAATTTCAAAAGAATGATTGATGTTAGGTCCAATTATAGAGATCATGTTGGGAATAATGACATGAAAGGGCCTAAGCAATGTGGACATTATAATCAATGTTCGTCCATTTTACAGTTGGAGAGTATTCGTTTAGAGAATAATCTAAGAAGTAGAATATTTTTTTGTAAAGGAAACTGTCAGTCCCAACATGTTGTATATTTGGGGAAGTGTACTTCCTGTCCCAATTTTTATGTTGGAAAAACTGACAGAAGACTCCGTAATAGAATTTATGACCATCTATATTGTATAAAAAAGAAAGACATGAACAATGTACTTTACAGACATTTAGTTAATAGTGTAGGCTGCGATTCTTTTAAATTTGCTATTTTAGAAGTGGTCAATAGCAACCCTAGGGGAGGTAACATCAAAGCTATACTGGGGGAAAAGAAATTAAATGGCAAATTAAACTTAATGCAGCTAGTCCCCCAGGTATTAATGAATACATCACGAAGATACACTAAGTCACTGTTCATCCAAAAGTAGCCAAAAACACGGTAGTCACAAACAAACAATTTTAATGAAGCTTTCGGGTCTACACCCTTCATCAGCACATAAAATCACCTTACATAAGTTGCATTTAAATAGAGGAAGCACTGAAAAACACATGATCAAGCCAGCCAACCAGATACAAACCAAAATTAATTATGCAAATAATTTAAAATGCATCACACCCAAAACTCTTAAAGAAGTTTTACTTATATTAATAAAAAACAATTTTATATAGATTAAATATAGTTACATATAGATAAATCATTCATATCAAATAAGAACTTTTTTTAAAAACTTTTTAAAAAGGTAGCAGCTCAAAGTTAGCATCATAAATTCTCCCTCTGACGCTTAATCAAAACTGGTTTGAGACTTACTGCTCCATTCAAGCCAGGCCATTTATCAGCCTGTAAACGTACTATCCACTCATATTCCTTCAATAACAAAAGATTTTCCAAGTCACCACCCCTAATACCCATTCGTACAGTGCATATGCATCTAAATTTAAAAGCATGAGTTTGAAATTCATGTAAATGTCTGAATAAACCATTTGTCTCAATCTTCCGTCTTATTTCGGACCTATGCTCTATTATTCTATCTTTAAGCTTCCTGGATGTTTTCCCTACATAAAATGCGTTACATGAAACACAGGTAGCTAAATAAACTAACTTAGTAGTACTACAATCTGCTTTGCAAGTAAACTTAAAACATTCACCTGTTGTAGGATGTCGGAAGCTATTATTACTATCATTAATATCAGAGCAACAGACACAATTATAGCACTTGAAAGTGCCCACTTTAGTACATAAAGGAGCAGATTCAGTTTGAAAATCCTTATAACATAATATTTGCTTAAACGTCTGACCATTCCTAAAGGCAAACCTTGGTACTGGACCTAAAATGACCTTTAAATCTGGTTGAGACATTAAAATTACCCAATTCTTTTGAATTATTTTACAAACATAATTTGTATTGGCATTATAGGTGGTAGTAAACCTGATGACAGGCTTGCTTACTACCTTATCAGCTTCATTCCCTAATATATACCCTGAGTGAGTCAAAGAAACAGAACTAAAAACTGGTTTATAAGGACCTCTTCTGCCTTGCAAAACCTCTTCATAACTCATATTTACATCTCTAAGGTAATAACCATTCTCAATAAACTCTTTCCTCATCTTCTCAGTTTCCTCCAAAAACACACCCTCCTCAGTTGTTAGTCTACTGACTCTTATTAACTGAGATTTTATAATGCCTCTATATATATGTACTGGATGCATGCTAGCAGTATTTAAATATCTTGCTGCATGCACATCCTTCCTATGCACCTTTGTTTCCAACCTTCCAAGTTTCCTATATACCCTTATATCTAAAAATCCATTGTATCTAAAGAAAAATTCATCTTAAATTTAAGGAAACTTGTCGTAGTGTTGAGATAGGACAGAAATTTTTCTAACTGAGTCAGAGTCCCTTTCCAAACAAAAAACAGTCATCAACAAATCTGCAGTAACAATCAAAGTAAAGAGCAAATTCATTATTTTCATTTAAGATGTATTGTTTTTCCCATACATATAAAACTAAATTAGCAAAGGTATTGTACGGACGTCCCCATGGCCACCCCAGTTAACTGCTTGTAGGGAACACCATCAAAAATAAAATCATTCTTTGTCAACACCAAATCTAATAAGAGGCAAATATTCTCTATTTCACGTGTTTGTTGAGAGGATTGCATTGTTAAAAAACTTCTAATTGCCTCAATCCCATATTCTATTGGAATCACCGTAAAAAGTGACACAATATCCAGTGTAACTAAAAAATAATCAGAACTAGTTTCACCATTAAACCACACACTAAGTTTCTCTAAAAAGTGCACCGTATCCTTTAAAACTGTTTCACATTTCAGTAAATACTTTCCAAACTTTTTGTAAATACCTAGAGATGGGCTCAGTCACCCATCCTTTACCAGATACGATAGGCCTTAGTGGTGGGTCACTCATGGATTTATGCACCTTGGGGATACCATAAATCTGTGGAATTTTAGGACATGTTACTGTTAAATAAGTGAATAATTCAATTGTAATGTCCTGATTCAATTGCATATCATATAAGAATAAATTCACCTGAGAAATATGATTTTTCACATCTGCAAATGTTATTACTTTAAAAGTATTAGTGTCAGACAAGAACTCTTTAAACTTACTCATATACCATGATTTGTCCATAAAGACTGTTGCCCCTCCCTTGTCTGCTTGCTTAATCACGATACTCTTGTCTTTTTTAATTTGCTGTAACAATTTATAATCATTAAAAGATAAGTTATATTTAACATCCCTACTTTTATGTTTACTTTTGGCATTATATAAAACTCTTATCTCATTCTCAACAATATTTAAAAAAGCTAAAATGACAGGTGAAAGTTGAGGTACAAAAACACTTAACTTTTTGCATACAGAGTCCAAATCATTCGCTTGCTTATACAAGGATTTAAGCATAACATTTCTTGCAAATAGTTTAACATCAGTTAAAATGTCCACAATATTATCCTTAAAAGTAGGGATAAACTTCATCCCATTCTTCAGTAAACCATAATGCTGCTCAGTCAAAACACATTTAGAAAGATTAACAGTACCTTGTAGTAGGCAAACCTCTGTCCTCAGCGACGAGGAGCCTTGCTGGGTAATTTTGGCTCTCGTTTTTTCTCTTTAATACCTGCACCAGTTTCTGCTGTGTTTTTTGTCCTTGGGGCTCCTGCAAGTTCCTCTGCTGAGAAACTACCTTCTCTGGTTGTTTTAACCTGAAAGGTAAAAAAGATGAAATTTCAAGCTGCTTACTCTTCTCCTTTCCTTCTGTTCCAGGTACAGGAATCCCAGCAAAGGAGGTAGCTACATGCTCATTTAATTCTTCGACCACAGCATCACTAGGTAGCGTTTCCTTGTCCCTAACATTTCCATTCATCGTATTCCGCTCACTCTGATGCATCGAAGAAGGAGCAGAAGCAGACACACTCAACGTATGCGCTTCCTGATTGGCTGGTGCAAGTCTTGGAGTTAGCGGCAATTCAAATACATCTAGTTCATCAAGAAGCTTATTAATGGGTTTTACTGATCTACTATTTAGTCTTTCAATTCTCCGCTGACCAAAATTTCCCCTCGGCCAACTAAAGATATGACCATTTTTAAAATCATTACTATCACGTTGAAGCTTTCGCTTCTTTTGTATTTCTAGCCTGTGATCCAATGCTTGAACACGACTTATAAATAACTGATATAATTCATTCAGACATTCTGTATTACAAAGTTTAGAGACTTCCTTTTCAAGACAGTCTATTTCTTCTAACAGGTCATTTTCCACTCTCTCAAAAAATTGATTTATTAATTTCATGTAGCTCATACTCAGTTCAAGATTTAGCTGCTGCCACTGCATTAATAGTTCTTGGTAGGTATTACCATATGATGGCATCTTTAATATCGCAGTCCACGTGGTACTACCCCCATATCTAAATAGGCTAAAAAACTAAGCCTTTGCCATTGTAAATGTTTATAATTTTGAACTTTTTTCTCCAACAGGCCAAGCAGCTTGTTAAACTCAGTTAAGTCATTAGTTACATTACCATTTTGTGAAGATTCCACAGCCTTAGACTGTAACAGCGGATTAGCTGACTTAATTAACAACCTTTTGATAGTTGAATTCATTCCTGCAGACAGCAGTGGTGTTACAGAACAAAATCGAATAGCTGGCTTTAAATTCCTCCTATGTGGTTGTAAGTGGCAACCTGCTACACAAATATTCCACCACGAAGATACACTAAGTCACTGTTCATCCAAAAGTAGCCAAAAACACGGTAGTCACAAACAAACAATTTTAATGAAGCTTTGGTCTACACCCTTCATCAGCACATAAAATCACCTTACATAAGTTGCATTTAAATAGAGGAAGCACTGAAAAACACATGATCAAGCCAGCCAACCAGATACAAACCAAAATTAATTATGCAAATAATTTAAAATGCATCACACCCAAAACTCTTAAAGAAGTTTTACTTATATTAATAAAAAACAATTTTATATAGATTAAATATAGTTACATATAGATAAATCATTCATATCAAATAAGAACTTTTTTTAAAAAACTTTTTTTAAAAACTTTTTAAAAAGGTAGCAGCTCAAAATTAGCATCATATATTCTCCCTCTGACGCTTAATCAAAACTGGTTTGAGACTTACTGCTCCATTCAAGCCAGGCCATTTATCAGCTTGTAAACGTACTATCCACTCATATTCCTTCAATAACAAAAGATTTTCCAAGTCACCACCCCTAATTACCACTGGGTAATTTTAATGTCTCAACCAGATTTAAAGGACATTTTAGGTCCAGTACCAAGGTTTGCCTTTAGGAATGGTCAGACGTTTAAGCAAATATTATGTTATAAGGATTTTCAAACTGAATCTGCTCCTTTATGTACTAAAGTGGGCACTTTCAAGTGCTATAATTGTGTCTGTTGCTCTGATATTAATGATAGTAATAATAGCTTCCGACATCCTACAACAGGTGAATGTTTTAAGTTTACTTGCAAAGCAGATTGTAGTACTACTAAGTTAGTTTATTTAGCTACCTGTGTTTCATGTAACGCATTTTATGTAGGAAAACATCCAGGAAGCTTAAAGATAGAATAATAGAGCATAGGTCGAAATAAGGCGGAAGATTGAGACAAATGGTTTATTCAGACATTTACATGAATTTCAAACTCATGCTTTTAAATTCAGATGCATATGCACTGTACGAATGGGTATTAGGGGTGGTGACTTGGAAAATCTTTTGTTATTGAAGGAATATGAGTGGATAGTAAGTTTACAGGCTGATAAATGGCCTGGCTTGAATGGAGCAGTAAGTCTCAAACCAGTTTTGATTAAGCGTCAGAGGGAGAATTTATGATGCTAACTTTGAGCTGCTACCTTTTAAAAAGTTTTTAAAAAAAGTTTTTTAAAAAAAGTTCTTATTTGATATGAATGATTTATCTATATGTAACTATATTTAATCTATATAAAATTGTTTTTTATTAATATAAGTAAAACTTCTTTAAGAGTTTTGGGTGTGATGCATTTTAAATTATTTGCATAATTAATTTTGGTTTGTATCTGGTTGGCTGGCTTGATCATGTGTTTTTCAGTGCTTCCTCTATTTAAATGCAACTTATGTAAGGTGATTTTATGTGCTGATGAAGGGTGTAGACCCGAAAGCTTCATTAAAATTGTTTGTTTGTGACTACCGTGTTTTTGGCTATTAATGAATACATCCCCACTAAACCCCTTATAAGAAATTAATTATGGCATAGGATACATATGAATTTTTTTATTAATTTTATTCATTTAAATAAATATATATTTTTGGAATATATAAGGCTTGTCAAAGTACATAATGTAATGAAATATTGTATGTATTTTTTGTACTATCAAATATACATCATACACTATCAACATGTAATGTTTTTGATTTTGGTTTCATGCACTATATACACAAAAAAATATTTTCAGCTTATAACCATTTTGTTATGGTTTATGAGGCAGTTTTAATTATATTATTTAGTGGTTTTACACCCTTATTGATTTTATGTACTGTTGTTTTATGTCTTTAAATTTTAAATGATGGTTAATTAATCAGGTGGTGTAAAAGGCGGGCATTTTAAAGTATTTAATGGGTAGGTTTTGAATGTGTAAGTGTTCTGATGAAATCTACGTTGGGTAGATGAAAGCACTCAACCATTTTATTGTGTTACAATAAAGAAGATAATTGTGCAACTATTTTGGATCGTGGTTTTGTCCTGGGAACAGTTTTGGTTTTGTGTTGTTCAGCATATATATATAAATTAATATAAATTAATATCACAGAAATCTACTATACGTAATATCTTCATTAACATTTATTAATTTTTACTAGCTCTTAAAGTTCGATGCTTTAAAAAACACGTTACATTTACTGATTCATTTAACCCCGGCTTTTTATCAGCATCAAGTGCTATTTGCCACAAGGTTTCTCTCTGCTCAAGAAAATTCTTGAAGTCACCCCCTCCCATATCTTCCAAAATAGAGAACAAAATTTTTTTACATTTATTGGATTCCAAGGAGTGCTTAAATAAGGCATTCTTATAATCCTTATTCCTAATGCCATAAAGGTGTTCCCTGATACGATCTCTAAAGGGACGTGTGGTCATTCCTACATAGAAGGCATCACAGCCGCTGCACACTCCTATATAAATGACTTCTTCAGTTTTGCAAGTCAAACATCCTGGAACCTTAAAAGTATGTTCAGTGTGACTTAATGCAATATAAGGACCCTCCATTATATACCTGCAAAAATTACAGTTTCCACATTTGTACATCCCGGTCCTTTGACTAACGTTTGCCCTAAAAATGTTATTAGAGCGATCATTCTCTAACAGTTTTTTAATATTAACCTGATTCCTTTAGTGACCTCGAGAAGCTCCTGTGTGGTTTTTGTTAGTTTGGTTCGCAGTGGTACACGTAATTTCTTTGGTTTGGTAATTCTTTTTACGTGGTTCTGATGGCCGAGGCAGTTAACCATGATTCTTTATTGGATGTAACTATTTATCCTACTCCCTCTACAAGTGACACAGGCTTACTACGGATTTTGGTAGCCTCTATGAGTGACATTTAAAAGAGCTTACACCTGTTGCTTAACAAGCAAGGGGGCCAAATGGATGTGATGCTTAGTTCTGAAGATGAGCAGGTGACAGTAGTGGAAGCCGGTAGTAGTGAAGCAAGAGAAGCAAGAGTGGGCGGAGATGTTGTTGGAACGTTGGCCCGGGACAACACCGAAGCAGTCCAGTATCGAAATATACACTCCATTTTAGAGAATCAATACAATCCTTTTGTGAAGGCAGATTATAAGGTCACCAAGGTGAGAATAGAAAAATATAGAGGCAAATGTGACAGATTATGCAAGCTTCAAGAGAAGTATCTTTCCCTAGACTTAGAGAACAGATACTTTGAAAGATGTATAGAGCTGTCTATAGTACCCAAAGGACTAAGGTTTTTTAAATGTCCTAATGGGGTTACTATAACAGACCCATTTTTTGATGAACTAACTGCATTTTTTAATACAGCTGGACTCCAGCTGTTGCAAATGTTAATGGGGCATAATAATTCTAAGATGACAGCTCTAAAGGAAGAGATTGCTAGCGTTGACAAGGACGTCTGCTATTTGTCTGTAGACTTTATTCATGAGGGCTTTTATAAGCAGATTTTCAAAGATGTTGAGCAGCATGAAAGTGAGGTTGTGGCTCGCAAGCATAAGACATTATTAAGAGATGTCACCGCTTATGATGAATCCTTTGTCTCTACCTTTGTTGGTAAAAAGAAGTTTTCAAATGAATTTCCTAATCTCCCTAATCAACAACATTATTCAAAGGGTGCCTTTAAGAAGGGCCGGTTTGGTCAGCAGATTTTTCGCAAAACCAGCCAATCAAAACAACCGTCTCTCATAACAAAGTTTTTTTCTGATACCAAAGTGAGGTCGCCTTCAAAGAGGAATGAAGGTGACAACAACTTGGAGAAATCAAGCAACTCTGGAGAACCAAATGTTAATTCAGTTGAAGTTAATGACAACACTGAGGCTAAGCCAAAATGTTTTTTAGTTTCCAGGAAGGAGAACAAAGTGCCGAAGATGAGACATACGAGAACAAGAGGACAGACAATATCCAGTTCCTCGGCCGACGAATTCTAAGGTATCACAGTGACAACTTTCATATTATTAATCTATCTAATATTGTGCTAACTGACGAACAAATGTCGGTTTTGAAGTATGACTTTAATTTTGTCTCTACTAGAAAGGCGGACTACAAAAGAACAGTAGTAAATTTTAAAATGTTCACTCGGTGGTTGAACTTAGAATATTTGTTCAAGGACGCTAATTGTGACTTAAAATGTTTTGTCAAACCTTCTTGTTATACACCTGCCTTAAATTCCACAATTAATGTGTTTGAGAAATTCTGTTTACAAGATTTAAAGGGCTGTTTAAACAGTAAAAATAAGTGGTGTAACAATTTATCTTTTAAAGAACGTGAAGCGATAAAACAACTAAGAAGTATTGAAAACTTACGGTTTATGAAAAGTGACAAAGGGGGAAATGTTGTTATTATGAATATTGAACAGTATCAAAATAGTATGCTAGAGCTGTTAAATAATTCAGAAGAATATGAAAAGGCAGATAATGAAGAAATTACCCGAAGCTACCAGTATATTCAATATTTTTTGTACGATGCACTTATGAATGGTGATATTAATTTTGACATGTACAACTTTTGTTCCATTACTTATGAATGGTGATATTGATTTTGACATGTACAACTTTTGTTCCATTGACAAGCCCAAGATAGGTGTTTTATTTGGTATTCCTAAGGTTCATAAAAACCTTAGGAATCCACTTTTCAAACCAATTGTTTCCTCCCCTCCGTCCTTTACTGAGGGTATGGCCTTAGTGGTTGACTTTATTTTGAACCCATGTGGAGCATTTACCGTTGTATATCCAAGATTCTTGGGATTTTTAGGCTAAATTAAGGAACTTTTTTTTCTGGTTTTTGCTATGACATCAGCAAACATATTGTCCTTACAAAAATATCCAATGAAATAATTCCAAGAAGATGAAAAGCCCACAGCTACCAGGACACCATATTCGGGCAAAATGTAGCACAGTACAGTACAAAATTAGTAGAGCCAACTGAAAGTTAAAATGTTGAGTTTATTCCACAAACCGAACCACCTTAGTGTTAAGCGCTTTCACTCAGTAAATACCAAGCTTCCTCAGAACAAGGAATAAAGACATAACACCTGTTAAATAACGTCAGAAAGTCACCTGATTCATATCTACAGCCAATAAAACCATTGCAATTCTTTTAAAATTGTACAAAACATTAAAAATTTGTTAATATAAAAAAATGTATGATGTAGTATAAAGGAGTACACCACAAAATAAAATGATCTCATTCCTAAAACAGTAGTATGCAACAACAGCCCCATTAGTAGGGATATAAAAATGCAACAAATAGATACTTGTGTAAAAATAACACCATATCCAATTGAGTTGTCAAAACAATACTACAGTTTTCAAGAATAATAATGATAAAATCAAAAATAAACATGTCATAAAACTATACCTCCATGTTAACCACAAACCCCGGCATCAATGTTGGTGTTGTACCAAGAGTTATAAACGGGCCGCCCTAAGTTTTAAAACACTACTAATACTAATGTTGTCATTCAGACCTGGGTACTGTACTGTTCTGTGCTGCATTTTGCCCGAATCTGGTGTCCTGGTAGCTGTGGGTTTTTCATATTGTCCTTACAGTTGATGTGGCCTCTTTATTTACATGTATCCCTCATTCTGAGGGAGTTGAGGCAGTTAGAAGTTTTCCATCCTGTAACACTAGGATGGGTAATTCAGAAGTTAATTTTGTTTGCAGTTTGATAGAGGTTATACTTGGTAACAACTTCTTTTTATTTAATCGAGTTTACTACAGACAATTGAAGGGTGTTGCGATGGGGGTCGCCAGCCGCACCCTCTTATGCCAGTACAGTTATGGCCTTTTGGGAGGCCACAATTTTGGCTAAGCTGAAAGTTAAATATCAAATTTTATTTTATTCTAGATTTGTCGACGATTTGTTTTTTATTTTGGAAGGGACTGAAAAAGTAGAGGAAGATCTCGTTGCTGAAATGAATTCAGCGTCAAGTTATTTGAAATTTACAAAAGGGGCTAGTGGGCATACAGTGATCTTTCTTGATGTGACTTTAAGATGGGAATCTGAACTGAACTTGTTTCAAAGAAGGATAATATAGAAAAGAGACCTTTACAAATGGTTATTTGCATAATAAGAGCAACCATCCTTCATTCATGAAGAAAAATATACCTAAGGGACAATACATCCACGCTAGTTGGATGACTACGGATGATTTGGAACTTCTAGATGAGTTCCACTTGATTACTCATATGTTCCTGACTAGAGGATATGATGGTGAATATTTAAACCAATTACAGAGAGATATTTTGGAAAAGAGAATTTTGTTATACCCTCCCATTTTACTGTTTCCGTTGGTTAATGGGAAAACTAACATAGAGAAACAAGTTGGGGCAACACTTACTTTGGACATGACAGTTGATTGCCCAGTAATTAGAGAAATTGTTCAAAGGAATTGGAAAATATTGGAAGGAAACAGTAAATTAATTAAGGTGGTGAGCACCAAACCTAATTTAATTTATAGGAATCAGGTTAATATTAAAAAACTTTTAGAGAATGATCGCTCTAATAACATTTTTAGGGCAAACTTTAGTCATAGGACCGGGATGTACAAATGTGGAAACTGTAATTTTTGCAGGTATATAATGGAGGGTCCTTATATTGCATTAAGTCACACTGAACATACTTTTAAGTTTCCAGGATGTTTGACTTGCAAAACTGAAGGAGTCATTTATATAGGAGTGTGCAGTGGCTGTGATGCCTTCTATGTAGGAATGACCACACATCCCTTAAGAGATGGTATCAGGGAACACCTTTATGGCATTAGGAGTAAGGATTATAAGAATGCCTTATTTAAGCACTCCTTGGAATGCAATAATGTAAAAAATGTTTGTTCTCCATTTTGGAAGTCGGCAACAAGGATTTGAGAGGGGGTGACTTCAAGAATTTTCTTGAGCAGAGAGAAACCTTGTGGCAAATAGCACTTGATGCTGATAAAAAGCCGGGGTTAAATGAATCAGTAAATGTAAAGTGTTTTTTAAAGCGTCGGACTTTGAGTTAGTAAAAATTAATAAATGTTAATGAAGATATTACGTATAATAGATTTCTGTGATATTAATTTATATTAATTTATATATATTGATATATATGTATTTGATTAGTATCTTATTATAATTACTTTTATTGTTCATGCACTTATATACGCAAACACATACTTGTTTTTTGTTTTTTTTCCTTTTAAAGAAAGTGATCATCAAGTGAAATTTTATAATAAGTTTTTAATTGTTAATTGGATAATGAATTGAGCATTTGGCGCCAAAATGGAGCGTATTTAATATTTTTAATATCATGTTTCTGAAGAAGTCAGGTTCTGACGAAAGCAGAAATAAAGTTGTGTCTACGCTATTTTGCAGTTACTTACCTTTATTGACCTCAGGAAGCTCCTGTGTGTTTTTTATTACAATGGCATGTTTGTTCTATGGAAAACAAACTTTCTCATCATCAAAAACAACCAGAAATTTCTCAGCTAAACCATAGGGCTGAAATGTCACCTCACAAAAATGTAGAGTACCTGAATTAATTAATGCTCCGACTTTTTAAATCAGAAAACTGGTTTCACATCCTCATCTCAGACATTATATCTGTTCAGTGCTCTGAACAACAGATTTTTGGACATGGAAGAACTTCTTATGTGCTTATCTTACTAAAAGCAACAGCAACGACGTACAACTTCAGTAGTAGTTCTGTTATCCCCACCAACTTGCCATTCTTAAAAAATTGAGATTGTCCACCCACACCTACATGTAGCAGTATTCTGCCTCGTGCGGGATCTCCACATACAAATAATCAGTTGTTATATTCCCTAGAGAAATAATTAAATCCCCCTAATTAACTCTGAACAACATTTCTCTATTGCCTGCACAGAGATAACTCACTGCCGTTTTTCCTCGCCTTCTGCAAACATCTGCATTAAAGGAATATTGTGAAAAAGCATCAATATATACAGGCTTACTGTGCACTTCGACTTTTACAGTAGCAAATTGTAAACGGTCTTCTGTCTTATTGGAAGAAGTACAACTGTTCCCCATTCTAAATGAATAGTGTGAGTCCTCTGGTTTCCTGGCCAAATTTGCCCTTATAATCCTACTTCTTGTCTTCTCCAGAAATAGATTGCCTAATGGGACCAATCCAGTCCACAAAAATATGAAAATAATTAAATAAATTAAATTAAGTAATGTAATGTCATACTCCTGCATGTATGAAAGAACCTGCTCTTTTAAATTGTTTCATCTATTTTTGCTGCATTTTTACCTTTTATGATGTACTTCATTGCAATCACTGTATTCTGTATCTGTTTTTGTATTGTCTTATTGCAACTATTATATTTTAATACTGTATCTTGTTTGTTTTTGTCTTGGAGTTTTTCTCCCCGGGCCTCCACTGAAAATGGGCTCACTGTGGCCCAGTGGACTTTCCCGGTAAACAAATGTGAATCAATAAATAAATATATACATATATATAAGTACATAAATAGTGCTCCTCTTGTTCAGTTTACAGGCCATAATGACTTATCTTAGGTTGTATGAATTAATTCCATAATCATGACACATCTATCCGTTGTTTCTTCCCATCATGGCTTTGTAGAAAGGAAAATTTTAGCCCAGCAATGGTAAGTCATGCACCTGGGAGTATTGCAGATCTGCCCGCCCTCATGGGATTTGAACTTCATGACTGGCAGTCTTGCTTATACTTCTTTCAAAGCTTTTCTTTTCAATATTGAAGTTATTTATTGGAAAATGCTTCTGATATATTTATAAAAATGCTAACTTTTTTTTAGTTGGCATTTGCACCTTTATTCTGTTCATTACATTCACCTTCCATTTTAGAATGTTAGTAACTGGCATTTTGTGGAACATATACAGTCTTCATGCAGCAATTGCAACAAAATAAAATTGGAACGAATAATGCAAATAACAGAAACTTCCTGATATCTGCCAAATATAAACATGAACCCTCACTGTGCCTAGATCCACTATTCTAGCCCTGTCTATATTCTGCTCTGGACTTCGTGGTGACAGTGAAAGTGAGAAAGCTTGTACAGATATTTGACCTGCTAAGTCAGCTGAACTTCCTCTCACAGTCCTTTTCTGTCACAGAGAGGAAACACTCCTTGTTACACCTCTCAGTAATTGAGCCTAGAATCTCCACTGGAATGTAACTCAGGTACCGAAAAATCCATTTGGGCCAAAATTTAGATTTCAGACACATCTCTTATATTGACTGTTTCTAAAGGATTCCCCTTCAAGCTGATCATCCCCAGTTGAAAAATCCTGACTCTTCCATGTCTTTGTGATGGTTTTCTTGACTGGTAACATTACAACGCCTAATAATTACAGTTCATACTTTACCCAGACACTTCTGTCTTGTAATCCCATCAAGAAAGGTTCAGGACCCAAAACTACTTTGTTAGACTAAAAGCTTAAAATGAAGATTCTGTGTCACCTCAAGAAAAAAAGTACATAGGGTAGCATAAACCCATAAAACATGCTATTAATCACCGTATCTTCACTTGTTGATACTGGTACAATAATACTGATCTCTGTTTATACCACTCTGATTGAATTAATTGATTTCTGCTTTAATGTATATTTTCTGTATATATTACTGTAATCACACAAACTAGATTCCTGCTTTTTTGTATATATTCTGTATATGTTACTATATTTACTATCTGTAACACTGTTTCTGCTTCTGTACTAATTAATGTTTATATTTTTTCTGTATCTCGTTGGATCTTTTCTCCCCGGGCCTCCACTGAAAATGGGCTCTTTTAGGCCCAGTGGACTTATCCCGGTAAACAAATGCAATAAATAAATAAATATCCTACAGAAACATTGGATACATTTTTGTCAGGTGAGTAAGAACATAATCAAAAATTTAACTACATTGGCAAACAAAATGGTTAGATGATCAAAACCATATGGCCTAAAGGAGTAGAGGCTGTTCAGTTTGGAACATTTTTTCCTGTTAGGAGGGTAAACCTTCATTATTTGAAGATATACATAGTTTTGTGCATTATTACTAAGTTAGTAGTTTTTAGGGGTGTGTTTGTTTTGAGAACTTTGAATAAAACAAAATTTGTAAGATGTGATATTGTCTTAAATGGACATGACAAGAAATAACTGTATAAAAGATTAACCTGCCAGACAGTATATGCATGTAACAAAAAAGCTGTTATACATAGAAGGTGGGAATAATAAAGTTTTAAGAATATGATGCTTTCTGTAATGTCTTTAAATGTCAATGGTTTCACATATATAAAAAGAAAGAGTAGTGAACTATATTAAAAAATGTTGAGTGCAAATAGTTATACTAGAGGAGACACAAGTGGAAAGAACTGAACATGTGAATTTGATAAAGAAATGTTTTCAGGATGATTGTTCAGTGGAATACCTGGGGCAGAGAAAAAAAGGAGTACTTATATTAATTGCAAGAGGGGCACCAATAGTGATAGAAGAGGATAAAAAGGCAATCACTGTAGATTTGTAGTACTAAGGGACTACTGGCAAGGGGGGAGGATTACACTGCCATGTATGTATATTCCACTGAAAGCTGCTATAATGGCGCTTTAAAAAATTCTGGGAGAATTAATTAGCTTTCAGCAAGGAATATTTACTTATAGGTGGGGACTAGAATTTGATCTGCAAAAGTGAAGATGTATCTGGGTGGCCCAGAAGGGAAAAATAACAAAGGAGGGTAAATTTTTGAAGAAATTTATGAAAATGTTTGGCGTGGAAGATATGAATTTAGAGCTAGGAGTTTGGAGTGAATTTACATATTATTCCTCAAAGTATAAAAACTGGGCTAGGCTAGACAGAATTTTCATTTCAGAGGAACATATGCATTTAATTGACGGCTGTGATATGCAGCCAATAACTATTTCAGATGTCTGTCTTTTGGCTTTTTCCCGGTAAGGGGTCGCCACAATGGAACTCCAGTCTACTAATGATTGGCAGTAGATTTTTTACGAAACGCCGAGATGCCAGCTCAATGCCCAACCTTCAACGAAGGCATGCCCATTTACGCACGCATGTCTTTCGAACGCTACACAACCGCGGGGAGGACATGCAGACTCCACACAGAAGGCACTCCCAAGCCAAGCCGAGAATCGAACGGGATAACCTCTTGCTGTGAGATAACAGTGCTACCGCTGTGCCACCGCGGCATTCCAATAACTATTTCAGATCTTTCACCGATAATAACTAAAATAAAAATACAGGGTAATGAAATAAAAATGAGACACTGGCACTTTCCCACCTATCTGTTGAAAAGAGAGGAATTTAAGGAATGGGTAGTGGAAATTATTCAGGAGCTATTAGAGAAGATAAAAATTTCTTCTGAAAATATAGCTAAGGAGTGAGAAAAAATAAACTGGAGTTTAAAAATAGGTTGGAAATAAAAGAAAGGGAGATATGGTTAAGAAATAACAAGAATTATTTAGAGGGACTGACAAATGTTAAAGTATTGCAAAATAGGGGGAATCCCACAAAACAAGAAGAGCAGCAACTGCAGAATGCTAAACAGAAAATAAGGGATTACCTCGATAATATGTATGAGTTTAGAAAGACTGCTGTTAAGCAACTGTTTTTTGATAATAACTCTAGAGCACAAAAACTTTTAGCACAAAGACTCGGGCAACAGAAAGTAGAAAGGGGTGTTGCCAAGCTTAGGGAGCCTTTAACAAGAATGATAACAAGAGATCCTGTGAAAGTGTTAGAAATATTTTGGAAGTTCTATTAAAGTCTGTGTAAAGCAGAGAAATGTGAAAATCAAGAAAAGATACAAATAGAATTTTTTATAGAAGAATTAAATATGCCAAGGTTACAGGTAGAGTAGGCTCAGTTACTAACAAGATAGGAGGAGATGAGATAAAAGTGGTAATGTATAATCAATCTACATGAAGGTCCCCAGGAATAGATGGTATTCCTGTGGAAGTCTGGAAGCTAGGAGGAAAAGAACTGATAAAGATGTGGAGTGTTTTGTTTAACAGTATTTTAAGAGGAGGAGACGTGCCAACACCTTGGAAGAAAGCAGTGATAGCTGTAATACCTAAAGATGGTAAAGATCCATCAGATCCAGCTTCATACAGGCCCATTGTAATACTAAACCATGATTATAAAGTGTTTATGTCTATAATGGCTAAACGAATGGCAAAAGTGAAGCCAACATTGATAGATATGGATCAGTGTGGTTTTCTGGAGGGGAGGCAAATATTTGACAACATTAACAGAACAGTGATGATCCAGATGGAAACACAGTACCACTGTTGTTGGTTGGTTTTGATGCAGGGAAATCATTTGACAGAGTAAGCTGCGAGTTTATGAGCAGGGCAGTGGAAGCATTTGCATTCCCTAATAAAATTATAAGGTTGATTAGGAGGATATGTGAGGGATTGGAGGCAAAAATGAAAGTGGGTGGGATCCTCTCTGATAATTTATGCTCGAGCAGAGGAACCAGGCAGGGGTGTCCTCTCTCCCCTCTGTTATTTGCATTATATTTAGAACCTCTGGCAAAAAAATAAGGGACTAAGACATTCAAGGATATAATTGGTATGGTAGTCAAGAAAAGATGACATTACTTTATACCTGACGAAACCAGAAAGGGACATTGCAGTGCTGTAGAACATTTTAAGACAGTTTCAAATCTTTTGGGATACAAACTTAATAAAGCTAAAACAAAGGTAATAGCAGTAAAATTATGTACCCACACACAAATTGGTTCAGCAATATCCATATTTATAGGGGACATGATAAAATGAAGTATTGTGGAGTATGGATTAAAATGCTTCCAGTGTGGCAGCTTAGGGTACATGGGAAGAGACTAAACAAAAGATAATACAAAAACTGAGAAACTGGAAGCTGTGCTATATGGATATTGATAGTAAGATACAAGTAGATACAATGTTTTTAGTCCCTTCATTCTTATACACAGGTCAGGCATATTTTTATCAACCAGAGGAGAAGTTGTGGATAACTATTAAAAAAGAGCTGAAGGATTTTACCTGCGAGAGGAAGATGGCAAGAGTTAAGAGAGATAAGCTGATTTTTCCAATAGAACAAGGCAGATTGGTATTACCCGACTTGAAAGGGTATTTCAGAACAACACAGTTAATGCTCCTATACATAGCACAATCAGAAAACTATAATTCAAAGTGGAGTGGAAAGTGATGATGATGAAACAGGTGGGAAGCTCAAGATACAAGGAGAGACTGGGGTTTGGATGCAGACCTTTAAGGAGAATAACAGTAATCATACAGAATATTATATTCACAAAGTAGAAGAAAGATTTCTAAGAACTAAGCCAACATGGGAATGGAGGAAGGGGTTTCTGCCGATAGGGAAGACTGCAATTAGGGATACAGACACTAGGCAAGAGGGGGCTGGAATTTATTGGAGAAACCTGCCAAAGGAACCAAGGTATTGGGAGCAAATAAGTAGAGAGAGAAAGGTAATAGAATGGGAAGACGCCAAGAATTTATTTGGACTGCAGGTTAGAGATTGCCTTCCCTATCAAGGATTGATAACAGAGTGCATGCAAAGAGAAATAATTAAGAGGGTCCTAAATGAAAGACTATCACTGGTGGCATGTTTAGTAGAATCTAGAGCAGAAACTGAAATTGAAAAAGAAATAATCAGTAAAGCATATAAAATATTGTATGATAACTATAAGAATCAATCAGAGGAGGTTAGAAAAGACTGGTATGAGAGATTGGATGAGGAATTCACAAAGAAACAGTGGGGGATACGGATGTATGTCTCCCAAATATGCAAGAAAGTCTGGAAGATTTAGGATCTTTCATTGTAAGTGTTTACATAAGTATTTTATACCCCAAGTAGACTCCAAAGAATTTTTCCTCAGATAGACAGCAAATGTTGGAGGTGCGATGGGGAAGAAAGAGGTTACTGGGAACATATTTCCTGAGAGTGTAATGAGTTGACAGACTTCCCTGCAAACTGCTTTGTCCGAGATACTGGCTGGTCAAATTGGTGTAAATAATGAAATTATTTTTTTAGAGATATGATACAGAATCAAAACTGCCTCAACATAGTAGGGCCTTGCTGAGTCTTAAGGTGGCTGCCAAAGAAACAATTGGTACTTTTCCGTTATCAGGGCAACAGCTGTAATCATCATTTGGAATGTTAGGCCGCAGTCGCAAAGATCACACTGCTGCCGCTGATGTGTATACAAGTAGTTATACTTTCCTTGCACAGTGTTGCCAAATGTATATTTTTTAAAAAATGAAAATATGTATGCATTCCAGCTTTTAAGCTGCCTTAATAACATTTAAAACAGAACCGTAGTCAATATCTATGTATTGTGACAATAAAATAGAGCACTGGTGTTATGATATCTTGTACAGCGACCCAGCGTAATTCTCAACTTGCTTACCTAAAAGTCTGAACAAAGCCAAATTATTGAGGAAATTGTTCGACTACCTTTCCCATTGAATTACAGTATTATTTAAAAAAGGCATCTGGGGAGGATGCGACGTATGGTTAATTTTTTTGGCAAAACTTGCATAGTTCACTTTTTCCAACCTAATAGTCTCATCAAAGCGACATGCAGTCATCACTATTAACAGAACCAAAATAACAAACTTTGTAGGTAATAGGCTCATATCTGTCAACCTCTTTGCTTGCGAAACAAGTACAAAGCAAATGTAACCAGATGTGAAAGGCCACAATCAGGTACCGTGGGCTACTGTGTAGTGGAATCCTCCTGAGATGCCTTTTTAAAATAATACTCTAATTCAGTGGGAAAGTGTGTAGAACAGCAAGTTTCATTTTAGATTTTCAGAAGAATAATTATAAAACTGGCCCATTGGGGTGGGGGTGGGGTTACTGTTGTAAAACAATGACGAGATCCATACTTTACTGTAGTAAATAAATTAAAGCAGATTCATAACAAGGAAATGGTAATGTGTAGTATTACAGACTGATCGTGATTTCCGTTCTTTCTATAAAAAATAAAAAAATAAAAAAATTAAAAGCTTTTACCAGGGAAAAAGTAGTAAAATCAGAAACAGCAGAGATGTAGGAGTGGTTACTTCTCCATGTATATTTCGCACCATGACTGTTGCCCCATTAACGGAAAAGTACCAAACGATTACTAGAAAATGGAAATCAAAGTCTAAACCAACTTTAGTGGAAGAGGCGAATATAGTAACAGAGATAAAACAACTGGAATTGGGAACTTTAGAAAAGGGTTAGGAGCACATTACATAGGAAAAAATGGGAATTGTGGGAACAATACATGAAGAAGAGGAACAAGGTTTAAAAGAAGGCAGGATTTGAATGAGCTGTGTAATGCTTGACTGACAATGATTGGATAGATTGTAAGTGATTTATAATGTTTCCAACTACGTGGTTTGTAATGTATAATGCTTGCAACTGCAATTGTGTCATTATGGTTTGTTTTTATATATATAAATGTAAGATTGTCTAGGTCATACATGATAATTTACTAAAGATGTTTCTTGTTTAAAAAACAAGAATAGAGGCTGAAGTATTTAGAAGAGCTGTTATTACAACTGGAGTTCAACCATCTCCTCCCACCTGGCTTATATTTTCTTCATTGGCTCTATCACCATTTCTAAAATAACCTTATGCATAGCTAATCCTTCCTATTTCCAGTGTTACCCATAGCTGGTCAAAGGCTGATATAACCTGTTTCTCATGAATTTTGTCCATTTCCCTAACATGATAATCTTTAGTGTAGATTTGCTTCAATTTTTGAGTAGTTTCAATCCCTCACTTCTGCTCCAGCTCCTGGAAGGAAAGGGCTTTGGTTGTATTTACATTGGTCACAGCATTCCAAAACCTCATACCCCTTTTTTCCACTCCTGGAATAGTCGCTCTGTCTTACATGGTTGAAATCTGTTTAACTTCCTTAACAGACATCCAAATTCGCCTTCTCTGTGGACTTCCAGTCAAATGCATTATAACTTTTAGATTATACAGTGTCACCTTTGTAGATGACAGAAAGTAATTATACATATCACTATTTCCCAACAGTCTTTCTAACCTCAAATCTGTTGATTTCCATGATGCCTTTTATTTAGGAGCCAGCAGAAAGCCACCTCCTTTACAGAAATTTTTTTCCCTCAGACTATTTTTAGGGTGAATGAGGTATTTTTGTGGGAACAGGTATATGTTTCCCCTGTGTTGAAGAAATACTATTATATGTTACAAGTGGATATACATCATTCTACACCTATTCTTCACATTTTGCCAGCCACGGAGGATATGTTTAATGCTGCCTGTAATAATCCTGACTGTCCGTCTTCAGTCCCCAAAAAAGCCAGATAGGCTGTGTAAAGCACCTCAAACTAACACATTTTTGTTTTCTCACCTTTGATTAGATCCCGCTGCATTGCCAGCTGGCAACAGACTCTTAGTACTGTCCCCTTCCCAGTAAACAAAGAAGGCCTGGATTTGACTGTTATTCCACTTATTTTATTTATTTATTATTTATTTTACATTGGTTGACCGGGGTAGTCTAGCTGGATATAAGCTCCAAGACAGATACAAACAGAGAATATTTTTTGTTACAAAAAACAAAAGTAGATATAGAAGATATTTCTACACATTTAACAGTACATTTTATAAAACTATATACAAAGGTTAGAGCAAGATATATACACGTGCTAGTAGCTAAAATAGTATCCAGGTTCTTACTACATGCTTTCCATTGCACTACAGAACATTAATTTAGTGGAGAGAGTACAGTTAGAAAAGATATTAGTAGCAGTAATGATAGGTGAGTCAGGGTTACTACAAGGGCAAAGCCAGTGTGTTTTGAGGAAGGTTTTAAGTTTTTTTGTTTGAAGAGTGGTAAGGAAGGAAGGGAAGTAAGTAGGTAGAAGGTTCCAGTTTTTCCCAGTTGTGTTTGATAATAATGAGTCCCCTGCCATGTTGTGAGACTTGCAGATGTTAACTAGGAGTTTATTTGATGAATGCAAGGCATTAAGATTTTTATAGGGGGTTATGAGGTCTGAGAGTATTGGAGTATTGTCTGGCTGGTAAAGGATCTTATGGGCAATGGTAAGTTGGTTGAATTGAAGCTGATTTTGAAGTTCAAGCCATCTGAGTTGTTTGAGATTATGACAGTGATGGATTCTGAAGGGTTTACCATTGGCAAATCTGGCAATATTATTATAAGAGGTAGCAAGTTTGAGAAGATTCTTTTTGGATAGGATAGTATATATTGGTGAGGCATAGAGTAGAGATTAGATAGGAATGGGCAATGGTAGTTCTTGCTATTGGTGTAAGGAAGGGTTTGACTCTATACAGGGAGCCCATTTTTCTGTTAACTGATCTTATAGTTTAAAGGATTCTTAACTACCAGGCACATATGTGGAAGCTTTTTCTGTTTTGTGCAGACAGTTTGGGAGAATACTGTACCTCATTTCCTTCAGGGAATAGTTCCTTTTTGAATCCTATAGTTTCTTATCTTTTTTCAAATATCTAAACATGCTTTGTGGAGTATATATGATTGTACAGGTGTACTGTGCCTCGTGCCATGGATACTGCTACAGTTTTGAGCAGATAAACCTGGACACGTAACCAAAGGTTTGCTGATGAGGTAAACTCTGAAGTTTTGCAAATGAGGAGGTTTTGTTTGACCTTTCTGATACTCATACCTTCAGACAATTTGATGAAGGAGGGAAGTTAAGTGAAGAAACGTCTAAGATTATTTCAAGCCCCCCCACCCCCCTTTACAAATCTCCCAAATCCTCTTTTCCTTTTAAATAAAAAATCATGCAGTCCCTGCCAATTCAAGGCAAATGCAGCAGAACAAGATGGAAAGAGGAGAAAAGCAAGAAACAAGGATTTTTTTTGAAAAAGAAAGGACAGTGTAATACTTCAGAATAACTATGCCAACATTCTGTTCTCCTGCCTTCCTCTCCTTTCCGTGTCTCTTGAAATCTGTCCCAGAAACTGGCTCTGTACATTTTACTTTGGCAACAGATTGTTTCAGACTGTTTGTTGCTACAAGTGGTTCACAAGGGTTACATTTAGCACTGGATACAAATACATCCTTTCAGGGCAATTCTCTCCATCCTATGAATCAAACAAACTGATTTCCTTAGGTTCTGCATCACTTATCCACCTTAGTAGTCATAGAACAAGCACCTTTAGGTCATGAGAGCAAAGGCTAATATTCCAGTTGTTTTTGGTACCAAAAAAAAAAGCTTTCTAAGAAATCAGTTGTGATCTTTCCTTTCTCATTCTGTATGTGAAAATATAAAATTCAAAATGCTGAACCTTCAAAGTCTGTTATCTGTCATTCCTTCTTTGAGTGTCATGGTAACATTAGACCCAGTGGATGCTTAGCATCATATTCCTACAACTAGAGATTCTCTGCATTTGTGTCACATTGGGTTATCTAAAGTTCCAAGGGTGTTTACAAAGTATCTAGCTCCATAGATAGCTCATTGCAGACTGCAGAGCTTTCACATATTTCCTTATTTAGATAACTTACATATCTTTGCATAGTCTGTTTCTTGATGTCAAGAGTTAACATGAGATGTTAAGCTGTCAATCTCGCCTTCATTCTTGCTGGATGGGTTCGGAGCCGATCCTCGGCTCCGACTCGGCACTTGCTAAGCTCGAGAGCTAATTTTACCAGCTCGAGGCAGCCCTATATCCCATGATGCAAGGCGGAGACTACCCAGATCTCGTTTGCCGCTTCGCTTACGAGGTGCCTCTTTTACCAGCTCTAGGTAAGTTTTCTTCATATTAACACTTTTAGTATCACCCCTTTTAAATTTCATAACCTTAGTTGTTTTGTGAACCTTAACGTTTATTTTAACCCTATTCCCGTTAGTGTTCCCTTTTTTTCGGGTTATTTATCCCCTTCCCTAGGTTAGGCCTTAGGCCTTCCCCTTTCCTAATTTTTCCTGTCAGGGATTTTGTGTGTGTTTGAGTGTGTTGTATCCCTGTTTAGTTTTAGTTTATTGGATTGGGTGTTATTTGTGTGTGTGTGTCTGTGTTTTTGTGTTTCCTCGACACATCTATGTCAAAGGACACAAAGGTCTCGGGCTTCAAGAAGTGTGACTCGTGCTGTCAGAAGATGTCTCTGACAGACGGTCACACTTCTTGTGTTTACTGCCTGGGACCTCTGCACCTGCAGGACTCTTGTGCTATCTGTCATGCCTTCAGCCCAAGAGTCCTGCAGGAGCGCAGAAATAAATTAATATTGAGGGGCTTATTAAAGCCTGAGAGCTCCCCGACTAAGTCGGCTCTGGGGAAGCCCTCGAAACCTGTCAAGCCTTTGGCTGCAAGTCCCAAGCCGTCGGCTACTGGTTCGGCTTCTTCAGTGTCGAGATCGGCTCCGGCCGGAGCTGATCCTTCCATTTTAGAAGTCACAGTATCGGCTCCATCCGGCGCCGATACTGCCAAATCTGGACACTCAGTGTCGGCTCCGGCTGGAGCCAACCTATCCTCGGCTCCTTCGGCTCCACCTATCTCTAAAAAGAGATCTCGATCCCCCTCCTTGGAATCGATACGTTCGGCTCCGAGATCACCCCTGCTCTCGGAGCGGAGCCATCGGAGCCGTTCTTCTCAGTCGTCCAGGCTGTCTGATCACGACCTCGAGAGAGTGGTGAGTAGACTATTAAAATCTCAGGCATTGGCCCAAATGCTCCATAGCCCGTCTCAACAGATGGTAGCTATTTCACATCCACCTAACATTCCTCCTTCGACTCTCTTACAGAGCTCGGAGCCGTGACCATTGTGGCGTCGGAGCAGATACCTCCTCCTTCGGCTCCATCATCCTCCACTCCGATTTCCTCCTTGAGGCCTTCTTTGGAGGGATCCTGGCATCTGGTCTTTCTCGTCGGCTCCGAGGGGGCGAGTGGCATCAGACCCTTGTCCGACCCCGTTCTCCCTCTCGGGGCTTCAGCGTTGGTGAGCTCAGCCCCGACATCTGCCTCGGAGCCTTCCCTCTCGGTGAGACCTGGAGTTCCTATCTCTTCGGAGCGGGAACCTTCTGGTCTCTCTGATGGGGAGCCGAGTGATGAGGAGTGTACTAGCCCCTGGGCGTAGTCAACGGTCAGTTCCATCAGCTCCTCCCACTACAGTGCCTGCTGACGTCTCTTCCCACTCTCTTGCTCCCGGACCCAGAGATCCAACGCCTCAGGTTTCCCCATTGGGAATATCTTCCTCTTCTGAGGCATCTCCTGATCCGTCAGGTGAACCTTTGCATAAGAGGACATGTAAGAGGAAACATCTAGACTCCCCCGAGTCTATTACATCTGATACTGACTTGGATGAGTTGGAGGGATCCCCAAGGTCCACCTCTGAGGATGTCTCAGACATCCTTGAACTCCTTAAGCAGAAGGGGAACTGGCCCTCCCTTAATCCTTCCGAGGACGAGTCAGTATACCAGGAGGAGTTCAGATCTCGACCCTCCACCTCCTGGGTGTCTCCGCCTTTCGACCCTCTTATGGACGTGGTGGCTCGGAAGGTGTGGATGGCCCCGGATTCGGTGGAACCTATTCCTAGGAGGCCTTCTAAATTCATTACGGCCCCACCTGATAGGCAATATTTGACAAAAGGTGTCCCGGTTGATACCATGGTGGTGGCTGCAGCCACCAAGAAGGAACTAGCAGATCCTTCAGTACCTGTCCATCCTCCTAACAAAGATTCTAGGACTATAGACAGGTACGGCAAGCGGATTTTTTCTTCAGCGACCTTTGCCATGGGATCGCTGAACTACTTGTGTCACTTCACCCGCCTTCAAAGAGATGTTCTTAAAGAGTTGGGAGAAGTTTTACAGGATCCGTCAGCTGCTGGGTCTCAGGATAAGATTAGCTCACAGCTAGGAATCCTAAACTCCATTGTTAACTCCTCCATGCGGCTCATTTCTTATGCAGCCGATGGAGCGAGTAGGGCCGCAGGCACAGGAGAGGCTTTAAGGCGTCAGTCCTGGATGCGGCTTTGTAATTTTACAGACCCCTTCAAGGTGTCCTTCACAAACTCCCCTTTTGATGGTTCAACCTTGTTCGGACCTCAAGTGAAAGACACTTTGACTAGATGCGAACAAGATGGTAAGACTCTTTCTGCCGTAGGAGTCCGTTTCTCCACCCCTTCAAGACCTTACCCAAAAGGTCAGAAGGGAGGGAAAATGTGGTTCCGCAAATCTCAAGGAGTCACGCCTGACACACGAGGTCAGTTTACCCCCAGAGGCAGAGGGGGTAACAACAACAGATGCCGCCCTAGGGGCAGAGGGGGTCCGCAAAATCAGGGTAGCAGAGAGCCTCTTTCTGACAAACCCTTCCAGCATCCCCGAGATGTTGCCCGATTGTCCACCTTCAGAGGCAGTCGGGGGAAGATTATCGCTGTACCCAATAGCCTGGCTTTCCCTTTCTCAAGACAAATGGGTACAGTCGATTATATCCGAGGGTTACAAAATTCCCTTTATTCAAACCCCAATTCAGCAAAAGGGAACCCTTCCAGACGTTCCACCCGGTCTAAGGGAACTAGCAGTATCAGAAATATCAAAACTGCTAGCAAAAAGAGCCATCCAGCCAGTCCCAGCACACCAAATAGGATCCGGAATCTACTCAAGGTTCTTTTTAGTACCAAAAAAGACAGGGGACTGGAGACCAATATTAGATCTGAGCAAACTAAACAAGTTTGTAAAGAAAACAAGATTCCGGATGGTCACGCATCAGTCCATTCTACCCTTTCTGGGCAAGGACAATTGGATGTGCTCGGTAGATCTTCAGGATGCGTTCTATCACATAAAAATTCACAGGGGCTCCAGAAGATTTCTCTGCTTTCGGCTGGGGACCAGTCACTTCCAATTCAGGGCCCTGCCCTTTGGACTCACTACAGCCCCCAGAGTGTTCACCAAATGTATGGCAGCAGTTACGGCTCACCTGAGACATCAAGGATTCCAGGTGTTTCCATACCTAGACGACTGGCTCCTCACTGCCACCACCAGGCATCAACTTCTCCAAGCCAGAGATTACACCATTCACATTTGCAGAGGGCTAGGGATTTCTATAAATTTCGAAAAATCTGCCTTGTTGCCTTGTCAATCTATTACTTTTATAGGCGCAAGATTGGACACCGTACAACTTTCAGCAAAGTTAACAGACCAAAGGATCTTGGACATTCAAAGTCACGTCCAGGTGATTCTTCTCAGCAACAAAATTCAGGCCAGATTTGCTCTGAAAGTATTGGGTCTTATGGCGGCCGCCATAACACTTCTTCCCTTTGCCCGCTTTTACATGCGTCTTCTACAATGGATGCTATTCGCCCAATGGTCCTTTCAACAACTTCCCATGCATCACAAGATCACAATAACTCCAACTTGCAAAAGGCATCTGACCTGGTGGATATCGTCCCCTCAAGTCCATCAGGGCAGACCCTTTATTCCTCCTGACCCGGTCGCCACGGTTACATCGAACGCCTCCCTGATCGGGTGGGGGGGCATTATCAGGGCAGGATGATCCATGGCACTTGGCAACCTTTCGAATACCATCTGCACATAAATGTCCTAGAGATGAGAGCAGTGCTTTTAACGTTGCAAGCCCTCAACGACTCTCTTCCCCTGGGAACTATTGCAGTCCAAATAGACAATATGTCCGTAGTGTGGTATATCAACAAACAGGGCGGAACCAAGTCCTATCCACTGTGTCGAGAGGCTCTCAGACTTTGGCAGTGGGCAATCTCTTCTCAGCGGTTTCTGATAGCAACGCATATCCCCGGGAAATCCAACATCATAGCGGACAGGTTGAGCAGAGCTATTCTCATGCCTCACGAGTGGTCTCTCAAACAATCAGTGACGGAAGAGATTTTTCAGGATTGGGGCCTTCCTTGCTGTGACCTTTTTGCTACACCTCAAAACAGCAAATGCCCAGACTTCTTCTCTCTCTTCTCCCTTCCAGGCCATCCCCCCAGAGACGCTCTAACCCAAGATTGGCCCCGGGGACTTCTTTATGCCTTTCCCCCCTTTCCTCTGATACCTCAAGTAATTCAGAAAGCAACCGCCTTGAGAGCCAAGTTGATTCTCATTGCCCCTTATTGGCCTCGACAGATATGGTTTCCATTCCTACATCGTTATCTCTTGGTACAGCCATGGCATCTGGACCTGGTTCCAGATCTTCTGACCCACCAGTCGGGGCAGCTGCACCAGTACCTTCTCTCAACCTCACTGCTTGGTTGCTCCACTTCCATCCTTAGCCAGGCTTCCTGTGATTTCTAATCCTGTCCGGGATATCATAGTAGCTTCCCTTAAATCTTCTACCAGAAGGATTTACACTAGTAAATAGCAACGTTTCTCCTTCTGGGCAAAAGCTAGGAATTTAGACCCCTATACTGCTCCGATTCATTCGGTCTTGGACTTCCTAGCTGAGATTTTTCATTCAGGATCCTCTTCCTCCACAGTAAAAGTTCAGCTGGCAGCCATTTCGAATTTTCATATAGGCCTTTTGGACCACAACATTATGTCACATAAAGTTTGCAAGGCATTCCTTCGAGGTATCTTTTTACTTAAACCTCTGATTAGAGACCCCCCACCACAGTGGGATCTAAATTTAATTTTAACATCCTTGATTCTTCCCCCTTTCAAACCTGTGGCTGCCTGTTCATTGAAATTTCTTTCTTGGAAGACACTCTTTCTAGTCGCCATTACTTCTGCCAGGAGAGTATCTGAGCTTCATGCTCTCTGCATTCGTCCTCCCTACTTAATCTTCCACAAAGACAGGGTATCTCTAAGGACTAATCCATCTTTCTTACCCAAAGTGGCATCGCAGACGAACTTAAATCAATCCATTGATCTTCCAGTTTTTTTCCCAAATTATTCTGATAGAGCGGAAGAAAAATTGCATTGTCTTGATGTTCACCGCCAACTCAGATATTATCTAGACAAAACCAAACATTTTAGGAAATCTGATCAACTGTTTCTATCCTATGCAGAGAACAGGAAAGGCCTTCCAGTTTCCAAGGTGACTTTATCTAGATGGCTGTCTTCTGTAATTACTTACATTTATCAGCTCAGAGGCAAAGAGTTGATTTCTAGGCCAAAAGCCCATTCTACCAGAGCTCTAGCTACATCTACAGCTTTTCAGGCTAGACTTCCAATAGACACTATTTGTGCAGCAGCCACATGGGTCTCTCCTCATACCTTTGTTTCACATTACAAATTAGACTTGGCCTCCAGAGACAGAGCGAATTTTGGTTCCACCGTTCCCAAGAGTCTGTTCCATTGAGCCACCCAGGATAGAGGTGCTAGGGACGCGGCCCCATCCAGCAAGAATGAAGGCGAGTTTGACAACTTAACATTAAGAAGTTATGTACCTACCATAACGTTCCATGTTAGTTGTCTTCTCTCGCCTTCTTTCTTGGCCCCCCTCCATCCCCCTAGCCTGGTCAGACCGAGAAGATTATGCCTCTTCTCTTAAGAGGCTTTATCCTTTTTCTAGCTAATCAGCTTCTGGTGTCACTAGATTAGGTGGATCCCTTTCAGAGGATTATGATGATTATAATTGTCATTTTTAGTATTGTTACTTTTTCTTCCTCCTTTACAGTTGGAAGAATATATTCCATAATTTCCTTAGCTACCAAACGAGATCTGGGTAGTCTCCGCCTTGCATCATGGGATATAGGGTTGCCTCGAGCTGGTAAAATTAGCTCTCCAGCTTAGCAAGTGCCGAGTCGGAGCCGAGGATCGGCTCCGAACCCATCCAGCAAGAAAGAAGGCGAGAGAAGACAACTAACATGGAACGTTATGGTAGGTACATAACTTCTTATTTGATCTCTTCTTACCAATCTAGGATTCCAGGTAAATGCACAAAAAAACTTGACACGCTCACTTAACATTTGTGTTTCTGTGTTGCTTTCTAGGCACCTCTCAATGAAAGGGTTTTCTTTCAGAGAAAATTGATTTTTTATCTGTAAACTTTCTTCAGCTTCTCCAGACAGTCTCAGAATTATACAAGAGAGTATTTCAAGATTCTAGGGATCATGGCTTCTATGAGTCTCATAATTCCCCTTGCCAGAAAAATGTATTGGTTTTTAAAAAGTACACAGGCTGACATTTTCATCTTCAGGAATTTCCAGTTCAAGTTTTGGGATTTGTCAAAAAGGAATTGCACTGGTGGAGAAAGCAAATGGCATTAAATCCAAGTCTTCTGTTTTTTCCTCAGATGCCAAGTGTGCCTGTAACTACAGTTGCCTCAGATTTTGCTTGGGAAGCAGTTTCTACAGGGGGTAAAGGTGCAAGGCCTGTGAAATGCATCAGAAACACCAAAGCACATTAATGTCAGAGAGATATTGACTGTGATCCATGTCTTGAAATCTCTTCATCATCATCTATGATCCGCTGGACCTTGTCAGGTGATTACAGACAACACCACAGTGATATGGTTCATGCACAAACAGGGGGCACCAGGTGATACATACCCTCTCTGTAGACTGGCTATGATGACTTAGAAGGTAGCTCTACAACACTGTTTAACCTTCCAAGCAGCTTAATTCTGACAGAACAAAATATTGTGGCAGACAAGCTGAGCATGACCAGGACAGACCTTCAAGAATGGAAGTCTTCCAGGGATTGATGCAGTTGTGGATAACACCTCAAATAGGGGCACAGGAAAATCATTTTCTTGGGTGGCAAAAGCCAGGGTACTGTTTGGCTAGGCTTATATAGGCCCTAAGACCAATAGCCTAGTACCTACCTATGAACCTATATTTGCCCCCTTTCAAAACAAACAACTGAAAAAGTTGTGCTCCGGGGATTCTTGTAAGCAAGCCTGGAAAACGGATACATTTTATTCCCGTGGTTGGGAATGTTCCTTTATGCATTTCCACCCTTTTCTCTGATATCCAGGGTAATTCTGAAGATTCAGAAGGACTCCCCAAAAATCGCTGTGGTGACTCCCTTTTGGTCCAGGCAACATTGGTTCTCCATTCTTATGGAATTGGCCAAGGGTAATTGCTGCAAGCTTCCATACAGACTAGACCTACTCACACAAGATGGAGGTAGTTTGATACACATCACTCTCAAACAACTTTAATTAACTGCCTAAATGATTCACTTTTGCTTTCTTTTGGGCTCCTCTTTCACGAGGATGTGCAGCAGGTACTAAAGGAGGCAAGAAAGCTTGCTACTAGAAAATCTTATATTGACAATTGGAAAAGATTTTCTAGTTGGTGCCTAGCCAATGACCAGGGTCATATAAGGGATTGTGTAGCACTGGTTCTTAAATATTTATGTTGAGTTACTTTCTTCTAGCCTCTCTTATTCATCTGTCAAGGTACATCTTGCAGTCATTTCAGCATGTCTGTCCATAGATCCTCCCCTTTCTGTGTTTTTGGTAAAACAGTGTCAAAAGAGGGTTTTACATCATAGGCCTCCTAGAAAACAGGTGTCTCCTTCCTGAAATCTTAACTTTGTGCTGGAAAAATTAACTATCTCCCATTGAACCAGCTCATCAGGCAGATTTAAGGTTCATTACATGGAAGTCTGTATGCCTTATTGTTCTGGCTTCTGTAAGTAGAATATCTGAATTGCAGACTCAGTGGTGGGTGAGCCCAATATGGTCGTCCATAACAATAAGGTCTCGTTAAGGACAAATCCCTCATTTATGCCCAGAGTTGTTTCAGAGTTTACTTTGAATCAAGCCATCAATCATCTTGTGTTCTATCCAGATATTCAGAAGCAGGGAAAAATGATTCTGTATAATCCAGGCATACATAGGCAGCTCGGATACTGTCTTCTTCTTCTTTCGGCTTTTCCCTGTTAGGGGTCACCACAGTGGATCACCTGTCCACTCATGATTGGCAGTGGAGTTTTATGGTGTTGAGTGGCCAGCCCGGCGCCCAACCTTCCACAGAAGGCACACACATGCACAAACACATGCCTAGGGCCAATTTAGAGTGTCCAATCCACCAACAGCATGTCTTTGGGATGTGGGAGGAAACGGGAGCACAGCTCGGATATTGTCTTGATAAAGCTAAATTGTTTAGAAATTGTGATCAGCTGTTTATTTCTTATGATGGGACAAAGAAAAATACCAAAGCACAACACCCACCATTAGGATAGCTGTAGTTGGTGTTAAACCATTAATAGTCTGGACCCTTTCTCAGCGAGTTTTTACTTGGCATGTGTTACCTGTGGTCTCACCTTTAGGGTGGACATCTTGAGGGGAGATGCAGTTGGTGTTAGGCAGTGAAATGCCTAGGGCCTTTTACCGTGGGTCAGCCTATGTAGTTTGTCCCCTGTGGATAGATTCTCCTGCTCTTGTTGTGCCTGCTCTCTGTAGGAGGTTGAAGGAGTTAAAAGCAATAGAATAAAAAAAATCTTAGGAGGCTGTTTCTTCCTATCAGGTTCTTTACTGGTGTTGAGACAGATTAGCACTGTGTTAGTCTGATTTGGTTACTGAATTTTACAGAATTTTATATACATGAAAATGGGGCATCCCTCTGGTTCAGTCCACCCCTGGACATGTTCTTCCTGGGGGAAAGGGGTGTGTTAAGGGCTTCACTGTGAGGTCTGCCTCTTACAAAGAATGTTTCTGTTTAACCCTTTAAGCTTGGGTTTCATTATGATCCAATCACTCTCTTCTTAACAAAAATGGTCCCTGAGTTTTAAAAATTTATTAGCACACACACAGGAAATATTTTTCCCAATAATGCCAGTTAATGTTGTGGGTGTTTCTGCTGCACTTCCACATATGACTTTGTCAGATCTGCCTCTAATGGGTTTGCCAATGGACCTGGAGTGGATCATATTAGGAATTTGCTATTAAATAGTATCCAAAATTAATAGGATATGCAAAACATTCCTTTAGCTGTCAGAAACAAAATATCAGACCAAGTAGCCCAGTTATCTGGGAGACACAGTGGAACTTAAAGTGGAATAAACCAAACTTAATTGTTGCCAGAACATTGCCAAAAGTCCACATTGTCCACAGAATTCCCACGATGACACAAATAAGGGACAACCTTTGTCAGAATAGATGATTTCTAGGTGCTGTCCTGCCTTTTGTTATAGTAAATCAGTTCCAAACAGTATCAAGGCACATTCTACTAGAGCTTTGGTATTGCTGATAGCATATTGGAAAGGGGTGAAATCTAGAAGCATTTTAGAGGCAGCAATTTGGTCCTCTGTATATACGTTTACAAAACGGATTTATTTTCTAGGACTGACTTTGTTAGGTCTATTCTCCAGGGGCTCCTGGATCCTTATCCTTCTTTCTCCCAGGTTGGATAGGCTTTGGTAATCAGCCCATATAGCCAAAAAGCTCATACAGCAGTGGGAATGATGAACATAGCACAGTTGTGTAAGATGCACTTGCTGTAACAATAAATGTTCAAAGTTTTCACTACTGTAGCAATGGCACCCATCAACCATCCCCCTTCTTTTGTATATAGCTAGTTGTTGCAGTACAACATTTTTGGTTTTCATCAAAAACTGAACAATTAATGTAAGGTTAGATTGATTATATTGTATAGAACAATATATGTGATGTGTAATGTTTGTAAATGTGAACTTGTTAATATGGTTTGATTATTTTTATATAAATGAAATTTTGCCTGTGTCACAGGTGATAATTCAATAAATGTGTTTTAAAAATGTTTTTCATTTTCTGTTATAGTTTTATTGGTCAACGATGAGTGTCCTCTTTCTCTCTTTATGGGCAATAAAGTCCTGACCACTGATTTCCCCCAGTGGGCTGACCAGTCAGCAGTTAGACTGAAGGTGTGTGAGGGAGCCAAAGTTGCTTTGTGAAGCTGACCAGTTGTATCCTAGGTGTAGGATACAGCCCATATAGCCAAAAGCCTATTGCACCACAGAGGGATTTGAACATCTACTGTTATGGTAAGTGCAACTTACACAACTGTCCTTTCCCTTTCAGAAGAATGTTTCTGATCTGTCCCTGAACCTGTCAGTTCATCTTCCTGTTTTTTTTCCATTAGTATGGAAACCAGGGTGGAGAGAGCCTTTCATACTGTGACTGCACACTGTCAGCTCAGGTTTTAATTGAAAAACATATGTGAATCTAGATGGACCAAATTGTTTTTATAACCTTTGCTAGAACAAGGGAAGGGCTGGCAGCCACCAAGCCAGCTCCGTTAGCATAGAAGAATAAAGCCCCGACTATGACTCTGGCAGCTTGAGTTCAAGTAGCATCTCTGGACACTTACTGGAACTAGGATGGGGGGGGGGGCAGAAGTGATGTGAATTCAATTGTGGATGTGTTACTGGCCATGCGTGTAGGTGTTAGGGTTGCACAAACTGTAAAATCATAACCATTCCTGATTGATGTCTCAGTGATGGCCCCTCTCAGTTGGCTCACCCAGGTGTATAGGTACCAAATAAGTCAGAATACCAAGAGTCTGATGGTCAGCATGCAGAGGATGAAGTATTTAAAAAAAAAAAAAAAGTGGATTGCCATCTCCATTGTTTATTGCTTTCAGGTAGCAAGCCACCCTTTGGAATATGAGTGTGTTTCACAAGAGAAATTTCTGTTTTCATTACTTGCTTCAGGAATGCCTCCATAGTAGAACTCTGTGCTTCTCTAAGAGTCCTGCCTTTTTTGGTAAGCTGATACTTTAGGGACCAAGCCATCTCATTCTTTGGAGTTTTAGCTGAACTTTGTCTACTACCACCCTGATAGGTTTGCTGCTTGGAATTCAACCCACTCATAAACCCATGAAGGGAGGTCTTTCAACATATGTGCTTATGTATAAGTTGATCTCTGAAGGGACTCTTCTTGTTTGGTCCCTAATATTCTACATGTGTCACTCCCTTGTGTTTGTGTAGTCTTCTCCATCCAGATGTTCTTCGTGTTGCAGTCATCACACTTGGGTTACCTACCTGCAGGTAGCTCTCAGTTGGCCTGAATACCATAGCCTTAGTATTTCTGCGTCGATACTGTCGCTCCAGGACTGATGTCAGGTCATCAGGGGTATAAAAACAGGCAGCCGACGCCATTACATCAGTCTTTCTTGCCGAGGAGCCTGAAGCAGAAGCAGTTTGCTAGTGCCATTCATCCGCTACCTGAATTTTCGTTTATGAATTTAATAATCCTGAAGTCTTCTAAAGCTAAGTACCACGTTGGGGATCCTTTTTTCTTGCTCTAACCGATATCAGAAAAGTTAACAATTGTCTTGCCTGTGGAAAGCAAATACCTCACAGAGATATTCATTCTTACTGCATTACCTGTTTAGGCCCAAACCACAACATCCCTCGCTGTTGGTTTTGTGCCTTATTTAACGCTCAAACCATTCGTCGTCGGGCTCTCTTTGTCTCTAAATTCTTTCGCTCTCGATCTCCATATTCTGAAATGGCTTCGGTAAGCCATCTGACCGATATTCCAAAAAAAGGTAAAGATAAAGACACAGATAGACCGCATAGGTCCAAAACTGCCGACGACGCTTCCGTTAAGCTAGTCACTAGTCCACTGGTACTCAGTGAGGTGCACCCCTGATGCCCACTTCAGTGGATTCGCAGGCCTCTACCAAGACCCATTCGGAGCGTGGTATGCCACGAGACTCTTCATCGACTATGGAACCTGCAGATGTCTCTACCTTGGATGGGTCCGGAGCCGCTGAGCAGGCACCGGCTTCTGAGGCAGTTATTCACTCAACCGATGTTTGACTCAAATCGCCTTCTTTTTTAACCAAAACTACCGAGTTTCTTAGGCCCAGAGTATGCACTACGACTAGAAAACCGACGACCAATGTGCATCCACCTGCTCCCATGCCACAAAAACAAATGCTTAGAATGGCTGAAGACCTTATTACGCTGATTGGGGAAGTCAGCCTTCCCTTGCTGAGAGACACAGAGTCCAGTCCCCTTCAGCTTCTACAGACCAGGAGTCCAATGGCTCTGAAATTTCTGATTTTGAAGACATGCCCTTATCTGCTTATGAGGATTCAGATGCAGAGGAATCCATTCCCTCTGCCTCCCCTCCAGAGGATGTTCATCGTGTTACACTGCTGCAGTCATCACACTTGGGTTATCTGCCGTCAGGCGGTCCCACAGTCAGCCCGAGTTCCAAAGTCTTGGTCCGGCATCGGTTGCTGTCGCTTCTTCCCTGACGTCAGTGCGACAGGGGTATAAAAGAGGCAGCCAACGCCATTTTCTTCAGTCTTTCTTGCCGCACGGTGCCCGAAGCAGAAGCAGTTCGCAAGTGCCGGTCGGCCGACTCCTGAGATTTTCAAATCGAATTTCAGACCGAAGTCTTCAATAAAGCTAAGTACCCTGTTGGGGAACCTTTCTTGCCTCAGTCCGATGTCAGAAAAAATTAATAATTGCATTTCTTGTGGGAAGCAAATACCTCATAAGGATTTTCACTCTTATTGTATCCCTTGTCTAGGCCCAGACCCCAACGTCACAGGTTGTCGGTTTTGTGCTAGGTTTAACAAACGAACTATTAAATGTCTGTTTGATTTCGCCCGACATTATTTTGGTAGAAAATGTAATTATACCATGCTGTCAGAGCAACCGACGACCGGGATGCATAAAAAGCGCAAAGATAAGGACAGGTAGCCGAGACCCAAACCAGACACCGAGGCCTCTGCTAGGCCAGTCGCCAGTTCTCTGGTTTTCAGTGAGGCGCCTATGCAGCCCCTGACGACCGCTGATTTAGAACCCCAGCCTGCATCCGACTCCCAAGCGGAGATTACAGGGCCTCCAGAGCCTTTATTTTTAGGCCCTTCCGACTCCATGGCTGAAGGGGATTCCGGTGCAGTTAAAGGCCGTCAGTTGCTGAAGGTGTCTTCAGACCGACTACTCTTGCTATTAAATCCTATGCAAAACTGAAAACTCCATTAAAAGTAAGGAAGCCTGTACAGCAGTCTCCAGTGCAAGGCCCCATGCCTAAGAAACAGATGCTTAAGATGGCCGAAGACTTAATTACCCTAATCAGGGGTTCCCATCCCCCACCTGACAAAAGGCCTAGACAGGAGGAAGACTACGCTTCCTCTGACCAGGTTTCCATTTCCTCAGATTCTTCTGAGGAACAGGAGTACTCTTTTCCCCCTTATGAAGACTCTGATGCTGAAGAGTCTATTCCTTCAGCATCTCCCCCAGAAGACTACTCTTTTGGAGAAACTTTACATACCATGAGGGGACATTTCCACTGGGAAGGCCAGGATTACTCTGATTCTAAGAAAAGGCTGCTCTGAGAGTTCCTCTTACTACCCCAGCTTAGACCCCTTGCTATTCCACCTGTCTTAGACATTGTGGATGATGTTTATTCAGAATCTAGCCTTAACCCAGATTCATTACCTCCTGCACCAGCCAAACCAGACAGATACTACAGAGTCCCTGACTCACATAAATTCCTATATAAAAGCCCTGTTGCTGATCCAGAAACCATTTCCCAGGGTCCCAAAGGGGTTAAGGCCTCTATTGCTAAAAATCCTGTACTGTCTGAAAGGGATTTTAGAGCACTAGACAGATGGGGAAAGAAAGTATATACCTCAGCTACTCTAGCTATGAGGGCCTTAAATTACCAGTTTCACATGCTGAAATATCAACAATATTTGATGTCTCAATTAAAACAAAAAATGAGCACACATACAGAGCAGCCTGATTACAAGGAAATGCAAGATTAGTTGCATGCAGCAGAACAAGTGGGAAAACATACTTTGCAATGTAGATTTGATTCATTGGAAGCTACTTGCAGAGCAGCTGTAACAGGGTCTGTCATTCGTAGGCATGCTTGGTTAAAAGAACAAACTTTACCTGATCATGTTAAAGCAAAGTTATTGGATGCACCCTTACAGCAGGATGTTTTATTTGGTGTGAAAGCTGAAGAGGTTTTAAAGAAAATGGAGGATAAGGCAAAATCTATGCAGATGGTCAAGGATTTTTTACAGGTTCAACCCCCTCGTTTCAGCAGAAATTGGCCAACCAAAAAACTGGTCAGTTCCAACTTCTGACAGACCACAGAGGGGCAAATACAGATGCCCAAGGGGCAGAGGTCAGCCACAAGGCTCTTACAAGCCACGACAATGGGGTGCCACAACCCAGAAAGGAGGAGAGGACAGGTCTCAAACTATCAGAAGACAAACACAATGACTTACCCCTCAGACTGCCAAGCAAATCACTCTTAGCAGCTCCCTAGGGAGGAAAACTTGCACTTTTTGCAGACAATTGGCACATCATCACAAAAGACAAATGGGTCCTAAATATTGTAACTCAAGGATACAGGTTCCACTTTCACACTTCACCAAGGATAAAAGGAATACCAAACCTGCCATCAAATCAATGGGCAGTGGCTCAAAGACAAATTACAGCACTTATGGACATGAGAGCCATTCAACAAGTTCCTATACAGGAGCAAGGACAAGGATTTTACTCAAGACTCTTTCTGTTTCCTGAAAGGACAAAGCCTGGAGACCCATTCTGGACCTTTCAATTCTAAACACATACCTGGAAGTACCCAAATTCAAGATGCTCACACTACAGCAGCTTCTTCCCATGCTGGGCAAGAAGGCTTGGCTAGTAATGTTGGACCTCAAGGAGGCATACCTGCATGTCCCTATCAGACAAAATTGCAGAAGATACCTCCGATTTATAGCAGGTACAACTCATTACCAATTCTCTGCACTGCCCTTTGGCTTATCTTCTGCACCCAGGGTCTTCAGAAAATGCCTGGCACCAGTAATTGCATACTGCAGACAAAGAGGAATCCAAATATATCCATACCTGGACGACTACCTTATTCAAGCAGACAGCAAGGACATTCTTTTAAAACATCTGGCATTTGTAAAAAACCTACTAAGTTGCCTAGGGTACACAGTAAATGAAAAGAAGTCAAAACTAGTGCCCTCACAAGATATAATATTCCTGGGTGCCAGCTTAAATACAATGGCCCAGATGGCTTATCTCACACCAGACAAGCAAGGACAACTGACTCAATACTTCAAAATGATGGCAACAAAGCCCCAACTCCCTGCAAGAAAAATTCTGCAGGCCTTGGGATTCATGGCATCTTGCATACTACTAATACCATATGCCAAACTGCATATGAGGAAATTACAATGGTACCTGAAAAGCATATGGACTCAACACAGCCACAGCTTGGAAACAATAATACCACTAATTCCCTGCCTTCAACAGGAGTTTCTATGGTGGGCTCAGGCATGTCACCTCAACAAGGGTCAACCTTTCATCTTGCCCACAGCCAGGCAAACAATGACAACAGATGCATCGGATTACGCATGGGGAGCACACATGACAGGACAGTGTATTCAGGGCAAATGGTATGTAGATCAAATGCATCTCCACATCAATCAAAAAGGGATGCTAGCTGTACAAAATGCCCTAACAGCTTTCAAGGACCTCCTACATCCAGGACAACTTCTAATAAAGACTGACAACACCACAGTGATGTGGTACATAAACAAACAAGGGGGAACACATTCCTGCCCCCTATGCAGGCAAGCAATGACTTTGTGGAACACAGCACTGACCTACCAAGTTCAACTACAGGCACAATTCCTGCCAGGAAAGAAAAATACATTGGCAGACAAACTAAGAAGAAATATCATGGATCCTCACGAGTGGAAACTAGACCCACAAGTATTCACAATGATAACTCAAAAATGGGGGAGCCCAGACATAGATCTGTTTGCCTCCCCCCAAAACTACCAACTGTGAAAGTTTTGCACAAGGACATACCACACACTAGCTTGGAAAGTGGACGCCCTCTCATTCAGTTGGAAAACACTAACAGTGTATGCCTTTCCTCCACTGCCTCTTCTGGCAAAGGTGCTGCTAAAAGCCAGATTAGAGAGGCCACAAGTGATACTCATTGCTCCAGACTGGCCACGCCAACACTGGTATCCAATATTAAGGAACATGGCTCAAGGTCCACCATGGATTTTACCTCAAATTCCTCACCTGCTGACTCAGCAAAACAATCAGATTCTACACAGCCAGCTCAAGACTTTAAATCTGGCTGCATGGCAGATTATCTAAGCAACCAGTCAACACTTCTCTCTACCGCTGTTATGGATGTCATTCTGGAGGCCAGGAAAACCTACTCAGACAAATGGAAAAGATTCTGCGCCTGGAACCAGGCTAAAGGCCAAAATCCTCTTGTCCCAAATATTCCTCAGATTCTGCAATATTTAACTGAGATGTTGCACAAAGGCCTTTCCTTTTCATCTATAAAGACCCACGCTTCAGCTATTTCAGCTCATTACAACATGGATCCTCCTATTTTTTCACATCCATTATTAAGACAGTACCTCAGAGGGGCTAAGAACATACGACCGCCCCGAAGAGCACCAACACCAACTTGGGACCTCAATTTTGTTTTGGAAAAACTTACGCTACTGCCCTTCGAGACAGCTTTTTCAGCTGATTTACAATTTTTATCATGGAAAACTGCCCTGCTGCTAGCAATAACTTCAGCACGAAGAGTCTCAGAGCTACAGGCCCTAATGGCAGTGGAGCCTTTCATCATTTTTCATCAAGACAGAGTCTCTTTACGAACTAACCCTTCCTTTATGCCAGAGGTAGTATCCAGTGTGGCTCTAAACCAAACCATTCATTTACCCACCTTTTATCCAAACCCCCAGAATAAAGGCGAAAGGCTTCTACACTCTTTGGACATTCACAGGCAATTACGTTTCTACTTGGACAAAACAAAGGTTTTCAGAAAATCTGATCAGCTCTTTGTATCCTATGCTGCAGGATCTCAAGGAAAGCCTATATCAAAACAGATAATTTCAAAATGGATAGGACATTGTATCCATTTCTGCTACACACACCATGGGAAACCTGTACCTGGTAACATTAGGCCTCATTCCACCAGAGATACAGCAACATCAGCAGCCTTCCTCAGAGGGGTACCAACCAAGGATATTTTGGAAGCTGCAACTTGGAGTTCAGTGCACATTTTCACCAAGCATTACCACTTACCTCTATACTCAAAAACCAGAGCTGGCTTTGCCACTACAATTTTGCAGGGCCTACTAGCTTCTCTAAACCCTGTTTAGTGCCAACCGCCCAGCCTTAACTTTGGGATTCAACCCAAGTGTGATGACTGCAGCAGTGTAACACGATGAACATAGTACAGTTTTGTACCTACCATAAATGTAGATGTTCGAGTGTTCACACTGCTGCAGTCCAGGTTACCCTCCCACCTTCCCCTCTTCTTTCCTGTGTTTTATCTATAGCTCCCTGTTTATACAATCTCTAAGATGTGTTTCTATATGGTGTATTTGCTTACAGCTGTAGCTATTGTTTTCTACTTGTGTAATTTACTTAGGATTATGTATTGCCTTCCTATTTGGGGGCACCTGACATCTGGGGCAAAAAAAACTGAAGAAAATGGCGTTGGCTGCCTCTTTTATACCCCTGTCGCACTGACGTCAGGGAAGAAGTGACAGCAACCGACTCTGGACCAAGACTTTGGAACTCGGGCTGACTGCGGGACTGCCTGACGGCAGATAACCCAAGTGTGATGACTGCAGCAGTGTGAACACTCGAACATCTACATTTATGGTAGGTACAAAACTTACTATTTTTCTTTTGGTGAAACCTTGCATACCTTACGAGAGCATTTCCACTGAGAATGCCAAGACTATCCTCAGTCCAAAAAGAGACTCAGAGAATTTCTAGAGCTGCCTCAACACAGGCCCTTAGCAATACCCCCTGTCCTGGATGATATTTTTATGGAATCCAGTCTTACTCCTGACACTTTACCTCCTGCTCCTAGGAAACCAGACAGGTACTACAGAGTACCTGACACTCAAAAATTTCTTTTCAAGAATCCTACTGCTGACCCAGAGATCATTTCCCAGGGGCCTAAAGGTATCAAGGCTACTACAGCCAAGAATCCCACCCCTTTGGACTGGGATTTCAGAGCTTTGGACAGATGGGGTACGAAGGTATATACCTCTGCAACTCTTGCTGTTAGGGCATTGAATTGTCAGTTTCACATGCTGAAGTACCAGCAACATATTATGGAACTTATTAAGCAAAAAGTGGCAACATTTTCAGACTGTGCGGAAAATAAAAAATTGCAGGAGCTTATGCACTCTGCAAGCCAAGTCAGCAAGCATACTTTGCAGTGTGGCTTTGACGCCCTAGAAGCATTTCGGTGGGCAGCTGTCACTGGCTCTGTACTGAGAAGACATGCCTGGCTGAAGGAACAGACCTTGCCAGACCATGTCAAATCAAAGTTACTAGAATCTCCTTTGAATAAGGACTGTTTGTTTGGCACCAAAGCAGAAGAGGTTCTTAAAAAGAAGGAAGAAAAAGATAAGTCTATGCAGACTGTTAAAGAATTCTTACAAGTGCAACCCCCTAGATTCAGTAGGCATTGCCCTTCCAAACACTGGTCCTTTCCAGACCCTCTCAAACCAGACCCAGGGGAAAAAGACCACCCAGACTTCAGTCTCAGGGTATGCAGAGATCTAAGCAATGTAGTGCTCCCACTCCTAAAGCAGGGAGTGGTAAGCCAAAAAAAGCTCATAATGACTTCTTTACTCTACACCCCGGCCCTGCCCAATTGCTTGTGCCCTTAGGAGGAAAACTGGCCCTTCATGCAAAAAACTGGATGTCCATCACTCAGGACTGGTGGGTCCTCAACATTGTATCCCAGGGATACAATTTTTTTTCCATTCACTGCCAATCCCAAACAGGTTTCCAGACCTTCCTCCAAACCAGTGGGCAGAGGCTCAAAACCAAGTATTTTCCCTGCTCAATATCAGAGCTATTCAGCTGGTTCCGGTAGAACAGAGGGGTCAAGGATTCTACTCCAGACTCTTCCTGGTACCCAGGAAAGAGGGCTCATGGCACCCAATCCTGGATCTTTCCATTCTCAACACCTTCCTGGTAGTACCAAAATTCAAAATGCTTACCCTGCAACAGCTTCTTCCTGTGCTAGCCAAGGATACCGGGTTAGTCACCCTAGACTTAAAAGAAGCCTATCTGCATATCCCCATAAGGGAATCATGCAGGAAGTATCTACGTTTCAGGGCAGGGTCTATGCATTATCAGTTCTCTGCACTTCCCTTTGGCTTATCTACTGATCCCAGAGTATTCACAAAATGCCTGGCTCCAGCCATTGCATACTGCAGGCAGAGAAATATCCAAATTTACCCATACTTGGATGACTGCCTGATTCAGGCGGACAGTCAGGAATTGTTGCTGCAGCACCTGACATTTGTGAAAAACCTTCTCACTTCCTTGGGGTACATCCATCAACGAAAATAAATCAAAACTGGTACCCAGTCAAAAGATTGTATTCCTGGGAGCAAGCTTGGACACAACTTCCCAGATGGCATTCCTCACCTGAGAAAAACAAGTCTATCTGACAGACTACTTCAAACAAATTGCCACCAGAACCCAGCTATCTGCAAGAAAAATACTGCAAGCCCTAGAGTGCATGGCCTCATGTATACTGCTGATTCCATATGCAAGACTGCATACGAAGAAATTCCAACGGTACTTAAAAAATCTTTGGTGTCAACATTCTCAGGACCTGCAAACAGTCATTCCTATCATACCCTGTCTAAGGACAGAGTTCCTCTGGTAGGCAGAAGAATGCAACCACAACAAGGGACTGCCTTTTACTCAACCCCAAGCCACCCAGACCCTAACCACAGATGCATCAGACTATGCCTGGGGGCACACATGGACAGAACATGCATTCAGGGCTACTGGAGCCCAAGTCAAATTTATCTACACTTCTACCAAAAGGAGATGCTAGCTGTACAGAATGCCCTGACAGTTTTCAGATCCCTAATCTTTCCAGGACAACTGCTAATAAAAACAGACAACACCACAGTTATGTGGTACATCAACAAGCAGGGGGGGGGGAGTATTCCTACCCAATCTGCAGGCTAGGCATGGCCCTGTGGAACACGGCCTTTGACATTCAAGTCCATCTGCAAGCTCAATTCCTGCCAGGCAAACAAAACTTATTGGCAGACGACTTTAGCAGAAACCTCCTAGACCCACGAGTGGCAGTTGGAGCACAGCACCTTCAACCTTCTGATCCAGAAATGGGAGACCCCAGAGGTGGATCTCTTTGCCTCCCCCTACAACCACCAGCTCAGCAAATTCTGCACCAGGAATCCTCACAGCAGGGCCTGGAAAGTGGATGCCCTATCTTTTCAGTGGGTAAATCTCTCAGTCTGTGCCTTTCCCCCTCTGCCCCTCCGTTCAAGAGCATTACTCAAGGTAAAACAGGACAGACCAAGGACAATTCTGATTGCCCCGGACTGGCTATGCCAGCACTGGCACCCACTCCTGCACAGCTGACATCAGTGCCACCCTGGCACCTACACCAGAATCCAACCCTCCTCTTTCAGCAGGAGGGACAGATTCTGCATCCACAACTGCAAACCTTATATCTTGCAGCCTGGCTTATTCCTTGAATTCTCCCCCAGCGACCTTAAGCAAACAGGTGCTGGATGTCATTCTTGAAGCCAGAAGACCCAGTACAAGAAAATCCTATGCTGATAAGTGGAAAAGGTTCTGATCATGGATTCATGCTAAAGGAGAGGACACAGCACTGCCCTCTCTGCCTCTTATCCTGGATTACTTAGCAGATCTACTCCACAAAGGCCTGTTCGTCTCTTCCATTAAGATACATGCCTCAGCCATTTTTGCTCATTACAACACTGAGCCACCTCTCTTCTCGCACCCTCTTATCAAACAGTCCCTGAGAGGGGTAAACAACTTAAGGCCACCAAGGAGAGCACCCACCCCTACTTGGGACCTTAACTTGTACTGGAAAAGCTCACTCTTCCCCCTTTGAACCTACTGCATTAGCAGAGTTAAAATTCCTCTCTTGGAAAACAGCCTTGCTTCTAGCCATCACTTCAGCTAGAAGAGTGTCTGAGCTACAAGCACTGATGGCTGTGGAACCCTTCATTATTTTCCATGCTGCCAGGGTTTCCCTCAGGACTAACCCTTCCTTTATGCCTAAAGTGGTGTCCAGTGTGACTCTCAATCAATCCATTCATTTGTCAACCTTCTTCCCTAATCCTCAAAATAAAGGGGAAAGGATCCTGCACTCCTTAGACATGTATAGACAGCTCAGATTCTACCTTGATAGGACTAAGCCCTTCAGAAAATCTGACCAGCTACTAGTCAGCTTTGCAATAGGGGAAGAGGGCAAGGCCATTTCAAAACAAATTATTTCCAAATGGATAGCACATTGCATCCATTTCTGCTACAAGCATCATGGGAAACCAACCCCTCAGGGGGTCAGAACACATTCCACTAGGGCAACGTCTACCTCTACAGCATTTCTTAGGGGAGTCCCTACCAGGGACATCCTGGAGGCTGCTACCTGGAGTTCTGTACACACCTTCACCAAGCATTACCATCTGCCTATCTTTTCCAAATCCAGGGCAGGATTTGCTACAGCAGACTTGCAAGGCAGACTAGCCATCCCTAACTCTTCTTGACTGCCTCCACCCTTCTTCAGCTTTGGGAATCCACCCAAGTGTGATGACTGCAACAGTGAAACACGAAGAACATAGTACAGTTGTGTACACTTACCATAAATGTAGATGTTGGGAGTGTATTCACTGTTGCAGTCCTGGTTTCCCTCCGTCCACCCCCCTGGTTTTCTCTCTCTCCCCTATCTATGGCTATTACTAACCTCTTCTGGGGTATTGGTATTTACTTTTTACTGGTGGTGTTTTCCCCATCATAACCTAGCTCCCTTTTTGGGGGGCTCCTGACATTTGAGGCAAGAAAAACTGATGTAATGGCATCAGCTGCCTGTTCTATACCCCTGACGACTTGACGTCAGTCCTGGAGCGACAGCATCTGACGCAGAAATACTAAGTCTCTGGTATTCAGACCGATTGAGGGCTACCTGCAGGCAGATAACCCAAGTGTGATGACTGCAACAGTGAATACACTTGAACATCTACCTTTATGGTAAGTGTACACAACTGTACTTTTATATTGTTGAAGTTCCTTTAAGTCAATTAAGTGTTTACGTGCATATCACTTTCTTACTAAGTAGATGTGAAATCTTCATTGTTTTTTCTTGATAAGCAGGAAGTATGCTCAGTTAGTGGACAAGGAGATGAACTGGCAAGCAAAGGTCTTTGATGCATCTTCAGAGTGTGGAGTTTGATGTCACAACTTTTGGTAGATTATGATGCAGCCTGGAATGTATGAGGTTCAGTGAAAAAAATAACTTATTTCCCCTCTTTGTACTTATCACTACTGACCATCATCTGTCCCCAGGGTCTCCTTTGTCCACTGGGTCTATCAGGCTCACTTTCCCCCTCCAGATTAACTCTGACCCAGGTTCAGGACTGATGGGGCGATTACAGGAGATAGTGTCATACTGCTGCTGAACATTGTTTTTCCATGCCCTACATTCACCTCCCTTTGAGTGCACTTGTATCATCCAGAAGTAGATATGCAGTGGAGAATGTTGGCATATCGTTCCACCTCTGTGGCAACTCAGGCAGTGCCATCAACCTGAAGACAAGAAGAACTGCTAGGAACCACCACGAACAACGTATAAAACTATTTTATTTGATAAAGAACGAGCGCTTTCACGCACACAGGTGCGCTTCATCAGGTTACCTAGGCAGTGCCATCAACCATAAGGACAACACCCCTCTGTGTCCCCCCAGCCCCTACAAGAGATCAACCATGAGGCACACCCTACCCAGCAAGATGACCACACCTATCCTTCCTATATCAATGCCTCAGACACCTTAGCTGCTAATCCATCCTAGGTTGTTTGGGCCACAGCCAGGACTTTATCCCTCTACACCATGGTGCTGGATAGCTACAATGAAAAAAAAAAAGACTTACTGAATCAAAATGGAAGAGAACATGAACCCAGCTGTAAACCAACTATTGAATGTCCACTCATAGATTTGCTGGTATAATGAGAATGTATCCATTATGTTCTGCATTTTGGCAGATACGAAAATTAACAAGACTAGGAGGCTTAAGCAAAGTCTTTTCCTCAAAGTTCAGTAAAAATGGAAGCATTGTGGAAACCTTTGTAGTTATTCAGAGTAGTGTGTGCATGTTTGGTCTTTAAGCAGTGCAAGTAACAAACTCATTTTTCATTGATTTTAGTGGAATAAAGCCATTGAATTAGCAAAGAATCATAACATGAAAGAAATTGGTCCTCTTCTGGCCAAGTATGCATCTCATTTGCTGGAGAAGAATAAAATCCTAGATGCCATTGAACTTTATCGCAAAGCCCACAATTTTCTGGATGCTGCTCGACTCATGTTTAAGGTAAGTCATAACTTTTGCTTTAGTTTTTTTGTCCGTTGTGGAGTTTTAATTATATATTACTAGCCCATAAATATTTTTAATTATTTCCTAGTTTCTGTGTTAAATTGTTTTGTATGATTATAGCTTTATAAATGTAACCACAAAGTGATTAGTTATATGCCTCTTGCTTTTAAGAAAGGAGTTTATTGATGTTGCTTTGCTATGTTGGTCTCCTGCTGTCTTTTCTTTTGTTTTGAAATTTACAGACCCTGTAAGATGTCCCTTGACCTTTATGTAATATTTTCCTGCTGTTTTACTCTGCCATGATATTTGTTCTCTCCGCAGTTATGTGGCTGTTAGGATGCCCTGTTCTGATAGCCCAGTCTCTATTACACTCCTAAAATGTTTTTGCTCCCACATTATTGGGTGATATATCTTGCTGGTGCCTTTCCTGTCATACTGGGTATACTCAGAATTTTTACTCCCCATTTCTTTTCCTCTTCTTGCATAGTCTGAATCTTGAGTGCCTGTGTTCAGTGCCTAAAATGCAGAAGTATTCAGATTGTTATTGCTGGTAAACAAATTTCAAGCTTGGACTGTACTGACACTAATTATATTGCATTAGAGAGTTATAACAATTTAAGCACTTTTGCAACTGTCACAAATTCCGTTATTGACTGTTGGTTTTTGCCAATTTAGGGCCCAGCAGATGCGCTCTTTATACAGTCTTGGGCTAATTTTAGTGAAACAAAAGAAGCTAAGGGATCAAAAGTCCAGGCATTGTCCAAAGTCCGCCCTAGTAAAGTCCTTTCATAATATGGTCTCACACTCCTTGAAAGCTGTAAGCTATTCCAAGAATAATAACTTATTGATGTTTTATCCACAATTAGCTGCACTCTCAGCAGCCACCTTGATATGTACCTCTCAAAGTAGTAGCATTGTTCTCAAGCTTGACAGAACCTAGACAGCTTATGCAGAGTATTCCTTTGAGCCCCCTAGTAATGACTGGGAAGTCAGTATGTTCTGGTCTCTCCCCAGGTTAAGGAAGGCTCATTGACCTAGGTTGAGTAGTCCTTTGGGTCTCCATGCTAAGTGGATCCACAGGAAAGATCCACAAGTTAGACATGTAGTGCCTTTAGCATTTGTGCCTTATCAGCTGAATATGCCTACTGCTAACTCATTACCTTGTGCATCTGATGAACACAACAACCCCGTCCAGTTTTTTGGTAGGCTGTATTTCTTCTCTGCCCTCATCCTTCTCCTGGGAATGAACTGCTGAGGATCCTGGATTCCTTGTGCTAGAGAGTAGGAATGCAAGACCTGCCATCCCTATGGCTCTGCTCCTGATGACTCCTCATTTGGAAAGACCGTCATTCTTATGAATTCCACTATTAACTGGCCCATTGATCCTATGCTTTCTCCCTGGAAATGGTTGAACCAAATCATATTTAGAAAGTCAGACAAAGAAATGTCAATCACTTACTTAGTTAGCTTGGTTAAGGTTTGGTTTGGAAACTTGATGGGGAAAATATAAACTAATAAAGCATTTTTTTCAGGGAAAAAAAAAAACATTCTGCCATGTCTGTGTTCCTCCCCCAACACACACACACACACACACACACACTTGTGTGTGTGTCCCTATCAGAAGGACAAAAGGTCACAAGAGTGAACACCAAAAACTCATAAGGTCAAAAAACAAAACACATCTGCATTTTTGCAAGGGGGACAAGCCCCTCCAGCACCCCCTGCTAATTATGTATACAAACTCCAAGATTGCATCATAGTGGGAAAAGGAGCAAAACTCCAATCCCCACTGTACCACACTCCCCACGTCAAGGTCTGTGTTGTTCTACCTTCTGGGTTTTTGATGTTCCTGGCTCGTTATTTTGACATCCCCCTTGTGAGTTTTCATTCTTCTGATATGGACCCCTATATATATATATATATATATATATATATATATATATATATATATATGCATACATACACACACACACACACACACACACACACACACACACACACACACACACACACACACACACACACACACACAACTTCTGACATTGCACTGTACTTAGACTTCATTCATTCATTCACAGGCAAACTTGTGATTATCAGCCTAATCAGTTTGACCACTTAATTGTTTCTCATTTCACTTTGGAATAGAACACAGTTAATTTTTTCTCTGGAAACTTAAACTAGAATGTTTTGTAGTAATATTTTATTTGCTTTATTCTAGATGACTACAATTGATTTATATTTTGTTACTGCAAAATGACCTGATGAGGGCTGCTATTGATATTTTTCATCTTGCCCTTCTGTCCTATTTCAGTCCGTTTCCTCATATTATTAGGCCAAAACACTACAATTTCAGTTGCTTTGCTTCTGCAGCTAGCAGTGCTGTTAACCAGTGGCTTCTTAGGCTCACACTGGAAACACTGTCAGTGTTTAGTTTTCACTGGCTTTCTGAGACATGTTTTAAATTTAAGCAGCTAAAATGCCTGTTGTGATATATTTACATATTTTCAGATAAAGCACTTGAAGGTTTTATTATGCCTTCTTGATGGTAATTGCTAGTAACTTATTTCATTATCATCCAAACTTTATTGCTGTGTTATGAAGCTGTCATTTTTCTGAATGGCCTACGTGTTTGTTTATAATGTTCATTTGAAACTTCTTAGCTTGGCAGGCATTTTGTGAGCTTTCTAGTATCCATTCCGAACTAGTTACTCGTGTAACCCATTCACTCTGAGACGCATTCCTACACAGAATAACATATGCAATTTCAGTTGCAATATGGTGGAATATTTGGTCATCTTTTGCTGCCTGTAATGGAAAATTGAAGGCTTTAGGTAGTAGTTAGTGTTTTGTTATTGTTAGCTAAATTAAGCATTTAACTAGAGGGGAAACAACTCCTGGATGGAGTAAAGTGGATGCATGGGCGGAGTTGTCCCTTACCCACAATGCACCAACTCCAATTATCTCAGATCTTGTTTGCCACTTGAAAGCGAAAGAGGTGGTGCGAGCTTCTCTCAAGCAGATAAGTGCTTGTTTTTCTCAAAAACGATATTTTTCATTCCTGTCTTTATATTTGAATATCTATAGTTCTAATTCCTTCTAAATTTTAGTTTTCTTATATTGTTAAGCAAACTTTCCCCTCTTTTAGTATGGTTGTACTCTTTCATATACTATTGCTAGTATACTTTCTTTTACAGTTCTGTAGTTCTCTAATACCATTGTTGGTATTCCTGAAATGGTATTCCTGCCTTTTCCGCTTTAATTAAAAAAAAACAAAAAAAAAAAAAACTTCTGTCTGGTATTTAAAAATTGTTTCGTTTCATAAACTGTCTGTGAACTACATTGTTTTTCTTCAGTATGGCTGATAAAGACAAAAGCCCGGCTGGGTTTAAAAAATGTGAGAAATGTGGACACAAAATTCCTTTCTCTGAAGCCCACACCCTTTGTGTGTACTGTTTGGGTCCACTCCACCTACAGAAAAATTGTGCAGTATGTCATGCTTTCAACCCTAGAGCTCTGGTTGAATGTAAAAACAAGTTGATCCTTAGGGGGTTGCTTCCCTCTTCCTTTAGTGGGGCATTATCTGGAGCTTCCCCCTCCTCTAGTACATCTTCAGAAAAATGTCAACTCCCTCGGATCCTAAACGAAAGAAAATTAAATCCTTTGATCTGACCTCAACCTCGGATCCAAAACTAAAGAAGACAGATACCTTGGATCCGACTACACTATTGGATCTGAAACCTAGAATGACTAAAGTTATATCAGATCAGAGTGCTTCCGATGTGGCTCTGAAAACATCGGATTTGACACCTGCTATTTCTTGTCTTCCGATAACCAGATATTCTCCTTCAGTGGACCCAGTCCCTTCTAGAGTCCCGTCACCTTTTTTAGAGAAATGGATGTGTATCTCTTTATATGTAGAATCATGACAAGTTAACACCTAAGGCAAGAAATGATTGAAATGTCTAAATATTCTGAACATCTAAATGATTGGTAATTAATACATAAGAGGGCCATATGCTGATTGGCTGTTAGCCAAGACAGGTAACTTTTACTTTGCAATTAGGCATCCTAATAGATTCAAATAGCAGGTGGGAAAATCTTTTTATATGTATTATAGGAGTAGGATTATAATTCACGATTATTAATATTGAATGGACCGTATGTCTGTTAATGCATATCAAGATGTATGGTTAGGTATCTTAATGTATTCCTGGTCAGCAGGCTCCATATGCTTTTAGGGTTTACATTATTTTCTAATTTTTTTGTAGTTCTGTGGATACTGGGATCCATATACAGAGTTTTTGAGTATACTACTATAATAATCCCTAGAGACTTATTAGTCTTTATTGTAGCTGGTTTATCTATTGGCTATCAGTTCATCCACATAGGATCAATTCCCTTGACCGGTTTGTCTCAATACCTAGGTTTTCCATCTACCTTCTATTGCTAAGTTTAATAAATTATTATTATTTTTCCATCATATTTGAATGCGGGGGGGTTGATGTCCATATTGGAAGGAGGATCATTATGAGGAATGACTACATGATTTGATTACTTAGACGTGAGTTATAGTGGACTCAGCACTGGTAGAGAGGAAGTAGGACTCAGCGGTGCCATCCTGGAATTGTTGGTATATGTCTGTATGGATGATTTAGATATACAGGATCTGATCAAAGTGGTAAGCTTAGGCTGATTTTGTCCTGGCAAGTCACCAGAGGTTGATATTGTCCACTATATTGTCAGATCTGGGATCACATATATATATATTCCATTTGATGCTCATTCATTATGAAGAATTTAAATTTGATTAAGGGACTATCCTCCGATAGTGAGGACTTAGCAATTTTTGGCATTGGGATGGATTCCAATTCAGAGAATGGGGCCACACCGGTCAATAAGAGTGATACATCTGAAGCTGTGTTTGCCACTCTAACTAAACATATGCATTCCCTTAGGAACAATGTATGGCATTATAAACTGTTTAAGGCCTATACAGTTAAAGGGGTAACACCCAGAAGTTTGCAAGTCAGAACCCAACCAATGGTGAACAATCCTGACCAGGCCCTACTTCAGCAATGGAGGGAGGCACAGCAAAAAAACTACAGTGCAATTTGTGGAGATACTGATGGGCTTTCATGACAGAATTATAGATGCAGAAATTGTTGCTATCACTAAGTTAAGCGAACAAGCTAAGGAATTTGAGGGACAGCCCACTTATTCTTTATGTCTTAAGAAACTAAGCACTAAATTGACTAATTTGGAAATACAACCTAAGGAAAGAAAAAAGAAAAAATCCTTAGGGATATAACAGACTATGAACAGGGGGACCCTTTGTCTAGGGGCAGCAGTAAGCATGTTAGGTTCTCCAAAACAGTGTAAGAAACTTCTCTGTGTGGAAGAGTTTCAGTCCATATATTTCTAGTTAATCACTGTATATTAATCAGATCAGACAATAGTAGTAGAAGTAGCGAACGTAAACTCGTCAAGTCAAAAAGTAATAATAGAAAATATATAATTCTACAGCATTACTAAGTATTCAAAAGTAATCCAAGCAAGGCAGGCAGTCTGTTTCCAGTCGAAAATCCTTTATTAAGTACACAGACAAGCGATCCAAGTAAAACAAAAATAGAGTAATAATTTCCTCACAAGCTTTCTAAATATATATATATACTTTTTATCAGGCATGGGAGTGGTTTATTGTGCTGTAAAACAAAGTGTTATTGGTACACATGTTAAATTCACATCCCTTCCCCCATCAGTGTGACATTCGAGCTGATGTCCTTCAAGGATGCATCTGCAGTCCTTACAAATGGGTTGTCCTGTCGTCAGGCAGCCCTTCGGTCGGCCGGATTCCAAAGTCTGGGTCTGGCTTCGGCTGGTGGCGCACTTCACCCGACGTCATTGCGGCAGTTTTCGGGTATAAAGGCATCAGCCGACGCCATTTTCCTCAGTCTTTCTTGCCGCGTGGCACCCGAAGCAGAAGCTGTTCGCAAGTGCCGGTCGGTCAGATCCAGAGATTACTACTACCGAATACTACTTTGAAGACTTCTATAAAGCTAAGTACCCCGTTGGGGACTCTTTCTTGCCTCAGCCGATGTCAGAGAAAGTTAATAACTGTTTATCTTGTGGGAAACAAATACCTCATAAAGATTTCCACTCCTATTGCATACACTGTTTAGGCCCAGACCACGACGTAGCAGCTTGTCTAGCCTGTGCTTCTTTTAACCGGCGGACACTGAGACGTCGCTCGGACTTTGCTGAACAGATTTTCGGCTCCGATTTTGCCTACATTATGCCGTCGGATCCTCCGACTACGCAAATAACTAAAAAACGCAAAGAAAAGGGCCGACACTCGCGGTCCGTGGTTTCGGCTGAAACCACGGCCAAGCAATCCACGAGTGTCTCGGTTTCGGCCGAAACCGAGCAAGCGGTTCTTTCTTCAGCCGATAACTTGCCTTCTACCGAGGCCTCTTCTATTCTGGTAGAAACGGCTTCTGAAATCCAGCCTTCTGTTGCGATTTCACAGGATTTATCAGACACCATTCCACTAGATATTTCTACTCCTGCACGTGGAGCTGCTAGGCCTCCTTCAGCTATGTCTATTAAGGCCTTTGCCAGGGCTAAAGCAGCCAAAACTTCCAAACCAGTGCCTGCCAAGCCCCCCTCTCACAGGCCCAGCACCAGCTCCCATATGCTTTCTTTGGCACAGGATCTCATCACTTTAATCCGTGGATCCCAGCCTCATCCAGACAGGGCCTCTCTCCCTCCTCCAGAAAAGAGGCCTAGAGCAGAGCCCCTGAGCCAGTAGCCACAGATGATTCTTCTGATGATTCAGAACATTCAGATCCTCCTGAGGCTTCTTATTCTCCTTACGAAGACTCCGATGCTGAGGAGTCCATCCCTTCAGCCTCTCCTCCTGAGGAATTTTCCTTTGGGGAAACCTTGCATGCTATGAGGAACAATTCCAGTGGCAGGGCCAAGATTTCTCAGACTCAAGAAAAAGGCTTAGGACCTTTCTACACTTACCACAGCATAGGCCTTTAGCTATTCCTCCAGTTCTATCTGTTGTTGATGATGCATTTAATGATGCTTGCACTTCTCCTGATACTTTACCTCCGGCTCCTGCTAAACCAGATAGGTACTACAGGGTCCCGGACACTCATCACCACTTATATAAGGCCCCTTTTGCAGATCCAGAGACTCTCTCTCAGGGCCCTAAAGCTGTAGCAGCTACTTCTTCTAAAAACCCCCTCTGAAAGGGATTCCAGGTCCTTAGAGATGGGGTAAAAGTTTACACCTCTGCTACTTTGTCAGCTAGAGCTTTGAACTGCCAATTTCATATGATTCAATATCAAGAGTTTATGCTTGACCAATTGACTAAAAAGCTGTCCTCTGAAGAATCTTTAGATAAAAGTATGTTCAAGAAATGTTACATAACATTCAGCAGGTTAGTAACCATTCTTTAAAATGTGGCTATGATGCACTGGAGGCTTCCTTTAGATCAGCCATGACGGGCACAGTTATCAGGAGGCATGCATGGTTGAAAGAACAGGCATTACCAGACCATATCAAATCTAAGCTTTTGGATGCACCTATGGACAAGGTCAATTTATTTGGTGCCCCCACAGCAGGTTCTGAAAAGATGGAAGAGAAAGCAAAATCTGTGCAAACAGTAAAGATTTCTTACAAGTTCAACCTCCAAGGTTTAGCAGGAATTGGCCCTCCAAGAATTGGTCCTTTCCGAGTCCTCTAAGGCACAAAGAGGCAGGAATAGGCTCTAGAGGCAGAAACCAATCCAGGGGTGCCTACAGGGTCGCCAGTGGCAGGGTAACAACCAACGAGGCACGGACACAGCCACCACCACTACAACAACTCAATCACAGTGACTTGGCGGTGGCACCGCCTACCAGGGAACAACTAGAAGCACCCTCAGGCGGAAAGCTAACCTTATTTTCAAGAAACTGGCACTGCATTACAAGAGAAAAATGGATTTTGCAAACTATAGACCAAGGTTACAGGTTCCATTTCCATACTCTACCAGGAAAGAGAGGAATGCCAAACCTACCACCTACTCAAAGGGCAGAAGCTCTAAAACAAATATCTCAATTATTAAGAATGAGAGCTGTGGAAAGGTACCATCTATGGAGCAAGGGAAGGGATTTTACTCCAGGCTCTTCCTGGTACCAAGAAAAGAAAACAAATGGAGGCCTATTCTAGATCTGTCCACTCTAAACACATTCCTCATTGTTCCAAAATTCAAAATGCTGACTCTACAGCAGCTTCTTCCCATGCTGGGCAAGGAGTCTTGGCTGGTAACTCTAGATCTCAAGGAGGCATACCTGCACGTCCCCATAAGACCAATTTGCAGAAGATACCTCAGATTTCTTGCAGGATCAGAGCATTATCAATTCTCAGCATTGCCCTTTGGCTTATCTACTGCGCCCAGAGTGTTCACGAAATGCCTGGCATCAGTAATCGCTCATTGCAGACTTCAGGGAATTCAAATCTATCCCTACCTGGACAACTGCCTGTTACAAGCGGACAACAAAAACAAATTAACAGAAGACTTACAAAGAGTCATCTACCTGCTACAAGCCCTGGGATACACAGTCAATACAAAAAAGTCAAGGCTGATTCCATCCCAAATAATAACCTTTCTGGGTGCAGAACTGGACACATCAAAACAAATGGCATTCCTAACTGCAGAAAAGAAAGAACAACTTCCTCTCTACTTCTTGGCATTAACAAAGCAGAGCCATCTAACTGCAAGAAAAGTGTTACAAGCTCTAGGCTTCATGGCATCCTGCATAATTTTGGTCCCTCATGCCAGGCTTCATATGAGAAAGCTACAGTGGTACCTAAAGAATTTGTGGTCTCAGCACAAGCACAGCCTGGAAACCAAAATTCCAATGATCCCATGCCTGAAGCAAGAGTTCTTATGGTGGGCTCAGGCCTGTCAATCAAACACAGGACTGCCCTTCAGCAAAAGTCATCCAAGACAAACTATCACGACAGATGCCTCAGACCTCGGTTGGGGGGCACACATAATGGACAAGTGCATTCAAGGCCTATGGACTCAAGACCAACTGCATCTGCACATAAATCTAAAAGAAATGATGGCAGTAAAATTGGCAATCCAGGCATTCAGACCTCTTCTCCACGAAGGCTAGCTGTTGATAAGGACAGACAACACCACAGTTATGTGGTACATCAACAAACAGGGAGGCACACACTCATACCCCCTATGCCGGCTGGCACTAGACCTATGGGATGTGGCTCTGGGTTACAACCTTCAGTTACAGGCAATTATGTACCAGGGAAGGAAAACATTCTAGCAGACATATTAAGCAGAACTATAACAGATGCCCACGAATGGATGCTGCATCCGGACATCTTCAAAGCCATCACAAGAAAATGGGGATTACCACAAATAGACTTGTTTGCATCCCCATACAATCACCAGTTGAAGAAATTCTGCACAAGGACTTACCACCCACTTGCTTGGAAGGTGGACTCCTTATCCTTCAGTTGGAAAAGCCTGACAGCATACGCATTCCCACCACTTCCTTTGATGCACAAGGTGCTTCTCAAGATCAAAGAGGAACGTCCAAGGATCATTCTGATAGCCCCAGACTGGCCAAGACAACATTGGTACCCACTACTGAGGAGCATGTCCAGGGAACAAATATGGAAACTACCACTGATCCCATTACTGCTGACACAGAACAACTACAACATTCTGCATCCAAGCCTAAAAACTCTGCAGCTAACTGCCTGGAACATTACATGACAGAAATTAACCCAAATTTATCCCAAAGGGTTAAGGACATAATCCTGGAGGCTCGTAGACCTTCAACAAGAAAGAATTATGCAGCAAAATGGAAAAGATATCTCATCTGGAGTGCTGCAAAGGGCAAGATGTGACACTGGTGAACATAGCCAACATCCTGGAGTACTTGGCTGAGCTCTACCACACAGGCCTGTCCTATTCCTCCATCAAGATACATGCATCAGCTATTTCAGCACAATACAGCTTGGATCCTCCTGTCTTCTCGCATCCTCTGCTCAGACAGTTTCTGAGGGGAATTAAAAATGTAAAACCTCCCAGGAATCCTCCATTGCCAGCATGGGACTTGAACTTTGTGCTAGAAAAACTGACTCTGCCTCCTTTCGAGCCAGCAGCTACAGCAGACTTGCAATACTTATCCTGGAAGACTGCCTTCCTGCTGGCAATAACTTCAGCAAGAAGGGTCTCTGAACTACAAGCATTAATGGCAGTACAACCCTTCCTGATCTTCCATCAAGATAGAGTGTCCATGAGAACAAATCCTACATTTATGCCTAAGGTGGTATCCAGAGTCTCTTTAAATCAGGCTATCCACCTTCCTACATTCTTCCCCAATCCACAGAACGGGAGAAAAGCTCTTACATACCTTGGATGTACACAGGCAATTACGCTACTACCTGGACAGGACAAAAAACAATAGAAAAACTGACCAGCTTCTGGTAGCTTATGCAACAGGAAAAGAAGGAAAACCAATTTCTAAACAGACAATCTCCAAATGGATAGGAAATTGCATTAGATTTTGTTACTCCTACCATGGAAAGAAAACTCCTGAGAACATCAGGCCTCACTCCACAAGGGCCACAGCCACTACCACAGCTTTCTTACGAGGAGTGGCTACCAAGGACATTATAGAGGCTGCTACTTGGACCTCCGTGCATACATTTGCCAAGCATTATAACTTACCTCTATACTCTAGATCCCGTGCTGGCTTTGCCACTGCTGTTTTGCAAGGGATCCTGACTACACCATAATCTATTCTCATTTCCTCCTCCCCTAGTTTAGCTATGGTATTCTACCCATTTGTAAGGACTGCAGATGCATCCTTGAAGGACATAGTACAGTTTTGTACCTACCATAAATGTAGATGTCCGAGAGGAATGCATCTGCAGTCAGGATTACCCACCCTCCTTCCCCTCTGAGGTACTCCTAGGGTACTTACCAATCTTCAGCTAGCTTGGGGGGATCTATTATGGTGTATTTGTTTGTATATATGTACATACATGTCAATTTTGTGTGTTTGCTCTCTACTATTTGGAAACTTTGGCATTTATCCAAATTTAGCCTACCAAGAGGGCACCTGGCATCTGGGGCAAGAAACACTGAGGAAAATGGCGTCGGCTGATGCCTTTATACCCGAAAACTGCCGCAATGACGTCGGGTGAAGTGCGCCACCAGCCAAAGCCAGACCCAGACTTTGGAATCCGGCCGACCGAAGGGCTGCCTGACGACAGGACAACCCATTTGTAAGGACTGCAGATGCATTCCTCTCGGACATCTACATTTATGGTAGGTACAAAACTGTACTGTCCTGCCCTACCTAGTAGCTGTCATAATAATATATAGCCCTAATGTACTTTAATGGTACATCTTATTTAACCAAATTATTAAGTAGATTATTAAGTCTGTGATTTTATACAAGGCAATAATAAGTAATCAAGGTAAATGGCTGTGGCTTCAGTAAGGGAACCTCCACTTGCTACCACCGGTCTATAAGGTGGGTCTTCTCTGTTCTTGTGTGGCTTTGGTATTCCAAAAAAGTAAGGTAAACGTGGGCATGGGCTCCATAAATAATTATAATTGTAAAGATTTTCAGTGATAAGTTTTTCTTCCCATAATGTGGTGAGATTAGTGTTCCATAAATCATGCTCTTTTTATGTCATCCATGGCAAATAACTCATAAAATCTGTTATCCTCCAGCATATTTTCTATCTTTTGGTTGTAGCTAGTGGTATCAGTCACAAGTATACCTCCTCTCTTGTCTGCCTTCATTACATGCCTGGATTTATCATTGTCTAGCTCAAGCAATGCTTTTCTTTCTCCCTGTGTTAAGTTATAAAGTTAAGTTAAAAAGTTTTTTCTTTTCTTTTAAAGTTTTTTCTTTGGTGGTTTTTTAAGCAGTTTCCTGATATCCACCTCACATTTCACTTCGAAAGCAGTTAGTGTTTGATGTAGTGGTGGACAATAGCTGCTAGGCCTTTTTATAGTTTCATCAATAGGCTTATTTTCAGTGTCATTACTTTTGCCATGAAACTGTACCCTTAAGTTGAGCTTCCTCACAAACATTTTAAGGTCTATCAATACTTGAGCAACCTCACTCATGCAGCTTGGTACAAAAGAAAATCCTTTGGACAACACACTTTTTTCCTCTTCAGTCAGTCCTTTAACAGAGTGGTTCCAGATAAGTGGAGCACCTGTTATTGTGGTACCTGTTGTTGTTGTTGTTGTTATTGTACTTGTTATTGTGGCTGTTTCCTCTCTCTGAGCCTGGGACTTGGGTTGTAGTCGGGATTGCCCAGGTATTGTATTTCCCTCACCCCTGTCCACTGTTTGGATCTCCTGTCTCCCTGGGAGTTTGTGGATAGAGTATGAGACCTCTGGAATTCCTCCTGTGCTTTCTGGAATCTTGCTGGGTTGTAGTAGTATTCCTCGCTGTGGCTGTGGTATGGGGGGACCTGGTAAGAGAGAGAAGCTGTGGGGCTCTGGTGGTGGTCGTTGTTCTTGTTCTGGTACTGGTGCTGGCTTTGGTATTGGTGTGGTGGTTGATGTCTGTGCTGTCGATATTGGTCTTCCTGAATAAACTGGTCTCTGTGATGGTGCTGCTGCTCCTGGTAGCTGGATTGTCTGTGGTCCCGGTTGTCCTGGTAGTCCTGTAATTCGTCCTGTAGAACTCTCTGTCGGTTCTGGTTGCCGCTGTGGCTTATGTTCCTGTCCTGATCCTTCTGTGATGTCAAAGGCTTCTGCGAAGTGTTGATAGCCAGAGGGGATTGGGATTGTGGGGAATGAGATGTTGGAGGGGCAGTCTCCTGGTGGTCCTGTATTATGCCCCTGTCTGGTTTTGTGCGAGGATCTCCCCTGGGAAAATCCTGTTGAGGTCTGCTGGCACGGTTATATTTTCCCTTATATCCCCTGTAATAACTAAAACCTTGTCTGTTGTTGGTTCTCCTGTTGTTGTTGATATTATTATTGTACCTCCTAGTAAGTCTCCCAGGATCATCTTTGTCCAGTTGATCTCGTTTCATTTTATTAATCGTTCTTTCTTTAATGGACTGCTCATATTTATTTATTTTATTTATTTCAGTTTGATTACCGGAGAAGTCCACTGGGGCAAGAAGAACCCATTTTCAGTGGAGGCCCAGGGAGAAAAGCTCCAAGGCAGTACAACAATACAGTGCTTAAGAAGAATACAAAGATAATCCACACAGCAAGAAAACATAGTAAGACACTGCAAATGCAAATTTACAATAGAATATGCACACAGTAAGCACATTGTAAATGCATATTTACAATAGAATGTACACACAGTAAGAACATTGAAAATGCAAATTTACAATAGAATGTACATGCAGCAAGAATTCGCGAAGGACACATCAAATGCTAAAGAAAAAACAGCAAAAATAAAAATTAAAAATTAATCGATTTTTTTTTTTGCTAACTTTTCAATATTTTCATCCATACAGTGAAGTTAGAGCCTGCTAAAATCATACATAGAGTTTGGGTGCATAAAGGTGCAGGAGTATAGGGGCTTAGTCTAGAAGCCTCTTAGTCTCATATCCTTTCACTCTTTCTTTAAGTAGCTCAAATTTAGCATCTAGGTTACTGTGGTTCTCATTTTCCAATGTTGTTTTTAAAGATGTGATGTCTGCCTTTGTAGCTTCCTGCACACTAAGGTTGTTCCTTACTAGCAGATGAATAAGTTTGTAGCTGACATCCTCTAAAATATTTTCCCATTCATTAGAAAGTGAATCATCCATATTTTTCCACATTGGTCTTTTGTTCAGTCTAAGTCCCCGGGGTAGTCTCTTCTTATCTATGCTTTGTTGTAAATAAATGTGTTCCCAGTAGAGACCCTGCATGCGTTTCAGTTGCTTTTCTAGTTTAGAAAAAGTCTCTGAATTCATATTTTCTAGGTCCATTCTTCCCTGTCCATTTTCTGTATCCGTTTGTATCTGATCTGCTTCTGTATCATTCCAGATAGGTACAGTTAGTAAATCTTTTAGCCTGTCATTATCCATGTCTTAAAATGCTGGAATTCCGCACCGATTCAGGGATCCTTTAACGGAACAAAAACCTTGGTCTCAAAATCCAAAGTACCAACAAAAAACAAGTAATCTCCGTGGTATCCTCGAAGTCTCAAAACAACCCACTAAAGTGTAGTGGGTCTAAAAACAAAACAGTGTAAGAAACTTCTCTGTGTGGAAGATTTTCAGTCCATATATTTCTAATTAATCACTGTATATTAATCAGAATAGACAATAGTAGTAGAAGTAGCGAACGTAAACTCGTCAAGTCAAAAAGTAATAATAGAAAATATATAATTCTACAGCATTACTAAGTATTCGAAAGTAATCCAAACAAGGCAGGCAGTCTGTTTCCAGTCGAAAATCCTTTATTAATTACACAGACAAGCGATCCAAGTAAAACAAAAATAGAGTAATAATTTCCTCACAAGTTTTCTAAATATATATTTACTTTTTAATCAGGCATGGGAGTGGTTTATTGTGCTGTAAAACAAAGTGTTATTGGTATACATGTTAAATTCACATCCCTTCCCCCATCAGTGTGACATTCGAGCTGGTCCTGCCCTACCTAGTAGCTGTCATAATAATATATAGCCCTGATGTACTTTAATGATACATCTTATTTAAACAAATTATTAAGTAGATTATTAAGTCTGGGATTGTATACAAGGCAATATACTACATGGCTGGAAGCACAACTGCAAAAGTTAAGCAAGCTCATTAATCTTGTACTGGACTTCAATTTATTTACTTTCAATGGCAAGCACTACAAACAAAAAACTGGTATAGCAATGGGGGCTGCCATGGCTCCCAGCATAGCTAACATAGCCCTGGGCAAATGGGAGGAGGACTTTGTGTTAAACAACACAGACTACATGCAGCATATCACATGCTACTTACGTTTTATTGACTATGTCTTTATTGTGTGGGAAGGTGACACCTTGCAGCTTGGAGATTTTATCACTTACCTCAATCAAACAACCCCCTTCCTGAAGTTTACCTCTTCCCATAGCTGTACTTCAACCACTTTCTTAGATATGCAGATTTCCAAGGACACCAACAATAACAGAATCACCACTGATCTATTCAGAAAACCAACGAGGGTTAACTTATTACTACACAGTAAAAGTCTACATCCTACAAAAACCAAGTATAATGTAGTGAAATCCCAAGGCTATAGATTAGCTCGAATTACCACAGAGATGGAACCATTTTTGAGAAACCTGAACAACTCAGAGAATGATTTTCTAGTGAGAGGCTATGAAAGTCAGATGTTAAAAAAAATCCTGGAACCCATTATAGAACTGAAAAGAACTGAAGCACCTTCACTCAACCTCCCCAGTAGAAAACTGTTAAGTAATCCCACAGAGAATAACAAATATAATATATATATGCAAAAATAGCTGCATCCTGACATACACTTTGGATTATCACAGTATAAAAATATTATTGAAGAAAACTGGGACATTGTCACAGGAAACCCTTTTCTGATTAACATCTTAGGTGAAGCCCCATCATTTGTTTATATGAAGGCCAGGAATATTAGAAGTTTTGTTGAATTTAAACCTAGACCATATGAGAAAAGCACTAAAAGATGTGAAACTAATTGTACATTTTGTATATTTATACAACAAGGTGATAGTTTTTATTGCCCTTATTTAAAGAAGATCATTAAAACCAGTGCAGGGGGTGACTGTAACACTAAAAAAGTAATTTACAGGGCACAGTGCAATGAATGTGATGCATTCTATGTGGGCAAGACTGCAAATAAACTCAAGCAAAGGATTTCATGTCATCTGTCAGAAATCCGCTCTGGATGTAAAAATAATGCACTAGCCAAACACCTTTCTCTTCATAAAAGAGACACAGGTTTTAAGTTCCAGATCCTGGATCACATAGACATGGGTGATCTTGAAGGAGACATCCTGAATATTCTGGAGAAACATGAACTCATGTGGCAATTAAAGCTGAACTCTTTTAGAAAGCCTGGACTAAACTACTACTGTTCAATTAAAAGTGCACTGGAACTTAGAAAATTGCCACATAGTTTACATGACTAATTGTATTTTATTTTATTTTTTTCTACAAATTGGTTTTAAATACCATTTTAAATCATTTGAAATTTAAGTGTATATTTTGTTTCCATCATCATACATATATTTTTTTTATTTTTATTTTTTTCTGGTTCTCTTTTTTCCACTTTATTCAAAATGATGGTAATAACAATACTAACTAATTATACAATTATATAGGTTTTTAGGGTTCTTGTACACAGACCTGAAGAAGTCTAGAAGGACGAAAGCGATATTTGATAACAATAGGTTATGAAAATAGAAACTGATTTTTACATGCAAAATGTATATGTATATATTTATATATAATTTTTGATCGCAAAATGAACTAAGGTTGATATATTTCCAGCCATGTAGTATATTGCCTTGTATAAAATCACAGACTTAATAATCTACTTAATAATTTGGTTAAATAAGATGTACCATTAAAGTACATTAGGGTTATATATTATTATGACAGCTACTAGGTAGGGCAGGACCAGCTCGACTGTCACACTGATGGGGGAAGGGATGTGAATTTAACATGTGTACCAATAACACTTTGTTTTACAGCACAATAAATCACTCCCATGCCTGATAAAAAGTATATATATATATATATATATATATATATATATATATTTAGAAAGCTTGTGAGGAAATTATTACTCTATTTTTGTTTTACTTGGATCGCTTGTCTGTGTACTTAATAAAGGATTTTCGACTGGAAACAGACTGCCTGCCTTGCTTGGATTACTTTCAAATACTTAGTAATGCTGTAGAATTATATATTTTCTATTATTACTTTTTGACTTGAGTTTATGTTCGCTACTTCTACTACTATTGTCTAATCTGATTAATATACAGTGATTAACTAGAAATATATGGACTGAAATTCTTCCACACAGAGAAGTTTCTTACACTGTTTTGTTTTTAGACCCATTACACTTTAGTGGGTTGTTCTGAGACTTCAGGGATACCACGGAGATTACTTGTTTCATGTTAGGTTCTCCCAATCATATAGGAACCCGGTAAAAAGAAAACGAACTAGATCAATACTTAAAAAAGCATCTGATACATCAGGGGATGAGTCCTCTTCTGGGTATGAAGTTGAAACTATAGTATCCACAGACTCACCAGCACAAAAGAGGAGGAATTCCAGTAATTTGGAAGATTTAAACCAAACGGGGGGTAGAAAACACAGAAAACATAATGAATATGGAGGGACTATTACGGAAGTTTGTACAGAAACACCAGTAGAAAATGTACTGAATATTTCATCCTACCCCCTCTCCTCCTTGGAAATAAGTATCTTGAATGAAGGTCTTTCATATATACCTGGCTGTTTTGTCTCTGAAGATTATTTTGTCAAAGATATAGTTGAGTTCTGTAGGGCACTTAATTTAAAACTGTTCTTTCATGATAAAAGTCATACTGATGCTCATGATCAGTTTAGATATCACAAATCTTCATTCTCACCTCCAATGCATCCAAGTGTACAAGCATTTCAAAACTCTACACTTAGGACCTCCACTTTAATTCTAGGAATAGCCATATCAAAGCAAGCAATGTAACTACACAGGAGATGAATATTATTTCTAAGCTGGCTGACAATCACGAGATAGCGATCTTGGGAGCTGATAAAGATGGAGCTGTGGTGGTGCAAAATTGGGAGCAGTATGATAAGGAGGCCAAAATCAGCTTGCTGATAACAGATATTATGTGCGACTGACATATAACCCTACCAAGCAGTTTCAAAAACAAATAGATTACTTTTTATCATTGGCTGTGGAAGGAGTTATCACTGATAATGTCAAAAAACAACTCACTATTCTGGATCCCAATAATCAATATGTATACTTTCTACCTAAAATACATAAGAACCTGCATAATCCTCCTGGCTGATCAACAGTGTCCGGTAGAGGTTCTGTGACTGAGCCCCTCTCCCAGTATCTAACTAAGTATTTAAAACCTTTATTAAAATGGGTCAGAGCCCATCTGAAAGACACAACTGAATTCTTGCAGGTCATCTCTGAGATGCAGATAGAGGATGACTGGATACTCTGTACCCTGGATGTCAAAGCTCTTTATACTAATATTCCCCATTGAGCTGGTATCCAGGCCTTAGAATATCGGTTATACAGGTCAGAATTATATCCACCTGGTTTCAATACACTGCATTTGTGCCTGACTGAGCATGTATTAACAAAGAATGTCTTTTTCTATCACAACATTTGTTATCTACAAATCAAGGGTACAGCTATGGGGGCGTCATTTGCGCCTATATATGCAGATATATTTATGGCATATATAGAAGAGCAGATTATATATGACTGTTCCCATAACTTGTACCTTGACCAAATAGGTATTTGGAAAATATATTTGGATGATTGCTGGATGGTATGGAGATCGGATGAGGAACATCTGATGGAGTTTGTGGAATACTTGAATGAAACAAATGGGGAATTGAATTTATGGTGAACTACCATAAAAATAATATCACTTTTTTGGATGTAATGGTAAACAGGGCTTCAGATAACACTCTGACAATGGAAGTCTACTGTAAATTCCCTGCGTATAATTCCCTTCTCCATGCCTCCAGCTTTCATCCCCCCTATATATGTAGAAACATTCCTAAATCACAATATACGAGGGTGAAATGAATATGCTCACAGGACGATACCTATAGGCATCACAGGGATGACTTGACCAAGATATTCTGAGAGAGGGGCTATAAACCAGGACATATCATGCAGGCCAGGAATGCTGTTAGTAGTATGGATAGGGCAGCACTCCTACAGTATCATGATAAACAAGGTAGAAGTACTGGTTATCCTAGATTAGTGACTACTTATAGTAGAAATGTTGGGGCACTTATTGATAGTGTACAATCCAATTGGAACATTCTTAAGGCAGATAATAGGTTCTCAGAATTATTGGGAGCAGATTTACTATTTTCCTTTAGGAACGGCAGGAACTTGGCATCCCTCTTTAACCATTATAAACAAGGAGGATATCAACCTAAGGAGAAATTGCAGAGTACCATTCTGGGACAAATTTCTACAGGATGTCACCCATGTGGTCATTGCACACATTGCAGTAGAATATTAAAAGACAATAGCTTCACTAGTAAAAATACCAGTATAGTTTATGACATTTCCTTCATGCAAACTGCAGCTCATACTGGGTTATATATTTGGCCACTTGTCAGTGCTCAGCTTTTTATATAGGCAAAACGTCTAGAGCACTTAAATACAGAATCTCAGAACATATCAGTGAAATTAAAAATAAGAAACATACAGATGCTCTATACAAACATACTGAAGCCCACCAAACAGCCTCTTTTCATTTTATAATTATTGACAAAATTTTGGGTATGAAATATAATAAATCAGGATGGCATGAGTTATTGAATGCCAAAGAGAGAAAATGGATCATCAAATTGGGAGGGCTTTTTGCCCCAGGATTAAATGAACATCTCTAATTGGTTTATTGACTAGTGACACAATATATAAATGTGTGTTATTTCATTGTATTTTTACACTGATGAAGGCTTAGTGAATTTTAAGCCGAAACCGGTTTGTAATTTTTGTATATTGATGTCTTGACTTCAGTAAATTTATATATACGTTTATGGCTTCCACTATCTGCTGGTTATTTTTTGGTTCATTCTCACTTACTCCACCCACCATGGACTCTGGATCTGACTCCAGACATATCAAACCTCAGGCTGATTGCCTGGCTTCTGCAATTCCATTATTAGCCAGATAACCTATGCTGTCCTCTCCAGTCTGTCAAACAACTATTATCTTCACACAAACCATCTACACGGAAACCTTACTCCAGTAAATGGAAAAGATTTGCTTTCTGGGCCCGCGAAAATAATGTTGATCCTTTTTAAGCCCCTTGGCATAGCATCACTGAATTTTTAGCCTTAATTTTTAAGGAAGGTGCTAGCTCCTCTATGGTTAAGGTTCAACTAGCAGCAATATTGAATTTTCACATAGGATTTGATGGTGTTTTCGTTGCTTCCCATAGACTATGCAAGACATTTTTGCAAAGTACTCTCCTTCTCAGGCCCCTCTTCAGAGATCCTAATCCCCCATGGGACCTCAACCTGGTACTGCAGCAACTTACTCAATCCCCTTTGAACCTGCCCCTAAATGTGACCTCAAATATCTTTATTGGAAAACAATTTTTCTAGTAGCCATTACATCAACCAGAATAATTTCGGAGATACAGGCATCGCCTGTCACCATATTTGATATTTCACAAAGACAGAGTTACTTTAGGAGGAAAAGAAGGATTAGTCTGTAAAGTGGTATCAGAGGCTAATATAAACCAATCTATTAATTTGCCCATATTTTTCCCCAGATTTTCTAACAAAGGTGAGTACACACTACATTTACTAAATGTGCACAGGCAATTAAATTTTTACCTACTCACAGAATGGAAAATTTCAGGAAGTCTGAACAGTTATTCGTCTCTTTTTCAGAAGTGAACCTTGGAAAAATTGTTACCAAAATTACTTTAGCCAAATGGCTTATGGATTGTATTTCTTATATACACCAAATTGGGCATTACCTTGTCGAAACCTCTAAGAGCTCACTCCTCTAGAGCCATGGCTACTTCATCAGATTTTCAGTCTAGAGCCTTCATGGATAACATTTGTGCAGCAGCAATTTGGGCTATTCTCCATACATTTGTTACTCATTACAAACTGGATATGGTTTCCAGGGGCAGGGCGTGATTTGTCTCAGTGGTGCTCAGAAATATTCTTCCTTGAGTCCACCCAGGGAATAAGGTAGCTGGGGACTCTGTCTCATAAGTTGAGGATAGAATGAAAATTGACAACTTCAGATAAAGAAGTTATGTGCCTGCCGTAACATTCCATCTGTGTAGTCCATATTTCTCAACTCCCCTCCCACCAACCCCCTTCCTTATCAACGTCTGGAAGAGTGAGCACTTTTTTTGAGCATGCCACTTCCTTGGTATATAGCTCCAAATATAATCTCCTCTCTCTCTGACTGAACTGTCTTTTTCTGCTTTTTTAGCAATCAAGATCTGAGGTAATTGGGGTTGGTGCATTGTGGATAATGGAGTAGCTTGAGGGTTTCTGGTTGCCACAATCTTTTACAACGGCCGAGTCGGATAAGAGGGATCAGATTCAAACCCGTAAGTTGAAGAATAATGAAAATGGACAATACAGATGAAACGTTATGGGAAGTACATAACTTCTTTCTTCTGTAAATGTTCAGGAAAGAGCAGACATATTTTTCCCGAACAAAGGATGTAATTAACTTTGGTTTAATAGTCTCACTGCATCCTATGAAGAGGAGCAGGATTTTTGCTTCTAAATTATGACATTTCATTTGGAATTCTGATAGACAGCAAAGCAGGTAGTGAATTACATCTGATAAAGTGGAAAGGCACCAGAGCCAGCTGAGTAGTGTTCTTTTTATGTTTTAACTCATTACAGCCGAGTGACACCTCCAGGCGTTTCTGCTGTTAACTCCTACTGCGCCTCTAGGTGTCAAATATTTCTTGTTCATATTTGCATTAATAATTTCAAAACCATGCTACATACAATGTACCGGAATATTTTATCTTGAAGCATACATGATGGCAAAAACAATTGTATTGATATTTGACCTATGTCAATGAGTATTTGTTAACACTGTAAGGTGATAACTTAATTTTTTAAAGGCTGATGCCACACCCACTGGGAGTTAAAGGTACACACTCAAAAGAACTGTACTGGAGGGAATGATGATTAAAGTTAGCAGAAATTGTTTTTCTAACTGTTCGGGAAGAAAAAGAGAGAGAGAGGGTTTATCCATATGACATTTTACTGACTAATGACTTCACAGTTAATCTTTGAGTAATAGTCCATTTGTCATAATCTGGTTCATTCTTTTCAACTCAGACCCAAAGACCACAGGTCTGAATCAGCTCAACAAGGAGAAAAAAAAAATTCCCAGACCCTAACAGCTCCATGTTAGTATGTGTGATCCGTGCTGCTTGACTGTTCTCAAGATTTTCTCTGACAAATGTTGAACCTGCAGAAGACAAAGTGGCCCCAGATTATTTTTGAGTTTGGCTTATATATCTCTTGTAAAATTGTTCTGCATTGCTTTGTTACTGATCAGAAGTTGCTCATCTGTATTGTGACATTCAGGTAAGATCCTTCCATTTAGTAACTATATTTCATGACAAAAATTAAGTGTATCTATAACTGTCCCAGGCCATGTTTTCTCTGCACATTAATATCCATCCTGCTTCATGTTCTAATAGTTTTACTGCCATTGCTATGTGCTTGATTGTGTTAACTGTCTTTCTGTACAGCTGTTGCAGTTGGTTGGAGATTTGTTATTGAGTGCTGGATGTGATGGGAGGAGTGTTTTCACAGGATAAATATGTACTGTGCATGGTATATCTAGCACCCCAGCATTTAAAAGGTAATTGCAAGATCTGTAAATCTTCTGACTGTAAAAAAATTAACTAATAGGAGGAACAAGCTTATTTTGATGGGTATGATACCCAGTGATGACCCAGCATAACCTGAACCTTTTATTTCTCAAAATTCCCAGGAGTCTGTCCCAGAGACTTCAGGGCTAAACCCAATGGTAATACTGGGACGCTACAAAAATATATGCTTTGGATAAGCCCTCCTCTAAGGAAACTTCTCCTGTCCTCCAAAAATAGTCAAGGCTTGAGGAAGAAGAGTCTTTTGGTGACTCAAGAGTGTCCAACTGATGGTTAATGTGGTAGAGGACCATTCCCATTGACTGGTTATAAGGCATTGTGTCTTCTTTCTTTCATAAGTTGAGTCTCCTGGGCATGTGCTCTCTAAATTTGCATTTCCCAGACCTTTTACATGTGCTTTCTGACATCATTGTGTCTGCAACTATTGATCACGCAGACCTTTAAAAGACCATGCTTCAAGTTGAGGTTGAAATGGTTCCCTTCCTGTCTCTCTCATGTTCCAGGGTGGACAGTGATAGTTTTTCATGACAAGCTTTGCTAAGTTCTTCATAAGATCATTCTTGTACGCAAATGAGACTTTATCGACTAGGGTACTCGTACGTCTGGACAGTCTACAAACCTCAGGCTCCTTCCTCATGTGCCATACATCCACTCTTAGCATCAGCTGATGTGCTAATATAAGACGGATGCACAAATGTATCAAAACTCATAACTTTTTTTGCTACAAGCAGCATATGCAGAAATCTGGCAGCTTCACATTTAGTCATCCATTTTAGTGGTCTTTAGGGGACTCTTTCTCTTTTTTATTATTTTTCTGTGAGAAACCTATTTTGTGTCAGTAAGGAAAATTTTGTGTTATGACAGCATGACAAAACTGTTCTTGTTGTCAGGTATTTGCCTCTAAAACTATCTGGAGTAGACTTAACACTCTTAAAATTTACCCCGAGAACAAACTGTTTCAGACAGTAGCTTGTGCTACTGTGGCATTATCCTCTTCACCTTCCTGCTCCACCCCAGTTAAAAAAGAAATGCAAAGCTAATAAAGAGGTTGTTGAACATAACCAGATATCCACTACTGTTTGTCAGTCTAAAATGGGTGACAGTGCTGTACCATTGTTGCAGTCCCCAGACTGTCCATCTTCTTCTCCTGGGCCCTCTAACATTGCCCCTTTGGAGGATATTATGGCTAAAAAATTTATAATATCTGGTAAGACTGACTGTATGACTGATTTAGCTGAGAAGCATGACCCTAAGCAAGCTTTAACTGAAGGAGCTGGTGATATTCATCAACGCATTGCTCATTAGGACATTCACGACTATCTGATGTAAGGCAGACCTTTGGATTCCACCCCTGGGACCATATGTCTGGATGATTCCCATAAAAGTACTAAAAAAAAGTATATTTCTCCCCTCATTCTTCTTTCCAGTCAGATCTCCAGTAAAGATGACTGGTTTATTTTGTCATGGGTCTTTTGAAAGCCCTTCAGCTGTTTCAGACTGGTCAGCCTTCTTTCTCATCTTCTATTAATATGCCTTTAAAAAGGAATAGAGAATCTTCTGAGGAGAAGGGAAAATCTTTCTGATTCAGACCAAGGGGCTTTAGATTATGCATCACAGATTTTTCCCCTGCATGATTCAAGTCACATGTTGAGGACACATTATCTTTGGACTCTCCTAACAAAGAGATTTCTATTGTGCATCCATTACAAAGATGAAAGGCAACTTTAAATGGGAAAGCTGAATGTCTTTGACTCCCAGAGAGGATATTGTGAACTCTTAAATATGGATACGCCCAAACCTGTAGCCATCATGCCTTTTATAGGTGAATTAGAAGATGCTTTTCTGGCTGCTACATTATCCAATGCCTCCCAACCTCCAGCTCCCAAAAACACAGATAGACTTTATAGAGTTCCTGACTCTCATAAATGTCTTTGTAAAAATACATGGCTCTTTCAAGTGTAATTTCTCGTAACTCAAAGGAATCAGGACTATTCCTACCACTAGAAGTATTCTCAATGACAAAGACAGTAGAGTTTTAGATAGATATGAAAAGAAAGTTTATACCTTTGCCACCTTATCATTTAGCTCAATTAACCATAAACAGTCGCATGTAAAAATACCTTCTAGCCATTTTGTACAATGTAGGAAAAGGTTATAGCTACCCTTCCTAATACTAATATTAAAGCCAACCATCTGAACATGCACATGCTTAATTCAGCCACACAGGTAGCTAAGCATACCATTTAGTCTGGTGAGGATACTGTGGGTGTTGCTTCAAGTATAGCTGCCCCTGGCTCTTTCATGAGAAGACATGTTTGGCTAAGGCTTTTGGCCCTTATTAGAAGATGTCAAAACTCAGTTGCTATGCATTCCCATAGATACAACCTTATTATTTGGTAATTCTTCTACAGAAGTTTTCAAAATGTTGAATGAAAGATGAAAACTTATGCAAGGTATAAATGCTTTTTGTTCCTTTTTCTTAAGTTTCAAAGAAAGTATTCAGCTAATTCTGGACCCTTCTTTTGTAAGCTTCCTAAATTCAGACAGCAGAAATCTGGAAAGGGTCAGTTTAACAAGAAGTGACATGAAGACCCCAAAGAAAGTCCAGTGTATCATAAAGATCCAATTCACAAAGAAACAAGTTTTGATTTCTCAAATTTTCTCTACCACCATAATGGCCTAACTTATCAAAAACAAAATGCTAGAAAGCTATCTCTTTACCTTCCGGTCTGGAAATCCATCACAACAGACCCTTGGATGCTAGACATCATAAAAATGGCTGCAAACTCCAATGGGCATCCCTTTCTACATCCTCAGGAATACCTCTGATTCCCAAAGACCAACACCACCTCAATCCTCCAGTCCTTTCAGTGGGGAAAGGGTTTTCATAGGTAGGTACTAGACTGTTGGCCTAAGGGCCTGAGTAAGCCTAGCCAACAAGGTCCCCTGGCTTATACCACCCACGAAAATTAATTTCCCGTGCTCCTGTCGAGCAGAGCCACAGAAGTGATCCCCGGGGTGTATTCCCTATTTCCCATCCACTCATCAAGATTTTTCTGGTACCCAGAAAAGAGGGCAGCTGGAGACCCCTTCTAGATATCTTCAGATTAAACACTTCATAGATGTTCCAAAATTCAAAATGTTAACACTTCAAATCGTATTTCTCAAATGCACAAGAATCGCAGACCTTTTTTAAACATTCTATGATTTAGGATTATCAGTTTACTTCTTTACTACTTGGACTGTACTGCTGCAAGAGTCTTTACCAAATGCCTTGTCCTTACCTGGTTGATTGTCTGAGTTCAATTCCATCTAGCCAGAAGGTGACAACAGCCTTAGAATTTACTTAGAATCTCCTTCACCTTCTCAGATTTATTCTGAACCTCAGAAAGTGATCCCTAGAGCCTTTCTAGGATGTCCTCTTGTTTGATTTCTTTTTCCTTTTCTTGCCAAGGATATCTTCTTGACACATACTGACTACCTTTCTATTACTCCAAAAGGTAAAGGCTTATCAACTTTACTTCCTAAATCTGTCAAAACAGCAAATGTCTTCAACAAGGAAGTTTTTTAGAGTCCTAGTTTTGATAGCCTCATCAATTCTGATGATTCCTTTTGCCAGACTGCATAGGAGCAAGATATTGTGCTATCTCAAGTCAATATATGCCCAACAATCCCATCTTCTTGCTCACTGAATTCCATTTCTCCACTTTGTAAGAAAGGAATTGCTTTGGTGGGCCAAACGAGCTGCATCCAATCTGGAAGTCCCCTTCTTCCTCTGAGCTCTTGTCAGAGCATGGCTGCAGATCCTTTACACTTTGCATGGAGAGCATACTTTGAAGGCATCAAAGTACAGGGAGATTGGAAACCACAACAGAGACATAGACACACAGTTCTCAAAGAGATGATGGCTCTTATCAGTGCCCTGAAAGCTCTAAACCACCTTTGGATTCCAGGTATACTGCACGTGGTGATAGACAACACCACTGGGATGTGGCATGTAAACAAAAAGGAGGGACAGCATCTTACTCCTTTTGCAGACTGGTCATGATAGCCTGGGATTTTGCCCACTCAGCATACTCTATTCATTATTTCCGTCCAGTCTGACTGATGGATCTTTGGACAGCTTGTCAGATTTGAGCTAGCAAACTAGTGCACCAGCCTCAAGCTCCTCTAACTTTTCCCTCCCACAATGCACCTGCACTCACCAGCAAACTGCCTTCTGATCTTATTTGATGTCTTCAGGGTTTGGATGTGATCCCATAGTTGTGACAGCTAAGTGCTACTACCCTGATTTTTGGGTTAGTTTTGCTCATATTTCAGTCAGGTTACCAATTTAGACTCATTGGGTTATTTATTTTATATGGTTTATTGGTATTTAGAGATCCTCTACTTGATGACTTCATCAGGCCTGTGCAGGCTTTAGTTCTCCTTCTTCAGGTTTGTGTGTGTGTGTGTGTGCGCTCTCTTTTTTCTAATTTTTCCTAATTTTAGAGAAGATATGGAAGAGAAAGAAAAAGCTCAGAGGTTCAAGAAGTGTCACAAATGCATGCACAAGTCTCTATAAGTTGGTCATGATCTATGTATTTACTCTCGGGGGGTAGACCATCTCAATATGGAATGTACCTTATGGAAGACCTATGGCAAGAGGTCCTTTTCAGACTGACATAATCTTATTACTAAAGGGCTTCTTCCCTCCTGACTGTAAGACAGACTAGCTTCAAAAAAACAAAAGAAGAGCTAAGCCTTGAGAAATGGGACAAGGACAAAGATGACTCCAGAAAAAGAAAGGCTGATGTTGAGCTCCAAGCTTCAGAAATCCCAGCCTCCAACTAGACTTCAGGAAACAACTTCTGTGCTTTTTCCAGTCCACATAGAACTGATATTAATGCCTAATAAGTCCCCCCAGTGGGTTGCAAACTGGACTTCTTCAGAACAGGAGTTGACGTGTCTACCTCCTAGACCACCTTCTACTTCCTCCCTGCCCTCCTTACTCATGTGTAATGCCCCCTTTGGCATGTATCTGTCCAGACACATGCAACTACTGGAATGCTCATAGAGATACTGTACTAAAATGAGGCAAAGCCTAATGTGTGCATGGATCTCCTCAAAGCCCTGTCACTATACTCTGTATGCTACAGACTGCTATGAGGTGACCTGTGTTCGGCATTCAGAGCATCTTCTAACCAAATACTAATGGACCCTACTGCACATCAACTAGTCAAGTGGTATCAGAAATACCTGGTCCAGGGATCCAAACCTCTTCTGCAACATCAACAAAATGGTTTGGAAGCACTGGTATAGAACATACTGCTTCTCTGGAATAGACAACCCCGTCCATGTTGTCCCTATCCATATTCAAGTGCAACTTGGATTTCTGGATGGGTAATAGAAAATTTACCCCAAGACTGCCCCTATACTACAAATGGACAGACACAGCTCTTAAATGCTTTATCCCTTGCATGTGTCCAGTCAGATTATCTGTAGCATGCTCCAGATGTTCTTCTATTCCAGTGTTGCAGTATTCTGCTTGTAGGTTTACCCTTCTTCCTCTCCAGCTCGTCTGGCCAGGTTTACAAAGATTTTCAGTCCCTCTTGGTGCATCGGACATCTGCCTTGGCTACTAGAACGTAGGCCATGAAAATGACGTCTGGATGCACCAGCCCTCAGAACTATTCAGCCACCAGTCGTACGCCAGGTGCTCCTGCTTCTCGCAGACGTTGGAGCAAATTAAAGTTCAGATAAGTACCCCGTTGGGGATTTCTTCAGTCCTTGTTAAATTGTATAGATTGTTCATGTCATCCATTAAGGGCAAATGCAAGTGTGGTTGCCAGATTCCCCACAAAGACTCCCATGTCCAGTGTCTCTTTTGCCTAGGCAAGAAACACAACCATATGAACTGCACCATGTGCCATTCCTTTGTCCCAAAGACCTTACGTCACCGTTTCCAGGCCCTTCACCTTTATCTTGAGAATCAGCATTTAAAGCAGTTAGCATTAGGGATGGAGGCAGCATCCGAAGCTTCGTCTGAACTACTTAGAAAAAGGGCCAAGGCCTTGTGGCCCATGACATCTGCTGTGCCTCTCGCTGCCATACCTCCACCTGTAGCCGATGTTAGCTTGGTTGAGGATCCAGCATCCATTGGGTTAGATAAAGCAGGTACATCTGAGGAAGCCGCACAATCGCGAGCAGATGACACGTCCAGAGAGGATTTACCAGCGCCTGCCTCAGACACTGGGGGGAACCAGCATTCACTCTGGGCCCATTGGATTCCGCCACCTCCATCCCGATGCTAGACCCTAGGCCTACTGCCTCTCTCACTCCTGCTAGGCCTTTAAAAAGAAACAAAAAACTAGACACCTTACTTCGACCTCTGAATCCATGCCTGATTGGCAGGTTTTTAGTCAAAACATATTCAGTATGTTCATGAGCCTTAGGCCTTCTGCAGACCCTTCTGTCTCTGCATCTCCTTTACATAGCCCAAGGCCCCATTCTGAAAGGAGGGCAGACCAGGCCGAAGAAGAAGTAGATTATGATTCTTCTCAGGAATCTCTGTCCTATTCCTCCCAGATTTCATCCCCCCTGGGATATGAATCCCCCGAGGAGGGCTCTGTTGGACCTGACTCCCCTGTTGAGGATTTAACCTTTGGGGAAACCATAAATATGATGAAAGACCACTTTAAGTGGCAATGCTTGGATATGACTGAAGTACAAAAAAGATTTTATGACTTAATTCAAATGAACTCTCCTAGTCCCTTGGCAATCCCAACCTGCTTTCTTGGATGCCTTTGCCTCCACTTCCAACTGTCCAGACTCACAGCCTCCTGTTCCACGTAGGGCAGACAGGCTTTACAAAGTATCTGATTCAGAGAAATTTCTCTTCAAATGTCCACCAGCTGATCCAGCCACTATCTCCATTTCCTCAGATAGGGCTTCTAAGCTATTTCCAAACACCACCATCCTTCCTGCTGACAAGGACAGCAAAACTATGGAGAGACTAGGTAAGAAGATTTACACTTCTTCCACACACACTCGTTCAGGGCAACCAATTAACAGACTCTATAGCCCTTCTAATGAAAGCATCTAAGGAATTAGAGGACATTCCTGACTGTGCAGCCAAAGCCTCTCTGGCTTCCTTGTTGGCACGCATCTCTCAGGTAAATAAGCATTCATTAAGATGCAGCTATGATGCAGCAGAGGCCTCAGCCAGGTCCAGCTACATCAGCTTTGGTACTCAGGAGATATTCTTGGTTGCGGCTGCAGCCCCTCCCAGACAACTTCAGGGCAAAACTGTTGGACACCCCTCTTGATAATTCAGCCATGTTTGGCACATAGGTTGCTGACCTATTTAAATCTCTGCAACAAAAAGGAAAGGAATTGCAGGATTTAAAGCACCTTTTGGTTTCTCCTGTTCCTAAGTTTCAGAGAAACTACCCAACCAAAACTTAATTCATCAGAAAATCCACTAGGCCTTCAGCCCCTCCTAGGTCTAGGAGACCTCCTAGAAGACAACCTACCCAGACTGGACCTTCTCAGATCTCCAGCCAAAGACCTCCCTTTCCAGATAGGGCAGGTAGTGTTTGACTACCTGCACTCCTTCAGCTCCGTCCCCCTCCATTTGTTCCCCATCCACCCTCCTCTCTCACTGTCTCCCAGGGTGGTCCCTCATCACCACAGACAAGTAGGTGCTATCCATCATCCAAAATGGATACTTCATGTCCTGGCACACCCCACCTACAAAGCTAGGAATCCCTCTTCCATCTCCCAACCAAATTCAGGCCCTCCATCAGGTACTACAATCACTACTGATTTAAGGCACCATAGAACCAGTACCCAGGCCAGAAAAAAGAAAAGGATTTTACTCGAGAATATTCCAGGTCCCAAGAAAGGAAGGGCCATGTAGGCCTATCTTAGACCTCTCCCATCTCATTCTCTTCCTGCGGGTACCCACCTTCAGGATGTTAACTCTTCCTACCCTTTTCCGTCTCATCCTTCCTCAGGCCTTCATGGCCACTCTTGACATAAAGGATGCCTACCTTCACATTCCCATGAAGCTTACCTTCTAAAAATACCTCAGGTTCATAGCAGGCTCTTCCCACTATCAGTTCTGTGCCTTGCCCTTTTGGCTCTCTTCTACCCCCAGGATCTTCACAAAATGCCTGGCTTCAGTCATTGCTTATTGCAGAGCAAAAGGTATCCAACTATTCCCATACCTGGATGACCTCCTTATTCAGGCAGAAGACAGGACAACACTTCTAAACCACTCCCAAAACCTCCAAATTCTCCTTCAGTCTCTGGGTTTCATGATAAATTACCCCAAATCTCACCTCCAGCCCACACAGGACATTGTTTTCCTGGGTTGCAGGATCAGGACAGACCTCATGAAGGCCTTCCTCCCAGCAGAGAAAGTAGAATCCCTTTTTCACCACCTCCTGACAGCTCTACATGCTACAGAGCTGACTGCAAGACATTTCTTCAGATTGCTAGGTTACATGGCAGCTACCATCCCCATGTTGCCCCTAGCAAGGATGCACATGAGAAAACTACAGTGGTACCTGCGGTCAGTATGGACCCAACACTCTCACCCTCTATTGTTCAGAATCCCACTACTTCCCTGCCTACACCAGGAACTGAAATGGTGGCTGGCTCAGGTAGCACAGAACCAGGAATACCACTTTCCACCCCCTCCACCTCAGGTTAAGACAGGAGGAGAAAAGTTCACTTGCTAGGACCCAAGCCTTCCTCTTTTAGTTTAAGAAATGCTAACATAGCAATAAACCATACCAGAAGCCCTTATCTTTCTCTGTCTTTTCATCAATTAATGCTCTGTCTTAAGATAATTGTTCCATTTCAGTGATGTCACTAAGCTGTGAAGAGGCAGCACTGACTGTAGCTCACATATAAGAGACTTTTATTTCAGAATTTTTTAAATGCTTCAAACTTGTTATCCATTGTAGGTTGCTGATGATGAAGCAAAGAAGAAAACAAAGCCTCTTCGAGTGAAGAAACTGTATGTTTTGGCAGCTTTACTTGTAGAAGACTATCATGAACAAATGAAAAACACTCAGAGAGGAAAAATTAAAGGGAAAAAATCTGAGGTAATATATCCTTTTGTTTAAAATATTGACTCTTTTTAAGATTTCATGACACAAAATTGCCTTTTTTGCATGAAATAATAATGTAATTTCTAAATTTAAAATATTTTTACAATAGTAGCAGTTTTCAAAGGGAACTCATTGTGGAGCTTCATAATAAATGTATTTAGAGAAAGCATGTTTTTATTTTTTTTTCCAAGTGATCACAATGTCCAATGTTGTACTGTTGTAGCTGTTTTTTTTTTTTTTTTTGCTAAAGTTTTATTTAAAGCCTTTCGATCTTTACATTTTGAGTCTTCCCTGCAAAGAAAACAAAAAATATTTCCCTCTGTCTTTTTTTCTGATTCTCCCTCTCTCAGAGGGAATAGGAATTAGCTTTAGACTGGGTTTCACAAGTTTCTACGCTACAGAATGTAGAAGCTAACTCTAAGAAAAGTTTTTTTCAGATTCTTTACCTGAAAATTTATCCTTTCTGGATACTGTTACCAAAATGAAAGAGCTATTTAAGTGGGAACAAAAAGAAATGCCCAAATCCCAGCAAGGATACTATGATTTGTTACAGCTGTACTTTCCACAACCTATAGCCGTCTCTCCAGTTTTGCCAGTTTTAGGAAATGCTTTCTTTGCAGCCATTGGTTTGCTTGTCAGTCAGTCATTTGTCCCCAGGAAGTCTGATACATTATCTGAAGTTCCCAAACCCACAAATTCACATTTTTAAATCCTAGATCAGCCCCTTCAGTCATTTTTCTGTCAAAATCATCTTTTACCAAACATCTTATGGCAGCCAACACTATTCTTTCTGATTAAGATGGAAAAACTTTTGATAGGTTTGGGAAGAACATGTTCATCTTATCACTGCTGTAGTAGCCTTAGCTATATGGGTTGTATCCTGCTAAGGATCTAACATCTGTACAGTTTTCAAAGCCTAAGGGCACTGTAGATCAATGTGTGTGTATGTATCTTTAAGAAGCTATTCAAGGGCTTCCACACATTTATAAATACTGAGTATGTGCGAGCCTGACTGCCATTTTGTAGTAAGCTGTTGAGACGTAAGCATGTGTGTATATAAGGTCTGTTTATTAATCAGTTTGTTTATATTTTATGATGGTGCTATCCATCCTGATGTGTTTCTGTGTATTAAACCATCTAAACAAAATAGCCCATGTGCTTGTCATCTATCCTTGGTCCTCTTCTTTTCTCCATATTTATTAATGATCTGCACTCTATCATTCCCAAAGCCACCTGCATACAATATGCAGACGACTCCACCCTGATCTGCTCTGACATCTCTCTCGCCTAACTCCAAGTCATAACCCAAAACTGTTTTTCCCAAGTTGAAAAATGGTTCTTGGAACTAAAACTTTTACTTAACCCATCCAAAACCAAATTACTTCTGTTTTTCCCCACTACTTCTACCCCTCAAGGAAATGAATCTCCTAGCACCAACCGCCCCACCATTCACGTGACCTCCAATAATGGGACCATAATCGACCCTGTCTCCCACACCAAACTACTAGGCATGACCATAGACCACAAGCTTAAATATGATACTCATATCAGCCTGACCATTAAGTCGGTAAACAAGAAACTCGGGTCCATGTATAGAATTAAGAACTTCCTTAACCCCACACACTAAACTAACCATTGCCCGGACTCACCTCGTTTCCACACTCCTCTATGCCTCCCCGATATTCTCCTTCCTTAATAAAAGAGAACTCAACAAACTATCTACAACCTATAACCACATAGCCAGATTTATAACAGGAATGCCCTATCGCACACATCACTGCAACAATCTAAGGACACTAGATTGGTTAGAACTCCCCAACATTCTCAAACTCAACCAACTCACTGAGGCATTCAAAGCAATCCACCATCCTGACAAAACCCCCTCAATGAACAAAATATTTACCCCCCTACTCTAACCTTACATCCCTTAGGTCATCCAAAAGCTTACAAATACAAACTATTAAATCTAACAACTCGGGAGGTGAAGCACTCTATGCTAATTCTATTGGAAAATCCTGGAATGCCCTCCCAAACAACCTAAGACACAAGACCTCACTCCACCAATTCAAAAAACAACTCAAAGATCTCCTAAAGTCCGAATGGCTATGCCCGTGTTCTAATCCAGATTAATAGTAAACATCCCAGGACTACCTAATTTCTACCCAATCCAAACCGCAAGGGTCCTCATTGTAGCCATGTTAGTCCAACTACCTAAGTCTGTTTACCTCTTTAAATTATTTGTATAACCCTATTACTTGTTCATTTGACTTTGAATGTAATACTTATTACTTGATCTTCTGATGTCTTTGTTAATCTACCTCTATTCTTTGAGCGTTTCTCCCGGGCCTCTACTGAAAATGGACATGTATCCAGCTAGACTAGCCGGTCAACAAATGTAAAATAAAATAAATAAAATTGTCATCTATGTTAGAGATGAGCGAAATGGTGTCAGAAATGGCATATCTAAGGGCCATGATGTTAAAAGAAGAAAATTACTTGTTGGCATAAAGAGCTCCAGATGTTATGTGATCCTATCTCGCCTACATTCTGTACTGATGGGTTCGAGCCGATCCTCGGCTCGACTCGGCACGCTATACTATAGAGTGAAGTCTCTAATTGGCTGAGCTATTCTACATCCCAGGATGCACCACCACTACTTCCCCAGATCTCGTTTGCGGCTTGATAGCAATAGACGTGGTCTCGACTTGGCTGGGCTAAGTACTCTTTACTGACAAGTTTTCTGTCAGAATTTCTCTAATTTTCACCCAAAAGCTGTTTTAACAGCCACTTATCACTTGTTGAGTGTTTTGTGAGGAAAGTTGTGTGAATTTTCGTGGCCGTTAGGTTCCCGCTTTATTGGTAGGGGTTTCCTCGCTCTCTAGTTCAGGTTTTGTGTTGTTAAAATTGTTGTAAAATTTTTTGTGGTGCTTGTTCCTCTAACATCTAGGTCCCATTTTAGTTAGAGGGGCCTTGCCCTCGCTCTGTTAGAGCGTTGTTATAGTTTTACCTGTCTGTCTGTTTCTGAGCTTATAGGTGAATCCTGCTTAAGTTAGAGGATTTGGCTCTCAGTGCTTACTTTTGTCCCTAGTTGGTTTTGGTGTCTTTCTAGTGATGTCGAAAGAACATAGACCTTCGGGTTTTAAAAATGTACCAAGTGTGGGTACAAGATATCTATAACGGATGATCACTGCTGTGTGTTTATTGCTTAGGGCCTAAGCACCTTCAAGAGTCGTGCAGTGTATGCCACGCCTTTTCTTCCCGTGTCCTCCAAGAGAGGAAAAACAAATTGATATTGAAAGGGATGATCACCCCTTCCTTTGAGGAGGCTTTATCTTCTTCCCCCTCTCCTTCCAGGAAGAAGTCTTCGGCTCCGACCAGTCCGTCGGAGCCGACAGCAACGAAATCAAGGCAGGCTTGCCGGCTGCATGGACTTCGGAGCCGAGGTCGGAACGGTCTGCCTCGGTGCCTCCAGCCTCGACTCCTCTGTCCTCGGAGCCGAGCGCTCGAGCATTGAGAGGTGGGTCACCTTCTTCGGCTCCAATGGTTTCGGAGCCGAGAAAGGTCGCACACTCAGACTCTTCTACCTCGGCACCGAAGTCCCCGTCGGCTCAGAGGGAAATTACTGTGCTGGTGGAATCTCCCTCGGCGCCGATACTACTTGAGACTATTCGGAGCCGGTCCCCCAGTCTTTCGGAACCGGCGGAGAAGTCAACTCGGGCCCGATCGGTCTCTTCTCGGTCCTCGAGGATGTCCGATTCGGATATTGACAGGGTGCTTCAAAGGCTGTTTCAGTCTCCAGTCTTCCAAAAGTTAGTCTCGGCTCCAGCCCAGTCGGCTCCAGAGCTGATTGTCCACCCTGTTGTCTTGGTTCCTCCTCCAGCAGCCTCGGCACCGTTGGAGTCGGTGCTGGTGGAGCCAGTGGAGGTTTTCGGGTCGGCTCCGACTTACTCCAACCCCGACCTTTGGGTCGGAGTTGCACACTGACCTCCTTGGTCGGCCCTGGGGTGACGCCTCGGGTCCGATGCTTTCGGTTCCGAGCCTCCCTCTCAAAGGCCGGGCTGCGGGAGTACCTTCTACCGTTGTGGCCTCGGGGTCGGACCTTCCCAGGACTCTGGGGGGGTCCGGCCTTCAGGGCCATGAGGAGTGCTTTAGCCAAATCTTCCTTGGCTACCTCCACCATCTCTCCAACACCTTCCCTTGGCATGGAGACTTGTTCCTTTGTTGTCCCCGTCTCAAGACAGCAGAGCCCTGGGACCTGAGGTCACCCCCATTGGGGATTCCTCCCTTCCTGGGGGTCCTTCCGAGGCGTCTTCGGAGGAACCTCCCAGGAAGAGACAGTGTAAGAGGAAGCACGTCTACTCACCTGATGAGTCTCTCACCTCGGACACCGACCTCGATGATGCGGAGGGGTCCCCCAAGTCATCCTCGGATGATGTCTCCTTTGTGGACATCTTAGAAATCCTCAAGCAACGAGGCGACTGGCAGTCCAAACCCCCTTCCGCTGAGGAGTCAGTCTTCCTCAAGGCCTTCGGGGCTCAGCCTTCCGCCTCCTGGGTGTCTCCGCCCTTCAATGAGCTCCTGGATTTGATCTCTCGAAGCGCGTGGGAGCACCCGGATTCTGTGGAACCGGTGCCAGCTTGCCCAAATAAATTTCTGTCAGCCCCCCCCGAAAAGGAATTCTTATCTAAAGGTGTGGCCAGATGCCCTGGTGGTGGCATCTGCTACCCAGCAAGATGTGGCAGAGGCTTCGACGTCCGTCCATCCTCCTAATAAAGAGTCCAGGAGTATGGATCAGTACGGGAAGCGCACCCTTACTTCAGCAGCCTTTACTTTAAGGTCTCTGAATTACCTGACGACTTCACCAGACTTCAGAGGGATCTGGTCAAGGAGCTTTCAGATACCCTCTCTGGTAACCTACCTGAGCAGTTGGCCTAGACGGTTAGCTCTCAGTTGGCTACCTTGTTATCAATATCGAACTGGCCCATGAGGCTCATTTCATATGCGGCCGAAGGGCAGTAGAGCGGGTACAGGTGTTGCTCTGAGGAGACAAGCCTGGCTCCGCCTGTGTCATTTTGCAGAGGCCTTCAAGTCTTCCTTTGCCGACGCTCCTTGATGGGTCCTCCTTGTTTGGACCCAAGGTAAAGGACACCTTGACCCGCTGTGAACAAGAGGGTAAGACTTTGACTGCCGTAGGGGCACGGTTTTCCACTCCCTTCCGGCCTTATCCCAAGGCTAGAAGAGGGGGAAATGTGATTCCAAATCTCAGAAGACTTACCTCACAGCAGGATGTTCCCCTTCTAGAGGCAGAGGGGGGGGGGTTTTCAGGAAGACGCCGTCCCAGAGGTGGCAGAGGCCCCCGCAACACTGGAGACCGTGAGTCCTTTCTTGGCTCCTCAACCTTCCAGCATCCCTGAAGGATTGCCCGACTGGCGCCCGAGCCAGTCGGGGTCGTTCGAGGCACCTAAAGGCCTGGGAGAATATCACTCAGGACCGATGGGTGCTCCGGATCATTGCCGGAGGTTACAACATCCCCTTTTCTCAGCCCCCCCCCACTATCCCGGAAAATCCAGGACCCACCACCCAGTCAATGGGATCTCGCAGCCATCGAAATTTCAAAGCTGCTTCAAAAAGGAGTCATCCAACCGGTCCCCGAAGACCAGACCGGATTAGGGACTTACTCAAGATTCTTTTTGGTGCCAGAAAAGACCGGGGACATGAGGCCCATCTTGGATCTCAGCAAGCTCAACCGTTCTGTCAAGAAGTCCAAGTTCCGGATGGTCACCTTACAATCCATTCTCTCGCTGCTGGAGAAAGGTGTTTGGATGTGCTCCACAGATCTCAAGGACGCCTATTATCACATCCTGATAGATCAGGCGTCCAGGAGACACTTGCGCTTCAGCCTGGGAGACAGTCATTTCCAGTTCCCTGCACTGCCCTTTGGTCTCACCACAGCCCCAGGGTGTTCACCAAATGTTTGGCGGTGGTGACTGCTCACCTGAGAAGTCTAGGATTCCAGGTGTTTCCATACCTAGATGACTGGCTCCTAACTGCCACCTCCAGGCCTACTCTTACAAAATCTAGCAGCCACTATTTCTCTAGGCAACTCCCAGGAATCACCTTCAATTGGGCAAAGTCTGTGTTGCTGCCATCTCAGCGCATACGGTTTATTGGAGTAGAGATAGACTCAAAGCAAATGCGGGTCTATCTTCCTACAGAGAGGATAGAAACATTACAATCTCAAGTCCGAGCATTGCTCTTCAAACGCCGAGCCCCAGCAAGGATGGTCCTACAACTGTTGGATTCCATGTCGGCTACCGTTCTCCTAGTTCCCTTAGCAAGATTGCACATGAGGATTCTCCAGTGGCTCCTGTCAGTCCAGTGGTCGTATCAGGACCTCCCTCTCAGTCACCTCATTATAATCACGGAGACGTGAAAACAGGACCTCCGTTGGTGGCTTCTGTTTTCCAACCTGGATCAGGGGCGACCCTTCGTTCCTCCTCCTCCAATGGCCACTTTGACTACGGACGCCTCCCAGACGGGGTGGGGGGACATTACCTGGGCAGGTCAGTCCAAGGCAAGTGGCACCCCAACGAGAGTTCCCTACACATCAACATACTGGAAATGAGGGCGGTGCTTCTATCGCTACAAGCACTTAAAATGGGGTCCCCGGGAGGGGGAAAAAATTTAACCCCCCCGGGGGGGTTCCTTTTGGGAAAAGGAAAAAAGGCCCTTGGGGTTTCCCTTTTGCTATTGTGGTTGGTTCGGGGAGTAAGGACAACCCAAACCTTCCTAAAAATAAAAGGGGGTGGGGGGGAGAGGGCCCCCCCCGGGGGGGGGGGGGGCCCCCGGGAAAAGGTACCTCGGTTTTCAAGAAAATTTTGGGAAAGGGGGGAATTCCCGGGGAAAAAGGGAAGCCCCAAAAAAAAGGGGACCGAGGCGGAACCGAATCGATCGTGCGAGGCCCGAGGGAGAGTCGGAACGAAACATCGGTCCGACTCTCGGTCCCGAACCAGGACAGATCTTGGGCCCGAGACTCCGGTACGGATCGGATGGAGTCGAGGTAAACGTGCCGACCGAGAACAGGACGGTTCTGACACCGAGGACTCCACAATCATCAGGTCAGCCACTCCCGGCACCGAAGACTGAACAGGTCTCGAGGAGGAACAGATGGAGATAGTGGCAGGCCTTCAAGTCTCGACATCAACTGAGAGGAGACCGAAATAAGCTTGGACAGGGCCGTATGCTCCATAAGTTTCTGCACCACACGGTCCACGTCGGTGTCGGAAAGGGCTCTCAAGAGCGAGTCGAAGGGATCGAAGACGGAGCCGACCTCAATAGAGACGGTGGAGGGAGCTCCGTCACGGTTCCAAGACTCGAGGCTCGAAACTGCCAACAGTTGAATACTCGGCCCGAAGTCTGTGGAACCGGTGATCCAACTAAACTCGAAGAGCTCGGAGCCGATGTCTTTGGCTCCGGCGCCGACCCCTTGAACTTGGATGCCTGGTCTGAAGCATCCAAGGCCTCCTGGAAAGAGGGTTTCAGCAATCCTCTATCCATCAGTTTCCTGCGCCTATCTGTCATGACCCTCCCACTAAAAGAGTGACAAATAGAGCACTCCTCTTGTAAGTTGAGAGTGCCAAGACAGTAGACATTAGGAACTGTGGTTGTCTGTGACCGACATTTTTTGGCCACACTGACAACGCTTGAAGCCAGATTTTAATTTTTATGACATGACAACAAGAAAAAAAGACAGTCCAGCAATTAAAAGTCACTTCCAATGATAAAAACACAGTCAAATCCGGTATATGTGTCAAATCCTGTAATAAGCACTACACAATATTTAGTCCAAGTTATTTAAGTAGGGGAGGTAGGCCCCGAAACAAAACTCTGTACCCTTTAGTTAACTAAGTAACTAATCTAAGGAACCGAGATATCAAAGTCCACTCACACACCTACTCTAACTACTCATAGACTATAATGAAGAACAATTTTTGAAAATTTGAAACAGAAAGAACAATTCTTATCTGTAAAAGCCTCGAGCTAGTCCCCAGCGATGCGTATGCAGCAGCGGCAAACTAGATCTGAGGTAAAGGCAGAGGGGGATTGTGGGTATTAGATGTCCTCGAGCTTCTTCTCGATGCAGAGCTTGCAGTCGGCCGACACGGAGCCGAGGATCGGCTCCGAACCCATGTGTAAGAACAAAGGCGAGATTGAACACTCTCACATCTGTTTTTCCCTAGTTGAAAAATGGTTCTTGGAACTAAAACTTTTACTTAACCCATCCAAAACCAAATTACTTCTGTTTTTCCCCACTACTTCTACCCCTCAAGGAAATGAATCTCCTAGCACCAACCGCCCCACCATTCACGTGACCTCCAATAATGGGACCATAATCGACCCTGTCTCCCACACCAAACTACTAGGCATGACCATAGACCACAAGCTTAAATATGATACTCATATCAGCCTGACCATTAAGTCGGTAAACAAGAAACTCGGGTCCATGTATAGAATTAAGAACTTCCTTAACCCCACACACTAAACTAACCATTGCCCGGACTCACCTCGTTTCCACACTCCTCTATGCCTCCCCGATATTCTCCTTCCTTAATAAAAGAGAACTCAACAAACTATCTACAACCTATAACCACATAGCCAGATTTATAACAGGAATGCCCTATCGCACACATCACTGCAACAATCCAAGGACACTAGATTGGTTAGAACTCCCCAACATTCTCAAACTCAACCAACTCACTGAGGCATTCAAAGCAATCCACCATCCTGACAAAACCCCCTCAATGAACAAAATATTTACCCCCTACTCTAACCTTACATCCCTTAGGTCATCCAAAAGCTTACAAATACAAACTATTAAATCTAACAACTCGGGAGGTGAAGCACTCTATGCTAATTCTATTGGAAAATCCTGGAATGCCCTCCCAAACAACCTAAGACACAAGACCTCACTCCACCAATTCAAAAAACAACTCAAAGATCTCCTAAAGTCCGAATGGCTATGCCCGTGTTCTAATCCAGATTAATAGTAAACATCCCAGGACTACCTAATTTCTACCCAATCCAAACCGCAAGGGTCCTCATTGTAGCCATGTTAGTCCAACTACCTAAGTCTGTTTACCTCTTTAAATTATTTGTATAACCCTATTACTTGTTCATTTGACTTTGAATGTAATACTTATTACTTGATCTTCTGATGTTTTTGTTAATCTACCTCTATTCTTTGGAGCGTTTCTCCCCGGGCCTCTACTGAAAATGGACATGTATCCAGCTAGACTAGCCCGGTCAACAAATGTAAAATAAAATAAATAAAAATTGTCATCTATGTTAGAGATGAGCGAAATGGTGTCAGAAATGGCATATCTAAAGGGCCATGATGTTAAAAGAAGAAAATTACTTGTTGGCATAAAGAGCTCCAGATGTTATGTGATCCTATCTCGCCTACATTCTGTACTGATGGGTTCGGAGCCGATCCTCGGCTCTGACTCGGCACGCTATACTATAGAGTGAAGTCTCTAATTGGCTGAGCTATTCTACATCCCAGGATGCACCACCACTACTTCCCCAGATCTCGTTTGCCGCTTGATAGCAATAGACGTGGTCTCGACTTGGCTGGGCTAAGTACTCTTTACTGACAAGTTTTCTGTCAGAATTTCTCTAATTTTTCACCCAAAAGCTGTTTTAACAGCTACTTATCACTTGTTGAGTGTTTTTTGTGAGGAAAGTTGTGTGAATTTTCGTAGCGTTAGGTTCCCGCTTTTATTGGTAGGGGTTTCCTCGCTCTCTAGTTCAGGTTTTTTGTGTTGTTAAAATTGTTGTAAAATTTTTTGTGTGGTGCTTGTTCCTCTAACATCTAGGTCCCATTTTAGTTAGAGGGGCCTTGCCCTCGCGCTCTGTTAGAGCGTTGTTATAGTTTTACCTGTCTGTCTGTTTCTGAGCTTATAGGTCGAATCCTGCTTAAGTTAGAGGGATTTGGCTCTCAGTGCTTACTTTTTGTCCCTAGTTGGTTTTTGGTGTCTTTCTAGTGATGTCGAAAGAACATAGACCTTCGGGTTTTAAAAAATGTACCAAGTGTGGGTACAAGATATCTATAACGGATGATCACTCGCTGTGTGTTTATTGCTTAGGGCCTAAGCACCTTCAAGAGTCGTGCAGTGTATGCCACACCTTTTCTTCCCGTGTCCTCCAAGAGAGGAAAAACAAATTGATATTGAAAGGGATGATCACCCCTTCCTTTGAGGAGGCTTTATCTTCTTCCCCCTCTCCTTCCAGGAAGAAGAAGTCTTCGGCTCCGACCAGTCCGTCGGAGCCGACAGCAAAGAAATCAAGGCAGGCTTCTCCGTCGGCTCCACGGACTTCGGAGCCGAGGTCGGAACGGTCTGCCTCGGTGCCTCCAGCCTCGACTCCTCTGTCCTCGGAGCCGAGCGCTCGAGCATTGAGAGGTGGGTCACCTTCTTCGGCTCCAATGGTTTCGGAGCCGAGAAAGGTCGCACACTCAGACTCTTCTACCTCGGCACCGAAGTCCCCGTCGGCTCAGAGGGAAATTACTGTGCTGGTGGAATCTCCCTCGGCGCCGATACTACTTGAGACTATTCGGAGCCGGTCCCCCAGTCTTTCGGAACCGGCGGAGAAGTCAACTCGGGCCCGATCGGTCTCTTCTCGGTCCTCGAGGATGTCCGATTCGGATATTGACAGGGTGCTTCAAAGGCTGTTTCAGTCTCCAGTCTTCCAAAAGTTAGTCTCGGCTCCAGCCCAGTCGGCTCCAGAGCTGATTGTCCACCCTGTTGTCTTGGTTCCTCCTCCAGCAGCCTCGGCACCGTTGGAGTCGGTGCTGGTGGAGCCGGTGGAGGTTTTCGGGTCGGCTCCGACCCTTACTCCAACCCCGACCTTTGGGTCGGAGTTCGGTACACTGACCTCCTTGGTCGGCCCTGGGGGTGACGCTTCGGGTCCGATGCTTTCGGTTCCGAGCCTCCCTCTCGGTGCGTCGGCTGCGGGAGTGCCTTCTACCGTTGTGGCCTCGGGGGTCGGACCTTCCCAGGACTCGGGGGGGGTCCGGCCTTCAGGGCCATGAGGAGTGCTTTAGCCAAATCTTCCTTGGCTACCTCCACCATCTCTCCAACACCTTCCCTTGGCATGGAGACTTGTTCCTTTGTTGTCCCCCTGTCTCAAGACAGCGGAGCCCTGGGGCCTGAGGTCACCCCCATTGGGGATTCCTCCCTTCCTGGGGGTCCTTCCGAGGCGTCTTTGGAGGAACCTCCCAGGAAGAGACAGTGTAAGAGGAAGCACGTCGACTCGCCTGATGAGTCTCTCACCTCGGACACCGACCTCGATGATGCGGAGGGGTCCCCCAAGTCATCCTCGGATGATGTCTCCTTTGTGGACATCTTAGAAATCCTCAAGCAACGAGGCGACTGGCAGTCCAAACCCCCTTCCGCTGAGGAGTCAGTCTTCCTCAAGGCCTTCGGGGCTCAGCCTTCCGCCTCCTGGGTGTCTCCGCCCTTCAATGAGCTCCTGGATTTGATCTCTCGAAGCGCGTGGGAGCACCCGGATTCTGTGGAACCGGTGCCAGCTTGCCCAAATAAATTTCTGTCAGCCCCCCCCGAAAAGGAATTCTTATCTAAAGGTGTGGCCGTAGATGCCCTGGTGGTGGCATCTGCTACCCAGCAAGATGTGGCAGTGGCTTCGACGTCCGTCCATCCTCCTAATAAAGAGTCCAGGAGTATGGATCAGTACGGGAAGCGCACCCTTACTTCAGCAGCCTTTACTTTAAGGTCTCTGAATTACCTGACGCACTTCACCAGACTTCAGAGGGATCTGGTCAAGGAGCTTTCAGATACCCTCTCTGGTAACCTACCTGAGCAGTTGGCCCAGACGGTTAGCTCTCAGTTGGCTACCTTGTTATCAATATCGAACTCGTCCATGAGGCTCATTTCATATGCGGCCGAAGGGGCGAGTAGAGCGGCGGGTACAGGTGTTGCTCTACGGAGACAAGCCTGGCTCCGCCTGTGTCATTTTGCAGAGGCCTTCAAGTCTTCCTTTGCCGACGCTCCCTTTGATGGGTCCTCCTTGTTTGGACCCAAGGTAAAGGACACCTTGACCCGCTGTGAACAAGAGGGTAAGACTTTGACTGCCGTAGGGGCACGGTTTTCCACTCCCTTCCGGCCTTATCCCAAGGCTAGAAGAGGGGGGAAAATGTGATTCCGCAAATCTCAGAAGACTTACCCCTCACAGCAGGATGTTCCCCCTTCTAGAGGCAGAGGGGGGGGGGTTTTCAGGAAGACGCCGTCCCAGAGGTGGCAGAGGCCCCCGCAACACTGGAGACCGTGAGTCCTTTCTTGGCTCCTCAACCTTCCAGCATCCCTGAAGGATTGCCCGACTGCGCCGCTCCGGAGCCAGTCGGGGGTCGTTTTTCGAGGCACCTAAAGGCCTGGGAGAATATCACTCAGGACCGATGGGTGCTCCGGATCATTGCCGGAGGTTACAACATCCCCTTTTCTCAGCCCCCCCCACTATCCCGGAAAATCCAGGACCCACCACCCAGTCAATGGGATCTCGCAGCCATCGAAATTTCAAAGCTGCTTCAAAAAGGAGTCATCCAACCGGTCCCGAAGACCAGACCGGATTAGGGACTTACTCAAGATTCTTTTTGGTGCCAGAAAAGACCGGGGACATGAGGCCCATCTTGGATCTCAGCAAGCTCAACCGTTCTGTCAAGAAGTCCAAGTTCCGGATGGTCACCTTACAATCCATTCTCTCGCTGCTGGAGAAAGGTGTTTGGATGTGCTCCACAGATCTCAAGGACGCCTATTATCACATCCTGATAGATCAGGCGTCCAGGAGACACTTGCGCTTCAGCCTGGGAGACAGTCATTTCCAGTTCCCTGCACTGCCCTTTGGTCTCACCACAGCCCCCAGGGTGTTCACCAAATGTTTGGCGGTGGTGACTGCTCACCTGAGAAGTCTAGGATTCCAGGTGTTTCCATACCTAGATGACTGGCTCCTAACTGCCACCTCCAGGCGTCTACTCTTACAAAATCTAGCAGCCACTATTTCTCTAGGCAACTCCCTAGGAATCACCTTCAATTGGGCAAAGTCTGTGTTGCTGCCATCTCAGCGCATACGGTTTATTGGAGTAGAGATAGACTCAAAGCAAATGCGGGTCTATCTTCCTACAGAGAGGATAGAAACATTACAATCTCAAGTCCGAGCATTGCTCTTCAAACGCCGAGCCCCAGCAAGGATGGTCCTACAACTGTTGGATTCCATGTCGGCTACCGTTCTCCTAGTTCCCTTAGCAAGATTGCACATGAGGATTCTCCAGTGGCTCCTGTCAGTCCAGTGGTCGTATCAGGACCTCCCTCTCAGTCACCTCATTATAATCACGGAGACGTGCAAACAGGACCTCCGTTGGTGGCTTCTGTTTTCCAACCTGGATCAGGGGCGACCCTTCGTTCCTCCTCCTCCAATGGCCACTTTGACTACGGACGCCTCCCAGACGGGGTGGGGGGACATTACCTGGGCAGGTCAGTCCAAGGCAAGTGGCACCCCAACGAGAGTTCCCTACACATCAACATACTGGAAATGAGGGCGGTGCTTCTATCGCTACAAGCACTACACAGTTACCTCCCCCAGGGCATGATTGCCGTTCAGTCCGACAACATGTCAGTAGTCTGGTACCTGAACAAGTAGGGAGGGACCAGGTCCTACCCTCTTTGCAGAGAGGCCATGAAAGTATGGGATTGGGCTATTACAACCAACCGTTTCTTGGTAGCAACACATATTCTGGGGAGATCCAATGTGATAGCCGACAGACTGAGCAGAACTATTCTCTCCCCGCACGAGTGGTCTCTGAACGACAGAGTGGCAGCTCAGATCTTCAGAAGATGGGGAACTCCTTGTTGCGACCTCTTTGCAACTCCCCTCAACACAAAATGTCTACAGTTCTTCTCTCTCACCCCAGTTCTGGGGGGGTTTCCCAAGGACGCCCTAGTCCAAGCTTGGCCCACTGGCCTACTGTACGCCTTTCCACCGGTTCCCCTTCTTCCCAGGGTGATCCAGAAGGTGATTCACTTGCAGTGCAAGATGATTTTAGTTGCCCCATACTGGCCTCGTCAAGTCTGGCTGCCCTTTCTTCAGAAATACGCACTGGACGGTCCATGGTTCCTGGACCAGGTTCCAGATCTCTTGATCCACCAGTCGGGACAGCTTCATCAGTCCCTTCACTCATTGAGGTTAACAGCTTGGCTCCTCCACTTCCGACTATAGTCAGGAACCAGGTTTTGGACTCGGAAGTCATACATATCTTGTCCTCGGCCCACAAGAATTCGACTAAGAAGATGTATAACAGCAAATGGAGGAGATTTGCCATTTGGGCCCAACTCCAGGGATTAGATCCCATTACTGCCCCGGTGTCTGAAGTTTTGAAATTTTTAGCTTCCTTATTCAATCAAGGTTCTTCGGTCTCTACCATTAAGGTTCAATTAGCAGCTATTTCTAATTTTCATGAAAGTATAGACCCACCTTTGATGAGCAATAAGTTGTGTAAAGCCTTCATGAAAGGTGCTGGGCTGCTTCGACCTCCGATTTCTCATCCCGCTCCACCGTGGGATCTTAATTTCGTATTAGGTGCTTTGACCTCTTCCCCCTTCGAACCGGCAACAACTTGTGACTTGAAATTTCTTTCTTGGAAGACTGCGTTTTTGGTGGCAATTACATCAGCCAGAAGAGTTTCGGAACTTCAAGCCCTATGTGCCAAACCACTGTACCTGTTTTTTCACAAGGATAGAGTATCCCTCAGGCCTAATCCATCCTTTGTTCCCAAAGTTTGTTCTAGTTTTTGTCTTCAACAGTCATTGGAACTCCCAGTTTTCTTCCCCAACTACTCAGACAGAGCGGAATATATCTTCCATTCATTGGATGTTCACAGGCAATTGCGTTTCTACTTAGATAGGACGCACCAAACATGGAAAACAGATCAGTTGTTTGTGTCCTTTTCAGACAATAAATTGGGCAAAGCCGTCACGAAGGTCACTGTTGCCAAGTGGATCAGAGACTGTATCAGTCATACTTATTTTCTTTCTAATAGAGAGCTTACAACCACTGTGAAAGCTCATTCTACAAGGGCTATGGCTACTTCGACAGCCTTTCATTCCAAGCTTGCCATTAGTGACATTTGTGCTGCGGCTACCTGGTCTTCTCCTCACACCTTTATTTCTCATTACAAATTGGATGTGGCATCTCGGGGGCGAGCTTCCTTCAGTTCCACAGTTCTCAGGAGTGTTTTCCAGTGAGCCACCCAGGAATCAGGTGCTAGGGATGCTGTCCCATCAGTACAGAATGTAGGCGAGATAGGATCACATAACAAACATCTTTTAGTTATGTACTTACCATAACTTTAGATGTTTGGGATCCATCTCACCTACATTCCTAATAACCCACCCTCCTTCCCCCTCCCTTGGAGATCAGAAGAGACCAGACGGTTTAGTTTAGCCGTTTCATCTTGAAACACCTGGCAGTGTTATTTCAACTGTCTATGACTGTGTGCATGTGTGCGGACAAACAAGATCTGGGGAAGTAGTGGTGGTGCATCCTGGGATGTAGAATAGCTCAGCCAATTAGAGACTTTGCTCTATAGTATAGCGTGCTGAGTCAGAGCCGAGGATCGGCTCCGAACCCATCAGTACAGAATGTAGGCGAGATGGATCCCAAACATCTAAAGTTATGGTAAGTACATAACTAAAAGTTTCTTCAGTTTGAGTTCGAGAGGCACGTGGTCGGCACTGGAGGAATATAAAGGACTGGATCATCCCTACTGCACATATAATTCACAAAACGGGTCAGAAATGAATTTCAGATATTAAAACTTGCTCAGAACTATTTCTTATTCACAAAATATGAAACGAGGCATACAGAACTCTCTAAACAATATTCAAATAAATCTATATGTTCAATATTGCTAAAAATATTCAAATTACCATGTAAAATGTTTGAAATAAAGTCTGAATTGCATAAAACAAATAAAATAAGATGAAACAACTGCATCTTCTCTAAGCATGTATTTTTTGTATTAATTAAAGATATCCGAGTTATCAGAAGTGTATCAAGTGTTCGTATGTTTGTGCAGTATTAAAGTTATTTCACAAGATACAGCCATTACAGAGCATATTTCACAAAGTATAGTATTTCAAATAGTTTATTGTGCATTTGAATGTTATTACAAGCTCACAGCACAGTCTGTTCGTACATATAGAAGGGACATATTTTCAGTGTGTTTGTGCATACTTTGTGGGCATGGCAGATGGATTTTGAAAACCCAGTGCAGTTGTGTTTGACAATAATATTGCATAGAACTGGAGAGTGATTGACCAAGAATACAACATTTTTATACAGGCTGCATTTTCCAATAAAGATGACTGTACAAAGGCATTTATTCTGCTTAATTTAGCTGGGTCAGAAGCCATTGAAAGGGAGCGTTCATTTGTGTATGCACCTGCTCTCTTTGCAGGAGAGGGGGAAAACCATCATATTGTTGTACAGGCTGAGTCGAGTGCTTAAAACGTAAATTTAGAGAAATGTGTAACCCCCAGACAAATGTTACAGTGAAAAGGCACTTATTTTATACAAGGGATCAAAAGCCTGGTGAAACTTTTGCAGCATATTTAACTGACTTGAGAAACAAAGTTAAAACTTGCAGATTTGATGATTTAAGGGATGAGTTGATAAAGGACAGACTTATGTGTGGTACTAAAGATGATGCTGTGAGAAAGATTTTGCTTTGTGACAGTGATTTACATTTGAATAAGGCTACTGAGATTTGTCAGATATATGAGATCAGAAAAGCACACAAATATGCTTACAGATGAGAATAGCTCTAGAAGGCACAGTGACAAAGGTCATGTTGATAGTATGCAGCATGTGGTTAAAAGAAACAGGCCCAAGTACATGGCAGCAACTGTAGCCCCTGTAGCACTCACTGGTAAACCCCAGAGCTTTCCAGAAAATTTCAGAGTTCGCACAGTCTCAGTGAAGCATAAGAGTCAGCAAACTCAAAGCATGGGCCCCAACCCAGTTTCATTGCCAGCTGCTGTAATTGTGGTGGAAATCATGAATCTAAAAGAGAGAAGTGTTTAGTTTTTGGTCAGCAGTGTCACAAATGCAATAAATGGAATCATTTCAATAGGTTTTGTAAATCAAAGGGCACACATTCTTTTATTAAAAGGGAACATTTCAAGAAAAGAGTTGATCAGTTGGTGAGCTGCAACCCTACTGTTTATGTTGATGGTGTGTCAGTGCTTTATGAAACAGTTAATGCAGTAGATTTAAGAGCAAAGAATATAGTATTTTGTACTTTTCGGATAAATGGAAAACCCATAGAGCTCAAAGATGACACAGGGTTCAAGTGCAATGTTATGTCAGCAGAAACATTTGTTGGAGTATGTCATGGTGAAAGGCTTGATTTGGCAAGGTGTGCCAAGCTTGTTGCTTATGGTGGTGAAGAAATTCAGACTGAAGGTTCAGTAGTGCTTTCATGTTACTCTGCTGGGAGAAGTTATGACTTGCTATTTTATGTGGTCAAGAAGCACGTCCAGTCATTATTAGGGCTCAGAGACAGTTTGAAAATGGGACTGCTTTCATTTAATAAGGAAGTCCATCAAGTTATCTTAAAAGACCACTACTCTAGTTTTGCCCAGTAAATTTTTTTACCTATGCTGATCTCTTTGAAGACAAACTAGGGAAGCTTTCAGTTGTGTACTCCATGAAGTTAGATCCAGATGTCAGTCCAGTTATCAGGCCAGCTCGAAAATTTGCAGTAGCCATGCAGGACAGAGTCAAGGCCAAGTTAGATAAAATAGTGCGACAAGGTGTTTTGTCCAGTTGCAGAATCAACTGAATGGGTATCTTCTATGGTCGTAGCTCATAAGAAAAGCTTAGATGACATCAGTAGATGTATTGATCCACAAGACTTGAACAAAGCACTAAAAAGATCTCATCATCCAATGTGCACAATCAAAGAAGTCATAGCTTTGATGCCAAATGCCACTGTTTTTTCTGTCTTAGATGCAAATAGTTAATTTTGGCAAATTTAGCTTAACATGCAATCCTCATTGCTCACTACATTCAGTACTCTGGAAGGTATAGATTTTTGGGAATGCCATTTGGGATAAATTCTGCAAGTGAAGTCCTTCAACGTTCAATGGAAAAACTTTTTTCTGGTTATCTTTGTGCTATTATAGTAGAGAACATACTAGTAAGAGGTAATGGTGAAGCTGAGCATGACAGAAACCTCAGAAGAGTTCTGGAAAGAGCACGTCAGGTCAGTCTTAAGCTCAGTCTACAGAAATGCAAATTCAGGCTACAAGAGGTTACTTGTTGGTCATTATTTCCCAGTTGAGGCCTACGACCAGACCCTTCTACGCAAACAGCCATTCTTGAGATGCCAGCTCCAGATAAGTGTTCAAGCCCTGGAACATTTTCTTGGTATGGTTAACTACCTAGGTAAGTGCATTCCAGACTTGAGTCAAATACCAGCACCGCTTAGAGAGCTGACACTTAAAGATGTAGCCTGGTCTTGGTTAGAGCAACACCAAAAGCATTTGATGTCCTGAAACAGAGAATTGCCAGTCCAACAACTCTCAGCTACTATAACGTTCTGTTCACAAGCCAGTTACTCCTTCATATGATGCTTTGATATTTGGTCTTGGTGCAGTCATTCTACAAGAGGGTCAACTTGTTGCCTGTGCACCGAGAACTCTTATCCAAACTGAAAGACAGTATGCTCAGATCAAGCAAGAGCTTCTGGCAATTGTGTTTGTATGTTCTAAGTTCCATGATTATGTTTGTGGTAGACCTATCCAGATCGAAACAGACCACCAGCCTCTAGTCACTATCTTGAGAAAGCCTGTGCATTCAGCTCCAGCCAGATTGCAACATATGATGTTGAGACTGCAAACATATAATTTTACTCATATACAAGAAAGTCAAACTGTTTTATCTTGCTAATGCATTATATTTTAACCTCTAAATGTCTAACTCCTTTCTTTAACACCACCCTTTCTCAATATCTCCTGGCTACATAAGCCTTCTTACTCTCATTTCGTGTCATATTATCCTAAAAATAAAATTCTTATTTAACTTGTATACTGTTTTATATGGTACAACTGTTTATACTGTTTGATATGGCTACCATTGTTACTTTGTTTTTAGACACCATGTTAAGAACCTTGCAGTTGAATTTCTGTTTGTTTTACTTTATGCGCTCTAAGCATATGTCATATGTAAAAACTATGTAATCTTCCTTGGAGCTTTTCTCCCCGGGTCTCCGCTGAAAACAGGCTAGTGGCCCAGTCAGACACAACCTGGTTAACAAATGAAATAAATAAAAAATAAATACAAATTATCCAGATCACCCAGAAACTCCTCAGAACAGCATGAGAATAAGAACCTTGATTTCTGAAGACATGAAAGTGAGAAATTTTTCTTCCACATGTCTTGATGAGCTATGAGATCACACAGCCACAGATCCAGTTTAACAAAGGCTCAACCACTTTATCAGTCAAGGATAGCCATTAAAGTAATCTGGTTTACCTCAAGAAGTGCAGCCTTATTTTCCATGCAGAGATGAGATTTTTGTCTGACAAAGGTATCATTATGAAACATCAGAAAGCAATTGTTCCAAAGTCCTTGCAAGAAGAGTACATTACTATCTTGCATAATGGTCACCCAGGAACCGACTCTTATCAAAAGACGGGCGAGAGGACTGGTATTTTGACCTTCTATGTAACAAGATTTTGAGAGAACACTTTTATCTTGTTCAGTGCATAATAGTACAAAGTCACATCAACAGAAATAACCACTTCAGCTAAACCAGATTCCTGAACTACCTTGGTCGACAGTAGCTGTCAACATTTGTGAGTGGAATGGTCAACATTATTTGGTGTTAGTAGACTCTTATTCCAATTGGTTTGAGATTGACCTACTTCCTAACCTAGCATCCAGTACTGTCATTACTATGAAGAAGCATCATTTTGCAGTCCATTGTAGTGCAAACACAGTTATTTCTGACAGTGGCATGCAGTTTACAAGCCAACTGTTCAAAAGGTTTGCCAAAGAATGGAACTTTACTCATGTCACAAGTAACCCAGAGTACCCATAGTCAAGTGGTTTGGCAAAACATGAAGCTCAAAGTGAAAAACAGTTACTAGAGAAGTCAAAATGAGACAATAACAATGTTTTCCTGAATCTCTGAAACATTCCTCATGATAAACATCTTGGTTCTCCTGCCCAGAGACTTCTGTTGAGACAAACCAGAACCACATTACCAATCAGTAATCAATTGTTGGTTCCATGTATGAAGAACAACAGGTCACTGAAAACCAATCTGTTGAAGAAGTGTTTAACCCAGAAGTCCTACTACAATAAGACCAGCAAACCGCTCAATCCATTACAAGAAGGAGAAGTGTTAAGGATGCAAAAGTCCAAAGGTTATGATCAGATTGGTGTCATGAAGAATATTTGCCCAGAGCCAAGATAAAGAAGTTATGTACCTACCATAACGTTCCATGTTAGTTGTCTTCATCTTGCCTTCCTTCTTGTTGTTTGGGTTCGGAGCCGATCCTCGGCAATGACTCGGCCATCTTCTATAGCTCAAGAGATGTTTACTGGCTCAAGGCTACCCCTTATCCCAGAATGCCCAGCATCAGCTACCCAGATCCCGTTTGTGATAGCGCACACTAGGCATTAGTAGAGTAACGAGTTACTAAAAACTTGGTTGTCCAATACACCTAAACAAGGAAAGAGTTATATAGATTTACCTGGCATGTGAAGTAATAAAAGATGCTCAGCCAATGAAAACAAATGGGAACTCCTCACAATCCTCTAGGAGGGGGAAGGAGGGAGAGACGCAAGAAGGAAGGTGAGATGAAGACAACTAACATGGAACGTTATGGTAGGTACATAACTTCTTTATGTTAAGTTGTCTATCTCGCCTTCATTCTTGCTGTTTAGGACAGTGTCCCTAGCACCTAAAATCCTGGGTGGCTCATTGGAACAAACTCTTCAGAACAGTAGAACCAAAGGAAGCTCTGCTCCGGGAGACCATATCCACCTTGTAATGAGAGATAAAAGTGTGGGGGTTTGCCCAAGTGGCAGCTGCACAGATTGAGTCTATGGGCAACCTAGACTGAAATGCTACAGAGGTGGCTAATGCTGTAGTGGAATGACCTTTTGGTTTAGCTGGTAGCTCTTTATTTCGTAATTGATAAATAAAGGCAATAGTATCAGATAACCATCTGGATAAGGTCACTTTAGAAACTGGAAGACCTTGTTTGTTGAAGGCATAAGAAAGAAATAACTGGTCTGACTTTCTTAGTTCCTTAGTTCTATGGAGGTAAAAACACAGTTGTCTGTGTACATCCAATTGGTGTAGCTTGTATTCTGCCTTTTTGCTGTGATTAGGAAAGAAAACTGGGAGATCTATGGATTGATTTAAATTGTTCTCTGAGCAGACTTTAGGAATAAAGGATGGATTGGTCCTCAGAGAAACTCTGTCCTTGTGAAACACCAGGTACGGAGAATGAACACATAGTGCTTGAAGTTCTGAGACACGTCTACCTGAAGTGATAGCAACCAGAAAAAGTGTCTTCCAAGAAAGAAATTTTAAAGGACACGATGCTGCCGGTTCAAAGAGAGGCAAAATTAAGGAGGCTAAAACTAAATTGAGATCCCAAGGGAGGGGAGGATCTCTAACTGGGGGTCTAAGAAGAGATGTTCCTTTCATAATGGCTTTGCAGAGCTTGTGAGACATTATGCTAGAATTAAACATACCAATATGAAAATTAGAAATCGCAGCTAGTTGTAGTCTAATGGTAGAGGAAGCCGCACCAGACTGAAAAAGCTGTGTTAGAAATTCAAGAATTTAATGGATTGGGGCTGAGAAAGGATCCAAATTTCTAGATTCTGCCCAGTAAGAAAACCGTTTCCATTTACTAGCATACGTTTTCCTCATAGTAGACTTATGTGAGGAAACAATAATATCACGGACTGCTGGGGAAATATTGGAAAGCCTGGCTAAGGTTGGAAGTGGAGTAACCAAGCTGTGAGCTGGAGAATTTGAAGGGATTGGTGCAACCCGCCTGATTGGTGAATCAGCAGATCTGGAACTGGGTCCAGAATCCATGGTTGATCCAGAAGGTGGAGGTGTAGGAATGGGAACCATATTTGTCGAGGCCAATATGGGGCAATGAGGATCATTTTGCAACCCAACAATTTTGCTTTCTGTATGAGTCTTGGAATTAGGGAAAAAGGGGGAAAGCGTAAAGAAGTCCCTGAGGCCAGTCGTGGACTAGAGCATCTCTGGGTATATGACCTGGAAGAGGAAGTAGGGAGAAGTAGCTGCTGCATTTGTTGTTGAGAGGAGTGGCAAATAGGTCACAGCAAGGCTGTCCCCATTTGCGGAAGATAAGATCCGCAACTTCCTGATTCAGGGACCACTCGTGAGGCATGAGGATAGCTCTGCTGAGCCTGTCTACTATAACGTTGGATTTCCCAGGGATGTGCATTGCTATCAGAAAACGTTGGGAGGAAATTGCCCATTGCCACAGTCCGAGTGCTTCTCGACATAGGGGGTAACATCTGGTCCCTCCCTGTTTGTTGATGTACCACACCACTGACATGTTGTCCGATTGGATTGCAATGGTCCCGGAAGGAAGAGAGTCTTGAAGGGCTTGCAGCGCTAGGAGAACCGCTCTCATTTCTAGGACATTGATATGCAGATGGTACTCATGAGGTTGCCAAGTGCCTTGGACTGTTCTGCCTAGATAATGCCCCCCCCCACCCTATCAGGGAGGCGTCCGTGGTCACTGTGGCTACCGGAGAGGGCTGTATGAAGGGTCTGCCCTGAATTACTAGTGGGGAGACCATCCACCACCAAAGGTGCCTTTTGCATGTTTCTGTGATCAAGATCATGTGAGACATGGGTAATTCCTGGAAAGACCACTGTGTGAAAAGAAGCCACTGAAGGATTCTCATGTGGAAACGAGCTAATGGGACAAGAAGAATTGCAGCTGCCATGGAGCCTAGGGCTTGGAGGACATGCCTGACTTGAACCCTTTTGCTCTGCATTAGAATTAACACTTGTTGACGAATAGTAGAAACTCTTTCCTGTGGTAATCTTGCAAACATTTCTTTTGTGTTTAATTCTGCTCCTATGTATGTGATAGACTGACAGGGCAACAAGGCAGATTTTTCGAAATTTACTGTAATGCCTAGTTGAGTGCATGATGTGATTGTATAATCCCGTGCCTCTAAGAGTTGACGCCTGGTGGTAGCAGTCAGGAGCCGGTCGTCTAGATAGGGAAACACCTGGAATCCTTGACGCCTCAGGTGAGCTGTGACTTCTGCCGTACACTTGGTGAACACCCTGGGGGCTGAGGTGAGACCAAAGGGCAGAGCGCTGAACTGGTAATGACTGGCCCCTACCTGGAAGCGAAGAAATCTCCTGGAGCATCTGTCCATCTTGATATGGTAGTACGCGTCCTGAAGATCTATGGAGCACATCCAATTGTCCTGACCCAGAAAAGGGAAAATGGACTGCAGTGTCACCATCTGGAACTTTTCTTTTTATACAGATTTGTTCAATCTGCTGAGATTTAGTATTGGTCTCCAGTCCCCTGTCTTTTTTGATACTAAAAAGAGTCTTGAGTAAAGTTCTGGATCCTAGCTGGTCTGCTGGGACTTCTTGAATGGCTCTTTTTTCTAGCAGTCTTGAAACTTCTGTGACTGCTTGATCCCTTAGATTGGGTGGGACATCTGGGATGGGCTTTTTTGATTCTTTGGGGGATTGATGGAAGGGAATTTTGTAACCTCCAGATATGATGGATAGTACCCATCTGTCTCTTCTTATATTTTGCCAGGCTTTTGGGTACAGTGAAAGTCTTCCCCCGACTGCCTCCAGAGGTGAGCAGCCGGGCAACACTTCAGGGATGCTGGAAGGGTTTGGCAGAGAAAGTTTCTCTGTCAATCTGGTTTTGTGGTCCCCCTCTGCCATGAGGACAACGTCTGTTATTGTTGTTTCCCCCTCTGCCTCTGGGGGAAAAATCACCACGTTTGTCAGGTAAGGGTCCCTGGGATTTTCGGAACCACATCTTTCCACTCTTCTGACCCTTGGGATAAGGTCTGGAAGGAGTGGAAAAATGGACTCCCACGGCAGAAGGAGTCTTGCCTTCCTGTTCACACCTGGTCAAAGTGTCTTTCACCTGAGGCCCAAAGAGAAAAGAGCCATCAAAGGGAGTATTGGTGAAGGATGTTCGAAAGGGTTCCGCAAACTGACACAGCCGCATCCAAGCATGTCTCCTGAGAGACACACCTGTACCTGCAGCTCTGCTTGCTCCATCGGCTGCATAGGAAATCAGCCTCATGGAGGAGTTAACTATGGAATTAAGAGTCGCAAGCTGAGAAGCTACTTTGGCTGGTGCTCCCTTAGCTGTAGGATCTTGAAGGGTATCTCCAAGCTCTTTCAGGAGATCCCTTTGAAGACGTGTAAAATGGCATAGATAATTCAGGGACCTCATAGAAAAGGTCGCTGAAGCAAACATTCGCTTCCCATATCTGTCCATCGTCTGAGGCTCTTTGTTCGGAGGATGAAAGAAGAAGAGGTCTCTGCTAACTCTTTTTTAGTGGCTGCTGCTACCACCATGGCATCAGCGGGCACACCTTTTGAGAGGAATTGCTTGTCCTGGGGGGCTGTAATGAATTTATTTGGTCTCCTTGGAGTAGATTCCACAGAATCTGAAGCTGACCAAGCCTTTTGAGCCACTACAGACATGAGTGGATCGAAAGGAGGAGATACCCAGGAGGTGGAAGGTTGGGAACCGACTGTGTCCAGGTATACAGACTTGTTCTTGGTAGGTGCTAGGGAAGTCCAGTCCCTCCTCTGCCTAAGCATTTCAAGGATGTCTGAAAAGGAAACATCTTCAGAGGGAGACCTTGGGGACCCTTCTGATTCATCCATGTCTGTATCTGAAGTGACAGACTCAGGGGAGTCTAAGTGTTTCCTCTTGCACTTCTTCTTCCAGGGAGGGTCCTCCGAGTGATCAGGGGAGGCTTCGGAAGAAGAGGGATAACCCAATGGGGTGTCCTGGGGCATAGGTTCCCTACGCTTGGGGTCTGGAGGAGGCATAGAGGTTGGCACAGACACCACGGGGGAGGAGCCGATGGAGCTGGCAGTAGAGCTGTCTCGGGGGACAGCACATTCTGCATGACCTCGAAGGTGTCCCGACCTCTAGGCGGAGAAAGCTCCAGAGAAACAGGGGTCTTTCTCCGTGTCGAGGGTGACGGCTCCGAGGCCGATGTTGGAGCCGATCTCACCTGTGCCGAAGCTCCGAGGGGGAGAACAGGGTCGGACAAGGGTCCGATGCCACTTGCCCCCTTGGTGCCCAGATCCCTCGATAGAAGGTAAAATCGAGGTAATTGGAGCCGACGTCGGAACCGATGGAGAAATGATTGGAGCCGACGGTTCTACTGCCTGCAGGTCCATTGTCTCCGGCTCCGAGCTAAAAGTAGTCAGAAGAGGAATAGAAATAGAGGCGGTTGGAGCCGATACCTGTTAAGGTGGGCTGGACAGAATTTTTGCCAGTGCCTGTGACTTAAGCAACCTACCTACTGCTTTCTCCACATTATGATCCAATAATCTAGAGGATCGAGAGGAGTGGGAAGAATGATGGCTACGTTCACTCTGTAATAAAGGTGACTGTTTTGCTGAGTGGATGGCCTCCAAGGATGGCAACCTCGGTCTCTTATGGCTCCAAGACTGCTCCGAAATAACAGATGGAGCCGACGGTGGAGTTGTCTTGTCAGTGCCAGCCAGTACCGACATACTTGGTTGGTCAGGTAAAGGAGTCTGCTCCGAAGGTGGAGCCGATGGCTTGATAGACTTAGGGGATTTCACTGGCTATGAACTTTTAGCTGGAGAATCCTGAGGCTTCAATAATCCCAGAAGGATTAATTTGTTTTTGTGGTCCTGCAGGACCCGTGGACAAAAAGCATGACATATAGAACAGGAGTCCTGCAGGTGAACAGCACCCAAACAATAAACACAACTAGTGTGCCCATCTGTCAGAGACATTTTCTGACAGCATGAGTTACACTTTTTGAAGCCAGATACCTTAGAATCTTTAGACATTATAGTAACAACAACACACAACAAATAATGAAAGTATACTATAAAAACAAGAACAAATAGAGTTTTTTTTTTTTTTTTTTTTTTTTACAGTCAAAGAATAGAAGGAAAGCCTCTAACTTCAACGGCTATCCTGTGGGGGGGGGACTCTCTAATTTAAATGAGTTCAAGGGAACAGAAGACCTAAGAGTTATGGAGCGACGGCCAACAAAGCTAAAATACACAGAAATGCAAAAAAGGGATAAAGGAATATTATCTATTTACTAAAAGACAATTACTTGACAAACATTCAAGAAAAAAAGTAACAATATATAATATCAAAAAGATTATACAAGCCTGAGCCAGTAAGGAAGCAACCTCGCAGCTAAAGTGGCAAACGAGATCTGGGTAGCTGACATTGGGCATTCTGGGATAAGGGGTAGCCTCGAGCCAGTAAACAGCTCTCGAGCTATAGAAGATGGCTGAGTCAGAGCTGAGGATCGGCTCCGAACCCAAACAGCAAGAACGAAGGCAAGATAGACAACTTAACATTGTACATTGTGGGATCACAAGGAGCAGACCTTAGGTGGAATCAGAAACATTTTAGACCGGTGTCCGAGCCTATACCACAGCACATAGCCTTTGAGGAAGATTCTTTATCTCAGAGTGAGTAGTCCATCTTCTAATTCGAGAGGAAGTTCCAGAGAATATTCCCTTCTCCTGTGACGAATACAGAAGTCCGTGTTATGAGCTGTTCACTGAGGACTGTTCCTGTTGCTAAATTCAGTCCAGATTGTTATGTTATGAAATCCGGTCATATCTCAAGACCATTTAGCAGATACTTGGCAACTTGGACATGAACATTGTGTTTGTTTCTAATGTCTATAATAATGTATGTGTAACTCTAATGTTGTTTTACTAAGAGCAATCTTTTTAAGAAGCAGAATGTAGATCAATGTTGTATGTATCTTTAAGAAGCTGTCCAAGGGCTTGCAATAATGTATAAATACTGAGCATGTGTGAGGTTGACTGCCATTTTGTAGTAAGATGTTGAGATGTAAGCATGTATGTATGTAAGGTCTGTCTGTTAATCATTTTGTTTACATTTTATGATGCTGCTATCCATCCTGATGTGTTTTGATGTATTAAAGCTTCTAAACGAAATACCCCGCGTGCTTGCCATCTGTGTTAGAGAGGGATGAACTGCAGGTACCTTACATACTCCCATACTGTTAACCAGCTCAAAAAGAACTGAAGAAAAGAGTGACTTGGGTGGCAAGCCCTTCAGAGCTTTCCTGATGCTGAACAACGTTCCTCTTGTGGACTTTCAGTGATCAAAGGTCAGCTATCACTGTTCCATTGCTGAGTAGATAAGTTCTCTTAGAGGAATAAAAAAACTTTCACTTTTTTCTTTTATGACAGCAAGTTAACTTTTTTCCTTGTGAAATTAACAATTTTATGTGGCGGAGAAAAAGTGTTTATGTCAAAGACTTTAGTAACTTTTTAACAGAAGTGTTGCTTTTTTACTTGTGTAGGAAGAAGTTGTTAAAATTAACAGCCAAGGTTGTCCTTTTCATTCTTCCTCACTGATGGGTTACAGATCCAATCCTTGGATCCGATTCAGACTCATTTTCTTGATTTTAGATCCCAATCTTGAGTTCCTCCCTCTTCCCATAATGCACTACACCACCTCTAATTCCCTAGATCCTGTTTGCCACCAGAAGCAATAAGACAGAAGATTCCAATAATCTAGAGCTGTAAAGACTTTAGTTCTTTTTGTTTCTTTTATCCAGTTTATTTAGTTTGTTCAGTTTTTTCTCTCTCTTAAAATTCTTAGCTGTGGTTAATTTTTCATTGTTTTGGTGTATTTTTAGTCGCTAACTAATTTCTTCTATGATTGAGTCTCAGAGCTTGTGTTTTTTTGGTTGTGGAGTTTCCAGCTTGATTTTTTTTTTCTGTGTCTCTCTGGTGTGGGGAAGCTTTCTGCCTCTTGGCGGTAATTCCTCTGTCCCTTTCTAACTGAAAAGGCAATTTCTTCCTTGTCTCTGTGGTGGCCTTCCAGTCTGGTGCTTCAGTCATTTTTTCCACCTTGCATTCTGTGGCTACAGGACAGTGGCTCAGGCAGGCAGCAAAGTATTTCTGGGTGGAGATGGGTGTGAAGAATTACTGCCATCTCCGTTTGATTCCTTGATGACTGGTCTTACTGAAATGCATGAGAGTTCTTGTCTTGGTGTTATGCCATGCATAAGCTGCATGTTGTGGTGCATCTCTTATGCCCAGTTTACTTTTAGATCTGTTCATCTAGTTCATCTATAAAAAAAGGATGTTTATTTCTAACTGCTTTTCTGATGAAGCATTGAAGCATTTTCGAAGGGTGTGAAAGTTCTTATCTCTGTGATTTGTTTTGTAAGCCTTTTATATAATAAACTAAGGGGAAATTTGTGGTTACACTCTGCCTTAGTTGACTGGCTGGATTTCCTTTGTGATAGTTTTCTAGCAAACCCCTCAATAGCCATGCAGCTTTCTAAATTTATCACTGTTGAGTTTAGAAGAGTGATATTTAAAATATGCTTTTTAAATTATGTCCCTTATTTCCCGGATTTCTGGCACTGTGACATTGGCAGGTATGATGGGCAGCTGCCAAGCAGTTCTACTTGACTGACAGTCAGTCACATGCAGCTGCGAAGCAGTTGCAGTTGTCTGACAGTCAGTCACGTGATCTTGATAACAACTGGTGTAATCTCTTCAGAGATTTCCTACTGCTCCTGCTGGTTTAGTTTTCAGGTTTCTGTGGGGCGAGATCATTGGATCGTCATGACCACACCTCCCAACTGTTCAGGTTTTTACAGAATGTCCAGAATTTTCCCTCATAGCGTTGGTCTGCTCCTCTTAATATTATTGGTGGATAAGTGAAGATTCTATTCTTTGTATAATGACAGGCATTTGAGAATCAGATGTCATATTTTTTTAAATGCGTATTAATTCAAGACAGTTTATTCTAGCAACATTCTAAGTTTATAGAGTAATATTTTTATTTCGTCCAGATTTTTTTGTGCTAAAAGGTTGAGTACTATGGTTGGGATGTCGGAGTGACTCACTTTTCTGCTCTTCAGCATCTCAGCAATGGTTTCTTTAGGTGCTCAATCCCCCCCCCCTTTTTTTTTTTTTAAATAAAATGAATAACAGGGCAGACAAGAATAGGAACCACCACACAGGACTTTTCAGATCCCACATCCTAGGTCTCTGGATCTGACGGACTGGAGCTCTTCTTGAGAGGTATAAACCTCCCAACTGCCTTCTGAGATCAGAAGCCCTACCTCTCAAATTCAGATCCGGACCCGCTGAGCAAATGGTGCTGTCTTTGGATCTGAGAATCTTGGACCCTATGTGTGGAGGTTGCCCAGAATCAGCTGAGCTGCTCCCGGATCTGGGGGCTTCAGTTCTGGATCTTTTTGGACATATGTTTCCTCCCCTCAATTCTGAGGTTCTTGGTTCTGATGTGTATCATATCATCCAGAGAGAGAGTTGGCATGTCTTTGAATCCAATACCTTTAGATCCAGAGTTGTTGTCGGAGCTTGGGTGTGTTTGAATCTGAGACATCCCTCTGATCTGGTAATTTCATTTGTCTGACAGTTGGCTTAGAGGATTAAGGAGTGCTTAACAAACTGTCTCGTTTGGTACAGAGGTGCAAGGTTTGATTCTCTCTGTCTCTCAACCTGCATTGCCCAGGTGTGTAACTTTGAACAGTTAAATTAACCAGATCAGTGCTCCTCAAAAAGAAAAAATATATATATCAACAACTAAATTTAAAACATATCTTGTTGTTCTATCTGTTTTTTTTGGCTCATACAACAACATTTTAAACCTGTTTTTTGCCCATCTTAAAGGTTTTGTGTCCAGATTTCTTGAGCTGAGAAGTTCAGGATTTGGCTCACTGTCTTTCCTTTCTGGAAGCATGGTGGCTGATTTGGAGAGTCTATGCTGTAAGCTCTATAGGCATGGATTGGGTGCTGTCTTCCCTATAATCTCTGAGTGAGGTTGATTCCCTTTTTTCCGTGTGCCTGGGCATCTTCAGCTGACATGGAGTTCAGAACTGTCCACCTTATTATGACTCCAGAGGATTGCTCCCTGAAACTGGTTCTGCTTTTATGACCCATTTTACAGGTTTGCCTCAGAGATTTGCAGCTGTTCCTAGTGTGCAGACTCCTACTCTCTCCACCGTGGGTTCTGTTTTACTTTTCCTAGAGCAACTACCAAGGATCTAATCTACCCTTTTTCTCCTAAAGGCCTGTGGTTTGACACAGTGAGAGATATCTTCTCTCTCTCGCTCCCTTTTTGTTTTTCAGGGACCAGGACTTGTTTCAAACTAAAGTAACCATTCTTACATCAGTGGTGTTCCAGGACAGATTTTCCCATTTGGAGTGCATGAGCACAGGAAAGCATTCCGTTCTTCCTTTGCACCTCTCATGCAGGAGTGATGGATTCTGCATTCTTCTTTGGTGGTGTTCCCTTCCCTTGCCCCCCATCCAGAATGCATCATGTTTTGCTGGATGTTACAATAGCGACCTGTCTCATAGTATGAGAGTGATGCTTAACCCCTGCTTGTCCTTCCTTCCCTCATGAGTTCCCCATAGATATGCCCACTCTAAATTGTATTACTGCCCACACTTTTCTCTAGTCCATAGGAGATTATATAATAACACTTCCACACTATCATAAGTTCATGTCTATGGATTATCCAAATGTCTTCAAAACACCTGATCTGAATATTAACTTAAGAGACATGTGCACACTGCTGTACTATCTCTTGGACCTCAAGACTTTCTTCGTCTTCATTTTTGAGATCCATTATTTATTTCTTTAATTCTTCCTTTGACTCTGATTCTTAGCAAGATGTGAAGAAGTTCTCTCCTCAACCATCTACTGCACTGCCTCTTTTTCAAATACCTTGATGCCTTTCATCCCTTATATATGGGAAGACAGCTTTGAATGGGTTAGACCTGACTCCACTGTCTTCAGTACAGTCTGACTCAATGCTATGGTACTTCGGGTAGGTCCTTAAAACGTTTTTGTTTAATGCCCCCGGCCCCTTTAATGACTCCTCCCTTTTTGGTGCATCAGCGAATTATCTACTTTTTTGCAACTAATACAACTAAGGATCAAAACCATAAATGCCATCGGAATTGAAACCTTTCATCTTTCATCCATGTACTTCCAGCAAGATTTTAGAAATATGTAATTAGAAAGAAGGACTTCATGAAAATAGGTCCCCTAGATTCTCTTTTCTCTATATATCCCATCAGTATCCTGATGCACCTTACGGGCCGCCCACCTCTCAAAATTTGGAGGAATCTTGTCTCCTCTTCAACTAGATGCCTGGGCTAATTTCACAGATAATTCTTGCGGCAGCAAAATAGGTTGCAACATCCCTCTCCCATTTTTATCTGTAACAAAAAAAAAAAAAAAGAAAGAGAAAAACACATGGCTCCTGAGATCTATCTAATTATTGTAGATCTCTATATAAACTGTCTAAAGTCTGGATGATTTACAATGCAGTCCATCCTGTCTCCCCTGCACAAAGCTTGACCAAGGTATCCATATGCCTCTAAGCCGCACAATATCAGCTTAAAATAGACGGGCATTCTGGGTCATAAAGAGCTACACTCTATCCTTTCCATTTACCTCCTTTGCCACACAGTGGCCCTGGGGACCTTTCTTAATGTCAAGTGGTTGAGTTATTTATTAGACTTCCTAACCTCAGGACTTATGGTAGGACAAACTGTTTCCTTATTTTCCCTATTAACCACAGCTTTCCATCCAATTCTCCCTACTATGATAGGGATGTATTTGAAGTGGAGGATGGTCTATCCTTATGCCCCCCTCCCCCCACACACACACACAGATAGACTAAAGGGCTTGTCACTTCCCCAGTCATGACAGTGGTCCCTTTAACATTGCAAGGAGGTTTTTGTAGTGCATATTCTTTACTCTGAATCCCAGTGAGGCATAGGAGTTTAGTTATCATATAAGGAGAAGGAAGAGGTTAGGTTTTAGAGCAGGTACGTAACTAGGAAGAGTTGAGATTATTTTTCAGTATTTGTTTGAAGGTGGTGGTGCTGCCTGTGTTTCTTATTGAAGGTGGAAGTGAGTTCCATAGTTTGATTGTGAAGGAACAACTTTTTATTTGATGTTGTCAATTTTCATTCAGTCCTCAACTAATAGGTTTGGCTGTGATCCCTCGAATCCAACTTGGCTGTTGCAAAAGTTTGTTGCAACTGTCGAGCTTCTCCCTTACCTATAATGCACCAACTCTATTTACCTCTGATCCCGTTTGCCACTTGACAGCAAAAGACATGATGACTGAATCCTTTCAAGCTAAGTGCAATTTTTTGTCAAAAAGCTTCGATCTGATGCTGTTAGTTTTCATTCTTCCTCAATGCATCGCCTGTTATTCTAGCTCATGGCCACAAACAAACTCTCAAGGTCTTTCACTACCTATAATGCACCACCCCTAACATCCATCGGATCTCATTTGCCTCTTTAGAGTTCAGACATGGTCACCTTCAGCTCTCAAGTTTTCTGTGAAAGATAAGTTATTTCTTTTTTTTTCTTTATAACTTTAAGGAATTACTATTTCTTCAATTTTTATCTGAAGTTGAGTTTATCAACTTTTCTCCTTTACTTCTTCAAAAAATCTCCTTCCCTTTACATTTTGAACTGTTTTATAACTACTAATACAGAAAATCTGAAATGGAATAAAATTCCAAACTTTTTTTGTCTTTTACCAGACGTCCTCCATTATTGTGACAATTTATTTTATAGTTTTTTTTTCCGGTTTGGTGTCAGTGTTTTATTATTATCAGTATTTCTTTTATATACATTTATTGCAGTTCTTTAATTTCCATTGCTACAACCTTGGTTATATTGTTTAGGGCTACAGTTTTTATCATGAGATTCTGAGGACAGGAAAGAATAAACTGATTTTAAAGGCTTTACTGCCATCTTCTTTTTTCCAAAGCCATTGCTGGGGCTCAACCCCACCATGCAAAATGTAAGGACCTGTCAAAAGATCTAGTTTCTCAGCTTCTATAGTCCCCGCTTCTTCAAAACCAAAAAAGAAGAACAAAAACTGCATCCGAAGCTATGTCCAATCTGACCATCATTGGATCTGACCAAACAGTTTTTCAGAACTTAAACAAAAGAAGAAATAAATTAATGTTGAAAGGTTTGCTGCTAACTACCTTTTTCTCAGAACATTGCTGGAGTTCGATATTCAAGAACCCGTCAAAAGGTCCAAGTATTCACATTCTTTGGCTTCATCTTCATTCTAAACAAAACCAAAAAAAAAAGAGAGAGTCTTAGAGTTCAGATCCAGCCACCTCTGTTCCAACATCTGTAAGATCTGCTCCCGATCTTAAATCCTCCTTGGATCTGACAGGTTTGACTCCTATCATTGGATCCTAATTTTTTTCGGATCTGACAGACATAATTTTTATCTTCAGACAATAATTATGAATCCAAAGTCTCCTAGGTCTCATTTCGGAGCTTAAGTTCTCCTCAGATTAGAAAGGTCTGCTGTTACGCCTGCATTAGATCCTAAGCCTTCAGATCCAGCAGACGTACGTCTTATTACAGAGACATGGAATGATTTTGGATCCAAGCTCTCTGGATCCAAAGCATTTTGACCTTCCTTTGGAACCTAAGCTTTCGGATCTGACAGACAGAAGTTTGACTCCAGAGAAACTAGGACTTTTTTTTTCAAATCCAAAGCTCCTAGGGTCCTCCTTGGATCCTATTTCTCCTTGGATTTGACAGGTTTTGGTTGATGTCCTTCATGTTTCACTGTTGCAGTCATTACATTTGGGTTATCTGCTTGCAGTAGCCCTCAGTCGGCCTGATTAACAAAGTCTTGGGTCCTGTGTCGGTTGCTGTCCCTTCTTCCATGACGTCAGGTCGTCAGGGGTATAAAACATGCAGCCGACGCCATTACATCAGTCTTTCTTCTGATTTTTCTGATTCTTCTGCTGATCTGGATTTGCCCTTATCTACTTATGAGGATTCTAATGCAGAGGACTCTATTCCCTCTGCTTCCCTTCCAGAGGATTTTTCTTTTGGTGAAACTTTACATACTCTAAGGGAGCATTTCCACTGGGAAAGCCAGGATTTTTCTGATTCAAAAAAGAGGCTTAGGGATTTCTTACTCCTGCCTCAGCATAGGCCTTTAGCTAGTCCTCCTTTACTAGACTTTGTTGATGATGCTTTTTTGGAATCTAGTTTGGCACTTGATTCTTTGCCTCCTGCTCCCAGAAAACCTGACAGATATTACAGGGTTCTTGATTCTCACAAGTACCTTTTTAAAAATACTATTGCGGATCCAGAGACTATTTCATAGGGACCCAAGGGCATTAAGGCTTCTACTGCTATAAATCCTACCCCTTCTGATAGAGACTCCAGGGCGTAGGATAGATGGGGTAAGAAGGTTTACACTTCTGCAAACTTGGCCATTAGGGCTTTAAACTGCCAGTTTCATATGTTAAAGTATCAGCAACATGTTATTGGATTGCTTAAACAGAAAATGATGTTGATTCCTGTCTGTGCAGAAAATAAAGAATTGCAGGATTTAATGCATTCTGCTGAACAGGTTGGAAAACATACTTTGCAATGTGGATATGATTCATTAGATGCCTCTTGCAGGGCTGCTGTTACTGGGTCTGTGCTCAGAAGGCATGCTTGGCTTAAGGAGCAATCTTTGCCTGATCATGTTAAAGCTAAATTGTTGGATGCTCCCTTAAATCAGGACTGCCTGTTTGGCAACAAGGATGAGGAAGTTCTTAAAAAGATGGAAGATAAAGCTAAATCTATGCAAACTGTTAAAGATTTCTTACAAGTTCAGCCTCCTAGATGTAGTAGGCACTGGCCCTCTAAGAATTGTCCTTTCCAGCCCCTTCCAGGTTTTCTCAAGCCAAACCCAGACACAGCAGAAACCCCAGGTTTCAGTCCCAGGGTACACACAAGACTAAGCAGTGGGGGGTTTCCACACCCAAATCAGGGAGTAGTAAGACTCTCCCCTGTGGAAAACTGTCTCAATGACTTGCTTTTAAAACGTCCAAGCACTTCCCAGCTGAATGCTCCTTTAGGCGGAAAGACTGGTCTGCAGGCCCAAAACTGGGAACTCATTACCCAGGACAAATGGGTTTTAAATATAGTGTCCCAAGGGTATAGATTTCACTTCCACACCTTACCAACACCAAGCAGTTGGCCAGATCTATCCCCAAATCAGTGGGCAGAGGCCCAAAATTAAGTACTCTCTCTCTTAAGCATGGGGGCTATTCAATTGGTACCAGAAGAGGAAAAGGGACAAGGTTTCTATTCGAGAGTTTTCCTGGTACCCAGAAAAGTCAATACATGGCGTCCTATCCTGGACCTTTCTATTCTAAACACTTTTCTGGTGATTCCAAAATTCAAAATGCTGACTCTTCACCAGCTGCTTCCTATGCTAGTCAAGGATGCATGGTTGGCAACACTAGACTTAAAAGAAGTATACCTACACATCCCTATCAGGGAGTCTTGCAGAAGATACCTACGCTTCAAAGCAGGCTATATGCACTATCAGTTCTCTGCACTGCCCTTTGGCTTATCTACTGTGCCCAGGGTATTCACAAAGTGCCTAGCCCCAGTCATTGCATTTTGCAGGCAAACATACCTGGACGATTGTCTAATTCAGGCAGAAAGCAGGGACATTCTTTTGAATCATCTGGCCTTTGTTCAAAGGGTACTGACTTGTCTGGGGTTCACCATAAATGAAAAGAAATCCCACCTGGTAGCCTGTCAACAAATTATATTTCTGGGAGCAAGCTTGAATACAACTTCCCAGATGGCTTTCCTCACACCAGAGAAACGGATTCATTTGACAACTTACTTCAAACAAGTGGCCACAAAAACCCAGCTATCTGCAAGGCAAATACTGCAAGCCTTGGGGTTCATGGCCTCATGCTTTCTTCTAATTCCATATGCAAGACTGCATATGAGGAAACTACAATGGTATCTCAAAAGCCTATGGTGTCAACATTCACAGGATCTAGAAGCAAGGATTCCTATCATACCTTGCCTACGCCTAGAGTTCCTTTGGTGGGCAGAGGCCTGCCACCAAAACAGGGGACTACCATTCACATTACCCCCTGCCGCCCAAATCTTAACAGACGCATCAGGCTATGCATGGGGGGGCTCACCTGGCAGGGAAGTGCATTTGGGGCAAATGGAACCCAAGTCAAATGCACCTGCACATAAATCAAAAGGAAATGTTAGTTATACAGAATGCTCTGACAGCCTTCAAGGACAACTAATGGTAAAGACTGACAACACCACTGTCATGTGGTACATAAACAAGCAGGGGGATACACATTCTTACCCCGTCTGCAGACTAGCCATGGCATTGTAGAATACAGCCTTGAGTTTCCAAGTGAATCTACAAGCTCAGTTCCTGCCAGGAAAACTAAATACACTGGCAGACGGACTAAGCAGAAACCTCATGAACCCACACAAGTGGAAACTGGAACCAAGGATTTTCAACATGTTGACAAGCAAATGGGGAGCCCAGATATAGACCTGTTTGCCTTCCCCAGAACCATCAACTGGACAAATTTTACACAAGGATTCCCCACAAGCTAGCTGGGAAAGTGGATGCTCTATCCTTCAGCTGGAAAAACCTATCAGTTTATGCCTTTCTTCCTCTTCCTCTGCTGTCTAAGGTACTACTAAAGATGAAACAGGACAAGCCAAGGATGATTCTAATTGCACCAGACTGGCCTTGCCAACACTGGTACTCACTCTTGCTCAGTGCGTCACGCTTGGCTCCATGGCATCTGCCTCAGACTCCTTCCCTGTTGTCTCAGCAGGAGAAACAGATTCTGCACCCTCAGCTGCAAACCCTGAACCTAGCAGCCTGGCTAATTACCTAATTTCTCCTTTACCATCCCTCAGTAAATCAGTAATGGATATCATTTTAGAGGCAAGGAGGCCTAGTACTAGAAAATCTTATGCTGCAAAATGGAAAAGATTCTGTGCCTGGAACCAATCTCAAGGAATGAACGCAGCATTGCCCAATTTACCTCAGATTCTACAATACTTGACTGAGATGCTTCATAAAGGTTGTCTTTTTCCTCCATCAAAATTCATGCTTCAGCCATTTCAGCTCATTATAGCACAGAGCCTCCCCTCTTCTCTCACCCACTGCTCAAGCAGTTCCTCAGAGGGGCCAAAATGTAAGGCCACCCAGGTGAGCTCCAACTACAGCCTGGGATCTTAACTTTGTCTTGCAGAAACTCACTCTTCCTCCTTTTCGAGCCAGCTGCTACTGCAGATTTAAAATTTATTTCCTGGAAAACAGCTTTCCTTTTAGCAATCACTTCTGCAAGAAGGGTATCTGAATTACAGGCCCTTATGGTAGTGGAACCTTTCATCATGTTTCACGCAGACAGGGTATCCCTCATTACCAATCCCTTCTTCAGGCCCAAGGTGGTATCCAGTGTGGCTCTTAATCAGTCCATTCATTTGCCTACCTTCTTTCCTAACCCACAGAACAAAGGGGATTGATACTGCACTCTTTAGATGTGCACAGACAGCTTAGATTCTACTTGGACAGGACTAAACCTCAAAGGAAATCTGAACTGCTGGTGGCATTTGCTGCAGAGACAGAGGGGAAAGCTATTTCAAAACAAACCATTTCAAAATGGATAGGCCATTGCATTCATTTCTGCTATAAGCACCATGGAAAATCTATCCCACAGGGCATCAGACCCCAATCAACCAGGGCTGCATCTACCTCTACAGCCTTTCTCAGGGGTGTCCCTACTAGGGACATCCTAGAAGCTGCTACCTGGAGTTCAGTACATACTTTCACCAAGCATTATCATTTGCCAATTTTCTCTAAATCCAGAGCTGGTTTTGTCACTGCAGTCTTGCAGGGCCTTATAGCTGGTCCTAATTTTATTTAAATTCCTCCTCCCAACCTTAGCTTTGGGAATCTACCCAAATGTAATGACTGCAACAGTGAAACACGAAGAACATAGTACAGTTGTGTACACTTACCATAAATGTAGATGTTCGAGTGTATTCACTGTTGCAGTTCTGGTTACCCTCCCTCCAGCCCCCTTTCTTCTTTTGGCTATACCTCTACTCTCCCTTACTATGCTCTAAAAGCTTTTTGGTGTATTTGCTTTTTTGTTGGAGGTATATCCTTGTATTTGTAGATTTAATTGCTTCCCATTAGGGGGCCCCTGACATCTGGGGCAAGAAAAACTGATGTAATGGCGTTGGCTGCATGTTTTATACCCCTGACGACCTGACGTCATGGAAGAAAGGACAGCAACTGACGCAGGACCCAAGACTTTGTTAATCAGGCCGACTGAGGGCTACTGCAAGCAGATAACCCAAATGTAATGACTGCAACAGTGAATACACTCGAACATCTACATTTTATGGTAAGTGTACACAACTGTACTTTACTTCTACATCAGATCCCAAGTCTTGGATCCAACAGACACAAGTCTTATTCCAGAGAATTTTAAAGATTTTAGATCTAAGCTCTTCCAATCCAAAGCCTTTAGAACCTCCTTCACATCCTAAGCCTTCAGCTCTGACAGATGAATTTTAACTCCAGAGAAAAACAAGAAAGACTTTGAGTCCAAAGCTCTAGTGATTTTTTGGGCTCTAAGTCCCCCTTGGATCTGACAGGTTTGCTATTACTTCTTCATCAGATCCTAAGCCTTCGGGTCTGAGTCTGACAGACAAGTTTTATTCCACAGAATTTGAAAGATTTCACATCCAAACTCTTGGGATGTAAAAACCTTTAGAAAGTCCTGCAGATCCTAACTCCTACTCGGATCCAATGGGCTTGGTTCCTGTGGTGATTAGTTCCCTTCCTTCCAATTTTCCCTTCCTGCTCAATTTTTTTTTCTGGATGTGGATAAGATGATGTGAAATTTTCTGTGGCTGAAATCCAGATGGGGATCTTACCAGTTCTGCCCTGTCATGGATTTGTGAGTGTGTTTGCTAATAAAGGTACTCTCATTCACTCTTTAGATATATCTGATCTTACCTTTCCTTTTTAGATACTCTCGGATTAGAGTGGGTTTGGAACACAGGAACTAAGAGTTTTATGGTTTGGTCCCGACCTTTTAACTTCCTTCCTTGAAAGCTCCAGTTCTGAGTAACGGGGGAGTTTTTCCTTGGTTATGTCATGTTTTTCTTACATGGTACCTAGGACCTATGTTTGGATCCTAACCACTTGTACTACCTACACAGCCATTTGCTCTTAAAGTACCTGCTAAAAGGCTACAAACAGATTTGAATAAAGGACAATCTAATTCTCTTTCTAGAACCAAAATTGCTTACGCTAATCCTCAGTAGTCTCTCTCAGGCTGCCGTATGCATGATATCCTATTTGTCCATGAGGTTTTTCTGGAGTACTGCAGAAGGCATCTCTAGGGCTGCAGGTTCAGAAATTTCCATCAGGAGACATGCCTGGATGAGCCTCTGTAATTTTGTGCCATCTTTCAAGTCATCTCTCGTAAGTGCTACCTTTGACAATTCCCTTTGGTTTGGACCCACAGGTAAAGATGTAAAAACCCTATGTGCCATGGGTGCCCCCTTTTCAATCCCTTTAACATTTTTTTCCTAGTAATTAATTGAAAGGTCTAGGTATGTGTTACAGGAAGTCTCAGGGTCCCTTATAGGACACAAGTGAAGATAGTTATCCCCAAGGCACAGGAGAGAGTGATAATAGCTAAAAGCCACCCAGTGGCAGAGGACTCCCGCAATTCTGAGAGTCTGGAGATACTTCTTTTGTTAGACTCTGCCAGTGCTCCTGAAAGGAGACCTCAGTGCCATCCTCTGCAGACAGTCAGGAATCTCTTATCTCTACATCAGGAAGCATGACTAATCATAAAGAAGGACGCTTCCTTGCAGACAATCTTTTGCTGAGATTATATCATTCCCTTTTTCTTTTCACCCCCATTACCCAAGAACCAGCTTAGAGTCATCTGAAAGTTCCCTGTAGACCAGTAGTATCCATAACTGACTCAAGATCCTTCTAGTGCCTGAATAAAATAGGATACTGGTGATTGATTTTATGTGTCAGTGTGCTGAACAATTCTGCTCAGCACACAAAGTCCTAATTAGTCTTGGTTCAGTCCAATTTTCCTCTTCTGAGACAGTCATCTGGATGAGATTGAGACCTTCAGGATTAGTACTATCACATACAATGAACAGATGATCCAGGAAGTACTTACAATTTAGGCTGTGAGCCAGCCATTACCAGTTCAGAGTCCAACCTTTTGGCCTAACCACAGCCCTCAGGGTGTTTACCAACTGTATCGCAGTACTGGCATCTCACTTAACTTTATAAGGATTCCACATGTTTCCATTTTGAGATGACGGGCTCATTCCTGCTTTGACCAAGCTTTTACTAGTGCAAATTTGAGATCAAGTGCAGTAGACTTGTTCACAATATGGGATATCCATCAATAACACGAAGTCACAATTCTAACCGACCTACACGTTAGAGTTTGTAGGAACAATTTTTCAACACTGTGTCTATCCTAGCATCTCTACCCCTTTACAGGGTACAGACAATAGCTCAGGAAATATTTGGTAGTACCAGAATATCAGCAGTCATTGTCAATGGCAATAGTCATGCTACGAACACAGTGGTAAACTGTCTCTCAACCTATGTCGATAAAGATAACAATAACTCAGGTAAGCAAAGACTTTCTTTCCGAGTGGATGCAGTCATAAAAACTGTGCTAGCTAGTCATTTCTTATTTCTCCACCCAAGGCCACAGTGACCATGGATGCTTCCCAGGTTGGATGGAGTGGACAATTCATGGGGAATACAGTCCAGGGCTTTTGGTCCCCCAAGGACGCCAACTTACATTTACTGAAGGTGTGGCAATGGGCAATTTTCTAACATCTACTTTGTAATTGTAGCCCATTTTGTGAGGAAGTTGAACGTAATAGCTGTCAACTTGAGCAGGTCCATCCTACTTCCTCACGACTTGTGTCTCAGCAACAAAGTGACGGACATGGTTTGTTTGTTTGTTCATTTATTTATTTGTTTTGTTTGTTTATTCATTCACTTATTATGAAGACAGTTTTTCATTCTGTACCCAGAGTACAGACTTGGGGCAAATGAAAATGCATATTTAAATGGAAGAAACAGTTTATGGAAACTAAACATGTACAACAACAATAAGGTAGAAGACTATAAAACGTAATAGGCACTTACAATGCATCTTAATAAAGATTACTTAAGAAAGCAGCCACGTTGAAGAACAAGTCATCCTCACTGTATCTTACTGACCTCGACTAAAATGGTTCCCCTTCCTTTGACGTCTTTTTTTCTGTACTCCCCTTCGATTTTAGATCTGTCTACAGAACGTCTGTCTCACCTGATAGGCATGATTCATCCACACATCTCTAGGCTAAAACTGACTGCATGTTTTTTTTATTACATTAATAGCCAGGCAACCTATGCTTTCTTTTTCATCCGTTCATTCTGTTAACTTCCCATAACAACTCCATATGAGGAATCTACAGAAATTTACGGAGAAGATTTTTTTTAATTTGTTGTGTAGAGCAGTATCAGGCTGAACCTTTCACAGATCCCAAAACATTCTGTCCTTGAATTTCCAGCCATTTTATTTTAAGAAGGTGCTAGTTTATTAAATGTCTAACTTCTACTCACAACCTTTTTTGAATTTCTATGTAGATTTTCAGAATTCTTCTCTGGCTTCATCTAAACATTCCAAAGCATTTTTTAATATTTTTCTTCTACTTAGACCTCCTTACAAAGATTCCGTACCACCATGGGATATACAGTTGGTACGGCAAACTTTGACACAGTCTTCTTTTCATACTACAGCCAAATGTAATCTAAAATTCTTTACTCAGAACTCTATCCTTTTAGTTGCATTTACTTCCATTGGATAATTTCAGAACTTTAAGCATTATATTCTAAGTCCCCATCTTGTTTTTCCATGTGGATAGGGACACTTCACATACCGATACTTCCTCTCTATTGAGGGCAGTGTCAGAATCCAGCATTAACCAACCAAATTAACCTGCCATTATGTTTTCGCAGACTTTCCAAATAGAGTGTATGCTGTATTTACTAGATGTTTATAGATAATGGCATTTCTACCTGCACAAAACTAAAAACTTAGGAAGACAGATCTTTTCTTGGCTTCCTTGATACATCACAAAATGGGCAAATTGGTCACAAACATTAACTATAACCAAGCGGTTGAGGGATTATATTTTGTTTTTCTCCACTAAATTGAATTTCCCCCTAACAAAGCAATACAGGCTCTTTCAACTACACCTATGACCACTTCTACTATATTCCATTCTAGACTATGCATGGAGTCTAGTAATGGGACAGCTACTTTGTCAGATCTTAATACCTTTAATCATTAAATACCTTTATCATTCATTACAAATTGGAGCCGGTCTCGAGAGAAAGAGAGACCTTTGCCTCAACCATACTCAGTAGTATCCTTCGTTAAAATCCACCCATGAATTTAGATAGCTGGGTCTCTGTCCCATACGTTGCAGAAGAATGAAAATTGCCAACATCAGTTAAAGAAATTACGAACTTACCATAACGTTCCATTTGTTTTATTCATTTTCATTCTTCCCCACCCTCCATCCTCCTCCGTTTATTACAAGTGAATTCTGGAGAAATGAAATTCTTGGGGCACCACATGTCCCATGTGTTGAACTCTAATTATAACAATTATTTATGCTCTTCATCTCAAGCTGCAAATGAGCTTGAGGGATGTTAGGGATGGTGCATTATGGGTAGTGATGGAGCTCGAGAGTTTGTTGGTGGCCATGAGCTAGAATAATGACAGAATCAGATCTGAGTATCTGATCTGAACCCATAGTTTGAAGAAGAATGAAAATGGAAACACAGATGGAACATTATGGTAAGTACATGACTTCTTTTCTTTTTCTTCTTCTAAACTTTAAAACAGTTAAATCTTATCTCCCTTATTCATTGCCTATTAGATCATTTTCTCTCACTTTTGATACATTTTTATACTCTAAATACTATTGTTAGTATTCCTGTACACTTTTCTACATGTAATATATAGATCTGATCTTGTTAATCTTCGTTCATTGCTTACTGATGGGTAATCCCGGCCAATATCAAGCTCGCGTCAGCCAAAAACTCTCAAGCCAAGGTCCTACCCAGAATGCTCTGCTTCCTGTTACCTTAGATCTCGTTAGCCTTGTTGCTGAAAAAACGTGTCCAGCCACTCTCTCAGCTGTGTCTACTTTTTGACAGTTTATATATTGTTATTACTCTAAAATTTTCTCAAAAGTTTATTCTAATATTTTCCTACCCTATCGCACACTTCAGACTCTTTCCCTTTATTACCCTCTTTTCTTACCTTGTAGTAATTCTCCATTACCATCGTTGGTAATCCTTCCTTTTCTCCTTTACCCATTTCTTGGGTATCCGTTATTCTTCCTTTTGCTACAGTGCTTCTTCTCCACAACAGCTATGTCGGATAAGAAAATTGCTGTTGGTTTCAAGCAGTGCAAGGATTGCGGCCATAAGTTACCGCTTTCCGATGGCCATGACTTATGTGTCTACTGTCTTAATGTCTCTCACTTGACTGTAGATCCTTTGTGTGGGATCTGTAAAAACTTCTATACCAGGACTCTCAACGAGAGGAAGACTAAGTTAATTTTGAAAGGTCTCCTCAAGTCTCCATTTCTCTGAGGCTATTTCTGGGTCGGTGGGCTCACCCCTCCTGTTAAACCCTGCAAGAGGCATTCTTCCTCTTCTTTATCAAAGTCATTCCCTTCTTCTCCCTCTGGAGATCATAGGGAGCTGACTCACAAGAAGGGGAAATTGATTACTACTTTGGCGCTGCCACCTGTGACCCTGTTGGCTCCAGGCTCGTCACTGCCCCAAATGATCCTGACTACAGCCATGTCCCCTTTATCAATATCGGCACCAGAGTTCCCGGTGCAGACAACTATGGTTCTAACAGTTCTGTCGCAACCCCTAATGGCACTGTCAATACAGGTTCAGTCCCCTTCTGCACCGTTGGTACAGTCACCTTCAGCTCCAAGTATGACTCTTCTGTACTCCACGGCGCATACTTTTTCTGCCCCGACATGTACTTCGGTGCAGTCCTTCTTGGCACCATCCTTATCGCCGGTGCAGACACTTTCCACTACGGCACCGTACCCTTCGGGGCAGACCTTTTCTTTTACAGTGCAGACACTTTCAACTACCATGGGGCTGACATCTTCGGCGCAGATGTTTTCCACACTGAAAATGAAAATAAAGAGAAGCAACGAAGTCACTAAATGTAACTCTGGTCAAAGTAGAACAAAATCACAGGACCGAAACAAGAGTTGCAAACCACGATGTTCACAAAACCAATGTCACAGAAAATCCAATCTAGAATATCATAGAAAATCCAATCCAGAATGTGGCAAAACAGTTTATTGGGATCCAGGAAAAATTAGCGCTTTCACGTAGGAACTGTCTACGCTTCATCAGATTACAAGTAAAAACAAGATGAGATGTTCATTAAATACATCTCTAGGCAGGAAAATTAATCTCCATAGTAACTAAGCATATCTAATTAATAGCAATGAAACAGTATTGCAAGTTAAAAACATTGTTTCTTAAAGTTTACATATATAAATAAATGAAATGTTGTTAAAAACATTTTACAAATTCAAATTCATGTAGACATTTAGATATTTAAAATGCCGTACGCTAAAAAGTCCGTACGGTAAAAGTCTATTTTCATAAAACAGCTAGTGTAGCAAGTTCGTTTGTGTAAGGGTTAGGTATTACCAAATAAATACTTGACATCTATGCAGATTATTGCACTATATTTTCAAAAATAAAAACAATATAAACCAAGTTCATATAGGCATTTAGACATTTAAAATGCCGTACGCTAAAAAGTCCGTACGGTAAAAGTCTGTTTTCATAAAGCAGCTAATGTTTGCAAGTTCGTTTGTGTAAGGCTTAGATGTTACCAAATAAATGCATGACATCTATATAGATTATTGCACTATACTTTCAAAAACAAAAGCAAATATATAACAATAAAATTGTGGTGACAGAACGAAATACGGGACTTAAATACAAACTAAAGTACAAAGCTGAATCCCTTTGTATGAACATGCCAATCAAAAGCGTCATTCTAAAAGTATTATCCAGAATGATTGTATGTTATCTGAACCATATATTCTATCAGCTCTTAGGTAAGGAATAGAGTGTATATATTAAGCGAAAAGGATATTCTTTGTAGTGATTTCATCTAATATTCCAAGTAATGTATTTTATATTGGGAAGGATGAGTGTATAACAAAAGTGTAACAAAAGTGTAACAAAAGTATATGTATTAAAAATGTGTCCAAAAGATACAGAAGTATATATAAAAAATACAAAAATACAAAAAATATATGCAAAAAGCATATGTATATACATGTGTATAACTTGAATGTATTGTGCAAAGAGTATGTATGTGCAAACTTAACATAAGCATCTAGGCTCATTTATATCCATTGATTTACTGTGATATGGGCCAGCTGAAGACAGCTACATCTAATGAAGGAAGAGGAGTAAATGAATCATATGGAATATAAAATATAGAATATACTATAAACAATAAATCATAAGGTGTAGTAGTTGGCATAGATAGGGGAGTTTATCAGGATTTCTGTATACGTATAGGTTTAATAGAAAGAGCATGGTTTAAACCAGGAGGTCGGTGGGCTGCCAACTTCAGAATCCAATTGAGTTCTATGATGGACAAATTGTTGTGATGGTCACCCCCTCTCGGATTTCTACTCACTATTTGTAGTTCCCTGAAACAGAAATTATGTGTAAGAAACTCCTGAATATGTTTTGCTAAAGCATTTGTCTCAGCACCTTTATTTATATCATATAAATGATTGTATATCCTTTCTTGTAATTTCCTTTTCGTTAAACCTACATAAAATGCTTGACACAATACACAATTAGCAAGATATATCAAATTCACTGTATCACATGTAGCATGAAAATTGGGTATAAATATAAAGTTGTTATTGGGATGTCGATATAGCTGGATCTTGGTAATGTGTTGGCATCTATTGCAATGGTTGCAAGCATAAGTCCCTGGTTCCAAATTCACATCACTGGTGAAGTTTCTGGAAATGTGAGAGTCATTGCATAAAATTTGCTTCAAATTCTGACTGTTTTTATAAAGAAAACTAGGTTTATCCCCTACCAATTTTTTAGTCTGACTATCCATAGTAAGAATGTTCCAGTTACGCAAGAAAATTTCCCTTAGATAAATAACATACAATCATTCTGGATAATACTTTTAGAATGACGCTTTTGATTGGCATGTTCATACAAAGGGGGGCCAAAAACATCAGGCCTCCAAGGAGAGCACCAATTCCGGGATGGGGCCTTAATTATGTCTTGGAGAAACTCACACTGCCTCATTTTGAGCCAGCCTCAACAGCTGATATAAAATTCTTATCCTGGAAAACAGCTCTGCTCCTAGCAATAACCTCTGCAAGACGAGTCTCAGAGTTACAAGCACTCATGGCTGTGGAACCTTTTTCATTTTTCATCCAGACAGGGTTTCTCTGAGGACAAACCCAACATTTATGCCTAAGGTGGTGTCCAGTGTGGCCCTCAACCAAACCATTCACTTGCCTACCTTTTATCCAAACCCACAGAACAAGGGTGAGAAAATTCTGCATTCATTGGACATACACAGGCAGCTACGCTTCTACTTGGACAGAACTAAAGCTTTCAGAAAGACTGAGCAACTTTTAATGTCATATGCTGCAGGATCGCAAGGAAAGGCAATCTCAAAACAGACTATTTCTAAATGGGTAGCCCATTGCATCCATTTCTGCTATTCTCAGCATGGCAAATCAGTGCCTAAGGGCATTAGACCTCATTCTACCAGAGCAGCAGCCACTTCAGCAGCCTTCCTCAGAGGAGTGCCAACCAAAGACATCTTAGAGGCTGCAACTTGGAGTTCAGTGCACACTTTTACAAAGCACTACCACTTACCTCTTTACTCTAAATCCAGAGCAGGCTTTGCCACTGCAGTTCTGCAGGGCCTCATAGCCTCTCCTAATCCTATTTAGCCCAGCCACCCATCCTCAGCTTTGGGATTCAACCCAAGAGTAATGACTGCAACAGTGAAACACGATGAACATAGTACAGTTGTGTACCTACCATAAATGTAGATGTTCGAATGTATTCACTGTTGCAGTCCAGGTTACCCTCCCACCGTCCCCCTTTCTTTTGCTGGGGTTTATCTGTACTTCTCTATTCTATACAACCTAAGTGGTGTATTTGCTTGTAGACGAAGGAAATGTTTCTTTACTGCATGTATGTTTATTGGCATTATATATTTAGCCTACCCTTTTGGGGGCACCTAACATCTGGGGCAAGAAAAACTGAAGAAAATGGCATTGGCTGCATCTTTTATACCCCTGGCGCACTGACGACAGGGAAGAGGCGACAGCAACCGATGCCGGACCAGGACTTTCGAATTCAGGCCGACTGCGGGTAGCCTGCCAGCAGGATAACCCAAGAGTAATGACTGCAACAGTGAATACACTCGAACATCTACATTTATGGTAGGTACACAACCTCCCCATTCAAGGAAAATCCCCGATGTTCCACCCAGTCAGAGAGAACAAATGGCAATTTAAATACAAAAGCTGCTAGAAAAGAGTCATCCAAGAGGTTCCCCCTAGACCAGATAGAATTTGAAACTTACTCAAGATTATTTTTAGTGCCAAATAAAACTGGGAACTGGAAGCCAATTTTTGGATCTCAGCAACTTAAACAAGTCCATTCGAAAAACTAAGTTCTAGATGGTCATATTTCAGTCCATTCTTCCATTTTTGGAAAAGGACGACTGGATATGCTAGATAGACCTTCAGGATGCGTACTATCACATAAAACTGAACAGGTGTTCCAGAAGGTTCTTATGCTTCCGGCTGGGAGCCAGTCATTACCAGTTCAAAGTTCTGCCTTTTGGTCTCTGCACGGCCCCCAAGGTGTTCTCCAAGTGTATGGCAGTACTAGCAGCTCACTTGAGACTGCAAGGATTCCTGGTGTTTCCATATCTAGATGGCTAACTCATTTCCACCCTGACCATGCATCAGTTCTTAATGACAAGAGGAAAGGTTATCCAGACACGTGTGTTTTTTTCTAGGTATAACCATAAATTATGAAAAATCTCATTTAAAACCAACTCAAAAAAAAAAGAAGTTATGTTCTTACTAAAACATTCCATCTGTGTTGTCTATTTTCATTCTTCTCCACCTGACCTTGGATCTGACTCGGCCAGTTTCCAAGCTGAAGATTCAAAGCTTGAGCTCCGCCTCTCTCTCCTATAATGCCTCATTCCCCACAGAGTACCTCAGATTGAGTTTGCCCGTAACATATGTATAGGATATCAATATACCCGTATCTATAAATTATGATAAGCTCACAAGGCAGGACAGAAAAAGAGAGAGAAGAGTATTTCAGGAGCTCAAAAAAGAAATGTGGTTCCTCCAGGTCTTATAGAATTTTTGGACAGGGGGAAGGAGGGTGGGAGAGTGGAAGAAGTATGAAAATAGACAACACAGATGGAACGTTATGGTAAGACTATAACTCCTTTATCTGATGTCAATTTTCATTCATTCCTCCACCTGTGGGACAAAGTCCCCAGCTACAGAAACCTAGGGTGGCCCTCATGGAAGGATATTCTGTAGCACCTCAGAGCCAAAGGCAGCCCTATTTCTGGAAGTAATGTCTAATTTATAATGTATAATAAATGTATGGGAACTTGACCAGGAGGCACCAGCACAAATAATATCAATTGACTTAACACAGAAAGCATGAGAAGTCACCATGGATCTTGTAGTATGGGCTTTGACAGGTCCAGGCAAAGGAATACCTTTCAAAGAATAAATGAAGGAAATGCAATCTCTTAGCCATTTGGCCAAGGTCGGTTTGGCAACTTCTGCCCCTTTTCTAACATCTGAAAAAGATATGAACAATTAATCAGATTTCCTGAAAGATTTGGTCCTGTCCAGATAAAAATGCAATTGCCTATGGACATCCAGAAGATGTAGCATGTATTCTCCTTTGTTTAGAAATTTGGGAAAGAAAATTAGTAGGTTGACAGACTGACTGATATTGTTTTCAGAAGAAACTTTCGGTAAAAAGAATGGATTGGTCCAAAGAGATACTCTGTCTTTTCGAAAATTAAATAAGGAAGTTTAGAGGAGTTCTGGAACTTTCTCTGCTTTAGTAATGGCTACTAAAAAGACAGTCTTCCAAGACAGAAGCTTCAAATCCACTTCAGCTGCCGGTTCAAAAGGAGGAAGCACTAATGCCTGTAATATCCAAGTCAGGTCCCAAGGAGGTGTAGGGTCCTTGATTGGAGGATGAAGCAAAAAGTTACCTCTGAGGAAGCCCTTACATAGTTTTCACAATGCTAGAGAGGCAGAATTTTCTCCAACATGAAATTTTGAAATAGCTGCCAATTAAACTTTAACAGTGGAATCATTGGCTCCATTTTGAAAAAGAAAGGCCAGAAAATCCAGTACTACTGGGACAGGAGCTTTAAAGGGGTCAGTAAACTTATGCTGAGCCCAAATGGAGAATTTCTTCCATTTGCTCTTGTAGATCTTTCCATTTGATCCTTTGTGGGAAAAAATCCAAATTTTTTTGGACTGGGGATGAAAGCCTGGAATGTCTAGCCATCATTGGAACTGGAGAAACCATTTGGTCAGGTTTAGGCATTGAAGATCTGGGTGAATTTGCCCTGAGGGATGGGACAGTAGATCTGGCAGAGGTTCCAGTGTCCAAGGAGGGCAAATCATGTGAGACCAAAGGAGGGTGAACCAGACTCGGTGAGGACAAAAGGGGGTAATGAGAATTACTTTGCTCTTCAACTGATGTGCTTTTTGAAGAAATTTGGGAATCAGAGGTAACAAGAAAATGCATAAAGTAGACCAGGGGGTCAAGCATGGACTGGATCATCTCTTGGTGACTGTCCCTGAGGGAGGATCAAGGCAAAGAACCTGCTGCATTTGTTGTTGAGGGGGGATGCAAAGAGATTGCAGCAAGGCTGACCCCATTTGAGGAAGATCATGTTTGCCACTGACTGATTTAGAGACCACTGGTGAGGCAGCAGTAAAACTCTACTGAGCCTGACTGCTAGAATGTTGGACTCCCACAGAATGCGTGTTGTAGTTAGAAAGCAGTTGAAAGAGATCACTTGTTGCCAAACTCTAACTGCTTCTCAACATAGTGGATAGGATCTGCTTCTTCCTTGCTTGTTGATGTATCACACTATGGACATATTGTCCTTCTAGTGCTTGCAGCTCTAGAAGAACTGCTCTCATCTCTAGGATGTTGATATGCAAATTGGTGTCCTGAGAAGTCCACGTGCCTTGGACAGTCAGTCCCAGAAAATGCCCTCCCCCACCCTATCTGGGAGGTATCCCTGGACAGCATGGCATTTGGTGGAGGGAGAACAAAGTGATGGCCATGGATGAATTCCGAGGAGTGGAGCCAACACAGGATAGACTCCTTGCATGTGTGTGATAGCCTGATCAGATGATTCAGTGTAACTGGACTGACAGTGTCCACTGTAGTATTTGTATGTGTAACCGTGCGGTAGGTAATAGGGTTATTGTGGCACTCATCAAGCCCAATGCCCTGAACACCAATTTTGCTGGAGGATTGGGCCTTGCTAGAATATGGGAGACATGGTGTCTGAGGGTCGACATTCTGTCTGTCGGTAGGTAAGCCATGGTTTTGGTCATGTCTAAACGTGCCCCGATAAAGTCCATCAGTTGAACCGGCAGCAGTTGTGACTTTTGCTTGTTGACTGTTATACCTAGAATGGGAGCAAGCCATAACAGGAAGTCTTTGGCTTGAATGAGTAGATGCCTGGTCAAAGCAGTTAAGAGCCAGTTGTCCAGATAACGAAAGACATGGAATCCCTGCAGTCTGAGATGAGCTGCAGCTACTGCCATACATTTAATAAACACCCTGGGGGGCAGTGGTGAGACCAAATGGCAGCACCCGAAACTGTAAATGACTGGCCTCCAGCCTGAAACAAAGATACCGTCTGGGGTGCCTGTTCATCCTGATATGATATTATGTGTCTTTCAGGTCTGTCGAGGACATCCAGTCATCCATCTTCAGAAAAGGTAGGATGGATTGGATATGACCATCCTGAACTTTTCAGTTCTTCACCTTCTTGTTCAGAAATTTTAGGTCCAAAATTGGCCTTAGATCCCGTCTTTTTTTGGTACTAAAAAGAACCTTGAGTAAATGCCCGATCCAAACTGATTGGGAGGGACCTGCTGGATTACTCTTTTTTGAAGCAGCTTTGTAATTTGTACCACTGTTGCCTCCCTTTGATTGGGTTGTACATCTGGGAAGTGATTATTTGGTTTGGGAAGAGTTAAAAAGGGAACAGAGTATCCCCTGGATATGATCCTTTACACCAGTCATTTGTGATGGCTATTCAGGCTTCTAGGTGCAAGGATAAGCACTCGTCCCTGACTGCCTCCAGACTAGGGCAACCAGTCAACCCTTCAGGGGTGCTGAAAGGGCCTGTCCAAAAAGGAATTTTGAGACCCTTGATTTCGCAGAGCCCCTGTGCATTGTGGACAACATCCAGCACTATAACTGTTTCCCCCCTGTCTCTAGAGGAAAAGTCTCCTTGAGCCTCCTGAAAAGGATCTTGAAATTTCCTGAACCCTTTTTACCCCCATGCTGATTCCTGGAGAAGGATCTTTGTGGTGTAGAAAACTGGATTCTGAAGCAGACAAGGTCTTAACATCCTTCTTGCTCTAGGAGAGTGTGTCTTGTACTGTGGGGGCCAAACAATGCTGAACCATCAAAAGGTGCATTGACAAATGATGCCTTGAAGGTTTCCACAAAGTCAAACAACCTCATTCAGGTGTGACGCCCAATGGCAATGCCTGAAACGGCTGCCTTTGAGGTGCCTTCCACAGCAAGGGAAATTAACCTCATGGATGAATTGGATATTGATTGAAGAGTGACCATTCTGGAGGAGAAAGTTTTGTGCTCCTCATCAGACATGGACTTTGGGACTGAACTAGAAAGTGCCTTGATCAAGTCCCTTTGTAGCCTGGTAAAGTGGGATGAATAGTTTTAACACTTGCAAGGCAAAGGTAGACAAAGTGTAAACTCTTTCCAAACCTGTCCAAATCCCAAGAACTCCCTGCTAGGGGGATGGATAGCAGAGCTTTCCTGAGCTAGCTACTTCTTGGTGGCTGCCACAACAACCTTGGCATCTACCGGGATCCTGCTAGTCCAGAACACCCTGTCTAATGGAGCAGTAAGTATCTTGTTGGACGCTTGGGTATGGGTTCTACAGTGTCCGGGTCCTTCATGCCCCGGAAGAAACTTAGTGAATAAGAGGATCTGCTGGGAGGAGGGGACACCCAGGAAGTAGCTGTGCTCATGCTGAAAGCCTCCAAAAGCACCATCGCCTCTGGGTTAGGGTTTTGGGAGGACCATCTACCCTTCTGATGGAGAATCTCTAAGATGCCCACAAAAGACACATCATCATGTGGAGATCTAGGGGGACCCCTCCTGTTCCTCGAAGTCAGTGTCAGTTGTGACAGATTTTTTTGAGGGTGGTATCGGAAGAAATCTGGTGTTTCACAGTAGGGGAAGCATTGAAGGCTTTCAAGCACAGGCTGTCCCAGTGGTAGATGAGAGGTCTGAGGCACAGACTTCTTGGAGGTAGGGATTGTGTCTGACGGAGGGAGAACAGGGAGTTCCCTAGGATGGGACAGGACCATCTCCACCACCTCAAAAGTAGATCGACTTCAAAGACCCGAGAGCTGCCATTCTGGAGCTAAAGCTGTAGGAGCAGACTTCTCTGGAGCCCCTGCAATCCTCCACTCTGAGGGGTGAGTTGGAGCTGAGCTATTGAACACCAAGGCTTTGAGGGGAAGTGACAGCTCTTAAAATTTCCGAGTTGAAGTGACGCCCCAGATCTGATATCTGAGCTTCATCTCTGAGATGCACTGGGCCCTGCTGCTGTCTGAACCGAGCATGTTAGGGAGGCGGTCGGACTGGAAGTAATAACCACTACCAGATCCGACATCTTGGTTCTCCGGGCCATCGGATCCAACAACACCAAAGCAGGAGGTCGGATCAGAGAAAAAACACTGGACAGAATGGAGAATGTCAGCTGGCAAAACCCCCATCTAGATATGTACCTTTAGAAATTTCCTCATCAGTCTATCCACCTCATGTTTGGATAAGCTCCAGGATGACCTGACGGAGGAGGATGCCGAAGGTGGCCTGGACACTTTTCTATGGGAGGTCTGTGAGCAGGGAGACTTCCAGCCAGAGACACTCAGCTCCAAGGCAGCAATGGGAGCATGGGTAGCCAAAGGGAAGGAACCCAGGATAGTTGGCTCTGAAGGCCTTGGATCTGATGTTTTAGGCACCTTTTTAGAGTCTCAGAAGAAGCCCTTTCAGGGGAATGCTGTATCTGGTCCCTGGTCTCCTTCTTCTTAAAAGGGGTTTGAGCCCCTGAAGTAGATGGTTGAGCAGGAGCAGCATAAGAAGGATGCAACCCCTTAAGCACCTGTGCTTTAAACCCCTCATAAACTGAGCAAGAACTGTCTAAATGAACTGGGCCTAAATAATAGAAGCACTCCCTGTGGGCATTAGATAATGAAATCTTGTGCCCACAGGAAGTGCACCTTTCGAAACACAAAGGTTTTTCAGCAATGACAAACCCAAACAGACAGAGACCTGTAAAAACAACAGAGAAAGAAGAAAAGGAGCAGGAGGACCAGACTGCATGGAAGAAACACGTAGGAAAGGAAAGTACAAGCTGCTACTTTTTTTTTTTTTTTTTTTTTTTTTTTTTTAATTTTAAACCAAAAAACTAGAAGGGGGAAGAGAGAGAATAAAATAAGAATCAGAAATAGGAACGGTTAAAAGCTGACTTACGAAAAAATATCCACTAACCAACTGGAAGGAGCTCTAGCAATGCAACATTGCTGCTTTTCGTATGAGCAGCAAACAAGATCTGAGGTAATCTGGGGGAATGAGGCATTATGGAAGGAGCTCGAACTTCGAATCTTCAGCTTGGAAAGTGTCCGAGTCAGATTTCAGGTCAGATCTAGAACCCACAGTTGGAAGAATGAATGAAAATTGGCAACATCAGATCATAGAGCTTATAGGAGCACTTCTCAATACAAAGTTGACCATAGCCTCACTTCCCTTACCAAGAGTTCAGACAATAAGATTACAAGTAAAACAGATAGTTCACAGTACCAGGATTGCATCCCACTTGGTTTTTCAAGGTCTGGGATCAATGGCTGCAGTGATAACACTAGTACCAATGGCCAGATTTTATATGAGAATTCTTCAATGGATGCTTTCCTCACAGTGGTCAATATTTCAGAATCCCATATCCACTCCGATACGAATCACCAACATATGCAAGAGAGATCTCAAGTGGTGGATACAGTCAGACCAAGTTCTACCAGGCCGTTTGTTCATTCCCCCTCAACCCAAGGCCATAGTGACTATGGATGATTCCCAGCTGTGGTGGTGGGCAATACCTGGGAAATACAGTCCAAGATGAATGGTCCCCCAAGGAGACCAGTTTGCATATCAGTGTTCTAGAGATGAGAGCAGTGCTTTTAGTGTTGCAGGCCTTCCAAGATACTCTCCCCTTAGGGGCAATTACAATACAAACAGACAAAATGTCAGTAGCTTGGTACATCAACAAGCAAGGAGGGACCAAGTCCTAACCCTTGTGTTGAGAAGCTGTCAGAGTGTGGCAGTGGGCAATCTCATCCAACTGCTTTCTCACTACAGTGCACATTCCTGGGAAATTCAGTGTGATAGCAGACAAACTGAGCAGGTGCATTCTTTTACCCACCAATGGTCCCTCAACAAGAATGTGCCGGAAATGATTTTCCATCAGTGGGGTCAGCCTTGCTGCGATCTTTTTGCCTCTACCCTAAACAACAAATGCAGCATCTACTTTGCCCAACTCCCCCCCCCCCCCAGGGGAATCACAAAGGGATGCTCTACTTCATGATTGACTCTCGGTCTACTTTATGTCTACTCACCAGTCCCATTGATTCCCAAATGCCTACAGAAAGCTGCTATATTGAAGAGCAAAGTAATCCTCATTGCACCTTACTGACCTCAACAGATTTGGTTCCACTTCCTTTGGCCTCACGTGCGTCACCAACCTTGGATTCTGGATCCGAATCCAGAATTCCTGTCTCATCTGACAAGCATGATATAACATATCTCAAGCTGACAGCTTGGCTTCTCCAATTCCATTGATAGCCAGACAACCTATGCTGTCTTCTTCTGTCCAAAGCATATTGATCTAATGTTGTCAGTCTTAATTTTATCTTTGACATATGGGTTTGGTTCAGATATCGGACCTGACTCGGCCTTTACTACAGCTTGCACAGGCCAAAAACTCTCGAGCTTCATCCCTACCCATAAACCCTTTCTCCCACTTATCTCAGATCTCGTTTGCCATTTCTCCAGACTGACACTTTCTCGGAACAACTTCATTTCTTGTGTTCTACCTTTCTGTGTATGTACATTAGTGTACCTTTACTACCTTTTTGATCCTTCCCATACACTTAAGTGTATCGTCGCTATCATTGTTGATAGTTCCCCCTTTCCTTTGAGTGTTCTTTTCTGCTCTCTCCATACACTTCATTGTAAATGAAACTGTCATTGTTGACAGCCCCCTTTTCCCTTTTCCTATCTTTCTTAATTCCCCTTTCCAAAAAAAGAAAAAGAAAGATTTTCTTCTTCTAGTGTCTACTTCTGTCTTTTGTAAAGAAGTGCGGTGTTTGTTCCTTTATCCTCTCTGTCATTATGGCTGATAAATCCAAAGGCCCCACTGGTTTTAAAAAATGCAAAAGTGTGGCCAAAAAATTTCCATTTCAGACTCGCATCTTTTATGTTTCTATTGTTTAGGTGCCATACATCTTCAAGAGGACTGTAGTTTTTGCCACAGCTTTAGCTGCAGAGCTCTCACAGAGAGGAAGAATAAATTAATCTTGAGGGGTTTAATTATGTCAGCATTTGGGGAACTCATATTTGCTGATAAGAGTAAAACTGATATTTCTTCCCCTCCCTCTTCGTCATCTTTATAAGAGACCAAAAAGAGGATCTTGTCGATACCATCATTCCCCTTTGAATCAGCTCATAAGAAGCATAAAATCATTGGCTCCACAAAGTATGTCAGATCGGTGCCAGAAAAGAAGTCATCAGTACCAACAACTGTTACGGCTCCCAAGACCTTCACAAAATCTTTGGTACAACAGAAGATTCAGATTTCGACTCAGGAAAAACACCTCTGCACCTCCTTTTTGATGCTAACTGTCTCAGAACAGACAGTTCAACAGCTTGATTTGCCAAGAGTGGTTTATTCACTATCTAGTAATCCCTTTGCTGGAGAATTGACCAAGGTCTTTTTACAAAGACCTAAATCACCTTCCCAGGCCTCTATCCGTTCCACCATAAGTCTCACTGAGATTGATGTGGAGAGACTAGAGAATAAAATTCTGTGGGTGAGAGGACTTACAGGACTCCCCTCAGCTCAGATCCCTTTTGGTCTTGGAACTGATTCAGCTTTTACTCCTTCAACTACTCCACCTCTGACCTCCTCTGAGGTTTTAGAAGATATCAGCTCCGAGCTGTCCAGTGTCAACTGTATCAGTTCTGGAGATATCTTTCCCTTCAGAACCAGCTATTTCCCTGAGTTCTTTGGCTGTGCCGGATCTGCAGACTTCCTGGAGCCGTATCTGTCCTGTTGGTTTTGAGAAGCTGGGGTTGACTCCAATTTTTTTTGGAGCTGTCCCTGCACCCTGGAGCTTTGTCACGGTACAGTTCAGCCCCGGTTTCTGTCATGGGCTATCTTGTCAGAGCAGAGAGTGACCATGATTCCAAGACAATCACTGTCAGTTCTCGGCTCCCTTCCCTCTTTGGGAGGGGACCAACCTTCAAGGCAATGGAGAGGGCTTTGTCCACAGAGGTCACTCAGTTGGGCCCTTCCTCCTCAGAGCAAATCCCATCTTTACACCCCCTTATTTGACTTCTCTCTCCACTGGGGCAGCAAGTACCAAATCTGCAGGACTCACACATTCAGATTCTGTCCTCTTCTGATACCTCCCCAGACTATCCCCCTGAGGAGGTTCCTCAGAAGGAAAAAGTGTAAGAAGAAGCATTTAGATTCCCCACAGGAATCATTCACAGAAGACACCGATTTTGATGAGGGGGAGGGTCCCCAAGGTCACCCCCTGATGATGCCTTGATGTTTTGAAACAGAGGGGTGACTGGAAGTCCCAAAATCCTTCCTCGGAGGAGTCAGTGTACCTGCAGGCTTTCAGTACCCACCTGTCTACTTCTTGGGTGACTCCGCCTGCTAATGAACTCATTCAGTTGATCTCACAGTGGGCATGAAAGGCACCAGACTTCATTGAATCTATCCCCAAGAGACCAGACAAAATTTTATCCACCCCAGATGACAAGCAATTCTGAGCCAAAGGTCTACTGGTAGATGTCATGGTCATAGCGGCCGCCACCAGAAAAGAACATGGTGAGGAGAGTTCCTCTATCCATTCTCCCAGTAGAGAGTCTCTGGCAATGGATAGGTTTGCAAAGTGGGTTTACGCTTAATCACCCTTCGCCTTGAGGTCTTTGAATTTCCTGGCACATTTTACCAGACTCCAAAGAGATCTGATCAAGGAGTTGTCGGATACACCCACAGAAGCTGTTACTGAGGGAGTCCAACACAAGGTTGCTTCCCATTTGGCCACCCTGGAGTGTGTGTCAAATTTGTCCATGAGGCTCATTGTGCATGCAGCCAAAGGAACTACCCGAGTGGTGGGTTCAGGCATAACTTTATGGAGACATGCCTGGATACACCTTTATGACTTTGTGGAACCATTTAAGTCTTCATTTGTCAATGCTCCCTTTGACGGATCATCTCTTTTTGCCCCAAAAGTTAGAGAGATATTATCCAGGTGTGGAAAGGATGGTAAAACCCTTTCTGCAGTATGTGTACATTTTTCCACTTCCCAAAGATCCTTTTCCAGGAATCAGAGGAGCAGTGGAAATATGTGGTTCATGAAATCCCAGGGGCCTTTCCAAGACACACTTGGTATCAGTTCTCCAAGGGGCAGAGGGGGGAACTAGAATGAAAGATGCCATCCACACGGCAGAGGTAGTCTGCAGAATCAGGGCTTTAGGGGCTCCATCCCAGGTAAGCCCTTTCAGTATTCCTGAAAGGAAGCCCAATTGTCTTCCTCTGGAGTCAGTTGGGAGATGTTTCTCCTTGCACAAAAATGGCTGGCTAAATATAATTCTTTTGTGCAATGGATCATATCCAGAGGTTATACCATACCCTTTTCCAACCCTCCCTGATTTTCCACCAAGTCAGAGGGAACCAGCAGTTCTAGAAATTTAAAAGCTGGTAGACAAAAGAGTCCTCCAAGAAGTTTCACCAGATCAGAGAGGATCCAGAATTTACTCAAGATTCTTTTTAGTGCCAAAAAAGACGGGACTGGAGACCAATTTTGGATCTCAGCATGTTGAAGAAATCATTTTGACAAACAAAATTCTGAATGGTCATGGTGGAGTCCATTCTTCTGTTTTTTTTGGGAAAGGACAACTGGATGTGTTCAATAGATCTTCAGGCTGCATATTGCCACACAAAAATGGACGAGTGCTCCAGAAGATTTGTCCACTTCCAGCCGGGAGCCAGTGATTACCAATTCAGGGTGATGCCCTTTAGTTTCACCACAGCACCCAGGGTGTTCACCAAATGTATGGCAGTAATAGCAGCTCACTTGAAACTGCAGGGATTCCGGGTGTTTCCATACTTGGATGACTGGCTCATTACTGCTCTGACCAGGCGTGGATTGATAGATGCAAGGGATTACACTCTCAACACCTGTACGTACCTGTAAATCACGAAAATCTCAACTGACTCCAACTCAAGAGTTTAGAGTTTATAGGAACAGTACTGAATAAAACAACCATAGGATCCCTTCCTCCAGTGAGACTTCAAAAAATCATAACTTAGGTTCCAAAGATAATCCACAGACAGAAGGTACCCGCTCAACTAATTTTACAGGCTCTAGGTTCAATGGCAGCAACAATAACTCCAGGTCCCCTAGCCAGATTTCACATGAGAATTCTACAGTGGCTGCTGGCATCTCAGTGGTCTATGCTATACCAACCCATGTTGGACCAGATTCTGATCACCAGTCATTGCAAGGAGAATCTGGCTTGGTGAATTCATTCCAAAGAAATTCTCCTGTGCCGCCCCATCGTCCTTCGAGAACCCAAGGCCATAGTGACCACGGATGCCTCCCAGATGGGGTTGGGGGCATTTTCTGGGAAAGACTTTCAAGGCACTTGGTCCCCCTCAGAGGCCAACTTGCATATCAATGTCCTGGAACTAAGAGCTGTGCTTTTAGCATTGCAAGCCTTTCAAACAGCTCTCCTTCTGGGAGCAATTGCAATTCAGACAGACAATATGTCAGTAGTTTGGTACATCAACAAACAGGGATGAACCAAGTCTTATCACCTTTGTCGAGAAGCACTCATAGTGTGGCAGTGGGTAATCTCTTCTAACTGCTTTCTGATAGCAGTGCACATTCCTGGGAGTTCCCAGACAAACTGAGCTAATGTATCTCTCAATCCATTAGTGATGGAAAATATTTTCCATCTGTGGGGCAAGCCTTACTGTGATTTGTTCACCTCTCCCCTAAACAACAAGTGAAGCAACTACTTTGCCCTGATTCCCCCTCTGGGGAAGTCAACAAGAGATGATGATCTCCACATTAGGCCCTCTAGGCTCCTGTATGCCTTTCCTCGATACCTCTAATTCCAAAATGCTTACAGAAAGCACTCAGGTTGAAGAGCAAAGTAATCCTCATTGCTCCATTTTGGCCTTGACTTATCTAGTTCCCCTTTCTTTGACCTTATCTAATTCAAGGACCTTGCACACTGGATCTAGCTCCAGACATTCTATCCCATCCAGATGTTCACCCAGACATTCTGAACCTCAAGCTGACAGCATAGTTTCTCCAGTTTCACAAGTTGCCAGGGGTCTTAACCTTTGTTTCTCAGCATGCCAAATTATCCTAGCTTCTCGTAAGCCTTCCACCTAGAAACAGTATACTAATAAATGGAAGAGATTTACCATCTGGGCTCCTGAAAGGTATACTGACCCCTTTTCCACTTCTGTTCATAGTATTTTAGATTTCTTAGCCTCTTTTCAATGCAGGAGCTTCCCCTTCTACCATCAGAATATAACTAGCAGTAATTTCAAATTTCCATTGAAAGAATATTCCTTGGCTTCTCATAGACTTTGTAAGTCATTTTTAAAAGGGCCACTTTCATTCTTAAAAGTGACACTTTTGCTGAAACCTCCTCTAAAGGATCCTACTCCATCTTGGGACCTAAACCTAGTGTTGCAAACCATTGTGCGTTCTCTCTTTAAAGCATGTGCAGACTGTGATCTAAAGTACTTGTCATGGAAAACATTATTTTAGTAGCAATAACCTCTGCTACAAGAATTTCAGAAATTCAGGCCTTATCATGTAAATCACCTTATCTGATTTTTCACAAAGACAGAGTTTCCTTATGAACAAATCCCACCTTTCTACCTAAGGTATTGTCAGAGTCTAATATCAATCAAACTATTAATTTGCCAGTATTCTTTCCAAACTTTTCGAACAGTGGTGAATACAGTTTACATTTGCTAGATGTTCACAGACAGTTACGCTTTTATCTTCACGGGACTAAGGACATCAGAAAATCTGACCAACTATTTGTGCACTTTACAAGTGCTAGTTTTAGTAAACCAGTCAGCAAGGTGACCTTAGCCAGATGGCTTACGGATTGCATTTCATTTATTTATGACAAAAAGAAAATTGCCCTTCGCAGACCTGTGAAGGCACATTCTACAAGATCTGTTGCCACTTCAGCAGTTTTCCAGTCCAGAGTTTCAATGTATGATATATGTGCAACAGCTACTTGGGCTTCCCCCCATACCTTTATTACTCATTACAAAGTGGATTTGATCTCTAGGGGGAAGAGCATCTTTCAGTTCAGTGGTGCTCAGGAATATCCTTTTGTGAGTCCTCCCAAGGTCTAAGGTAGCTGGGGATTCTGTCCCATATGTCAAGGATAAAATGAAGACTGACAACATTAGATAAAGAAGTTATATACTTACCATAATGTTCCATCTTCATCTATCCATGACTCCCCTCCCTCCATCCCCAGCCTTTAAAGAATTTTTGGTAGAATGGATGCTTTCATAGTAATTATGATACTTATTAAGGCAAAGCAGATATGGTTTCCATTAAGGCCTATCTATTTATACCTTATTTCTAATCTGCAAACTCAAGCCGAGGTCACCTCACAGCAAGAGGTTCTCCAGTTCAATCCTCAGCTGGGATGCCTTCTGTGTGGAGTGTGCATGTTCTCCTTGTGGTTGTGTGGGTTTCCTCCGGGTGCTCCGGTTTCCTCCCACATCCCAAAGACATGCTGTAAGTGGATTGGACACACTCAAAAATTGGCCCTAGGTGTGAGTGTGTGCATGTGTGAGCCTTCTGTGCAAGGTTGGGTGCCGGGCTGGCAACTCGACACTGTAAAACTCCACTGCCAATCATGAGTGGACAGGTGATCCGCTGTGGCGACCCCCTAACTGGGGAAAAAGCCAAAAGAAGACAAAACTCAATCTGAGCTAACTGGGAGAGGGGGGGGGGGTTTGGGTAGGGATGAACCTGGAGTGTTTTTGGCCTGCACAAGCTGTGGTAATGGCCGAGTCAGTTCCAATATCAGAACCAAACCCATATGTCAAGGATAAATAAAGACGGCCAACACAGATAGAATGTTATGGTAAGTACATAACGTGTTTTTATCCTCCCTTAAACCATCTATGAGGAAACTGCATGCTAGCAACTGAAAAAGATTTGTCTACTGGGCTATTCAGAATCATATTGACCCTTTTTCTGCCCCTTTACATAATGTTCTGGAATTCTTAACCTTTCTTTTTATTGAAGGAGCTAGAGTATCTACAGTTAAGGTTAAGCTAGCAGCAATTTCTAATTTTCATTTCGGATTTGATGTTTTTTTTCACTTGCTTCTCATAAGCTTTGCAAGGCTTTTTAAAGAGGCACACTGTTTTTGAGACCTCCTTTTAAAGATCCTACCCATCAGTGGGATCTCAATCTGGTACTGCCAGCACCAATACATCCCCCTTTTGAACCTGCAGATAAGTATGACCTTAAATATCTTTCTTGGAAAACCTTATTCTTAGTGGCCATTACTTCAGCCAGATTATTTTCCAAAGTTCAGGCCTTATCCTCAATGGAAAGAGTTACACTATGAACCAGTGCATCCTTCCTTCCTAAGTTGGTGTATGGATCTAACATCAACCAGTCAATTAATTTACCAGTATTTTTCCCCTTAATATACAAACAAAGGAGAATACTTACTTCATTTGCTAGATGTTCAAAAGCAATTATGTTTTTATTTACATAGAACAAAGAAATCAGAACTACTGATCATTTGTTTCGTATGCAGGTGTAAAGTTGAGTAATCCAGTAACCAAAGTAACTTCAGCCAGCTGACTTACTGACTGTATCTCATTTATTTACAACAAATTGGGTATCACCCACCAAGATGATTATGAGCTCACTCAACCAGATCGTTGGCAACTTCCCTACTTTTTCAAGCTAGAGCATCCATGGATGATATATTTGCAGCAGCAACTTGGGCTTCTCCCCATACCTTCATTGCTCATTACAAACTGGATTTGGTCTACAGAGGAAAAGCATCGTTTGGCTCAGTGGTGCTCAAAAATATCCTTCCTTGAGTCTACCCTGCAGCCAAGGTACCTGGGGACTCTGTCCCATTAGTTGAGGATTAAATGAAAATTGACACCATCAGATAAAGAAGTCATGTACTCACCATAATATTCCATCTGTGTTGTTGATTTCCATCCTACCTCATCTCACCTCCCACCAACCCCCATCCTTATGCAATTTCTGGAAGAGCGAGTGGTTAGACACTTATTCTACTCCCCTCATAACTGAACTCCAGATAGATTCTCTGCTTTGATATGTATGTATGTATGTATGTATGTATATATTTATACACACACATTTCTTCTTTTTGTTATAATCAGCAAGCAAGATCTAAGGTAAATGTGGTTAGTGCATTATGGTTAGGGGAGAAGCTCGAGACTAAAAAGTTACCACGAGCTTTTGCAACGGCCGAGTTGGATCCGAGGGATCAGATCCAAACCCATTAGCTGAGGAAGAATGAAAATCAACAACACAGATGGAACTTTATGGTGAGTACATCATCATCAGCCCCTCTTTTTTCCCATTTTTCTACATGGGTCACGGTATCATGTTAACTGTCGCCAACTCTCTCGATTCAGTCCCACACTCGTGCCTGACTATCTCAGATCTTCTTTCACACAATCCATCCACTTCTTTGCTGGGCATCCTCGTTTCCTCTTACCTTCTTCTTGTCTGTCACAAATCTTCCTCACCAGATTGTCTTCTGCTTTTCTACACATGTGCCCAAACCATCGTAATCTGTTCTCTTTGATCTTTTCTGCAATTGGAGTTACTTTGGCTTCTGCTCTTAGGTCGTCATTTCTTTGCCTGTCCCACAGTGTGCATCCTACGACCGTTCTCAGGCACTTCATTTCCATCACCTCTAGCTTCTTCAACTGTTCTGCCTTTACTACCTGGGTTTCTGTACCATACAGTAGTACTGGTCACACCACTGTCTTGTACACCTTACTTTTCAGCTTCTTTGGCATTCTTCTGTCATAGACTACACCAGATACTCTATGCCAGTTGGCTGCAGCCCCTCTGATTCTAGCTTTGACCTCTTCATTCAGACTACCCTTTGCCTCAATTACCCCTCCCAGATACTTAAAGCTGTTTACCTGTTCCACTGTCTTCCCTTCTGTCTATGTTCTCAGCTTCTTCTGATTTCCCCAATTTTCTGCCATTACCAGCGTCTTATCTGTGCTTAGTTTCATCCCGTGTGCCTTCAGATTTGCATTCTATTCTCCTATCCTTTGCTGAAGTTCTAGCTCAGAGTCTGTCTGCACTGCCACATCATCTGCATACAGCAGATTTGTTGATCCCTGTCCTTCAAACCTGTTTGCTAATGTAGTCCATCACCAGTATGAACATCAGTGGGCTCAGAGCTGAACCCTGATGTACATCCACTCCCACTGGGAACCCCTCTGTGTGGCCGAACACTGTTCATACTTGAGTCATTGGGTCCTTGTACATAGCCTGCATTAATTCTACCAATGTTTCTGGGACTTCAAACCACCACAGTTCTGCCCAGATCAGCTTTCTTGGGACCTTGTCATATGATTTCTCCAAGTCTAGGAATGCCCAGTTGGACTCTCTCCTCATCTCTAGCTTCTTCTCAAGTATCTGTCTCAGTGCAAACATTGGGCCAGTTGTGCTGCATCCTGATCTGAATCAAAACTATCTTCCATTCTACTACTCTGCTTATCCGTTTATCAGTCACCCTCTCCAGAACTTTCATGCAATGTGATAGGAGTTTGATGCCTCTGTACTACCCACAGTTGTGGATGTCCCATTTGTTCTTGTACACTGGCACGAGTATGCTTATTCTCCAGTCATCTGGGATATGCCTTTCTCATAAGCATACTCATGTCTCTGTACTACCCACAGTTGTGGATGTCCCCTTTGTTCTTGTACACTGGCACGAGTATGCTTATTCTCCAGTCATCTGGGATGTGCCTTTATCCCCACACTGCTATTAGTACCCTCAGGAGCCATTTCTCCCCTATCTCACCCAGCATTGTTATCATATCTGCTGTAACCTCATCTGAGCCTGCTGCTTTCCCTGACTTCATTTTCCTTAGTTCTGTTCTTACTTCGTCTAGCATGGGCTCCTCTTCTTCTCTCATCATAGGCTGTTTCTGGGGCAGTACAACTTCTGTGGGGCTTTCTTCATTCAGAAGCTGCTGGAAATACTCCTTGCATCGGCCTGTGATGCCCTCTGGACTGGTGAGCAGGTTGTTGCTGGCATCCCTTATGAAGGGTGTCTAACTAGCTTCTTTATCTTTCTGTCTTTGCCTTGCAACCTGATATAGTTTCTTTGTACCCCTTACTGAGTCACTTTCCAGAAGTTGGTACAGTGCCTGTGATGCCCTATTCTTTGCTATTGCAATTTCTTTCTTAGATTCTTTGTTAACCAACCAGTAGTCCTCCCTAGCCTAGTCAGTCTTTTCTCTCTCCCACTTCTTCCTGCACTCCTTCTTTCTTTTGATGACTTCCTGGACTTCTGCATTACACCACCAGTTTTCCTTATGTACCTTATTTCCATACCTGGCTCAGCCACATATCTTTTCTGTAGTACTAAGAAATGCTGTTTTTAGGCACTGCCATTCTTCTGCAACTCCGCCTATTTCCTCCTATTCTTGGGGTGCTAGAGCCCTGAGTAATTCCTTGAACTGCTGTACCTTCTCTCCAGTCAACTTTCAGGTCTTCAGCCTGGTCTCTGTTGACCTTAGAGCCCTCTCTGACCACTGTTTGCAGCTGATTGTGGCAACTAATGGTTTATGCTGTGGGCTGACTGTTTCACTGGGCATGACTTTGCAATCATGGATTCTACCCCAGTGCCATTTCCTTACTAGGACAAAGTCTACCTGAGTTGCATGTTGACTACTCTTGTATGTGATCTTGTGACTGTCTCACTTTCTGAACTGTATTTTGGCTACTATCAAGCCATTTGCCAGACAGAAGTCTAGAATGGCTTCTCCTTCTTTATTCCTGTTGCCCCACCCATGTGGACCCAAGCAGTCCTCATATCCTGCTCTATCTGTCCCAATATGTGCATTCAAGTCACTCATTATGAACACCAATTCATGTTCTCCTGATTTATCTAGTAGGTCCTGCAACTGCTGGCTGAATGCACTCTTTTCCTCACTATCACAACCCTGCTGTGGGGCATAGGCTGAGATTATGAATACTGCCCTATCATTACACTGGAGTCTGACTGCTATGAGTCTGTCATTAATTCTGATGATATCACTTACTGCCTTGTGAAGCCTCTCTCTCACCACAATTCCTACCCCATTTCTAGCCTGCCCTCCACCTGAGTAGCAGACTCTGCATCCCAAGCCAAGTGGCTTTGCTGCACTGCCCTTCCATCTCGTCTCTTGGATACATAGGATGTTCAGCCTCCTCCGTATCATCATGTCATCCACTTCCAAAGCTGCATCCTCTCAGTGAACCTACATTAAGCGTAGCAATTCTCAGTTCGTATTTGGCAGTTTGGTTGGTTTTGTGTCCAGCTTTCGCACAACAGAGCTATCCCAGGTAATCCAGGCTGGGCAAATAGACACCAGCCAGCCAGTAGCTTATTGACCCAGGGCTGCTGGGCTTTATGGCAGGCACACAGTGGCCAATAGGGGCACATGTACCCCTCCCACCATTAGCAAGGGTCCATGGCGTGGGTCAAAGTAGGCCGGGTTCTCAACCCACTTATCACCGGTAACTACTCTTGCCCATTTTTGGTAACATTGGTCAACATGACCGAATCACCTTAAGCCATATTTTACACCATCAAATGAGTGATATCTCTATTAAACCCAGCTGCTGCAAAACATATGCCAATCCCTCCCATTATGACAAGGATGTGAAAGCTTTTTTATAGACTTGGGGGGAAAAGTGTATTATTCTACTACACTTATTTTTAGAATTCTCAGTTGTCAGACTTTTATGTTAAAGTTCCTACTTCTCGTTTGAAAACATGAGAAATGTTAAGGCATCTGCTACCTCTTCTTTGGAAACATATTCATGTAACCTGTTTCTTTCTGTGTCTTAAGTGGCTATCCACCATTTGAAATGTACTTATAATTCTTCTGATGCTACTTCCAGGGCTGCTGTCATTGGAACTGTTATGAGGAGGTTTGCTTGGTGTAATACTCAAAAGCTTCCTGAGGATGTTAAATCTGAAATTGTAAATTCTCCCTTAGACACAGGTAGTCTTTGGACAATCTACTGCAATGGTCCTTAAAAATTGTGATGAGAGAGTCAAGCTGACTCTGGGAATTTCACAGATTTTTCAGCATTTCTTCAACTTCGTCTAAATATTTGTCAGCGAGGTTTAATTCTACCACTGCAACTTTTTTTTTAAAAAAAAGCAAAATAATCAGAAACAGCAAGCTGCTGCTAAGCAAACCTTTAAAATGCAATGGCAGGGAGGTTCTAAAAAGAAAGGAGCACCCCAGAACAAAGGACAGTCTAACAAGTATGAATGACTGTCTACAAGACTCCCCTCCGCCTTCCCACCTTGGCAAACCTTTAATCCTACCATAAATTCTGAACCTCCACTTCTTTCACTGACAACAGATAGTTTCATCTGGGTTCTGAAAGTAATCTATCAAGGCTACAGATGGCAATGAGAGTATCTCCCTCTTTTTTCACAGGATACACCCTTATCCACCAGATCAAATTTCTGTTTCCTCTCCTGTCATTCGGCACATGCTGACTCAGGGAGAGAAAGAAACAGTCCATCCTCCTCAGCAAGGAGAATGGGAATGTTCTTGGTACCAAAGAAAGAAGATTCATGGTGACCAGTTCTGGATCTTTCTTTTCTAAACTAGTTCCCGATGGTACCCAAGTTCAAAATGTAATCCCTCAGCAACTTGATACCTGTCATTCACCATTTGTGTTCATAGGGTTCATAGGTTCATACTAGGCTATCTGCTATGGGGCATTTATAAGCCTAGCCCGATTGTGTTTGGCTTACGCCACCCCTTGATTTGAGTATACTGTGCCCTTTTTAAAGTTTAGTTTACTGTGCCTCTGTCTAATAGTGACACGGAAGTAATCCCCGGGACAAACCTACGATCCCCCATCCACTCATCAAGATTCTTCTTGAAGAGAGTCAGTGAGGTGCTCTGCCTAACATGAATTGGAATTCTATTCCAGAGCGAAGGGAGCCTCTGGGTTATGAATCTGTCCCTCCAGCATGTTCTGTTTATTTCTGTGCTGAGGTTCAAGTCCCTCGAGCGCGTGGCTCTAAGGGATTTAGATTTACTGAGGTGGAGCATGTCCATTAATTCTGGGTTGGACATAGCTTTATATGTCAGGCATAGATCGCCTCGAAGTAGGCGGTATGCAACTGAGTAGAGCAGGAGTTTTTTTAACCGAGCAGTATATGGCATCTCTTTGAGTCCCTTGATCCTCCTGGTGAGGTACTTTTGGGGTCTTTCTAATTGCTGCAGGTGTCGGGTAAGGTACATCCCAAAGGGGGCATTGTATTCTATAATGGGCCTGATGAGGGATGAATAAAGGGGCACGATTACCTCACTTGATCTAGATGTGAATCCTTTCATGATGAGGTGGGCTATGTAGAAGGTCTTTCTAACCACTTTGGCAATGTGGTTGTCAAAGGAGAGATTGCTATCAACTTGGGTCCCCAGATCCCTAATTACTTTCTCTGTACTTAATGGGTTACCACCTATGTGGTAATTTGTGGGCACATTGTTTTTGCCAAAGGGTATGACTATACACTTTTTGGCATTTAGCTTTAGACCATGGCTCTGGCACCAGTTATCCATCTCTGCGAGACCTTTTTGAAGGATGTTTGTGTCAGCTGGAGAGTCGATTATGGCGCCCAGTTTGCAGTCATCTGCGAACTTGGTGAGCCATAGTCCTCCCAAGTTGGCCTGTAATTCAGAAAAGTAAATACCGAACAAGAGAGGTCCCAGGACAGAACCTTGTGGGACGCCACTTGTGACCGGTTTTGAGTCTGACATGGCTCCAGCAACTCTGACTCTGTGGGTTCTGTCTTTGAGCCAGTTTGCGACTCATCTTGTGACATAGGAGTTTATATTTAGGCTGGATAGCTTATCTATGATGCCCAAGTGGGGTATTGTGTCAAATGCCTTTGCGAGGTCCAGATAGGTTGTGTGGACTACCTTCCCTTCATCTATGGCCTTGGTGACTGTTTTGAAGAAGTCGACCAGGTTCAAAAGGCAGGATCTGCCCTTGACGAAGCCAAATTGGGTAGGATCTAGTGTCTGTAGGTCCCCAATGTCTTTGTTTATGAGTTCCATGATGATCCTCTCCATAGCCTTGCAGACTAGGCTAGTCAGGCTTATGGGGCGATAGTTTCCCGGGTTCGCAGAGGTGCCACCTTTGTGGAGTGGAACCACTGTTGCTGTATGCCATTCTTTGGGCACATATCATGTAGTGAGGCTGAGATTGTACAGCAGTTTTACTTGAGGGATTAGTTCTTCTTGGAGTTCATATAGGACGCAACCCAGGACGCCATCTGGTCCCATGGAAGCAGTGATGTGAGAGTGTTCAATCTCGCCTTTGTTCTTACACATGGGGTTCGGAGCCGATCCTCGGCTCCGTGTCGGCCGCTTGCAAGCTCTGCATCGAGAAGAAGCTCGAGATCACCTAATACCCACAATCCCCCTCTGCCTTTACCTCAGATCTAGTTTGCCGCTGCAGCGTTCGCATCACTGGGTCGAGCTCGAGCACCTGAGATAAGATTTAGAATTTTATTCTTGTATTTTTTCTTGGTACTTTAGTGTTATAAGCTGTTTAGTGATAATTTGTGTGTGTGTGGTAAGGTATAAGGGAATCTCGGTACCGTTAAGTTATAAAACTTAGTTAGAGTTCTCTTCGGGGCCTACCACCCCTTATTGGATTTGACAACCGGATTGACTTTCACTACTGGATTTGACAATTTTACCGGACTTGATTTTTTTTTCTGGATTTGACTATTTTTCTACTTAGAGTGACATGTCTGAAAAGGCCAAATCAGGGTTCAAGCGTTGCCAATGTGGGCAAAAAATGTCAGTAACTGACAATCATAGTTCCTGTGTCTACTGTCTTGGCCCTCTCCATCTGCAAGAAGACTGTTCTATTTGTCATTCTTTCAGTGGGAGGGTCATGACAGATAGGCGCAGGAAACTAATGGACAGGGGTTTATTAAAACCTTCCTTTCAGGAGGCTCTGGATGCTTCTGACCAGGCATCCAAGTCCTCGAAGGAATCGAAAACGTCGGAGCCCAAGTCATCGGCTCCGAGCTCTTCGACTAAAGTTAGATCACCGGTTCCACAGACTTCGGGGCCAAGTGTTCAACTGTTGTCAGTTTCCGAGCCTCGAGTCTTGGAACCGGTGATGGAGCTCCCTCCCTCGACACTATTGAGGTTGGCTCCATCTTCGGTTCCTTCGACCCGTTCTTCTAAGCTCTCCGATATCGATGTGGACCGTGTGGTGCAGAAGTTATTGGAACATTCGTCCCTATCCAAACTTATCTCGGTTTCCACCCAATTGGTGTCGAAACTTGAAGGCCTCCCATTATCTCCATCCCTTCCTCCTCCGAGACCTGTCCAGTCTTTGGAGCCGGAAGAGGTTGATCTACTGATTGTGGAGCCCTCGGTGCCAGAACCGTCCTTTTCTCGGTCTGCTCCTTTCACCTCGACTCAGCCGAATCCGGTCCCGAACACTCGGAGCCGACGATCCGTCCTTGGTTCCGGGGCCGAGAGTCGAACCGATGTTTCGGTTCCGACTCTTCCTCTCGGGGCCTCGGCACGGATCGATTCGGCTCCGTCCTCGGGGTCGATGCCTTCAGTGCCTGTCTCGGGGATTCTTCCCATTTCTTCGGAACCGGGAGATTCCTCGACTCGGGACCCGGGGGCCTTCGATGTCATGAGGAAGGTGTTGTCTACCCAGACAACCACATCAGTAGAAGCAGCCTCTCCTCCCCATAAAGGACCATTATCTTCCTCTGCACCAACGGCCACATCCAAGCGTCGAGCACCGGTGTCTCAGCCACCCCTGGAGGGTGCCCCCTCTTCCTCGGAGGCTTCTTCGGATGCTCCCCCCGAAGAGGTCCCTAGGAAAAGATTGTGTAAGAGGAGACACTTAGATTCTCCACAAGAATCTTTAACATCCGATACTGACTTGGATGAGTCAGAAGGGTCCCCAAAGTCACCTTCAGAAGATGTCTCTTTTTCTGACATCTTGGAGATCCTGAAGCAGAGAGGTGATTGGCAGTCCCTCCCCCCTTCTGAGGATGAGTCAGTATTGCTGAAGGCATTTGGTGCTCGCCCTTCCTCCTCCTGGGTCACTCCGCCCTTCGATGAGATAATGGAGTTGATTGCTCGAAGGGCGTGGGAGACACCTGACACGGTGGAACCGGTCCCTAGGAAGCCTAATAAGTACATCACTGCACCCCAAGACAAGGCTTACCTCACTAAAGGAGTTCCAGTGGACGCCATGGTGGTGGCAGCGGCCATGAAAAAGGAGATGTCGGAGTCTTCCTCATCTGTCCATCCGCCTAACAGAGATTCTAGGACTATGGACAGATACGGGAAGCGCATTTTTAGTTCAGCTGCTTTTTCTATGCGGTCCCTGAACTATTTGACCCATTTTACACGCTTACAGAGGGATCTAGTCAAAGAGTTGGGAGATACCCTCCAGGGTACTACAGATGCTGCGGTCTCAGAGAAAGTTTCAGCACATCTAAATACCCTTACATCCATTGTTAACTCATCCATGAGGCTGATATCATACGCAGCCGAAGGATCGAGTAGGGCAGCGGCTTCAGCGATTGCTCTTCGTAGGCAATCCTGGATGCGCTTATGTTCATTTGCGGAAGCCTTCAAGTCTTCCTTTACTAACGCCCCATTTGATGGTGCCACACTTTTTGGCCCTAAAGTAAAGGAGACCCTTACCCGGTGTGAACAGGAGGGAAAGACTCTGTCTGCTGTCGGAGTACGTTTTTCCACCCCTTCCAGACCGTACCCCAAAGGGCAACGTGGTGGGAAAATGTGGTTTCGAAAACCCCAAGGATCTTTCCCAGGCACACAGGGTGATGCCCCTCTAGAGGCAGAGGAGGGGGCAGAGGTGGAAGAAGCCACCCTGGCGGCAGAGGGGGTCCGCAAAACCAAGGTGACAGGGATACCCCCCCTGGAAAACCTTTCCAGCACTCCTGAGAGGAGGCCCGACTGTCCTGCTCTGGAGGCAGTCGGGGGTCGCTTAGCTTTATACCCTCAGGCCTGGCAAAACTTTACTACAGACAACTGGGTAAAAAGCATTGTTACCAGAGGTTACAAAATACCATTCCTATCCACCCCCATTCCAAAGAAAAAACTCCCAGATGTACCGCCCCATCTGCGAGACCCAGCAGCTATAGAAATTTCAAAGCTGCTAGAAAAAAAGAGTCATCCAACCAGTCCCAGCGGACCAAATAGGATTCGGGACTTACTCAAGGTTCTTTTAGTTCCAAAGAAGACAGGGGACTGGAGGCCGATTCTGGACCTAAGCAACCTCAACACCTTTGTCAAGAAGGAAAAGTTCCGAATGGTCACACTTCAATCGATCCTTCCATTCCTACAGAAGGACGACTGGATGTGCTCAATAGATCTGAAGGACGCATACTACCACATCAAAATGGCCAGGGCGTCCAGGGATCATTTGCGCTTCGGCTGGGAGCCAGTCACTACCAGTTTCGAGCCCTGCCCTTTGGTCTGACCTCAGCCCCAGGGTTTTCACCAAATGCATGGCAGTGGTAGCGCCTCATCTGAGGCCTAGGATTCCAGGTGTTTCCGTATCTGGACGACTGGCTCCTGTCTGCCACCACCAGGCCAACTGATACAGGCCAGGGATTACACCCTACAACTTTGTATTCACCTCGAATTTCCGTGAATTTCGAAAAATCTTTACTACAGCCATCACAGCATATCTTATTCATAGGAGCGGAATTAGATACGCATCATTTGATTCTAAGGCTTCCTACAGAAAGGATAGTCGCACTTCAAAACAACATTTCTCTCCTTCTGTCGTCCAAAAAATCCCCGGCAAAGCTGGTTCTAAAGGTCTTGGGCCTCATGGCAGCTTCTCTCATTGCGATACCATTGGGAAGACTGCACATGAGAGTTCTACAATGGCTGCTGTTTGCACAATGGTCGTTCCAACAGCTACCTCTGACACACGAAATTCTGATAACAAACACATGCAAATCACACCTAACTTGGTGGCTTCAGACTTGCAACCTTTCCAGCGGAAGACCATTTGTACTACCCACACCGTCAGCGACGATAACCACGGACGCTTCCCTGATAGGGTGGGGGGGCATCTTTCAGGGACAGACAGTCCAAGGCGAATGGACCAATCTGGAGTACAATCTGCACATCAATGTTCTGGAGTTGAGGGCAGTGTTTTTAGCGTTGCAACACTTTGCTCCCCTTCTTCCTCTAGGGACTATTGCAGTTCAGACAGACAACATGTCCGTAGTCTGGTACATAAACAAGCAAGGGGGAACCAGGTCTTATCAACTATGCAGAGAGGCCATGAGAATTTGGCAATGGGCGGAGTCCACGGGTCGCTTTCTGATCGCAACGCACATCCCGGGGTCATCCAACGTCATAGCCAACAGGCTGAGCAGAGCAATACTGTTGCCTCACGAGTGGTCCCTCAAACAGTCAATTGCGAACATGATATTTCGCAAGTGGGGCCAGCCTTCCTGCGATCTGTTTGCGTCTCCAATGAACGCCAAATGCAGGAGCTACTTTGCCCTACTACCCCCTCCAGGGGAAGTCCCCAGGGACGCTGGTGCACGATTGGCCCCGGTCTCCTGTATGCTTTTCCTCCATTTCCCCTGATTGCAAAGTTTCTGCAGAAAGCCAACAACCTTCAGAGGACGATAATCCTCATTGCCCCATTCTGGCCTCGTCAAATTTGATTCCCCTTTCTATTGCATCACCGCATTCGGGGACCTTGGATGCTGGACCCAGAGCCAGATCTACTGACTCACTCATCAGGAGTTCCTCACCCATCTCTCGAATCACTCCATCTAGCAGCTTGGCTGCTCCGCTTCCCTTTCTAGCCAGGTCTGATTCCCTTACACCGGCGGTTCAGAATATTTTAGTGGCTTCTCATAAAGCTTCCACTACAAAAACCTACACCAGTAAATGGAAACGTTTCGTCTTCTGGGCTAATTCACATCATTTGGACCCTGTTATAGCTCCGTTGAACAAGATCATGGAGTTTTTGACAGAATTGTTTCATGAAGGAGCTTCTCCTGCTACTTTAAGAGTGCAATTGGCTGCCATTTCTAACTTTCATGTGGAAGAATGTGATGCGCCTATTATGGCACACAGACTTTGTAAAGCTTTTTTAAAAGGATCTTTTCATATCAGACCACCAGTTAGAATTCCTACATCACCGTGGAATCTGAACCTCTTACTTTCTAAATTGATGTTGCCCCCCTTTGAACCAGCATCAGTTTGCCCATTGAAATTTTTATCGTGGAAAACTCTTTTCCTGGTGGCCATTACATCCGCTAGGCGAGTGTCTGAGCTTCAGGCTCTTTCTATTAAACACCCTTATTTAATTTTCCACTCTGACAGAGTATCCCTTCGCACTAATCCATCCTTTCTCCCCAAAGTTTGCTCTACTAATAATATTAATCAGTCCATTGAATTACCCACCTTCTTCAAAAATCACTCTAATAAATTAGAGTATATGTTGCACAAATTGGATGTCCATAGACAACTCAGGTTTTATTTGGATAGAACAAAAGATCACAGGAAATCTGATCAACTGTTTGTAGCCTTTGCTGACAGCAGGAAGGGTGTAGCAGTTACGAAACGAACTCTTTCCAAATGGCTAACTGATTGTATCACATACGTTTATGAGGCTTCTAATCAAACCTTATCGGTCAAACCTAAAGGACATTCTACGAGATCAGTGTCTACATCTTTAGCTCACGCAGCTCGCTTACCATTAGACACGATTTGTGCGGCTGCTACTTGGGCTAAACCACATACATTTATCTCTCATTACAAAGTGGACAGGGTTTCTAGGGATAGGGCAACCTTTGGTTCCACTGTGCTCAAGAACGTTCTCCGTGAGTTCCTCAGGATCATGGAGCTAGGATGCTACCCATGTGTAAGAACAAAGGAGATTGAACACTCTCACATATAGAAGTTATGTCCTTACCATAACGCTCCATGTGGAGTGTTCATCTCCTTTGTTCTTACACTCCCACCCTTCCCACCCTTAGGAAGAACGCTCGATTTGGTGCCTGGTCTGGAGTATTCTCCTTCTGCAGTTGCAATAGTTGTATTGTATGATACACTTGTGTATATATATATATATATGTATATATGTATATAGATGATCCTATCATTATGTAAATTTTGGTATGTGTGTGTGCTCTCTATGGCTGGTTTGCTTGCAAACTAGATCTGAGGTAAAGGCAGAGGGGGATTGTGGGTATTAGGTGATCTCGAGCTTCTTCTCGATGCAGAGCTTGCAAGCGGCCGACACGGAGCCGAGGATCGGCTCCGAACCCCATGTGTAAGAACAAAGGCGAGATGAACACTCCACATGGAACATTATGGTAAGGACATAACTTCTATTTTTTTGCTTTGGAGAGGGCGGCCTTCACCTGAGCGTCAGAGATGTTTGGCAGGCTGCACTCTGCCGGGATAGATACTTGCTCTTTTGGGGGGGATGGGGTGGAGAAGTTTGCACTGAACCTGTCTGCCAGGATATTGGTGTTTTATGATGACCTTGGATTCATAAGATGCTTATCATCATATTCCTGTAGATCCAGTTTTCAGACATTTTTAAGGTTTTCTGGATCTGGATTATGCTATCAGTTATCTGCATTAACCTTTAGTCTGTCCACTTTCCAAGGGTTGTTACAGTGTGTAGTGATACCCTACTACAGACTGCAAGATATTCACATTTTTTCCTTATGTAGATGACTTGCTTATCTTTGGAGATTCTTGGGGAGAGATCTCCTACACAGATTGATGTTCCAGGAGAACATACAAAAGTCTTGTTTAACACCTTTTCACAGGATTATTTTCCTAGGGTGTCCTAGGTACAATAGTTCAAAGAGTTTTTCTTCTACAAAGAAAAAGTAGATCTGAATTTAGATTTATTCCTGTTTTATTTTCACTCAGTCTTCTGTCTCAGCCCAGGAATTTTGCAGGATTCTGCGTCTCATGGCAGCGATGATTATTATGATTCCCCTGGCAAGACTGCACATGATAAAAATTCTGTGGTTTCCAAAATCTGTATGGTCACATCAACATCCCCTGACATTTCAGATTCCAATTCTGAAGTTGGCAGAAAGGGAGATTTTTTTCTTTTTGGTAGAGAGACAATTTTCTAAACACCTTTATTAAATCATCACTTAAAAAGTAGGCAAACAGAAAATAAAACAAACCGTATTAACATGTTTCCATTTACATACATTATACATCACATATCTTTTCTTTTTTGTAATTGTCATTAGTCCAACATTACATAAATTGCTAAATTCCTGCTTCCCGTTAAACCATAATCCTCCTCTTCCTGAACATTCTTCTACATGTGTTGTTCCCACAATTTCCATTTATTTCTATGTAAATTGCTCCTTCCATTTTCTACAAATCCCTTTCCAGTTCTTTTGTTTCTTTTATACTATTCAGTACTTCAAATACAGTTGGTTTAAACTTTGGTTTCTATTTTCTAGTAAGTGCTTTTTTGACAGCCAACATAATTAAATGTAATAAGGACCTACTTTGTCTAGAAAATTCAGATCTCATGTTCCAGCTTAAAAAAAATCTTATCCTTAGTTACAGCCACATGCTCACTCAGTATTTCTAATAAAGTTCATTTTTAAATTTTGCCAACTCATTACTCTCCCAAAACACGTTCCCAGTTACCTTTTTCTTCCCCCTCCACACCTCCAACATTTGCTATCTACCTGAGGAAAATTTTTGTGAAGTCGTTATGGTATAAAAATGCCTATGCAAACACTTTCAAGAAATGGTCCCAAACCTTATGATCTTTGTTGCTTACTTGAGAGCCATATATGTGTGTCCTCCCATTGTTCTCTTTATGGCTGTTATTATTTTTATTCTCCTTAAGTATCTGCTTCCAAAATCCACCATTTTGAATTAGCACATTCTGCATATGTGTATATATATATATATATATATATATATATATATATATATATATATATATATATATATGGGTCCACTTTAGATAATTGAAACTCCAAAATGCCAAAGATGAAAAGGCCAAGACGGAATTCACAAAATGAAAATGTCGAACTGCATAAGTATTCCCAGGGCAAGTAATCACTTGCCCAACTTGGGGAATCATGCCCTTTTCTCCACTGTAGTGCGATCCCAGAATTGGTATATATAGTCAGGGGGTGTAGACCCCCAACTAGGTTGGTTTTAGATAGTGAGGTGTGTTTTACTGTAGTGTTGTGCAAGTGTTTACTTACCCTGGAAATACTTACGCTGTTTGGCATTTTCATTTTCAAGATTCTTGTCTTTGCCTTTTCGTCTTCGTCATTTTGGATTTTCGATTATCCGAAGTAGAGCCATATACATATCTATATATGGATGTACTTCACTAGATCGAATGTACACATAACGAGAAGATTGCAATTTGAAATCATGAACATTTACAATTTCTAAACATGTAAAAAATGAAAAATCAACTGTGCGTGTCAGACACCACTAGCAACATGTGAATGGAGATCGCAGTGTATTAACAGAAACACCTGCTCCGTTTAAGCACTGTATTTAACATAAAAGTGTACCTTTTTGAACGTCTTAGAATGAAGATCACAGTGCAGTGAGGATCAGTAAATTTACCCTTTTCTCCACTGTAGTATGATCTCGTAGTTAGTATATATAATTTGCAAGGGGTTTGGGGGGTGCAGAGGGGCTTGCCCCCTGCAAAAATGTTAAAAACGGTACCTTTTTATGTTAAATGTTATTTCCCGCTATTTCCATTTACTTTTACGTAATTTGCTCCTTCCTTTTCTAAAGACCCCCACTTCCAGTTCTTTTATCTCTTTTATAATACTCAATACTTCAACTACAGTTGTTTTAGACTTTGATTTCCATTTTCTAGTAAGTGCTTTTTTGATAGATAACAGAACTAACTTTAATAAGGTCTTACTATGTCTAGGCAATTCAAATGCTGTATCCCAGCTCAAAAGAATAATTTCCTTCCTTGCAGCCATTTGCTCACAAAGTATTTCTAATAGAGTACTCTGCAGGGAATTTTTAAAATCTGCCAACTCATTACACTCCCAGAATATATGTTCCCAGTTACCTCTTTCTTCCCCTTCATACCTCCAGCTTTTGCTATTTACCTAAGGAAAACTTTTTTGAAGTCTGCTTGGGGTAAAAAGATACCTATGTAAACAATTCCAAACAAAGATCCTAAACCTTCTTGTCTTGTTTGCACACTTGGGAGCCATACACGTCTTCCCATTATTTTCTTGTAAACTGCTTTTCCAGTCTCTCTTCCCAATCGTTTATAACCACCTCTGATTGAGTCTTATAGTTCTCATGCAGTATTTTATATGCCCTACAAATTATCCCATCTTTAACAGCTGCTTTTGTCACAGATTAAACTCAAACCTTTACCAGGTGTTTCACTTAAAATTCCCCATCCCTTTCTTTTTGCCTGTCCTCTGAGATCAAGCCCTGGTAGGGAAGGCAGTCTCTAGCCTGCATTCTAAATGTCTTCTTGCCATCTTCCCACTCCATTACATTTCCTGCTTGAGTTATTTGCTCCCATTATCTTCCCTACTTTGCCAGTTTTTGCCAGAAAATTCCAGCTCCCTCTTGCCTACTTTCTGTACCCCTACTTGCAGTCACCCTGATTGGCAAAATCTTCTGTCTCCATTCTCAGATTGGCATAGTTCATAGAATATGTTCTGCTACTTTATGAATATGTTATTATTTATGGTTCTTATTATTCTCCTTAGGGATCATTGTTCTGTTAAATTTGTCCATATCTGTCAATTTTGGCAGCAGCTTTGCAATTCTTCTAGCTAGTACGGGCATAAACCCTTTCTAATTATGATTTAAAATCAAAATGAGCCTATATATAGCTGGGTCTGATGGATCTTTACTGTACTTCGGGAATACAGCCACCACAGCTTTTTTTCCAATGTGTTGTTGCTTCTCCTCCTTTTAAATTACTGTTAGACAAAATCTTGCAGATCTTTATAATTTCTTCCCTCTTAGCTTCCAAACTCCCACTCTAATACCATCCATTACTGGAGGCAATCCTGCAGATTGGCTATACGTCACCATTTTTATTTCACCTCCTCATATTTTAATTGTAAGTTGTTGGAACCTCATCTACTTGTAACTTTGGCATGTTTAACTCCACATTAGCAGTTTTTGGTGGAATATAAATATATGCAAGTATAATCTTTCTACCTTGCCAATAGCCCCTTCCTACCAGAAATCCTCCATTTCTATCACTATTAGAGCCCCTCTAGTAATTACTATAATTACTATCCTTTTCATTTGTCCCTGATATTCTGCTGAATATCCATCTTGATATCCCTTTTTGTCATTTTTGTATGCTCATTTCTTTCCAAGTATGTCTTCTGCAGCACTGCTGTTTGCACTCTGCATTTTTTAATATTATTCAGTGCTCTTTTCTTTTTGTCTATACTCTTAAGGCCAGTTATATTCCAAAATAATATGGATAGCATAGCCATTATGATAAAAATCTATTGTTCCTACTTGTTATACACAACAGTTTTTGAATGTGTATTTCCAACTTATGTGTCACATGCATACTTTATTGTTTGGTAGGCTGATTTTGTAGAGATGTTTCTTCTCATCTCCATTTATTAAAACTTTTTGTTTTAATGAAACCCTCACAAAAACTAAATACATTTTCAAAGCAACCCCATCTCTTATTAACTTATAACAAAACGTACAGCTCTAAAAAAATGAAGTTTAACTTTCCAGATTGAATCATTTGTGCCAAATCACAGCTGTACCTACAAACATTAGCTAACATTAAATTAAGGTTACTCATGTTAAACCTCGTACTGCAACTTGTGTTCCCACTTACCCTGATCACTGTCTGTTCTTTACTTAACGCCATTCCTTTCCCAGATGCCAAAACAGTTTATATCGTTTCAGAAAACATTACATTTTCACTCTAAGAAAAAGTGCACTGGCTATCCTTAAATAAAACTAAATTGTTCACTGTTCTATTAAGCACATTAAAGTTTGTGTGCTAGGGAGGCTGCTAACTCTTTTTTACGTCCCATAATTTCAAATTTTATTTTTATGAACTGCTTGCCATTGTACCTTTAAATTGTGCATTTCCCTTGTCAAAGAATGCTCAGAATTCCCAAGATTAATTGCTTTCACCTGCAGATAGCTTGTCCCCATAGATAAGTACACAGCAGTGAATATTTGTAAATTTTACTTTGAACAGAATGTACAGCTGCCGAGTTATTGACTTCTGTTGATCATTTGCTAATGGAAAAAAAAAACAAGCTAATATTTTTGCATTTGCAATAAACTTGGCATTTTTCATGGATTTCATCAATTTGTCTTATTTTTAAAGCCTACTTGCTTATTAAAAATACTTCTTTATAGCTTAACCAAAGACATTTATGTTGACATTCAGCTTTGTAAAAATAAGAGAAAACATCTTAATTATACATATAATATAGTCTGTGTACTTTTTATACCCCACCCTTGCAGCACAAGATCATGGCATAACAACATTATGCTTGCTTTTGCCCAACCTTTCTTTTCTTGTTATACTGTAAGGCCTATATTTCTTACAACTAACATAATTTGAATTAAGTCAAAAAAGTCCAGTCTTTTTCAGCTATTTTTCTTGCAAAGCCAGGTTTCACAAATGTAATTGATAAAACAAAAGCCAAAGAGATTAGCTTGAGAGTGGTGCTGGGCTTCTAATAAAAATGAACTCTTACTTCTTGAAAGAAGCTGTATATGAAAAGATTTTGGTCCCTTTCAAAAGTTTGTAAACCAGTAGCTTTAACAAATTTCAGAAAAAAAATTGCCTTTAGTCAGTTTTCTTCAAAGAAGTTTATTCGGATTAGCCATTTTGTCTTGTAGACTTCATCAGATGAAAAAAGATGAAAGTGTTAATCTGATTAAACATCTTTGAAGAAAACTGAAAACACAAAGTCCAAACGACAAAAACTAGAAATGTTTGCACAGAAAGGCAGTACCAGAACCACACACCACGTACTTAATAAAAAATAATAAAAAACTGACTAAAGAAAAGTTTTACTGGTTTAACACCTTATGAAAGGGATTGAAATCTTTTCATATTGAGTTTTTATCAAGAAGTAAGGGTTCTTTTTCAAACAGAAACCCAGCAGTGCTCTTAAGCTAATCCCTTTGTTTTTTCTTTTTTCATTTGTTCTGACAGTGGTCTTTTGGTTCCCCAGCTTGGTTTAGGTAACTACCACTTATTGGGACAAGTGATTTTTACAAGTGTGACTATTGCTTTATAGTCTCCCATTTATTCACGAATTTCCCTGTTGTTGGTCCTCTTTCTGTTCTTCTCCGTTTCCTAACATCGACGTCGGTACAAGTGCAAGGTACTCCTGATTCTTCTAGTCAGCTCCTTTGCTTTTTTTCTTCTTCTCTCAAACTAATTAACTAATCAATACAAAAAGAGCAGTATTAAAGATATTTGAAGAAAAATACAGGCAAAGGTACCCAGATATGGAACTTTTTAATACAAAAAAATAAGAAAAAAAAGAGGAAAAGTAGAAAAGAGGATTAGTAATGGAGAAGTTAAAGAAATAGAAACTGAGGATGTTATGTAGTCCTATCTCACCATAATTCTTGCTGGATGGGTTGGGCTCCAACTCGGACGATACTGAAGCTCAAGAGCTTTTACTGGCTCGAGGCTAACCCCTATCCCATGGTGCCTTACGGCAGTTCCCCAGATCTCATTTGCCATGAAAGCTTCAAGGTTGCCTCCTTACTGGCTCGTTGGCTAAGTAGTAGATTTTTTTTACTAAATCTTGTTTTTTCACCACTTTTTTCTTCAATCTTTTACTCCTTATAGTTAATAGCTTATCTTGTGTGATTGTATTGAGTGTTTGACCCCTATTTCCCCCCCTAAGATTGTACGGCCCATTTCAGTTAGAGGGCTGTAGTTGCCCATTTAAGTTAGAGGGCCTTTCCTCCCTGAGTATTACTGTATAAAAAAATATATATATATATATATATATATATATATATATATATATATATATATCTATAAAAAAATCTTTCTAAATTTCTATTTTTACTGTTTGTTGATATTTTTACCTCAGTAGATTATTATTATTATTAGTATTGTTAGCATAGTTAGGGTTGTTGTCTTTTTTCCTAGGTAGCTTTATTAGTTTGTTCTTGTTAGCATGTGTAAGGAAAAGGACAGAGAACACAAGGACCATCGCCCTTCGGGTTTAAATATGTGATAAATGTTCACAGAAGATGTCACTGACAGTCACACTAGCTGTGTATACTGCTTAGGCGAAGCCCACTTACAAGACCCTGTACTTTTTGCCATGCCTTCAGTACTAGGGTTCTTAATGAGAGGAAATACAAACTCATAGATGGGGTCTTATGACCAGTTCCTTCCAGGAACAGTTGGAACTTGGTCAGACAGCTCCTAAGACTACCAAATGAAAATCTTCAGCTCCAGATTCGGAACCATTGAAAAAGTCCAAAGCAACGGAGCCAAGGAGTTCTGGCTCCGATTCTGCTTCTTCTGTCTCTGTGCTGTCGGTCTCTTCGGTGCCGAGGCAACCTTTGGTACCGAGACAGTTACCTGAGATTGGCCCTGTCTCACCTACCTTGAGATCTCCTATTTTGGAGAGGAGGAGATCTCCTTCTGCCTCTACCTGATCCTCCCGGATACTCTCAGATGAGGACTAGGGATAGGTATGGAAAGCATACTTTCTCTTCAGCGGCATTTACCTTAAGATTGCTGAATTACCTTTCCCATTTTACTCGACTATAGAGGGATCTCCTGAAGGAGTTGGGAGAAACCCTTCAGGGTTCAGTAGCTTCGGGATCCACGGATAAGGTTTCTCCACAGCTCTCCACCCTTACATCGATAGCTAACGCCTCCATGAGGCTGATTTCCTATGCAGTGGATGGAGCGAGCAGGGCAGCCGCAGCAGGAATCTCTCTTAGGAGACATTCTTAGATGCGTCTTTGTAACTTCACGGAATCCTTTAAGTCTTCCTTCACCAATGTCCCCTTTGATGGTTCAACTCTTTTTCGACCTCAGGTGAAAGAGACCTTGACCAGGTGTGAGCAAGAAGGGAAAACCTTATCTGCTGTCCGAGTCCGTTTCTCCCTTCCTTCTAGACCCTATCCCAAGGGTCAAACAGGAGGGAAAATGTGGTTCTGTAAATCCCAAACAGGTTTCCCTCAGGCACAAGGTCAACCCTCCCCTAGGGGCAGAGGGGGTGGATATAATGGAAGACGCCATCTTCACGGCAGAGGAGGTCCGCAACATCATGGAGATAGAGAAACCTTCTCTGATCATCCCTTCCATCGCCCCTGAGGGGTTGCCCGACTGTCCGTCTCTGGAGATAGTCGCAGTTGTCTATCGCTGTACCCAACCTCCTGGCTAAACATTTCACAAGATCATTGGGTACGAACCATAATATCCAGAGGTTACCTGATTCCCTTTGTTTCCGATCCCCCAGTAAACCGGTCTCTTCCAGACATGCCACCCATTCAACTAGACCGTGCAACATCAGAGGTCATCTTGTTGCTGCAAAAAAGAGTCATCTAAGAAGTCCCCACAGAGCAAATAGGATCAGGAACTTAATCACAATTCTTTTTAGTAGAGAGGGGACTGGAGATCAATTCTAGATCTCAGCAAACTCCACAAGTCTGTAAAGAAATCAAAGTTCCGAATGATCACTCTGCAGTCGATATTTCCCTTTATCGGGAAAGACAATTGGATGTGCTCAGTAGATCTTCAGGACGTGTACTACCACATCAAAATGGACAGGCGCTCCAGAAGACACTTACGCTTTCGACTGGGAGACAGTCATTTTCAGTTTCGAACATTGCCCTTTGGCCTCACTACAGCCCCCAGAGTGTTCACCAAATGCATGGCAGTGGTAACGGCTCACCTGAGATGTCAAGGATTCCAGGTGTTTCTGTACCTAGACGACTGGCTCCTCACTGCTACTACCAAACATCAACTGATCAGAACAAAGGACGAGACTCTATCCTTGTGCGCCAGATTAGGCATCACAGTAAACCTAAAAAAAATCAGCGTTATCTCCATCGCAGCACATTGTATTCTTAAGCTCAGAAATAAACTCAATCACCATGACAGTAAGACTAACACCAGAAAGAGTAGAATCATTGCGCAGTCAGGTCAGATCTTTGCTAAACAGTCACAAAGTTCAGGCCAGGGTAATCCTTCAAGTCCTAGGGATTATGGCTTCCTCCATTCTTTTAGTTCCCCTAGCCCATCTGCACATGAGAGTACTTCTGTGGCTACTATTTGCCCAATGGTCAATGCAGGATCTTCCCCTGTCTCATCAGATTCTCATCACAAACACCTGCAAGAAGGATCTGACATGGTGGTTGCATACGGAACAACTTCTCTTAGGTCGTCCACTTGTTCTTCCTCTAGAAAATGCAGTTTTGACCATGGACACCTCCCAGATAGGGTGGGGGTGGGGGCATTACCTGGGAATGACTGTCCAAGGTTCTTGGCAGAACCACGAGAACCACTTACACATCAATGTTCCGGAGATGAGAGCAGTGCTATATGCGTTGCAAGCACTTCACAGTTCTCTTCTTACTGGGACAATTCTGATTCAATCAGACAACATGTCTGTCGTGTGGTACATAAACAAGCAAGGGGGAACCAAATCTTACCCGCTTTGTCAAGAGGCCTTAAGAGTTTGGAAATGGGCGATGGACACAATGCTTTCTGGTAGCAACGCACATCCCGGGGAAGTCCAATGTCATAGCAGGCAAACTCAGTCAAGCAATTCTCATGCCTCACGAGTGGTCCCTGAATTCAGAAGTTGCGAAAGAGATCTTTCACAGATGGGGCCAGCCTTGCTGCGACCTATTCGCCACACATGTGAACACCAAATGCAGCTACTTTGCCCTAATTCCCCTTCTGGGGATGTCAACCAGGGATGCTCTGGTCCATGATTGGCCCCCAGGACACCTTTATGCCTTCCCACCTTTTCCTCTCATTCCAAAAGTGATACAGAAAGCAAAACAGTTGAAGAGTACCGTGATCCTCATTGCTTCTTACTGGCCTTGTCAAGTCTGGTTTCCCTTCGTGTGGCCCTACCTCTTGGAGGATCCATGGATTCTGGAACCATCTCCAGACCTCTCCTGATTCATCAATCAGGGCAGTTGCATCCCACCATCCACACCCTAAAACTGACAGCATGGCTGCTTCAGTTCCACGAATAGCCAGGCGTGTTTCCCTCTCACCTTCAGTCAAACACATTCTTATTCCTTCCCACAAGCCTTCCATTAGGAAGTTATATTCCAGCAAATGGAAAAGGTTCTCTATTTGGGCTGTAAACCAAGGCTTAGATCCCTGTAAAGCTCCTATAGAATCTATTTTGTCCTTTCTTGTGTCCATCTTTCATGAAGGAGCTGCGGCTGCTACGGTTAGAGTTCAGTTAGCTGCCATCTCTAATCACCATTTTGGCTACATGGGAAATCCCATCATGTCCCATGCTTTGTGCAAAACCTTTTTGAAGGGAGTTCTCCTTCTCAGGCCTCCAATCAAACAGCCACCAGAACCCTGGGACCTAAACTTAGTTCTCACATCCTTAATTTCTTCCCAGTTTGAACCCTCTTCTTCATCGGATTTGAAATATTGATCTTGGAAAATGCTATTTTTAGTAGCTATAACTTCTACTAGGAGAGTCTCAGAATTGCAAGCTCTTACTATTCGACTCCCTTACCCTGTTTTCCACAAGGATATAGTCTCACTTAGGACTAACCCTTCCTTTCTTCCCAAGGTATGTTCAGAACATAATCTTAACACTACTATTGAACTATCAGTGTTTTTTCCAAATCATTCTAGTAAATCTGAATACAGGCTACACCATTTAGATGTCCACAGAATTCTCAGGTTTTACATACATAGGACTAAATAATTTAGAAAATCAGATCAATTATTTGTTCCCTTTTCAGACAAAAATAAAGGCTTGCCTGTTTCAAGGGTTACCCTCTCAAAATGGCTTTCAGACTGCATTTCCTTTGCTTATCAGACTGCTGGCAAACAGTTACCCAACAAAGTAAAAGGCCACTGTACAAGGGCAGTATCAACTTCATGTGCCTTTAGATCTAGGCTTCCAACTGATACTATTTGTGCAGCAGCTACTTGGGCAAGACCACATACCTTTGTCACTCATTACAAATTGGATTTGGCCTCCTGGTACAGATCATCCTTTGGATCCACTGTGCTGAAGGGTCTCTTTGCTTGAGGCACCCAGGATAAAGGTGCTAGGGACGCTGTCCTATCCAGCAGGAATTATGGCGAGATAGGACTACATAACATAAAGAAGTTATGTACTTACCATAACGTTGCATGTTTGTAGTCCATCTTGCCTACATTCTTGCGTCCCTCCCTCGTGCCCCCTTCCTGTTCCTGGAGGATCTGGTGGACTATACTTATGCTGCTTGACCTGGTTGTAGTTGTTGTCCACCTGGCATGGATAATGTTACACAATGTTCTGTCTGTATGTACACAGTTATTGATAGTTTTATAACTATTAGGTACTTATTGCTTCTTGCAAACAAGATCTGGGGAACAGCTGTGAGGCACCATGGGATAGGGGTTAGCCTCGTGCCAGTAAAAGCTCTCGAGCTTTAGTATTGGCCAAGTTTGGCTCCGAACCCATCCAGCTAGAATGTAGGCGAGATGGACTACAAACATGGAACGTTATGGTAAGTACATAACTTCATTTTATGGATTACCTGCAAAGTTTAGGATTTAGTGTACAAAATCTAACTGATAACATCACAGCAGGATAGAGTAATGGATCCACAAATTAAGGAGACATCAGAGGATTAGGAAACATCTGATCAGTTGCCATATGAAGATACTTTGGAGCCTTCCATAGGAAACCAGTACAAAAGTTCAGTTGGAGTTCCGCAGAAAGGAAAAGAACAGGAAACTGTAGCAACTCTGACGCAATCAATGTTATGGAGTGATAGGCCAGTGAGTTCCCGTATGAAAGAGCAGTGGATTATACAGGATGAAATTCAATAGAATGTGGCACAGGAAGATGCTCTGGAACTTTCTGTAAATGACCACAGAAAATGGAAAACTAAGAATGTGCTCTCAATTTAGAAGAAAATGATCTAAGAGTATAGTTGCTTGATGTAATAGTGATGGACAGACATATTAAGATCAATGAAAGAAATAGACTACAGAAAGTCAATAAGTCCGAAAAAGTTAGAAGTGTGATAAGGGTTAAGATTGTTTATAGAAATTCATACAATATACCAGAAGTAAATAGGATATATTACTGTGCAGCTAAATTAGTAACAGATGAAGTTTTACCACAAAAACACAGGGCATTAGAAAGGAAGGGGAGAAATCAAATGCCATCATGGAAGTATTAAATAGAGAAAATTATAAGCAATTAAGACAAGAAGTGTCACTGTTAGAAGAGTATAAACGAGGGAACAGATCAACAAAAAGACTTGGAAAGATAGATGTGATAAAAGTAGTGCATAGTATCAGAACAGATCAGGATCTGCTGTGCCTTATAACAAATAATGCTCCAGGGCCATTAGCCTAGTACACACCTATGAGCCTATAATAAACTAAGGGATAAAAATTCAAAGGAGAGGATATTCCAGGGTGAGTCTTTGTCGCTGCTGCTTTTTTTTTACTTGCCCTTAACCTTTTAAGCTGTCTACTTAACATATTATGTTATGGCTATAATTTGTCTACCAGAAAACAACAAAGTGTAAAGACTTCTCATCTTCTTTTTGTGGATGATTTAAAACTGTATAGCTCATCAGATGATGAACTGAAAGCGCAACTGCAAGTGGTCAAAACATTTTTAGATGATGTAAGAATGTCATTTGGTCTTGATAAATGTGCAAAAGCAACCTTTAAAGCAGGAAAACTGCAACACCAAGAAAACATCATCTTGCGACACAGGAATTTGATATAGAAGAACTTGAGCAAGAGGTAGTCTATAAATATGTGGGAACTGATGAATGATCAACAATAAAACATGAACAAATGTGAATAAAACTTATTAAGGAATATTTTATAAGACTAAAATTAAAACTGAAAACAGCACTGACATCTAAGAACAAAGTCCAATTTATACCAAAACCATCACTACAACAGGGCACTCGGAGACCACAGAGTATAAAAGCAAAAAAAAAAAGTTTTTTACATGGCTTTGCAAATCACACTCACGAACTTTATTAACACTTAACAGTTATCACCATGTTTTCATCCAAAACATAGGACTTTATCAGATATCTGGCCATGACCATCCTCATTCTTTAAATAGTGAAACCCTATCCAATCACTAAATACTAATTAATTACGTCTTTACAGGCACATCTGTATAAAACCCTTTAATCAAAACAGATAGAATCTTCCTTTCGATATTTGAATTATAATAATACAAAAAAATCAAACATAATCATCTTGTTGTGGGATAAAGGCACCAAACTGCTTTAAAAACGTAACAAGTATTCTCTGTCAGTTATTAAAAAGCTTTAAGAAGTCACTTAAAAAAGTCTTATTAAAGTCCAATACTAAGTTTGTTTTACCAAAAACAAAATAATGCTACCATCTTGTGGCCAAGTGATATAAATACAATTCAAACCCAGTAGAAAAAGAGGATGTACTTTGTCTCAATTTTATCCAACACTTGTCATTTAATTTTAAAGTCATGTTGAACTTAGTTTTAAAACTGGGACCAGGGAGATGTTCTCATTTAATCCTGGTGTTCTGTTAGCTTCCAGGATCAATTGCCAATACAGTTTTCTGTATTCTATTTTCGTCTGCCATGGTCCCCCATTTTTTTTCTTTTTGTGGTTTCTGAGTGCCCTGTTGTATTGTTGCTTTTGGTCTGTTTTATATTGGGGCACTTTTTATCCTTCTTGCTTTGAGTTTATAAACCAGTGTGTTCTTCTTTTCCCAACTTACAGTTTTGGAGTGACTGACTGGCCCCAAAGATCAGATGGACAGGAAAACAAAAAGGATGCTTCATGCTTAGCAAATGATTAATAAAAATCAGTGTATATAACAAGACTATATATTCCCTATTCTGAACGAGGTATGGGCCTCCTTGAAACTGATTACATGTATAGATCTGTAGTCATAGGACTGCATATATATCTGCTGACCTCACAAGATGCAAACATAGTGAAACTTTTAATTAAAGAGGAGAATAAGTCTAAGATGACTTCCTTGCTTAGTTTAGCAGAAGAATCGGTGTCAAGTGGGAATGGAAATCAAACCAAAAATAAATAAAGATCAAGGAGCAACTGAATGTGGCAAAAACAAAAGAAAAATATAAGGTGAAGGATCAGATGAGAAGGCAAAAAATGTGGAAAATACATGAATATAGTTGCAATTATAGAAAACCCTTGGAACAACCTCATGCTGGAGCATAGCCATGGGCACTGCATGTGCTAATATATATGCAACGTAGTACTGGCTTTTTGAGAGGAACAGTTTGTTTTTAGTGATAAGAACCTGTGGAAGAAGAAGCTTATATTTTACAAAAAGATTTGTTGATGATGTGTTTCTTTTGTGGTCTGGGACAACAGATGAATTACTCTTATCCATTGACTATTTGGAGATGAGTACTGATTTTTTTAAGTTTTCTGTTTCTGTTAATTTGTCACATGGAACTATTGATTTTCTAGATGTCAGAATAGATCTTTGCTGCAATAATCAGATACGAACTAGTATATATAAGAAACCCTGCTGGAAGAATAATTTATTAATATAGGACAGTATGCATCCTAAGCACACCTTTAGGAATATAATTAAGGGTCAAACCCTTAGAACGTCTAGACTCTATACAGAAGAATGCGTTTATGAGGAGGAACTTATTGGCTTGGCTCATAGGTTCAAGGCACAAGGCTATAAAGACTCTGCTCTAAACCAAGTGATGCAACAAGCAAAGAGGCTTAGGAACACTAAGGGTCAACCTTGGTTTGGATCCCATCTACAGAGAGATGTACAATTTGGTTTGGATACTGTACACCCTAATCAATTCAGAGTGGCACTTCAGTCTAGTAGTGATGTTGAGAAGGTGTGTGTCATCATTAAAGACAACTGGAGGATTCTCTTGACTGATGAGAAGCTAAGGAATATAGCTGGTGATAGACCTTCCTTTAGTTTTAAGAATAATCTGAATTTGAAAAAGCTGCTATGCAAAGAGAACCAACCATTGACTGATGTAAGCCAACTATCAAATCGACTGGGAGCTTTTCCTTGCAGAGGATGCAAAGCATGGAGATATATTTGTTCAACCAACATGTTTCAACATCCTGTTACTAAGATAACATATAAACCTAGACTATGTGCTGATTGACATAGCAGGCATCTTATTTATCTAGCTAAGTGTTCTGATTGTATTTGTTTTTACATTGGTAAAACTAACAGAATATTGAAGGAACAGATCCTTCAACATATAAGTGACATTAAGTTGACAGCTAAACATAGTGCTACGGCACAACATATTGTCACTAATCCAGGACATAGTTTTAAATTTATGGCTTTGCAGTTGTTTAAGATTGACAGAAGAGGGGGTGATTTAGTTAACTGCCCTGAGTGTATTGAAATTAAGTGGATTGCTGACTTGCATACAAACTACCATCCAGGTTTGAATGGGATGATACCCCTGAAACCTGCCCTTAGAGGATGTAGACCAATTCTGTGAGTTTGATTGGTTATTTGGATTTATTTAAACTGAAGTTTTATGGGAAACAGCAGGATCTGAAGAAGGGCAGTAGCCTGAAAACCCTAATCCTGTTTGGCCTCTTGTTTTATTTCACCATGTTTTAAGATTAATACATTTGTTTTATGCCATTTACTGTGGTAGTCCAAGGAGCTTTTGTTTGTATTTATTACTTTTTGTACCACCTTGGTCCTTTGGTGCTCCTGGGTTTGGTTTTTTACATTTATACATAACAAAAACTGGGAATTGTAGGAAAAATAGATATAAGGGAGGAACGAGGTCTAAAAGGTGGCAGAACTTAAATGAGCTATAGAATGTTTGAGTGAGAAAGATTGAGTAGATTATAAATGATGTTTAATGTTTGCAGTTGGGAGTGTGTCTGTATGATTTGTGATGTAAAAATACTTGCAACTAGTATTGTGTTGTTGTAGTTTGTTTTCATTAATATAAATGTATGATTGTCTATGTAGTAAGTGATGGTCTAATAAAGATGTTTCTTGTAAAAAAAGAAACTTTCTTTTTCATCTGAGGTGTTCCACAGTCTGTATACAGATGACCTGAAACTGGGTAAATGGATTACATGTGTTACAGATAGGGCAAATCTGCAAAAAAACTTGACTAAATTAACCATTTGGGCACATGAAAAAAATATACTGATAAGTACATCAAAAACTAAGCATACGAGATTTGGGAGACATTCATTTATTATTAATTTATTTATTTATTTGCATTTATTTATCGGGAAGGTCCACTGGGCCAAGTTGAGCCCATTTTCAGTGGAGGCCCGGGGGGAAAAGCTCCACAAGAGCAGTTATATATAAAATACAGTACAGTAGTAAACATAACACAAGTCTTTGGAACATATATATTCAAGAAGATTCAACAAGTAATAACAGTGCCTAGTAAGTTTACAAAAAGTACAAAATAAGGAGTTATACATAGGTGCAATGTCTTAGTTAAACTAATTTAGCTTATTAGCAGCTTAGTTACTAATGACATAGTATAAAATTAATAGATTAAAGAATGAGAAATTTGAAACCTGTAACTTCACTATTTAGGTGAGTAGAAATTTAAAGCATGTGGCTTCAGTAGGTATCCCCACAATAGAGGGTTTAAGGTAGTTCTAGTGAGACAGAGAAAAAAAAACAGTAGGTTGCAAGTTAAAGGTTGTGATAGAAAAAGGAGTAGTTAATGGTAAGGAGAGTGGAGAAAGAGATAGTCATTTTTGAGGGGTGCAATATTGGTAAATGTACATTGCCATAAGGAGGACCTCACAAGACCCAAATGTGGTGAACGTTTTGAAACATGAGGAGAATAAATCAAGATAATTTCTCTGCTTAATCTAGCAGAAGAGTATCTGTGTCAGGCAGGAATGGAAATCAAACCAGAAGTCAATAAAAATCAGGCAGCAAATGAATGTGCCAACATACAAAAGTAAGAATATAAAGTGAAGGACCAGATGAGAAGGCAAGAAATGTGAAAAATGCATAAATATAGTTGCAAGTGTAGAAAACCTCTGGAAGAACCAAATGTTGATCAAGAACGAATGCAGGAATGGTTAAGGAGAGAGGAATTCAAAAAAAGAGATGAAAGGTTAATACTGGTGGCCTAAGATAGTGGGCTGCATACACGTTGGTTTACAAAGTCCATTGAACATGTGGGAGAAACAGACAAATATAGGTTTTGTAAAAGTGAACTGGAAACAGTTGCACACCTTATTGCTGGTTGTGACATACTAATGGCAGAAGGATTGTATACTGAAAGGCATAATAATATGGCAAGATTGTTGCACTGGGGATTGTGTAAACATTATGGTATTTACGTGGCTGAAAAACACTGGAAACATGAGCCACAAACATCACAGAAAATTATGTTTACATCGCATGGGATTATCCATTACCAACAGTTCAAAAGATAGATGCTTGAAAACCGGATATAGTGGTCCATGAAAAGAAGACAAAAGTAGCATTGATCATTGAAATCGCCACACTCAGTGACTACAGTTTCCTGTATACAGGGAAACACAAAGTCATAAAATATCAGGATCTGCATGTAGAAATGAGAGCAATGTGGAAGAAAGATACCCAAACAGTTCCAATAGTAGTAGGAGCAAAGGGTCTTATAAAAAAGAATCTACAATCGTATTTAGATATATTACCAATACATGTAACCCCATCCAAGTTGCAGAAGGAGTCATTACTGGGCACATTGCCAGTGCCGTGAGGAGCCCTTTTGACTGACATCAGAAATTCAAACAATATTAATATCTTAAGCTTTAACCGTACATTGACTTAGGAGTGGGGTCCATTCCCTTCAGGGTATTAGAAACCCAAAAGACTTGGAGAAATAAAAAAAGGAAAGATATTGCTTCAGGGTTTTTTTGAAGCTTGTTAGAAGTTCTGATTGATGGTGGGAGAGTGTTCCACAGTTTGGCAATTGTAAATGAGTAAAGCATCTGGCCAGCAGATAGGTTTGTTTTTTTCTATTGTTAGGTGTATCTGATTTTCAGATCTGAGATGTCTGTTTGGGTGGTAGAGAGTAAGAAGGGTGGTAAGGGCAGGGCAGTCAGCTGGCTTGAAGATAATTTTTGGACTGTGATTTACTGCAGGTATGAACGATAGTGTGGAAGTTTGAATCAGTCTAGAAGGTGTATAGAAGAGCAATGATGGGAAGAGTATTTTGCGTTGGTTGCGAACTTAACGATTTTATTGTAGCACATCTCAAGTTTTGATTTCAAAGAGGACTGAATGTTGGTAAGGAGAGGGGCACTGAATAAGGGAGATAGAAGAAAGGTGGAGGCAAGGGTTTGTTTGGTGGAGCGGCTAAGGAACTGTTTGTGCTTATAAAGCATGCCAAGTTTTTGGTGTGTTTTGTTAGTATTGTTGTGTATGTGCTGGTTGAATGTTAGGTCTTCATCTATGATTACACATAGTAGTTTTGCATGTGAGACTACCTCTAAGGTGATTTTAATTTGGGCCTTATGGAGAATTCATTTTTATTTAGAGAAGTAGTTTTTGGGGGTTGAAGACCATGAATTTGGTTTTGTTGAGATTTAGGGTGAGATGATTGTTGGCCATCCAGATTTTGGTGGTTGTGAAGCCACGTTGGGTAATTTGTTGTAGTTCAGAGGTGGAATTAGCAGAGCAGATAATAGTAAATTCATCTGCGTATTGTGTTACATAACCTTGAGAAAGGGTGGTATGAAAGTCGTTGATAAATATGCTGAAAAGAAGGGGCCCTAGTATTGAGCCTTGGGGAACACCTGTGGTAGTATTAAGAAATGGAGAGAGAGAGCTCTGCCATTTGGTTGATTGTTGTCTGTCTTTCAGGTAGCTTGTGAGCCAGGTTAGAGTGGGGGATGAGATCCTAGGTTAGACAGATTAGAGAAGAGAAGAGGGTGGGAAACCATATAGAAGGCCTTAGAGGCATCTAGAAATAGAGAAGAAACAATCTTACCAGCATCTTAAGCGTGGTTGACTGCATCCATGAAGGAGATTATGGCAGCTGTGGTATACTGTGGCCTGGCCTGAAGCCGTGCTGAGTGGGGGATAGGATATGGTTGTGAAGCAGATAGTTGAGAAGTTGAATTTGGATGCATTTTTCCAAAATTTTAGAAATTGGTGAAAGGATAGCAGTGGGTCAGAAGTTGGTAATGTCTTTGCTATTTCCACTTTTATGTAAAGGGAAATATATGCCTTTTTCCAGATGTTAGGAACATAGGATTCATTGATAGATCTATTAAGAAATACACTGATAGGGTAGGCAATGGAGTTTGCTGCAATTTGTAGTATTTGGGGGGTAGATTGTCAAGGTTGTTAGTGCAAGGTGTGAGCTTATGGAGTAGTTTTTTTATTAAAGTGGTAGGAATGGGGGGAAAGGAAAAGCTGGGTGGGGAGGGTGTAGAGATGTTTTGAGAGGATTGTTTTGGAGATGTGGGAGTAGTATTAGGGTTGATTTGGGGGAAGATGGCAGTAAGACTGGATATAGTGGTGAAGTAAGTGTTAAAGAGAGTGGGTAATTTAGTGGATGTTTTCTCTGGATTTGGACAAGGATTAATTTTTGAATCTGGGTTTAGTAAGGAAGTAATGGAGTTCCAGAATTGTTTGGGGTTTTACCTGTGGTGGGTTTATTACAGCACAAAGTGACTGAAACTGTAGATTCATTTAAACCTGGGTGTATGGGTATGGGTCTACTTTAAAACATTAAAATTTCATAATGTTGAAATTCATAACATTGAGATCATAAAATTGAAATCCCAAAACACCGAAAACCCAAAACAGTGAAAAATCAGAACACTGAAAGTATGCTTCATAACATTGAAAACTACAGTGCTCATGTAAATAACACCCCCTCCACCTATAACAACAGCTAATCAACAAACAGACTTTCTACTACATTTCTACAGGGGGGCAAGCCCTCCTGCACCCCCCACACCCCCCCCGTAAATTAAATATACCAACTCCAAGATTCCACTATAGTGGAAAAAAGTTAATTTCCTAACCTCACTGTATTGTGATCCCATACAGTGAGGTTAGGAAATTAACTTTTATCCACTGTAGTGCGATCTTGGAGTTGGTATATTTAATTTGCGGAGGGGTGTGGGGGCAGGGCCCCCACATGGGGAGTGCAGGGAGGGCTTGCTCCCCTGCAAAAACTTAGAAAGTGTGTTTGTTAGTTAGGTGTTGTTATAGGTGGATGGGGATTTTTTTTACAAGTCCATTGTAGTTTTCAATCTTATGAAGCAAAGTTTCAGTGTTCTGAAGTTTCATTGTTTTGCATTTTCGATGTTATGGTCTCAATGTTATGAATTTCAACGTTATGAAATTTCAATGTTTTAAAGTAGACCCATGGGTATATCCAGCTTTGAGTTGTTCTAATCATGTCAACCAAATGGTTAATGATAGTTTTAGAAGTATAATTTGTATAAAAAGATTTATAAAATCTAGTAAATCGTATAATTGATGAAGCCATTGTTTGCTAATTACATTAGACCCAAACTTCAGTATGGAATAACAATATAGAAACCTTATAAGAAAACAAACATGAGTAAACTGGAAAGAGTTCAGCGGAAATATACCAAGGGCATCCATGGATGCAAAAATTCAAGTTATTATGAATGACTAAAATATCTGAACTTGTACTGTGTCTCTTACAGATATTTAATAGATCATCTTATTCAGATATGTAGCACATTTAGAGACAACTACTTCTGGGAATGTTTGGGATTATCAAAATGTAGTTGAGAATCATCAGACAACCGATGTAGAAGATTCTATAGGAATGGGAAGTGTACTAACTGGTTCTCTGTGAGAGTAGCCAGTATGAGGAACACGCTACCAAATTACATTAAAGCAAGCACTAGTTTAGGTATTTTTAGGGACAGCTTGGACACTTATTATGGGAACAACTGTCTTGGCAAATTGGCAGGCTAGAAGGGTATTAATGCCCATGCTTGAAATATTTGTATGTATATGCTTCTGTCGGTCTTGTATGATACATGAACTCCTTAACTCTTCCCTAAGCCTTTCTCCTGCACCTTCCTCCATCCTTCTCAAACTTCTGAAAAAAGAATTTGGAAAAACGGGGGATCTATGCTCCACAATAAAGTGCTCTTCTCCAGCTCAACCCTTTTTATATCTTCATTCTTTGTGTCAGTTGTCTTCTCTCTCCCTCATTTGCAGCTTTCCTATTTTGCCCCTTTCCATCATTATAAAAGACCATTCAGGGTGTGCTCATACGTACACTCTTACATTCAGTAAATAAAACCTTATAGAATGTACTGCTGGAGAGCAGCACTGAGCTTTGCTCTCTGTAGATTCCTGTAAAGTAATCTCGAGATCTGCACAAGCTTGGGGACATTACCACATAGTAAAAGTAGCTTTAATTTTATGCCTGTAAAGATAGACAAATCTCTTTTGGCCTTTTTGGTGCAGGACTCAGATCATGCATAATCAGTGCTGTTTGCACTTGGACAATTTAAATACAGGTGTAGTGATGCGCTTCACATACTGTCCTTGTGCATTTGTAAATCTTGGGACTATGAATAACACCCAATGTTTGGTAAGCCATCAGTGATTGCAGAATGTACCCATTTTTCTACCCTGTACTGCAGGAGTATGACTGTTATACGTTCACATAATTTTAAGTTGGTCATATTTCTGTTTCAACCCATTTGAGAGTTTAAAATGGTTTCTACTATATCAAAATATAAGGGTTTACTGTATTTATACGTTTGGTCATCATCTGTTTTTTTTTTTTACATCTTGTAACAACCGTCTCTTATAAACTGTTGCATTAAACTCCTGTTCTAGTTCATTTAGTGGTTTTATTTACATCAGTATGCAGTCATTAAGCCCTGTATATCTGTCCCTTCACTATATTTTAAACATATAATGTTGGGTGCATACTTGGCTATATAGGTTCATAGGTTAATGCTACAAGGACCGTTAGTAGTCTAGTCACAATATCCCAGATCATAGGTACCCATTGACATCACTGATTTATGCCTAGTTTCGGTACTTTTCATTGAGGGCTTGAGGGGCCAGGCTGGAGTTTTTATAATTTCCCATCCAATTGTTCAGGTTATACTTTTAGAGGGTCAGGGAGCTACTTTGGCTTATGTCCAAAGAAAGTCTATTCCATAAAAGAGGAATTTCTGGGGTATGTATCTATTTTGCCAGCTGGTTGTATTTATTTTTCAGGAGAAGTTAAGATCTCGAGAGGGTGTTTAGGTGTTACTAGTTTTGTGGATGTGGAGGAGGTTGTGTAGGATTGGATCCTATGAAGTTCGGTAGGTTAGAGCCAGTGATCACCTCTCGGGACTCAGTAGAAAACAAAAAAAGAGTGAGATAGCTTTTAAGGTGGTGTGGATAGCTCAAAGAAGACATGCCCTTGGATATCTTGGTGAGGAAAGACTACAGTATATTAAGTTGTGTCATTTGCTTAGACAATTTCATAACAAAGGGACCATTATAATCTACTATATGCCTGGTAAGGGAGGAGCCGGGAGGGATGATAACTCCTTAAATCTGAGATGAATTCACCTGGTGATTAGTCCAGATAGGTAGGAGGATTTCCTAACAACAGTAGATGCACTGTGATAAAAAGATTGTTTATTGTCAATGAATGTGTTAAGGTCCCTAATGACTGAGTCAACTTTCAAAGGAGTGTCACCTATGTGGTAGTTGCATGGATGCCCAATTTTGTCAAAGGGCACAATGCTACATTTTTTGGCATTTAGTTTTAGGTCATAATCCAGTCACCACTTATTGATGTATGTTAGTCCCCTTTGAGGTATCTGGAAGTTGGATGAGAAGTTGATGACAGCTCCATTTTTGCAGTCATCTGCAAACTTGGTCACCCACAAGCCCTTGATGTTAGCCTTGACATTAAAGAAGTTAATACCAAAGAGACGTGGTCATAGAACCTATCCTTGGGGGTCACTGCTGGGATTTACTCTGTTTGAAGAGAGCATGCTTCCCACACTAATAGAGTTTCTTTTGTCAATTGACCAGTTTGCTATCTAGTGGTTACATAGTGGTTTAACATTTAGTTTGATTAGATTATAGAATGCCAAAATATGTGATGATGTCAGAGATCTTGGCCAGGTCCAGGAAGGCAGTGTGAATGGCAGGAGGGGTTAGTATAATAGTTAAGGTCTTTATCCCTCCAATGCAAAGCACAGGGTTTGAGTCTGACCTCTGATTATAGGCTAGGCTTCTAATAGTATGCAGACTGATAGCCTAGTATTTAGCTGTGAACCTATGAACCTATACGGATTTGCCAGAGACAAATGCATTAGTGTCTTGCTCAAGGAAGCCCAGCAGGTTCAGATGGCAGGATCTGATGTTAACAAACTCAAACTGGCTAGAGTCCAGGATGTTGTAGACTGCCTCTGTCCTTGTTAATAAGTTCCATAGTATTGTGTACCACTGCATTTAAGATAAAACTGGTGAGGTTTATAGATCTGTAGTTTCTTGGATAAGTAGTGGGGCCTTACTTATGGAGCAGGATGGCTACCACAATTATACATTCCTCATGCATGAATCCAATGGAGAGGCGGAGGGTGAGTAGGCTTAGTAGTGAGTCAGCCAGACATTGTCTGGTGTTGACAAGAAGGCATCCTGGCACATTATAGGTTCTCATGGAGCTAGTGTTTCTGGCCAACATTCAGGATTTGCCTGAGGATGACTGGGAGTGATGTGAGTATGCTAATAAGTTGGGAAAAATTAGAAGGAGATATAAAGGGGAGTAAAGTTAGTGCTGCATTTGGCCACTAGTATGTGGGCTTGGTCCTCAATGGATCAATAAGCATTGCTTTTATGTATTAGTTCTGAGTTGCTGGGCATTACCATTTAGGTCTCTGACAATGCTGAAGATTGCTTTGTGGTTGTCCTAAGCAGAAGTAACAATTCTCAGTTCATATTTACTTTTGAAGGATTTGATTTTGTTTCTGAGTTTTTTGTTGACCATTTTACATTCATCTCGAGATCATGGGGAATTAAGTTTGCTTTTACAGGCTATAATATTCTTCCTGTTATTATGTAGTTTATATATACTGGGGTTCCAACATGGGGGTTTATTCCTAGGTTTGGCATTACATTTGTCTTACAGGGACAGGTGCTTTGATTCACACTTTAAAGTGGGCATAGAAATAAAACACAAATGTGATAGTGTGTGAGGTAGTGTCATCGAGGTTGGGAGGGCACCTGTATTACATTAGGTCTCAGTTAACTGGATTAGGCTTATTTTAGAGTAGTCTCTAAAGACAGAAGGGTTTTGTGATAAGTAAGGCTTTACCCTCATAGTGAGTGTTACCAATCTGTGGTCAGATCTGAACAATGATGGGGTAGCTGTAGGTGTTGGGCATAGGATGGCTATATTGGTGAGAAACAGGTCCAGTCTTTCTGGACCCCTAATTGGGACTTGAATAAATTAGTCTAGGGAGCTAGCATTAATTAAGTCCTGGAATACTTGTGCATATTTGTTTGAGATGGTGTAGGTGTCACAGTTAATGGAAGGATAGTTGAAATCTCCCAAGAGAATAATGTTAGGCTTGATAGGAAGGAATATCAGTATCAGTTTGGTTAGATATGCCTCATGAACTGTAGATGACATGAAGGGGCTAGAGTAGTTGGCTATGATTTCCTATGGAGTTCTGTTTACTGTAAGAAGGATATGGAAGGGTTCAAGGGTTGCTGTTCTGACTTACAAATCTGGAGGTGAGATCGCTCTTAGGAATGCAAACATCCTCCTTCAGTAGTTCCGTGATTTTCCACATTGGATCTGGAAGAGTGGTAGGCATTGAAATCCTGCACAGTAGGGGTGATATGCCATTCTGAAACCATATGTCAGTAACTATGTAGATAACCATCTTTTCAAGATTTATGAATGTAAGGAGTACAACTTCTTATTTAGGCTTTTAGCATAAAGTAGTGCTACTTTTATTTGATTTTAATTGGCTATGTGGGTAATTTCAGGAGACTGACTTTTCCTAAAAAAAGGCGCTGCAGCAGAAGAAAAGTGCTGGCCAATATATGGAAGCCATGAGGAGAGAGATCCTGGCCATCCCAAGCAAAGCACCAGGGTTGTCAGTCATCTCCTCTCAGCCTGTTATATATTAGATCTCCTTAGAATGACATCAGTAGCTAAGCCAACAGTTGAAGTCAGTTATCTTTTGTTTGTACTGTAGCATCATTCTTTGCAATGGTAGGTTACTGCTTAATACTAGTTTCACGCCATTTTCAGATGCATATTCTGGGAGCTCTATCATGTACCTCTTCATATGATCCAAGTAAATATGTTTCAAGTCATTCACTCCTACATGAGCAGTGACCATGTCAAATGTGCACTTAGGGTGAAGGGACATGAGCAGTGGTGACAATGCAGATCCTGTCACCTGAGAGGCATCTAAAAGTCACTCTTTCTTTGCTCAGCCTGGTGAGTCGTCCATCTGTGTGTCTAGCAATGGAGTCACTTTTGACTAACTATTACAATACATAATGTTTCAGTGTTGCTGCCATAAGGGCTTAAGCCTGCTAGTTGAATGATCCCTTTTTGTAGTTATGTTTTCTGTAGTGCATGTTGTTTATCTGTTAGTGTGACACTGAATATGCTGTATAACAATTCCTTATTTAGGAGGACTTGGTGCTCTAAACAGAATTTTTAAGTACCTCAGCATAAAATGGCTTGGTTGTCTAGGACATGGTGAGCATGGCTGTGTGAGGTAGGTGTTAGAACTTGCAACATGCTAGGTACAGTTTGCAGCCTTTGAAAAGAGGTTGACCTCCAATGTTAGCAGATACTTGCCCCTCCCTCATGTAGAATAATCTATAGGAATAATTAAACAGTTGTTTCAGTGTTTCTATTAATATCAGGCTGGCAACAAATTGGTATGGTAAACTGTGACTTCATGATATTTATTCCCTGGTGAAATAGGGGGTGCTAATTAAGTAAATTTGTAGGAAGGGTCTATATACTAGAATACTAGGATGAACAATGAGTCAAAGCCCCAGTTACAATTCTATAATACAGTATCAGTAAATAAAGAGTAGAAAAGTCAGTAAAAAGTGTAGCAACAACTAATGGATATGTTAAGCAATGACTACCTACTGGGCTCAGTGCAATAACAACAGCTTAGTACAAATGAGGCTGCTTTGGCAGGATAGGGGTGATAAGGCCCTACTACAGCCTAGGTAACCCAAGTTTGAGTAGCTTCTCAGATTACTGATGGAGTAGCAGAGATGGATGGGTGTTACAATCCCAGGAGTGTGGTAGATGATATGGGTGTCTCTCACCGTGATCTCTGGTAAAGGCTGTAGTTGTTGTGGATTAATAGGCATAATCCTGATGATGGGTGGCTTGCCTGGGCTGCCACTGAGGCAGGGTGGTACGCCATGATGTCCCCCATTGCAGGTTCACCTAGAGACATATCATCAAGTCATCAAGGGGGAGGGGGGATTGGTGGTAGGTCATACAAAAAACTCCCTGGTTTGATGATATGGGCAGACTGACCCTTAGGATGTCCTTAGGTTTCTTGCTGGCCCCATTAAAATCTGCATTGCCTGAGGTTATATTGGCATGCAGGTAGAACAATCATAGGACATAGGGCAATGGAGTGGCTGTCAAGAATGACAGAAGGCAACCAAAAAAAAGCAGCAGCTTAGTAGAAATTATTTGGTTCTGGTGCTACCACAACAGCTTAGTACAAATGAGTCAGCTTTAGTGTCACCACAACAGCTTAGCACATTCATGAGACAATCAGTAGACTACAGCTACAACTAGACTTTGGTTTGGAATGCTTACAGTAGACAGTCAGTGTAGTTGCAAAAGACAATAAAGGCAACTTCAAGAAGTAATGGTTTCTTGAAGACTGGGAATATAAATTTGCTCATATGTCACTACTGCAGTGATAGTACAAATTTATAGATTACAGCATGGATTAGACTGAGACTCTGAATGTCCACAGCTAGCAAAAGTAATGGAAGTGCCAATTACACAACTCTGACTGGTTTGGCTCTCTGCAAATGTTCCTAGGTGGACACAAATGTGCTTATGCATGTGCAGCTGTCCACATATGGCACAGTCGTCCACAGGAATATATGGGCATGACCAGTTGGATAGTGTTGTCTTCTTAGTACGATGCTAATAAGTAAGTTTCAGAGATGACACCACTTCACGGTGTTTTTTTTTACAGGACCATTCAGTGTGAGCACTTGGAACTGTCTTAAACAGTTCTCAACAGTGCATGACCCTGTTACCAAATATGCAGCACTTCCTAGATATTGTGGAGTGTGGTTTTGAGGTCATCTCTGATTACGTATCCTCAGGCATCCTCATGAGTTACAGGCCAACAGAAAAGAGTGACAATGTTCATAGACTCAGTGAGTTTAAACAACAAACTAGAGCATACAGGCTGATCAAAAGTATGCACTGTCCTTGTAACTAGTAGCAAATTTCACCCAGTTCAGTAGCAGCATCCCCTACTCTCACCAGGAGATAATGTTCTGAACCAGTTCTAAGTGCAGAAATCTACCACAGGGAAAAAAATGTAGAATCAGTACTAGCATACACTAATTTAAGTGCAAATGGACAAACTTGTACCTTCCATATGTTGTGGGGTTGACTTTTGAAGTCAAGCCTAGGTATCCTCAGGCGTCCTCATATAGTTGCAGGCCAGAAAAGTAGTGGGACAATGTCCACAGACACACAAAGTTTAAACAACAAAAAGGTGCACAATGGCTAATAAAAAAACACACTACGCTTTTAATCAGCTGCAAATTTCACTTAGAACAATAGCAGCACCCCCTTCACTCACCAGTAGATAACTTGCTAAACCAATTCTAAATGCAGAAATCCACCAGAACACATTAAATCCAGTAGAGCATTTAAAGACAGCACGAGCACACACAAATTTAAGTGCAACCACAGAAATATGTACTTCTCAGATGGTTAATTCTAATTAGGTATTCTCTGATATCCTTGTGTAGTCGCAGTAGAGCTTCTGGTATTTTTTTTTTTAAATAAACATAGGTAGTACTATGACCCGCATTTTCTTTTATTAAGACAGTATCCAGGAAACTAACACTTTCTATAGATGAGGTGCACTTCTGGTTGGATAAGATGTGTCTGTACCTGTCTCCCATTTAATTGGCTGCAGCATGCTCATAACTGGCCTGGTTCAGGTCAGCAGACTTCATTAACATAGCCTTAGCTCTGTGATTGCATTCAAGAGTGGTGACTTTTTTTTCCAATAAACAATATGCAATCATACCAGCAGAATGAGTTGATCCTGAGAACATTGCAGCAGAAAAGAAAATATGTAAAACTGGAGACATCAGTGTGTTTGTGCATGCATTGTTTGCTTGTGTATTGTGTATGAAGGTGATTGCGCATAATTAGTTTGTATGGTGTTGTTTAGTTTGCGATCTGCACCTGAAAACTGGCTCCTTGGGAAGTCAGTCTGTCAGCTGTCAACTGTAAAACTACCATGTGGACTGGATGTCCTTCGACTGGTCAATTTTCATCACTATGAAGAAGGAAAAATTCGGAATGCTATAAGTTGGCTTGTGAATCAGCGATGGCTGTATGGGATTAAGCCAGGATACCGACACAGTGCATAGACCCTTGTGTTAGAAAGTTGAAGAAACTACACGAAGAGTACTTGTCCCTAAAGAAACACAGAACTTGTCAATGCGATGGTAATAGAATGAAAAAATCTTTAAAAGTAAACTTGAACAGTTGTTTGATATATCAAAAAAAGATGTTATGACTCATCTTAAAAATGAAGAATATCAAGAATTCCTACAGAAGCAAATGCAGAAGGTGTCTTCTTGCAATATGAGTGGAGTTGACCTTCAGACATCTGCAAAAGAATGCAGACAGAGGCGGCACGAGGAACAGAAAATCATGACAAACGCGAGGTATGAGAAAAGGCAGATTAAAGCAGTTACCAGTGTAACATCTGAATCTTCTTGAACAATAATCTGGTGAGTCTAAAAGAGAAGATTAATATCAGCCTGTGAAATCGGTGTCTATTGAGGTTGCCAGTACTGCATCACCTAAGAATATCTTTGCATCTCCTGTGGTTGTTGGTGCCTTAGATCATGTCAGTTTTTATGACTGGAGTGCTGTGTTTTTTGCCGGATACGTTGCTCAGGCTCTTGGTTATGACATTACTGATATAACGCTCTCTAGAAGTTCAATCAAACAGTCTCAAATGCAGGTTATGAGAAAAATTGCAGCAGTTGAAGAAAAATAAATCTCCTTTGAAGGTTCTCTTGTTTTGCATGGGGATGGGAAAATGTTAACTGATATTGATGGATCCAAGACGAGTGTAAACAGATATGCTAATATTGTCACTGGAAATGGCCAGGAAAAATTACTAGGCATTCCAATGATAGAGAAAGGAACAGGAGAGTCAGAAGCAAAGACTTGTGTTGATGCTATCCAGAAATGAAACCTTAGTTTCAAAATTAAAGGACTTGTCTTTAATATGACACCAAGCAATACTGGCCTTCACAAAAGGAGCTTGCGTTTGAATCAAAGAAGCTTTGGGAACCGAACTAATCTGGATCGCCTGTCACCATCATGTTATAGAAATTGTGTTATCTAAAGTCTTCTCTTGTTTGCTTGGCCCAACTGAAGGCCCACAAATTGAACTTTTCAAGTGATTTCAGAAGCAGTGGTCATCAATAAATCAGTCTGATTTTGCAGCTGCGAGTGACTATCTCTTTCAGGATCCTGTACTAAGCAGCCTGCATTAAGAAATGCTCGACTATTTACCCCATGCTTTTGAAACACAACAACCATGGGATGACTGTCAAAAAATATTGCACTTGTCTCTCTTATTCCCTGGTGGACGATGTCCAGTTATGGCAATTCGAGCACTGGGGCCAACACACCACATGATGTGGATAAGGAGAGGGATTTATGCACTGAAGTTATTCCTATTCAGAGCACAGTTTCAGATGACAGCATGACAACTCAGCAATGTAACTAACTTGGCTTTGTCAGTCTTGTGTACATTTGACAGTGGAATGAAGTGTCAGTGGGAATTAGAGCTCCATACAATGACACTGAACTATCTACTCTCAACACATATCCGAATAAAACTGTTGCAGACAAGGCATTCACAGCCATTTCCAGACATCTGTGGTTTCTGTCCGTGCACCTAGCAGCACTTGCCTTTTTTGATGGCAGAATCACACTATAAACAAAGCTACAAATGGTGCAAAACTTAGTGCGTCCACTATTGCCAGGTATTCCATGACATCTCATGCTTACAGTGAAACAGAACATGTTACCTTTTGAAAGTCTTGTAACACAGAGAACAGTCATTTTTTGATCTCTTGATTGAAGGAGGATCAACAATAGTAAAAATATTCCTGAAGAAACATCCCACAGAGTAGACTGCAATCCACTTTTCAAGGAACTCTGGAATCGGGCATCCAAATTGACTGCTGTTAATGAAAGCCTCACTGAAAAATTAAATGATGCCTTGACAAAAAAATGAAGAACAGAAGCAGTTTGTTCTTTGGTTGGTGGCAAGCCACCCAAAGAAGTTTCCTTCTGCATCAAAGGTGGCTCTTATGTCATAGACCATTAAATATTTGTCAAGTGCACAAGAATTATAATACACTGTTCAGCAGTAGCTTTAAAATATGTGAGCTGGGGAAACCCCTAAACTGTGTTTGCTTTCAGTAAAATTTTGTGTGATTTCCATTTTTTTATAAAGGAGTTAGCCTTGTGGACAAACAAAATTTGTTAATTTTAATGCAGAAGGGAAGAAAGTGTATGCACAAATCAGGGAATGTTGAGAGGCAGGTGTGAGATTAAGCTCCCATATTCAACTGTCTTCAGAATATTTTTTCCTGGAGGATCAAAGAAGGTTTTGGATGCAGAACAGGCTAAAAAAAAAAAAAAAAAGTTTATCCAACAAAAAGTGAGCTAGTAAACTGAAAGGGATTCTGCCTCTAATTCTCCTGACAAGAAAGCATATAGAGAGACTTGGCTAAGGAAATCTTTCCCATTTTCCAAAGGATAATGCTTGAGAGACAGAACCCCCCGCCACAGGAGTTGTCTAGAAGAATCAGGAGTACCTTGGACTTTAACCAGAGTTTGGTGTTAAGAGATGAAGATGATAAGGAAGAAGACCAGCAACAGTGAAATTAGTGAGTAAGAGACTACAAAGCATCAGTCACAGTTGTGATATATGGCTTTGCAAAACAAAGTGGCTGAGAAAAGACTAAAGGGCTGCTGACTTTGACAAACTTGTGGGTGGGCTGTAAACCTTATATTCCAGTATATATCATTAATGGTTAAAAGGACACTAAAGGGGGAAAAAGTAACTGTAATTAAAATGATTTTGTTCTTATTAGTATTTGTATAAAATATTTCATGATATATAAACTGCATGTTGTAAAACAGCTTTGTAGAAGCAAGGATATTTTAAAAGTGTAGGGATCTTTTCAGTGACTGTTGTATATATTAAAGATATTAAAGAAACAAGTGTTTCTTTTAGTTGTATGAAATATAGGCTTTACACTGTAACATGATGAGAAAGAAACAAATTTAAGTTAATATAATGGTTCGATCTTGGACTGCTGGGGTGAGTAGGAAGTAAATTTAAAACAAAACTGAGTGTGTGACCAAGCTGCCCCCCCAAAAAAACTAAAAACCACCACAAAGGCACACATAGTGTTTGGTGTTTACTGAGGAAACAAATGTCATACAACCCTCTGAGAATTCACAATAATTTATTCCTCAAAAATATAATCTACTCAAGGATTAAATTATTGTGAATTCTTAGTGGGTTGTTTGACGTCATTTGTTTCCCCTGCAAACACAAACACTATGTGTGCATTTGTGGGGGGTTTGGGATGTTAATTTCTCATGTTTTTACAATGGTGGATGTATAGATTAATGATTTTTGCTTAAGCTATAAACATTTTTTGTAAGCAAAGAGGCTTGACGAATAAGACAAAGGGCTGGATTTATGAAGGCTTGCACGGAGTCTAAGATTAGTGTAAGATGACAGACAGCCAATATGTCTGCCGAGTGATCCAGCAACAGCCGGTAGGTGTGTGCATGAGAGCTTCTAAAGCTACTCTTGCACGGTCAGTATTATGGTATGCAAATTACCTAATTTGCTGCTGAAAGCTATGCAAATGAGGTAAATTTGTGATCTGGGAAACACTAACCTGTCTATGTAAGAGTAGTGTTATTTGCAGAAATGTACTCCGTTGGTAACGGAGTACCGTTCTGCAAATAGCTAAACGGAGCTATGACAGCTTCAAATAAAGGATGCATCTAGTTGAGGAAGCATGCCAATGGCCAAATGTAGCACCATTGGCATTTGCAAATGTTGTAAATCCTTAAAATCCATTTTTTCCCTGATCTCCGGTGTTTAAGCGTAGCGCAGCACAGCACAAATGTGCAGCGCTTTAAATAAAATGAAAAAAATTGAAAAATAGCCAAAAATGGGCATTTTCACTAAAAAGCTTGTTCTGCCATGCAGGTGAATGGCAGGCTGAAAACAACATGGCCACTGAGTAGTGGTTGCTAAGGGGGGGGAGCTCAGTGTGAGAGATGTAACCAAGCATTAAATCCTATGCAAGTGAGGATAAGGATAGTGAATCACAATTTTTCCCGGCATGTGAGCCATGTCCCTAGAGTGTAAGTGTAGGAGTAGGGGAGTAGTAGAGTAGAAGATAGGTGATATCATGAGGGGGTATGTCTAAAAGACTGTAAGCTTATTGGAGCACAGTGCTTATGTTTGCCCTGAGTTGCTCAGGATTGCAAGAGGTGTGTCTACAGTTGTCCTAGCTGAAAACAAGAAACCAAAGGTGTACGCCATGGATATATCTGAAATTTCTTGCAAACGGGCACACAGCATGTGCGCGTGTTTGCGCGGTGCTGCCCTGGGCGGAAACAGAAAGGGAAAAGGAAGGAAAAGAAGTAGTAGGAAGTTAACCAAGGAAAACTAGCAGAGCTGCCAGGTGAAATATATCATAATCAGCCAATTACACAGGCAGTAGACTAGCCCAGCCCAGCACTTTAAACTCTGCAAACAGCAGTTTACCCTGTTTTTTCCCAAGAACTCTGCAACACTGTGAAGTATACAAAGAGTAAAAACTTAAAAAGCTTAAGTCAGACAAAATGATAGGGGCTGCTATTGCTATCATAAACCAACATGTGCAAGATGCTGAGGGTGGTGATGTTGTGAATGCTGCTGAGCAACCCACAGTGAGGAGAAGGCGAAGAGTGTACAGACCTAGGGTAACCTATCAGGGGCTACATGAGCTGGAGATAGTGGATCACTATAGAGTGGACAGAGACCTCCTGCAGCAAACTGTTGAGCTATGCTGGCCATGCCTCACACACAGAACCAACAGAGGGGAACCCATCCCAGTGGATACCAAGGTATATGTTGGCATACGAATACTAGCTACAGGTTCCTTCCAGAAACCAACTGGTGATATGATGGGGGTTTCAAAGGCATCAGCATCCAGGGTACTGCACCAGTTCCTGGATGCCATGTCAGCACATGTCAGTGACCATGTATATTTCCCCAATCCCCATGAGGCATTGGCCAGCAATATGCGTCTTTTCCACCAAATAGCAGAATACTCTGAGGTAGTGGGTGGAATAGACTGCACGCACATCAAAGCACCACCCGGTGAGCGGGGTAGGGTCTACATCAACTGCAAGGGCTTCCCCTCCATCAACTGCCAGGTCGTGTGCGATGCCCAGGGCATAATAATGAATGTGTGTGCTGGCTGCCCTGGAAGCTATCATGATTCCCACATCTGGCATCTGACGCAGCTGTACCAGAGATTTGCCAATGGGACATCCCTGACGGACACCTAGTGGGGGATGCTGGATAGCCACTGGAGCCGTGGCTGATGACACCCATCAGAAATGCACACACACCCGAACAAGAACTCCATAATGAGGCACACGCACAAACAAGAAACATTATTGAGTGTGTGTTCGGGATGCTCAAGTCACGGTTCTGGTGCCTGGACACATCTGGTGGAGCCTTGCAGTACTCACCAACTACATGTACCCAAATTGTCGTGGTATGTGCCATGCTACACAGTATGAGCCTGTGAAAATAGCTGCAGCAGAAACAGCATGGGGCAGGGCTAAACAGCCCCCCACCATTGCCAAGGCCTGCACAGGCACAGCGTGACTCGGAGGAGGAACAACCTGAGCCTGCCCCAGTAAGCAGAAGGAGGCGTGACCCAGTATGCCTTGGCCTTGGCAAAGAGGCAATGCATAGCACATACACTGACTCAGTAGGAACCCTGGAATTGACACCTCTCTGTGACTCGCACATACAATAAAAGGGATGCCTAACTTGACACTACCTGTTTTCAAACATGTATAGGGAGTGTACTATGTGCATCCGACATAAACAGCCCTGCAGCACCACCTGAGGCATGATTGCCCTATTTTCAGCAATATAAAGCAGTGCTAAACACATTTTACCACTATTTAGCATATTTAAACACAATTGCGCGGAGCTCCGCACCGCGCTAACTAGCACAATGTCAAGCAACGTTGAGCAATGTTGGGCAATGTTGGGCAAAGTCAGGAAAAGATGGGCAAAGTTGAGCAAAGTCAGGTAAACACGCTCACACCTGCTTTACTGTTCCTTAAGCAGTCTGGTCTGCCCAGCAGGAAAATAAAAAGCAGTGACAGGGCTCAAACTCAGGATGCTGTGCACTAAAGTCACAGTACTGAACCACTAAGCCATGACAGCATTTCACTGGCACAGACATAGCAAGACAGTTGTAGACTAACGCAAACACAAACAAATGCTGTATCATGCCCTCTGAAGAGGCATATGAGTAACTTCCCCCAGGCCTATGCAGACAGATAACAGCAGGCCAAGCAGTGTGATGTGGGTTGGGTAGGCTATGAAGTCACAAACTAATATATGTGAAATTGGAAGCTAAGATCTGTAGTACAGTAGTATGCCTCAAGCCAGTACGATAGGCAACAGTACAGACTGAAATGGAGTACCTGACATAGCAGTGCAGGCCTAGCAAATGTGTATAAGTGTCAGGTGAACCCCTCATCCCATGTACACCCACAGTAACAATCAGGTGTGCCCCCCGGGTAGAAATGTACAAATAATAGCTGTCCCCCCTGTATGTAGAAATGTTGATAAGTCTACGCAAAGTGACTCATGGAAGCCCTGCAGGCACAGCGTGCTTCCTGTTGATGTACAACACAAAGGTGAGCCCTGAAGTAAAAAACAACTTGATTTTTCACACACATATAGTATATATGTCCATACTGGACATACTCACACACTTAAATAAACGAAGCAAATGTCAGTCAACAACATACTGAAAGGTCATACTGGGCATGCTCACAGACTTAGGCCATGTCTGAGTACAGCAGTGGGCCACACACATCTGGCAGTTGCAGTTCTTACCCCAGAAACTTGTCACTATTCACCAGTCCTGCCTTGCACACACAGTTATATGAAAACAGACCCATATAATATATTGGACTCCTGTCATAATCAAACTATGTACTACAAGTACTTAAGTTGTTCAAAGAAAGCGAAAATTCAAAGAAGATCAGTAAATCTCCAATCAGTATCATCAGTAAACAATGAGCACTCCTAACATTATCCAATCCATGTTCTGGCAAAAATATTATCAAAGAGTCCATAGAGAACCATGAAGCTTTCTTTCGCTATGTCATAAATATCAATGTAAACTCATATATGTTCTGAGTCAGTGCAAACTGTAAATGAATACATGTACATGACTGACATTGCCAACATCTTGTCAGACAGGTTCATACATATTTACCCCCCTCTCACTGACAGAAAGGCCCATTATCATACCTGGAGATTGTGAAAACCCAGAAATCACATACACAATGGTTAAACAGCTCTTTCCAAACCTAAAAACACGGCGTCTATGGGATGACATGGTTTCCCTAGCTGTGCCATATGTGAACTCCAAAACAAACAGACCCTGCACCTGAACAGTCTGTTGAGACTCACCCTCTGTACAGGATATAAAACTGTTGAATGGGTTACAGCAATGTTTGGCACACTCCACAAGTGTTGGTGCACAACAGACCATGGGAACTATTATCTTATAAGCCTATTAAGCCTGATCTGCAAGGCCATGGAGTCCATCATGATGGAACTCATAAACAGAGCTATTGGGAGCCTACAAACACCCAATCCTACCCATTTTGGTTTGGTCAGGGGCAGATCATGGTTCCCAAACCTGCTAGACTTTTTTCAAGGCAGTCACCCAGGATATACATCAATGAAATGAGCTACACATGTCCCACATAGACCTTGAAAAGCCCTTTTCCAACATCCAACAACCTGTGCATAAATATGTATGTCATCTGATGGATTGCCAACTGGGGCACAGATAGATCCCACAAGGTAAGAATTGTGGTCTCCTGTTCAAGCTGGTAACAACTGCTGTCCCCCATGGCTCAGTCCTGGGACCCCTCCTGTCTGGTGTATACTTTTCAGAAATACAGTCAAACACACGAGGACTATGTTTAGCAAAGTTTGTGTATTACTGTAAAAAGTTGTCATAATCAATGTTTGGGACAACAGAGACATCCTTAAAAAATGTCTCAGTCAGACAGATGTGGTGTCAAAATTATGGCCTCAAGCTACAGCCATACAAATACCACATAGGTGCCAACACCCTAAATATGGAGGTGATAAGGGATCTATGGACACATGTGGATAGTCATCTCTACTTCCAGAAACACATTCACAAAGTGGTTAGAAAATCATGCTGTGTGTTCCCACAAACTGCCAAGGTCTTTGCCTGTGGGTCAAAGGAGGATGTTCATCATATTTCACTGTTGCAAACATTACACTTGGGTTATCCTGCTGGCAGGCTACCCGCAGTCGGCCAGAGTTCCAAAGTCTAGGTCCGGCGTCGGTTGCTGTCGCCTCTTCCCTGACGTCAGTGCGCCAGGGGTATAAAAGATGCAACTGACGCCATTTTCTTCAGTCTTTCTTGCCGCGCGGTGCCCGAAGCAAAAGCAGTTCGCAAGTGCCGGTCGGCCAACTCCTGAGATTTTCGAAATCGAGTTTCAGAACCAAAGTCTACAGTAAAGCTAAGTACCCCATTTGGGAAACTTCTTCTTGCTTCAGACCGATGTCAGTAAATGTTAGCAACTGTATTTCTTGTGGGAAGCAAATACCTCATAAGGACTTTCACTCTTACTGTATTCCTTGCCTAGGCCCTGACCACAACATCACTAGTTGTCGGTTTTGTGCTAGATTCAACAAATGCACTATTAAGCGTCGGTTTGAGTTTGCTTCACATTACTTTGGCCGGAGGTTTAACTATATAATGCTGTCGGAACAGTCAACGACCGGAATTCATAAAAAACGCAAAGACAAGGAAAAGGACAGGCATCCGAGGTCCAAAACCGACAACGAGGCCTCTTCTAGGCCAGTCACCGGTTCTCAGGTAGGCGCTTTCGCAGCCCCTGACACCCGCTACCTCAGACTATATCTGACTCCCACGTGGAGACACCTAGGCCTCTGGATACTCAAGGTATTGGGCCTGTGGAAACGATTCCCTCAGATGGGTCTGGAGCCGCTGTGGAGGCATCGGCTTCTGAGGGTGTTTTCAGACTTTCACAGCTTACTATTAAGTCCTCTGCAGCAGCCAAGGCAAAGTCAAAATCACCATTAAAGACAAGAAAACAAGTACAGCATTCTCCAGGACAGTCATCCATGCCAAAGAAACAGATGCTTAAAATGGCCGAAGATTTAATTACTTTGATCAGGGGTTCCCATCCTCCTCCTGATAAAAGGCCTAAGCAAGACACTGACTATGATTCCTCAGACCAGGTTTCTATTTCCTCTGATTCCTCTTCTGATCAGGGATACTCTCTCCCTCCCTATGAGGATTCTGATGCAGAAGAATCTATACCTTCAGCCTCTCCACCTGAGGATTATTCTTTTGGGGAAACCCTGCACACCATGAGGGAGCATTTCCGTTGGGAGAGCCAGGATTATTCTGAATCCAAGAAAAGGCTCAGAGATTTTCTTTTACTGGCTCAGCACAGGCCCCTGGCTATCCCCCCTGTGCTTGATATTGTTGATGATGTATTCTCTGAATCCAGTCTGTCTCCTGATTCTTTACCCCCTGCACCAGTCAAGCCAGACAGGTACTACAGGGCCCTGACTCCCATAAATTTCTCTACAAAAATCCTGCTGCTGACCCAGAAACTATTCCTCAGGGCCCCAAAGGGGTTAAGGCTTCCACTGCAAAAAATCCTGTTCCCTCTGACAGAGATTCTAGAGCTCTGGATAGATGGGGGAAAAAAGTTTAGACTTCTGCTACTTTGGCTGTAAGGGCTTTAAACTGCCAGTTTTACATGCTTAAATGTTAGCAGTACCTCATGTCTTTATTAAAACATAAAATGCTTACAAACTCAGAAAGTCCTGACAATAAGGAAATGCAGGATTTACTGCATGCAGCTGAACAGGTGAGAAAGCATACTCTGCAATGTGGTTTTGATTCATTAGAGGTTTCTTGTAGAGCCGCAGTTACAGGCTCTGTCATTCGAAGGCATGCTTGGTTAAAAGAACAAAGTTTACTTGAACATGTTAAAGTAAAATTATTGGATGCTCCACTACAGCATGATACTTTGTTTGGTGTTAAGGCAGAAGAAGTGTTAAAGAAAATGGAGGATAAAGCAAAATCAATGCAAACAGTGAAGGATTTCTTACAGGTTCAACCACCTAGGTTTAGCAGAAACTGGCCTTCAGAAAATTGGTCCTTTCCGGTGTCAGACAGGCCACAAAGAGGCAGATACAGACACCCAAGAGGCAGATCTCCGCCCCAAGGCACCTACAGACCTAAACAATGGGGTGCTTCAGCCCCCAAAGGAGGAGAAGACAAATCACAACTGTATAGGAAACAGTCCCAATGAATTCCCTCTACAGATGCCAAGCACTCACCTTTTGGCAGCACTCTTGGGGGAAAGCTAGCACTTTTCTCACAAAATTGGCACATAATCACCCAGGACAAATGGGTACTGAATATTGTTTCTCAGGGTTACAGGTTTCACTTTCACACCCTTCCAAAATCAAAGGGTATGCCGGACCTTCCACAAAACCAATGGGCAGAGGCACAAAAACAAATTGCTGCCCTCATGGATATGGGAGCTATTCAAAGAGTACCACATCAAGAACAGGGACAAGGATTTTACTCAAGACTTTTCCTGATACCCAGGAAGGACAAAGCCTGGAGATCAATACTGCACTTGTCAATCCTAAATACTTTTCTGGATGTTCCAAAATTCAAAATGTTAACACTTCAGCAACTTCTACCCATGCTAGGCAAGAAGGCTTGGCTAGTTACTATGGACTTCAAGGAGGCATACCTGCATGTACCAATCAGACAATCTTGCAGAAGATACCTCAGATTCATAGCTGGCTCCATGCATTACCAATTTTCTGCACTGCCCTTTGGCTTATCTACTGCGCCCAGGGTCTTCATGAAATGCCTGGCACCAGTAACTGCATTTTGCAAACAAAAAAGAATTCAAATATATCCCTAATTGGACGACTGCCTTATTCAAGCAGGGAGCAAGGACATTCGAATAAAACATCTGTCATTTGTAAAAAGATTACTAATTTGCCTAGGGTACACAGTAAACGAAAAGAAATCAAAACTAGTGCCCTCTCAAGAGATAATATTCCTGGGTGCAAGCTTAAATACAACTGCCCAGATGGCTTATCTCACGCCAGACAAGCAAAGGCAACTGACTCATTACTTTCAAATGATGGCAACAAAGACCCAGCTCCCTGCAAGAAAAATTCTGCAGGCCCTGGGCTTCATGGTATCTTGCATTCTACTAATTCCATATGCAAGACTGCATATGAGGAAATTACAATGGTATCTAAAAAGTGTTTGGACTCAACATTGTCACAGCCTGGAAACAATAATATCCCTAATTCTCTGCCTTCAACAGGAGTTTTGATGGTGGTCCCAGGCCTGTCACCAGAACAAGGGGCAGCCTTTCACCTTACCAACAGCCAGGCAGACAATAACAAAGGATGCATCGGGTTATGCCTGGGGGCCACACATGGCAGGAAAATGTATTCAGGGCACATGGCCCAAGGAACAAATGCATCTTCACATCAATCAAAAAGAGATGCTAGCTGTACAGAATGCTCTAACAGCTTTCAAGGATCTACTGCATCCAGGACAACTATTACTAAAGACGGACAATACCACAGTTATGTGGTACATAAACAAGCAAGGGGCACACATTCCTACCCCCTCTGCAGGCAAGCCATGACTTTGTGGAATACAGCCCTGACCTACCAGGTACATCTGCAGGCACAATTCCTGCCAGGAACAAAAAACACACTCGCAGACGAACTAAGCAGAAATCTCATGGATCCTCATGAATGGAAACTAAATCCACAGGTCTTCAGCATGATAACAAGGAAATGGGGACGCCCAGACATAGATCTTTTTGCCTCTCCTCACAACTGTCAACTAAAAAAATTCTGCACAAGAACTTATCACCCACAAGCATGGAAAGTGGATGCTCTATCATTCAGCTGGAAAACCCTGACAGTTTATGCCTTTCCTCCACTGCCTCTTCTTCCCAAGGTGCTCCTAAAAGTCAGACAAGAGAAGCCAAAAATGATCCTGATTGCCCCAGACTGGCCACGCCAGCACTGGTACCCAATCCTAAAGACCTTGTTTGGCCTTTACCTCAAATCCCTCATCTTCTGACTCAACAAAACAATCAGATTCTGCCCAGTCAACTCAGAACCTTAAGTCTGGCTGCATGGCGAATAATATAGCCACTCAGACCACACCTCTCTCTAAAGCTGCTATGGATGTCATTTTAGAAGTCAGGAGGCCCAGCACTAGGAAATCTTATGCAGAAAAATGGAAGAGATTCTGTGCTTGGAACCAGGCACAAGGACTCGAACCACTTGTTCCAAATATTCCTCAGATTTTACAATACCTAACTGAGATGCTGGACAAAGGCCTATCCTTTTCATCTTTTAAGATCCATCCCTCTGCCATTTCAGCTCATTACAATACGGAATCACCTATCTTTTCACATCCACTACTAAAACAGTAACTCAGAGGGGCAAAAAACATAAGACCCCCAAGGAGAGTACCAATACCTACTCAGGACCTCAATTTTGTTTTAGAAAAACTCACTCTGCCTCCTTTTGAGCCAGCCAGCACTGCTGATATAAATTTTTTATCATGGAAAACTGCTCTGCTCCTAGCAATAACTTCAGCAAGAAGAGTCTCAGAGTTACAGGCATTAATGGCAGTGGAACCTTTCATCATTTTTCATCAGGACAGGGTCTCACTGAGGACAAACCCAACATTTATGCCGAAGGTGATTTCCTGTGTGGCTCTTAACTCATTCACTCCAGAGCAGCTCAGAAAAAGCTGCCGGCTTAATTCCACCATAGGAACAACAGAGCAGCCTGAGCTCATTTTCAGAAAATCCATTTGTAATACTATACAGAAAACAAATGCTCATAACTCTTTAACTATAAGAGCTACACTAAAAGTGTAAACGCGAAAGTTGTTCAGCAGACACTGACCTTTCCAACAGTGTAAATGTTGATAGTGCATATCAAAGTCATAATGAAATATTTGGCAAGGAATGCTGATATTGTGCAATTTTTTTAATTTTTTGGAAAAGCAAAGCACAATATCTTGGTCTATGTACCATGCAGACCCATACAATTTGAATTTAATTTGTTAGTATGAATGTCAGCTTTAAAATGATACTTTAACCATAACTGTGTGACACTCCTTTCATGAGATATTCACAGAAATATGATTAGTATATTATTTCTCATAATTGATAAATAAACAAAGCATAATATCTCATCACCTGTAACAGACAGAGCCTACATATCAGTGTAGAAGTTGTGCATCTGAATGTCAGCTTCAAAATGACGCATTTGTGTGATTACCATGCTCCCTCGCAGAGATATGGGCATAATAATGAGAAATATTGTAAATGTATAATTTTCATATTTGTACAAGACTAAACAACTGTAATATCTGTACGTGTGTACAGTGCCTAGACATAGTTCTTTACCATGTTGTAAGGAGTAACCCTTTCTTCAAAATGATGCATTACTTCACACAATGTGGTGCTCTTGCAAAGTTATTTACCAAAATATGAAAAATCATAATTTCCATAACCTAAGTCAGAAACAAACTTTGATATCTGCCTATGAGTACAACATACAGGTACCATTCTTTTACCACGTTAGAACTATAAATAATCTTTTCAAAATGAGATATTACTTGGCACATTCAGATGCTCCTTGCAAAGTTATTTACCAAAATATGAAAAAATATCATAATTTCCATAACCATAAGTCTCAAACAAACTTTGATTTCTGCACATGTGTCAAACATACTGGCACAATTCTTTACCATATTAGAACCAGCAATACTGTCTTCAAAATGAGATATTACTTGGCACATTCAGATGCTCCCTTGCAAAGTTATTTACCAAAATATGAAAAATATCATAATTTCCATAACCATAAGTCTCAAACAAACTTTGATTTCTGCACATGAGTACAACATACTGGCACAATTCTTTTACCATGTTAGAACTATAAATAATCTTTTCAAAATGAGGTATTACTTAGCACATTCATATGCTCCCTTGCAAAGTTATTTACCAAAATATGAAAAAAATTATAATTTCCATAACCATAAGTCTCAAACAAACTTTGATATCTGCACATGTGTCAAACATACTGGCACAATTCTTTTACCATATTAGAACCAGCAATACTGTCTTCAAAATGAGATCTTACTTGGCACATTCAGATGCTCCCTTGCAAAGTTATTTACCAAAATATGAAAAACCATCACAGTCAGTTTCTTCACCCAACAGGTAAATGCTGCTTGCTTTCTCCTCAACAGATGGCATCTTTGGATGGTGGCTGTGTTGCTTTACACTTGAAATCACACCTGAAAAACAATGCAATACAACATTCAGATGTAATATACCTGCAGAGAGGCACGTGAAAATCTGCACTTCTACTTACTAGCATAGCTAAATACTCTTACACAGACATTAAAGTAAACCACCAACAGGTTATTACAGAACAAGCACAACAGATCACAGAAAGTTTGAAACCACTCCTATTCTACAAGATTACCAAGAGGTCTATTATGAGCATTTAAAATGAAAAGAAACACTAATGTCCTATACTGCATGCTCCCAACTGCTTCACTTATCAATCATTATAAAACATTAAAGATTCATAATACAAAACCAATGATAATAATGCATACATCTCACTTTCTTAGTGTGATATCAACTTACAAATTTGATAAGACTAACAGGTTTTACATTAGCATACATTTTCTGAAGGGCCTGAAGTCTTGCCTCAAGCAAAACCGATTTTCACCAATCAGTAGTATCCACATCCCTTGCAAAAAATACACCTCAATATATGGAACTTTATTTTCAAGATGATAACCACAGAAGATGGAAATTCAGCCACATAGGAAAATAAAAGAACTAACAATAGTGGGTGCAGGTTCTTTGTCGGCCCTCCACAAATTATTACCATAAACACAAGAAAATCCTGGTATCTATATATATATCCCCAGCTACTTCACACCCTACTTAGCTCACCAAACAGATCTCACTCACAAAGGGAGTTATATATTTAATGATAAATAAAAAAGAGAAAGACTATAATAAATAACGTAACAGAATGACTTCATAGTTCAAAAGCAAAGGAAATAAGTTACCACCGCAGTGCAGAATAGCCTCAAATACATACAACACATGAGTTTGGATATTGTCATTGCCTTACTGAAAAAAAATTATGATTTTCTGTCAAATGAGAGGATGCAAGGCAGTCAATAATAATATATACTCAAATTATTCTGAAAGTACACCACAAAGCCTCTTATTCTAGCCACTGTCTCAAGAAAAACAGCAATTGAAGATGTAATGTCTACAATTTTCCTCCTAGACTGCTGATATTTCTTGAAATTTTATTCAAGACATATGAAAGTAGTGTGGAGGGGGTGGGGGTATATTGCAATCACTGCATGTGGAGAAAGAGCAAAATGTTAGTCGTGCATTCATCAATGTGATAACGACTTCTGCTTATGTGAATAACAGTGACAGCTGCTGACAGTTTTACCTGAAAAGTGACAATGACTCAGCTATATTGTAACTGCACTGTGCTAATGACTTGCAAAGTTATGCATGGTGCACTGTGCTAATGACTTGCAAAGTTATGCATGCCCAGACACAGGTGATAATTGTTGACATTCATTACATTACCTTCTGCAGGTGTTATGCAACAGTCACAATCTGTTATAAGGCCATAGTCAAATAGTACAACACTTGCATATTGCTATATTGCTATATATTATCTGTTATAAGGCCATAGTCAAAGAGTACAACACTTACATATTGCTGTGCCACCACCTACATTCCACGCGACTGACAAAGCCAGGAGAAATGCATAAAAATATGGCAGCTCCATGCTGTCAGGACTTGTACTAGGTTTCTGTGACCCTACTTTCATATTTTGTAAATATCATAATTATTTGTATTATTTCTAGAGCTTTTCTCCTCAGGTGTCCACTGAAAATGGGCCCTGGCTCAACTGGACTAACCTGGTTAACAAAATGTCAATAACAGTTTTTTTTTGTCAGTCCCTGGACAATCACGTGTGTAAGTATCATCACCTACAATAACCTAAAATACCTGGAATACATTCAAATTGAGCATAATGAAAACTGAGCTGTCTCTATATGCAACATACATAACTGAAATTAAATTCAGAAACACCCCCTTCGACATGATTAAACCAATCTTGTTTATACAGTTGAAAATAAAGGTAATATCTCATTAGGATCCACTTGAAACCCTGATCTTGCACATACTAACAAATTGGCAAACATATTTCCTTCCTTACCCACCACACAAGGTATCACAACTACATCCTTTCCATCCTCCATTATAACATCTCAAGGAAAAATCTTTTATAACTCGATATTTAGTGAAGTAACCACAATGACCAGTATCAAAAAAACACCACCTCAGTGAATTCAGTCAAATCCAATTGCAGCAGAAGGAAAACAACGAGGGTGGGGGGCTGTACTATTTTGTGTAGAACAAGGTGGCAAATTCCATTGGTTTCAAGATAGTGAACTCAGCGATCTAGCTATACCAGATAAGGACTTTTACAGTTCTGATGGCATCCATCACTTCTGCAATGATTTGTTCAACTTGCAATTAGCCCTTTCTGCCAATGAATACTTTAAATATTACAGTTCCAGTGAACACCCTGTGGCCAGTTGTGATTCCAGCAGAGTTGATCAGCATGCAGCCTGCACACTGGTGGGCTACTACTTTGTGGCCTAAACCCTTCATATTTCCCCTCTTTTCTTTTTATAATTCAGTGGCCCCTTGGGGTTAGCAGACCAGGAAGACTGAGCTGATTTAATTTCAAAGCAATTCCTTGAGGTAAAGATGGTTAAGCCTATACTGGCTGAACAATGACATCTCTCTGAGGTGACAGGTATGCACCTGGATTACACAGCAAGAGCCCAAAATGGGTGTGGTTATGCCAACTGGATGACATGTTTCAGTATGCTTTTACAGCTTATATAGAAAGTGTTTTCTTGGAATAGTATTTGACATTTGTGACAATGTTAATTCTGCTAATAAATTGGTTGCAAAGGCTTTTTGGCCTGGTTTTATGGCTCACTCAAGGGGACTAGATAATTTGGTTACTTTGATTAAATGGGTATAGCTTCCAAAAAACAGACTTTGGCAAGAAATCTTCAGCATTTGTCACTTATTGTAAAGCCATTTTGAGACATCACCATTAGTTCATTTAACTGAACCAACATTGCAGAGCCATCAAAGAAAACAAGTCAAATTCCAACAAAATAAATCTATAAACTGAATAAATAAGCACTGTGTACTACAATAATTGTAGAAAAAATATATCTGCTGAGACCTGATCGAAGATGTTCTAAAAACGGTGACACAGAGACATCAACATATAGTCAAATACAGTAGCAGAGCTGCTACATCTTCCACTGAGCATCACAACCGGGTTCTTCTACTTGTCTTTGTCTGAAGGATGCTCTAAGCATATGCTCTAAGCATATCTTACTACATCAAACTATTTCACATTAATCAATACTCATAGCGAAAAGACTTCAGAAGCTACCTACCTATAACCCCGCACAAACATAGTAAGTAAATAATTCTTAATGCGTTACCCTTGAGTTACGCCAATTCTTAGTCTATTTTACTGCGTGCAGCCTGCCCTCTGTCACTGCCTTCTAGGTAGCCATAGCACAAACTGTTAAACTGCAAGCCGTTTAAAAAAATGTGATTTCTGAAATTCTTCTGTTTTTAATAACATTCCATCTAACAGCAGTTCTTTTTCTTGAAGTACAGGGCTTTGTTATTTGCACTGCTTGATGTACAACAAATAAATGATTCTCATTATTGCGGTCTACATTTTGAAGAAGTTTCATTTAGCCACTGGCTTTCAAAAAAAAACAAATTACATTTTTGAAACTGAAAAAAAAAAATGACTTCATACATAATCAGCAGGCAAATTATTTGTCTGAAACCAAAGAAAAATGATTTCAGAATGCAAGCACATCCTTCAGCAGTACAGCTCCGTGGTACCCTCCCAGGACTACAAGAAGTATCTGTTCATTGGCTACAATAAGCTTATTTTAGTCATGTAACCATGAAATTGTTGCTGTGAAACAGAAAGACATGTGTCAGGAAAGGTTTCAGACTTAATTTCCAATAGGCAACTGCACAAATACCACAGAACACACTGTGCTGCCTTTTGCAGTACTTCTACAGAACAGAAGAACTACTGGTGAGAACAAAACTTGTGTAGTTACATGGATTTATGTTATGAGGCCAGGAGAAGGGTGGAAAATGTCAAGTTTGTATAGCAATTTGCTTTAATGGTGCAAAGCAGCACACATTGTGATTAAGATTTACAATTAAAATTATTTGCTGAGTATACACATCAGAAAATGAGTCCTCTTTTCAAACTAATGATTACTGACAGACTGATAATTTTAGGAAGAATCAAAGAGTAGAACATGAAAAAGGAGATATGGACCTAGTAATAGCTAGTTCAACAAAGGCTGGAAGTGAGACAGTCCTTCCCTACATGTCACCTCTTGTGACATCACTCACCTCAGCCTAAGAAAAAGGCAGGTAGAATACATTACGAGCTTCCGAAATAACACTGAGATGACATGTTCTGCATTCCTTCTATAACTATTCAACTTTTATTTCACATTTTCCCCAGAAGAACTGAAAGTGAAAGTAGATGGTAGAAAAGTCACTGTGGAAGGAAAACATGAAATGAAAAGTGAGGATGGTGAAACAGTTTTCTCTTATGAGTGCAATCAGTTTAAGAAGGAAGTCCTGTTACCAGAGGATGTGAATTCTGAAGAAGTAACTTGTTTGCTGTCGCACAATGGTGAGCTTGTCATTGCAGCCCCACGACTGTCCTCACCAGCTGTGACAGGTAGAGACATTCCCATCTCTATCACCACAGACAAAAGCAGTGGAAAGGAAGATGAAAATGAGAATGCAGATAAAACGGACAATAACAGAAAGCAAGAAACCTCTTCAAATGAGGGAAATTAAGTTGCAACTGCACAGACTGCCTAGCTGTACAAAGACTGGCATTTCTCTTACGTAATGCTCTGTGCTTTACTACTTGAACAATTAAACTACGATTTTGCCCTTGAACAAGCCTAGAATGCTGTCATATATTTCATATTTTTAAGAACTTATTCTTTTGTTCAAATGTACAGAATTCTCAGTGGGCAGACATTCAGCTTAGCAATGGAGTACATAATATAGACCTTGAATTTACACTAAAAGATTCTACATGAATAGAAATTACAAATGTAAAGCTTACAGTTAACAGCAGTAGCACTCTAACCTTTCCAAGACCTCACATCTAGAAGTACATTTTGTGGTATACCCAGTTTTAATTTCAAAGCATAACATAAAGCTTATTTTTGAAGATATATATCAGGTATTTCCTAGTCTGTAGCTTCAAAAGGTCTCTGTGAAATATTATTCTATTTTTCTATGCACTTTCTAATATCCATCACATTAATGAAGACATGGCTATTACTTATTTTCACATAATTTGAAAGGTTTTAGTATTCTTATTACAGGCATTTAAATACTGTTTCATTCTGAATATTTTATAAGTATTAAATGTGAATATAAATTTGTTTTTCTCTGTGTTCTGCAAAATAATGTTTTGTTACATATATGGCAATGTATTTGTTTACCATTGTTATAAAACAGGATGGGAGGATTATACTGAAAGCCTATTGCTGTATAACTGTAAGAAACACAAAGCTATTGAGATGTGGTGCAGCTTATTTAAACCAGCTTACATGTATGTTATATGTAAATGCAAAGTAATGGGTACATTCTGGAATTATAGTACTAATGTGTGATACTTTGTGCAGGTTTTTAAACAGTCACTATTAAACCATCCTGTGCTAGCTTGGAAATGGTACAGAACATGTAACAGTTTACGGAGACAGGTTAACCCCAGGCTTTGTAAGGACACTACTCCCCCCCCCCCACACACACACAAAATGTCATACACTAGGCTGTAGCCTAAACATTAAATGCATTGAAACTGGCATGCATGATGGTACCTCAGAGCGGAGGGGCTCTGGGGAAAGGAGGTGCTGTCATTATTGTACTTATTTTTTGAAAAGCCATATGAAAATTGGTGCAGGGATTTATCAGATAGACAAACACAAGGAGTTAAAAGGAAACGAAGACATAAAAACAGGGGAAACATGACTAAGATGCATGTAAGATACTAGAAAAGCATTTTAGTAGTAAGATTTAAACCTGATTAGTGTGATGGCAATTTGGAGATTCCCACGCCTCACTCCCGCCAGCCAAAAACTATGTAAGTATTTCTGTTTGTGCATTTCTGGTTACGAGATTCACCCTACACTCAGTCAGTTCTTTTGACAATAACTATAGAGATATTATTTTGTATATCATATATTTCAGTATGAGACACTGGATTCGGTTGAGCTAGGCAATCCAAATAGCATATGATCTTTGCTGACTTTAATAACTCTGCATTATATTCAGCAGTGATCTGTCTGCAGAGTAGGGTAGTTCAAAAACTCAAGCCTTATCGTATGCTTTACAAGTTTATTACTATACCTTTGCAAGCATTAATACACTGTCTCAGCATATCATTCTAAGTCAGGTAAATTTAGAGATTTTTATCTAAATTTGTAGATGTACTTTAGCATAGTTCTCCCAGTAATATTTTCAAAAGCATCACACTCCAATTCGGTGAGAAAGAAAGAAATAATGAAAGGATGAATGAATAAAAATAAATAACCATTTGTATTCTAACTTTCAGTTACACGACGATGGTATTAATCAACACACAATGCACAGAACCTGAAAAGCATGTCAACGCAATTGTTACAAGACAAGTTGTGTTACATGGCTAAACACTATGACCAGGTGTATTAAACACAAAGCTACATGCCACTTTCCGAAAAGGCACGCATTTCCGGATTAGAACATTAATTATCTTTACTGGTTAGAACTAGTCCTGATTTGGACTCGATTTTAGCTTTGTCATCTCTCCTAAAATGTATGACGTTTGGAGAAAGGGTGGTGACATGCACTTAATAAATAACACCAGAATAAGAGTTATAGACTTGTCCCAGAATGGCTGAGAGGTATGACTGGATGCATTGTGCTTCAGTTATTAAATATATTGCATAAATGCAACAGTGTACCTGCCGAGGGTAAATGGATAGAAGCCCATGAAAGCAGGCATACCTCTCGGTCAATGAACATTAAAGTCATAGCACTAGCCTTTAATAATCACAGGTCAGATAGAAGAGCATTTTTTACACACAAGATCTATCGTCTTCTGATACCGGAAGCCACCTAATAAATGATAGGTTTTGTATGGGCAAAGTTTAGTTATTTAAGGACCTTTAAACAGAACTTATTTTATGAAGAGAATCGATGGAAGAGCAAAGCTAAACTTCAGGACAAAGTCAAAAGATTATGTCTAAATTGTAGTAGCAGTCGGAAGTTATGGGGCAAGCCTATCCCAACATCACTGTCCAGCGTTTAGTTATACTGTTCTAATATCACATTAATGTATCGAACAAGTTAATCTAGTGTAGCAACAGGATTCAGAAATGAATGCCGGCATTCACTCATTCATGCTTTCATTCTTTTATGGCAAAACATAGGGTTAAGGCAGTATAAAGCAATACGCCGGGTACTAAATGTATTAATCAACACACAATGCACAGAACCTGAAAGTATGTCATCGCAATTGTTACAAGACAAGTTGTGTTACATGGCTAAACACTATGACCAGGTGTATTAAACACAAAGCTACATGCCACTTTCCGGAAAAGGCACCGCATTTCCGGATTAGAACATTAATTATCTTTACTGGTTACAACTAGTCCTGATTTGGACTCGATTTTAGCTTTGTCATCTCTCCTAAAATGTATGACGTTTGGAGAAAGGGTGGTGACATGCACTTAATAAATAACGACCAGAATAAGAGTTATAGACTTGTCCCAGAATGGCTGAGAGGTATGACTGGATGCATTGTGCTTCAGTTATTAAATATATTGCACGAAATGCAACAGTGTACCTGCCGAGGGTAAATGGATAGAAGCCCATGAAAGCAGGCATACCTCTCGGTCAATGAACATTAAAGTCATAGCACTAGCCTTTAATAATCACAGGTCAGATAGAAGAGCATTTTTACACACAAGATCTATCGCTTCTGATACCGGAAGCCACCTAATAAATGATAGGTTTTGTATGGGCAAAGTTTAGTTATTTAAGGACGTCTGCGCCTTTAAACAGAACTTATTTTATGAAGAGAATCGATGGAAGAGCAAAGCTAAACTTCAGGACAAAGTCAAAAGATTATGTCTAAATTGTAGTAGCAGTCGGAAGTTATGGGGCAAGCCTATCCCAACATCACTGTCCAGCGTTTAGTTATACTGTTCTAATATCACATTAATGTATCGAACAAGTTAATCTAGTGTAGCAACAGGATTCAGAAATGAATGCCGGCATTCACTCATTCATGCTTTCATTCTTTATGGCAAAACATAGGGTTAAGGCAGTATAAAGCAATACCGGTACTAAATGTTTAACTAAAAGTCAGCAGCCGCCGGAGGTGAGCCCCTGCTTCGAGCACAATAACTTTTACAAAAAAAACGTTACAAAACTCCAAAACTCCGGAACTTTAGGCAACTTTTATTTAAAAAGTTTAAAAGCGGTAGGCTGGCCCCATGCACCCATGCCTAAATCAGTATAACAGTTGTAAACAAATACAGGAAAAACTGTATGATAAAAACAAGTACAGTACCTCACAAATTTGGTTGGGAAAGACAAGGTAGTTGCTGAGCTGACCGGGAACTCAAACTTTAGTGGCTGAACGGGAACTGCACTGCCTAAATGGCGGTCCGTGAATAGAGGATCCAGTAGCAGGTCAAATCTCCAGTTCTTCGCAAAAAGAAGAAAATACCTGCTGCTGGACCCACTATTTATTAGGGGCGAACAAAGAAGCTTGGGTATGGGGTGGAGGTGTTATGCAAGTGGTGGCTCGGAATGCAAGAATCCGATTGGCTGCCACCACTTGCTTAGCAAGAACTTTTTAAAACGATTTTTCTGCAAAAAATTCAATGTCAGCTTAATGTTAAAACACACTGAATCGTAACTAGATATGATAAATTACATATTTAGTTACGATTTCAGAGTGTTTTACATTAAGTTGCACTAAAAATTAGCAGTACACTTTCTTTCGCTTGTAGAAGCACTCGGGGGGAATGGCTTGAAAACTGTATCTTCTCATGAAAGGCACAGGCGCCATGAGAAGGCACTCGGGGTGAATGAGTTAACCAAACCATTTATTTGCCAACTTTCTATCCAAATCCCCAGAAAAAAGGGGGAGAGACTTCTGCACACTTTGGACATACACAGACAGCTATGTTTCTACTTGGACAAAACAAAAGCTTTCAGAAAAACTGAGCAACTTTTTGTAGCTTATGCTGCAGGATCACAAGGAAAGCCTATCTCAAAGCAGACAACTTCAAAATGGATAGGACACTGCATTCGCTTCTGCTATGCACAACATGGCAAATCAGTGCCTAAGGGCATTAGGCCACATTCTACCAGAGCAGCAGCCACTTCAGCAGCCTTTCTCAGAGGAGTACCAACCAAAGACATTTTAGAAGCTGCAACCTGGAGTTCAGTGCACACTTTCACCAAGGACTACCACTTACCTCTTTACTCTAAATCCAGAGCAGGCTTTGCCACTGCAGTTCTGCAGGGCCTGGTAGCCTCTCCTAACCCTACTTAGGACCAGCCACCCAACTTCAGCTTTGGGATTCTACCCAAGTGTAATGACTGCAACAGTGAAACACGATGAACATAGTACAGTTGTGTACCTACCATAAATGTAGATGTTCGAGTGTATTCACTATTGCAGTCCAGGTTACCCACCCACCATCCCCCTTTTCTATGCTAGGACTTTACTGTACTTCTCATTTGTATACAACCTATGTGGTGTATTTGCTTGTAGATGAAGGAAATGTTTATTTTACTACATGCATGCCTTTTGGCATACTTTTTTACAGCCTTCCTATTTGGGGGCACCTGACATCTGAGGCAAGAAAAACTGAAGAAAATGGCGTTGGTTGCATCTTTTATACCCCTGGCGCACTGACGTCAGGGAAGAGGTGACAGCAACTGACGCTGGACCTAGATTTTGGAACTCTGGCCGACTGCGGGTAGCCTGCCAGCAGGATAACCCAAGTGTAATGACTGCAACAGTGAATACACTCGAACATCTACATTTATGGTAGATACACAACTGTACTTTCCCTCTACTCATCAGTGAACAGACCCATCAGAGAGTACCACAGCACACTTACGATGAATCGGACTAGGCACCTTCAGCAGATGAAAAGACCACTGAAGTACCTCAACAAGAGGATTACTGGCCTCAAACAGTTGTCCCATGCAACAAGACTGAATTTAACTCCATCTGTACTCTGTTGCATACTGTCTACTCAGGAGATCTCTGCCCAACAGACAGGTCCATGTCCAATGCAGAACTGATGTACATGCACTATCTGAAGTAAACCCAAGCTCACTGTACCACATGCTCTAGGGATATCATCATCACAACATTAAATAGAACATGTTGGAGGGATGCATTACTAACTCACAGACTTCCCTTGCTTTGGAACAGGCTCCCAACCAACATTAAGCCGAGTCCATCACTGACACTCTTCCAGAGGAGCCTTGATGAGTGTATGTGAAACTGAACTGTCACACCATGGATCACTTCATCAGCTCTACTACACAGAGGCCTAGGGAGCTAACTCCATGGGTGGTGATAGCTGCACACTCTGGCCATACTAATATATGCCTTCAGGCAGATAGCCTATTACCTACATATGTACCTATATATATATATATATATATATATATATATATATATATATATATATGTAGGGGGGGCACAGTATAATAAGCCAAAGATGGATGGGCAGAGTTGTGTGTAAGAGGGTGACCATGACAGGGAGCCATCCAGGACTGTCCTACCCAGCACACATCCCAAGGGCACGAAAGACATGAGGTGCACATCTCTCCCACTGTGCATATCAGCCACCAGTATCTGTAAGCATTAGAGTGTATGTGGTCCATGTGCCTGCTGTACAACATGTCTGTACAATGAAGTGCACATCTACTATCTGGAGACATGTACCTGTCACATAAGTTCATAGGTATGTAGTAGACTATCTCCACAAAGGCATGTATCAGCCTATGCAAGTTGTGCAGCTTTCACCACACCTTTGGGTAGTCTCCCAAGGCCTAGTTCTAATAGTTAGTACCCTAAGCCCCTTTCTAGTGGGGCTGCTGATGTGATGCCTGGCATGAATTGTCTGTTTCCCATCCACTCATCAAGGTTCCAATTGAAGAGCGTCAGCGAGGGGTTCTGTCTGATGTACATTGGAACTCTGTTCCACAGTAAGGCAAGCATCTGGGATGGTACTCTATCCTACCAGCATGTTGTATTCATCATTGTGATGCGGTTCATATCCCTGGAATGTGTAAGGCGACTCAATGTTGTTATCTGTAGATGGAGCATGTTCAACAGTTATGTGTTAGACATGGCTCTGTATGTTAGGTAGAGTGTGCCTCTGAGTAGGTGGTACGCAACGAAGAACATATTTAGTTTTACCAGTTGTGCTGCATAACACAACTGTTTGAGGCCAGTAATCCTCTTGGTGAGGTACCTATGTGGTTTCTACAGCTGCTCGATATGCTAAGTCGAGTACATCCAAAATGATGCACTGTACTCAATAATGGGTCTGATGACGTAAGAGTAGAGTGCCAACACTACCTCTTTGGATCCTGATGCAAACCCTTTGGGAGATCCTATGTGGCCCACATAATCAACAATCACTTTGGCAACATGGTTGTCAAAGGAAATATGACTATCTACTTGTGTCCCCAGATCCCTTATCACCTTGTCATTTTTAAGGGGGTAACACCTATGTGGTAGTTTGTGGGTATTTTGTTTTCAACAAAGAGGATCACTATGCATTCCTCCACAGTGAGCTTGAGGCCATGATTCTGACACCACACATCTGTCTCATGGAGTCCCTTTTGGAGAATATGTCTGTCATCTGGGGAATCTGTTATGGCAAACACTTTACAGTTCACAGCAAACTTAGTCAACCACAACACTTCTGTGTTGGCATGTACATTTGAGAAGTCTATACCAAACAGGAGTGACCCCAGGACTGAACCCTGGGGGACACCAGTTGTTACCGTTGTAGAGTCTGACATGTAGCCAGCAACTCTTAATGTGTGGGATCTATCTGTGAGCCAGTTTGTAATCCATCTTGTGATGTAAGGATTCATGGCCAGGTTGGTGAGTTCATCTGTGATACCTGACTGGGGAATGGTGTCAAATGCCTTAGCAAGGTATAGGTAGGCTGTGTTGAGCTCATTTCAATCATCTGTAGCCTGAGTAACTGTCAGAGAAATCCTCCCAGTTCAGGAGGAGTGGTCTGCATTTGACGAAGCCAAACTGGGTGTGCTCAACTGTGTGAAGATTCCCAATCTCTGTATTGTTGACTTCCATTATGATCGGCTCCATTGCCTTGCAGAACACACTTGTCAGGCTCATAGAGCATGAATGCCAAGGGATTTTTGTGGCCCCACCCCTGTGGAGTGTGAAGAACGTTGCTGTACAACATTCTATGGGTACATATTCTGTAGATAGCATGTAGAGAGAGGTGTAGGTATCCTTGATGAATATGGATACATCCTTACCCTATGTGCTATGATTCAGGTTCTGATGCTGGAAGGTATGGAATGTGTAGTATCCTGGTAGTGCTGGTGTGCTGTCTGGAGCCTTGAACTAGGTTTTTGTTAATGCATAGATATCAATATTCTCCATAATGAGAAGTGCCTCGAGTGTGTGCATCTGGAGGCTGAGACTTCTGGCAGTGAGTAGCATTTAGCTCACTTTGTGGTTATTTGTGTTGGTTACGGGGTTTGGTTTGTCCTGCGTGACCAGTGTTCCACACCTGAAGTCAGAGCCTCATTGGTCCCATCTGACCATAAGCTAATTACCCTACATCTCCACATTCTGGACCCACACCCCCATTAAGGAAACCATGTTAAAAAATGTCTCCAAAGCCAACTTCATGCTTCTTAAGACAGAAGTGCTGAACTGCAGGACACCCATGCAGATGGACAATACAGTTATGACTACTGAATCCTTCACAATTGCACTTTATAAGCACTTACATGACTGCATGCATCGTGCTATCCCAAACAGAACCAAGACGCTATCTTCCAAGAAAAGGAAGTCAATCTGGTGTTCCCCTGCCATAAACAAACTGCATAACACTAAAGACAATCATAAGGCTTTTTTCAGTTATGTTAGGAACCTGGGATGCAACTCCCAGACTTGTTCTGAGTTGATTCTAAATGACAAAAAATACACTGAACCCACAGACATCGCCAATATCCTGGCAGACAGGTTCAGTGCAAACTCCCAAAAAGAGCAAGTATCTATCCCAGCAGAGTGCAGCCTCCCAAACATCTCTGATGCTCAGGTGAAGGCCGCCCTCTCCAAAGCAAAAAACACTGCTTCCATGGGACCAGAAGGCGTCCCGGGTTGCGTCCTACATGAACTCCAAGAAGAACTAATCCCTCAAGTAAAACTGCTGTACAATCTCAGCCTCACTACAGGATATGTGCCCAAAGAATGGCGTACAGCAACACTGGTCCCACTCCACAAAGGTGGTGCCTCTGCGGACCCTGGAAACTATCACCCCATAAGCCTGACTAGCCTAGTATGCAAGGCTATGGAGAGGATCATCATGGAACTCATAAACAAAGACATTGGGGACCTACAGACACTAGATCTTACCCAATTTGGCTTTGTCAAGGGCAGATCCTGCCTTTTGAACCTGGTCGACTTCTTCAAAACAGTCACCAAGGCCATAGATGAAGGGAAGGTAGTCCACACAGCCTATCTGGACCTCGCAAAGGCATTTGACACAATACCCCACTCGGGCATCATAGATAAGCTATCCAGCCTAAATATAAACCCCTATGTCACAAGATGGGTCGCAAACTGGCTCAAAGACAGAACCCACAGAGTCAGAGTTGCTGGAGCCATGTCAGACTCAAAACCGGTCACAAGTGGCGTCCCACAAGGTTCTGTCCTGGGACCTCTCTTGTTCCGTATTTACTTTTCTGAGGTACAGGCCAACGTGGGAGGATTATGGCTCACCAAGTTTGCAGATGACTGCAAACTGGGCGCCATAATCGACTCTCCAGCTGGCACAAACATCCTTCAAAAAGGTCTCGCAGAGACGGATAATTGGTGCCAGAGCCATGGTCTAAAGCTAAATGCCAAAAAGTGTATAATCATACCCTTTGGCAAAAACAATTTGCCCACAAATTACCACATAGGTGGTAACCCATTAAGTACAGAGAAAGTAATTAGGCATCTGGGGACCCAAGTTGATAGCAATCACTCCTTTGACAACCACATTGCCAAAGTGGTTAGGAAGACCTTCTACATAGCCCACCTCATCATGAAAGGATTCACATCTAGATCAAGAGAGGTAATTGTGTCCCTTTATTCATCCCTCATCAGGCCCATCATAGAATACAATGCCCCCTTTGGGATGTACCTTACCCGACACCTGCAGCAATTAGAAAGACCCCAAAAGTACCTCACCAGGAGGATCAAGGGACTCACAGATGCCATATGCTGCTCGGTTAAAAAAATTCCAGCTCTACTCAGTTGTATACCGCCTACTTCGAGGCGATCTATGCCTGACATATAAAGCTATGTCCAACCCAGAATTAATGGACATGCTCCACCTCAGTAAATCTAAATCCCTTAGAGCCACGTGCTCGAGGGACTTGAACCTCAGCACAGAAATAAACAGAACATGCTGGAGGGACAGATTCATAACCCAGAGGCTCCCTTCGCTCTGGAATAGAATTCCAATTCATGTTAGGCAGAGCACCTCACTGACTCTCTTCAAGAAGAATCTTGATGAGTGGATGGGGGATCGTAGGTTTGTCCCGGGGATTACTTTCGTGTCACTATTAGACAGAGGCACAGGAAACTAAACTTTAAAAAGGGCACAGTATACTCAAATCAAGGGGTGGCATAAGCCAAACACAATCGGGCTAGGCTTATAAATGCCCCAGGGCAGATAGCCTAGTATGAACTTATGAACAAAAGGAAGAAACTGTTGCAAAAGAGGGTAAAATCCCATGAATGGAGGAGCTCCATGGTCAACATCAGTAAGAAGCTGTGATCCCTGATAAAATCCTCCAAAGCTAGTTATGAAAACAAAATCGACACTGATTCTAAAGACAACCACAAAGCATTCTATAGCTATGTCAAGAATCTCAATGGCAACACTCAGATCTGCTCTGAGTTACAGCACAATGGCACTAAATATACAGACCCAACTGATATTGCCAACATCCTGGCAGATAGGATCAGTGCTAACTTTACCCCTCTCTCACCCATGAAAGAGCACATCTCTATAACGGAAGACTGCAAAGTTGCTGTCATCACAGCTGCACAGGTAAAAAACACTCTCCAAAGCCAGGAACACAGCATCCATGGGACCAGATAACATCCCAGGCTGTGTTCTACACAAACTGCAGAACGAACAGGCACCACACCTACGAACCATGTTCAGTCATAGCCTCACCTCAGGCTTTGTGCCTGCTGAATGATGCACAGCGACGGTTATCCCACTACACAAGGGGGGGGCCACCACGGACCTCAGGAACTAGCACCCCATTAGCCTGATGAGCCTGCTCTGCAAGGCCATGGAATGTATCATCATATAACTTATAAAAAAAGACATTGGTAATCTCCAAACTCTGGACCACAACCATGTTGGGTTTGTAAAAGGCAGATCATGTCTCCTAAACCTGATAGACGTCATTGAAGCAGTCACCAGAACCATAGACAAGGGTAAGGTGGTTCACACAGCCTATGTAGATCTTGCCATGGCTTTCAACACCATCCCCCACTCTGGAATTATAGATAAACCCACTAAACTAGGTATAAATTGCTATGTCACAAGATGGGTTGCCAACTGGCTCACTGACAGAACACACACTGTGAAAGTAGCAGACTCCAAGTATGACTTTGGACCAGTGACAAGTGCAGTACCACAGGGTTCAGTCCTGGGTCCTGTCCTGTTTAGTATCTACTTCCCTGAAGTAAATGTTAACATGGAAGGTCTCTGGCTAATGAAGTTTCCAGATGACTGCAAACTAGGAGCCATAATTGAAACTACTAAAGATGTGGACATCCAACAAAAGGGCCTCACTGAGACAGATGCCTGGTGGCAAAGCCATGGCCTCAAGCTCAATGTCAAAAATTGCATTGTCATCCCCTTTGGTAAAAACTCTGTAGCCATGAACTACAACATAGGCGGTAGTATACTTAACACTGAAAGTGTGATAAGAGACCTTGGGTCACAGGTGGACAGTGGACACACCTGTGATAATCACATCCCCACAGTAGTCAGGAAATCCTTCTACATGGCACACCTCATCACAAAAGAAGGAGGAAACTAACACATGATAGAACAAACTTCACAAAAGGAAAGGCATCACTGACCATTATTAGGAAGAAACAATGATCGCTCATAAAATAATCCAAGGCCAGTTTCTAAAGACAAATTGCCAAGGAATCTAAGAATAACAACCACAAAGCCTTCTTTAGCTATACCGAACATTTAGGTGGCAACTCTCAAATATGCTGTCAGCTACTGCAAAATTGCAAAAAATGCACTGAACCAACTGACATTGCCCACATCCTGGCGGACAAGTTCAGTGCAAACTTCACCCGCCCTCACCCCCAAAAGGGCCTGTGTCCATCCCAGAAGAATGCAGAGCCCCAGACTTCATGGACATATAGGTAAAAACAGCCCTCTCCAAAGCTAAGAACACGGCATCAATGGGACTGGATGGTGTCCCAGGCTGCGTCTTACACCAGCCCCAAAATGAACTACACCCTCACCTACATTCACTGTCCAGACTCAACCTCACCACAGGCTATGTACCCAAAGAATGGCATACAGCAACAGTCATCCAGCTCCACAAAGGTGGTGCCACAACAGAACCTGGAAACTATTGCCCTATAGGCCTACTCAGCCTGGTCTGCAAAGCTGTGGAGCAAATTATCATGGAACCCATAAACAGAGACATTGGGAACCTCCAGACACTGGACTCTACCCAATTTGGCTTTGTTAAAGGCAGATCCTGCCTCCTAAACCTAGTTGACTTCTTTGAAACAGTTACCAAGGACATAGATGGAGGAGAAAGTAGTCCACATAGCCCACCTGGACCTCACTAAGGCCTTTGACACCATTCCCCACTCTGGCATCATGGACAAGCTTACCAGCTTGAACATTAACCCCTATGTCACAGGATGGGTGGCCAACTGGCTCACAGATCAAACACACATGGTCAGAGTTGCGGGTGCCTCTAAACCAGTCACAAGTGGCATCCCACAGGTCTTGGTCCTGGGACCCCACCTGTTCAGTAGATACTGCTCAGAGGTACAGGCAAGCACGGGAGGAGTATGGCTGACCACGTTTGCAGATGACTGCTAACTGTGGTCCATAATCAACTCTACGGCTGACACAGACATCCTCCAGAAGGGTCTTAGAGAGACAGATACCTGGTGTCAAAACAATGCCCTCAAGCAGAATGCCAAAAATAGTCATCCCCTTTGGATAAAACAAAGTGGCCACAAATTACCACATAGGTGGTAATCCAGTATGTATGGAGAATGCAATTATGGACCTGGGGACCCAGGTAGATAGTAAACTCTCCTTTGATGATCACATTGCCAAAGTGTTTAGACATTCCTTCTATGTAGCCCACCTAATGTACCCCACTTTGTCAAGTCTGATGATGTCACCATCCTGCAAATATACCTGTGGAAAGGAGAACTCCCAGTAATGTGTATAGCACATCATGTAAATGCGTACTGCTCTAGTATGATAAAGTAGTTAGGTAGGGGTTTGAATCCTGCACTTGCCAACTGTATGAGAGTGTGTGTGTGTGTGTCTCCTTGGAGAGGAGCAACCTTTTTGAAGACTACTGAAACACCTTAAAAGTGGTATACTCATCTTTGTCAAGTCTGATGATGTCACCATCCTATAAATATACCTGTGGAAAGGAGAATTCCCAGTAATGTGTATAGCGCGTCGTGTAAATGCGTACTGCTCTAGTATCATAAAGTAGTTAGGTAGGGGCTTGAATCCTGCACTTGCCAACTGTATGAGAGTGTTTGTGTGTCTCTCCTTGGAGAGGAGCAACCTTTTTGAAGACTACTGAAACACCTTAAAAGTGGTATACTCCTCTTTGTCAAGTCTGATGATGTCACCATCCTACAAATATGCCTGTGGAAAGGAGAACACCCAGTAATGTGTATAGCGCATCATGTAAATGTGTACTACTGTAATATCATAAAGTAGTTAGGTAGGGGTTTGAATCCTGCACTTGGTGACTGTGTGTTTGTGCTCCATGTGTGTGACACTGTTGGTTAATGTGTCGTGGGTTTTGCTTTTACTACTATATGACATATCACAATGACAACAGTATGTGTATTACACATGTCAGGTAGCTGTGTGGCAAATAATTATACATACATGTGACCTCAATTATTTCATAGGTGGGAACCCTGCTTTCTCCATGAACACATCTATTATCTTTGCCAGAGTGTGCTGCCACTTTCCAGACCTTAGGTCACATCTGTATGTTTGTGACAAGCCTAGCCACTGCAGTGATCCATGGCCTATGTCATCCATTTAATATACACTCATTACGGTTTCTATTGAATAGTGTGAGTGAGGGTTTATGCCTGAGGTATATTTGAAACCTGTTCAAAAGCAGCAAAGTCTGTCAAAGATGGCTATTTATTATAGGTGTGCAACAACCTTTGTGGATATGCATGCAGACCCCTTATTGCTTATGTGATCCACAGAGGGATTTCCAAAACCTTTGGAAATGTGATTATCAAAGGAGATATGACTTAACTCATGGCTCTATGTATACATCGGTACCTGTTCCACATTTTGGGGGCTACTACCTGTGTAGTACTCTGGGGATACTATGTTTTGCAAAAGTGGATGACTATGCTTTTTTTGGCTTATAGCTTTACAGCATGGGTTTGACACCAGGTATCTGTCTGTATGATACCCTTTTGGAGGATATGTGTGTCATCTGGAGAATGCATTATAGCCCACAGTATGCATTGCCAAACATGGCCAGACATATCCCTACTGTGTTTGCTTGTACCTAAGAAAGCTGTATGCCAAACAGGAGTGGTCCCATGACTGAGTGCAGGTGAATACCACTTGTTATTGGCATAGAATAGTACTTGAAGGCTGCAAATGTTACTGTGTGTCCTACATCTGTGTGTCAGTTGTCAAGCCATCATCTAACAATTGTTTATGGGCAGGCTGTTGAGGTTATGTATACTACCAGAATGCAAACCAATGTCAGATAGTAACAACAGTATCACCCACAGCACAGTGTCAAACCGTGTCATATAAACACGTGTACTCAAGTTCCAAAATGTGTGTAGTACAATGCATACTGGCCACCAATAGAAACTATAGAGTGTTAACACTGTCTAATACAGGGCATGTCACCCTACTCATGTGTCCAATATGCATGTACATGCAGACAGTGCACCTCAACCATGTTCACAAATGTACACCTGCAAATCTGTGCTGCACACATCCCACACTTACTGTCCACTCTATAACACATGCTGACAAAACTACACACATCAGCCAAGTGGCACATGGGCAGACAATACACAATTGGAATAAACACTGGTGTAAACAATACTACATTAATAATTATAGCTTTAATGCATCATGCCTGCTCAGCTACACCTTCAAGGATATCATTACACTTTACTGCTGACAACATGCTGCACATTAAAACATTGCTATACTGTAATAAAGTCACCCTGTGCATCAGCACCATGTTAGCCTGTTCCTGCATCAATGTTACAGATGACAGGAGGTGGCACAAGTTTCATCATATGCACAGGGTGTGTTGGTTTGCCAGAGGCCTATATTGAGCCATACAATCGACGTGTGTATGAGTGTGTGTGCGAGGGCCAAGAGTACTGTTATGGGCCAATGTGGATGTAATGTGTGTGGGTATATGTTTGCCCTAGGTGTCTGGTTTATGTGTGTGTGTCTGCATGCACACAGTTCCACCATGTGGCTGCCATATACAGGGATTTGTGGGACAGCTACAGACTGTACCTGGCAGGCTTTACAGATCACTGTCTCTGGCCACGGATACGGGACCTGTGTCTGGCAGGGGTGCTACAGACAGTATCAGGTAGTAATCCAGACTGGGTACTATCCTCAGAGGTTAACATATGTCCACTGGATCCAGGTCCCTGCTGGTACTGGCCAGAGCCACGTGCACGTGGTCTTCTAGGACGGTCTATGGACATCCCCCCCAACATTGCTGGGGCTGGTACTGGCACTACGGGAGTGGCTATGACTTGATGAACATCCACGGCGACTGCCAGCTGATGATGTTGCTGGCATACATCCACGTCAACGTCTTAACCGTCCCACACTGTCCTGACACATGGACATGACATTGTGGAGGACATCTAATGTCTCACCCCAATGTCTATCAATGACCTCAGTGTAATTACTTACGGCACCTGCTAGGTCACGGATACTGTCATTTACAGAGGTGTTATGAGCCCTCTGTGCCCTTAGTCCCTGTCTGGTGTACCGCTCCATACGTGCCTGTGCCTCCATCACAGCCTGGAACATGCGTGTGGTTGTAAGAGTTGTGGCACGTCTGCCAGGGGCATGATGACCAGCAGTACTCTGATGAGAACCCCTGGGCATCTGCCTATGTGGTACCATTCCAGACATCTGACTATGGCTGCTGTGTCCTGATGCATGTGCCATAGATACCACACTGTCCTGGCCAGTGCAGACTGTACACTGTCCCTCTGCTAAGGGCATTGGTGATGATGGATGTACAGGCAGTATGACTGTGTGCATGGATGGGATGGAGACTTGTGTACTGTCAAGTGGTGGCCCAATAACAGACCCTGACAAACCTACCTGTGCCTCAACACACCTATCCTCATTATCACTATCTGTGTCACTGCCATCAAGTTTCCTGCTGCACTGAACCAGCCCCTCAGCACCTGTGAGAGGAAAACAGGAAATACACTTTAAGACCTGTACATGATGTCAGACCACATGCACACATGCATATGCACACATGCACATGCATATGCAAACATACACATGCACACATACAAATACACTCATCACTAAAGCAGACACACACACACACGCACACACACACACACACACACACACACACACACCACCAGCAATCTCAGAACATACTCAATAGCAGTTGATGGTGGGGTACAGTATCACAAGCAAAACAGTCATATCACACATGTCAACATGCAGGACATGTGTTGCTCAACAGCATGCAGTGCAAGTGTAGACAGTCCTTGTTACTAACAGTATACATGGCTTTGATGCATGTGTTTTGTTGTTCAGTGATTGGCCTCCCCCTGGAACGCAATACATACATGGACATAACATTGCTGTGCAAGTATTCAAAACTCTGTAATGTACTGTGCACCATCACTCACAGGTCTACATACTATGGCTGGATGTGTATCTGTGTGTCAGATCGATATCCAATTCTGATTAGAGCCTCTGTGTATTTAGCAATTAATTGTGGACACAGTTTTAGCTCATGCATGATGTGTATACACACAAGATCAGTGGTGCATGTATAACTGATGGAATACCATTGGTCCACATACCCAATGTACAGTAGTTATGGTGAGTGTAGATCATATTGTGGACATGCCAGTGTCATCCATGACATGGCATGCTAAAACACAACTGCAAATTTAAACATCACACATATCCAATGTGTGTCATATGCCCTAGCCACTCAGTAGCATCACAAGACATATATGGGTCAGTTGTGCAAATGGTGATTGGTATGCATATTGCTTAGAGGTGCATATGTTTGCACACACAACACTGAAGTGTATAGCAATGAAAGCTATGTGTAGTACTGTGGTTACAATAACTGGATGAGGTGTAGTACCATAAGCAATCATCATGAAGCATCATGTGGTCACTCAAGGCTACAAATGTGTCCAAAACCAGCACCTATCATGCTGTACCAGAACTGCACTACCATGGCTAAATTCACCATTTCACAACCAGTTGTTACATGGGTTTGTAAGGAGGCCAATAAGGAGCATTCCCTAACATGAATGTGTTGTGTGTTGCAGAGTGTTTCACTGCCCCATGATAGGCCTCTACCCCTCAGGTATATTATGTGTGCTGTGTGGATGACATTTGGGATACTGGAGTGTGACTTTACAGAGGGTTTGTGAATCCTTCATGTGTAGCATGTTAACATGTTCTGTGTATGACATAGTTGTGTATGTTATGTGCATGTTGTGTATCGACTCTGCCTATCCAATGGCCACTACAGTGTAGCCACATTTGGTTGAGATGGTCTGTGTATTGCATGTGTTTGAGGCAGCTAATCACATTAGTGAGATGTGCATGGTCTCACAGCAAACATGCACAGCATGCATTATGGGTAGGTGTGTTACATGTGTACATGGCCTACACCGTAACTATGACATGCACTTTTTATTTTTAATAATAAATGTAGAACACACTCACCAGCATCTGTCCACTGCCTTGCTGTCACACCAGAGGGACCTACATAGATATGAGACAGTTTGTCAGTGGCGACAACTGTGGCATTGCTACTGTGGGTTTGCAATCTTACAGTAGAATAACAGTTTACATTCACAGGCTACAGATTATGTTCCAAATGATCAGTATTGCACAACAACAGGCTCCACATCTTCTAACTACACAGTACACATCTCACATATGCATGATCTACCAATAGAGGTAACAGTAGTCTACAGATATGCCATGTTACCTGCATGCTCCATGTGATCTTGCTGGGTGGCTCCAACCTCCATCATGGTACATGTCTGCTGCTGTTGTTGTTGGGCAGGTGCCACCAGGCCCAGGAGCAGCTCCTCCACTCTGGTGAGGGGGGATGGATGTTATCCCCACCACCTGTTGCAAGCTGTTGTCTCCGTACATCAGAAGCACGCTGACAGACATGTCTAAGTAGATCACTGCAGTGGTGGCGTACCTGCTCATATGTCTGGTTATGCAGGCCTACCTCGTTTAGCCTCCGGACAACATCTTGCCACATTGCAGTATGCTCCTGCTGGTCTTGGCTGGTTCTGGAGACTAGTAGGCTGCAGTGCTGAATCATACAGCTGGTAAGAATCTCATCTTCAGCACTACTGTAGCTAGGATTTCTACTGTGTGCCATGATCCCTGGAAGACATAAAGAAAAAATATGTATGAGCAAGTCATATGGCACATTTAACATTATACAGTACAGATATCACTGAACTGCTATATATAGCAACCTATTAGCTGACTGAGATTAAACACTTTCACTACCATTTATCAGTGCTCACCCCACAACTGCTTAAAAGTGCCTGGCATGCTCTATATAATAAACCATGTTCTGCACAGCAACAAAATAAAATCATTAAATAAGACTATACAAGAGTACCTGGCACACTGTATGCAACACAATGCACCACCTAGCCACAGTGGATATAGATCAAGTCAAAGCATAAAGAAATATGTCATCCATCGCAATGTTTGTAAGGTCCAGTTACAGTATTACCATTATACCACACAACATATGTGCACAATTGTTAATATAGGTGGCATACTGCTGTAGTAAACTATAAATGTTGCTAGATAGTTATATGTTGTAACACACATATGACAGAGGACATGTTACAGGCATACCCACACACACATCAGACATAATTACAAGACACAAAGGTATGACAACCCAGATAAGCTTTACGTGTGTACCATACAGTACAGTGTGTCAGTACTTACAAAACCTTAAGCTTGAGGAATGTAATCTGTGATGAGTACAGGGACCACACAAAACAGTGGTTCCAAGCAATGTGGACATACACCATACTTTGCTGTTTAGGCCCAGAACTTCAAGTAGTACTACAGTACATACAGGATTTGGATTCAACATCAGTACCAATCAATAAGCATACATGTAGTGCTTTAGCCTCCAGTGACACATGCCAGTTAACACCAAGGGACTACATCAGACTGTATGCCATAGTGCTTTATCTGCCTAGCAACAGCATACACAGCTTTTGCTGGGATCAAAGCAAGGACCTATAATACCATGACAGAAACTGTTTCCCACTAAGCTATCCCACAAATACACATCTTTGACATATTCACCAACACATTGACCATCACACTCAGTCAACTTTACATAGAATCTGTTGCAACAAGTAGATGTGGGTGTGTATGAGTATATATGACTCTGCGTGTGTGTGTGTATATATATATATATATATATATATATATATATATATATATATATATATATATATATTTACACACATACATATACACATCCATTGGTGTACATATACATATAGGCACATATACAGTCCACCTTTCATGGTGGGAATATCAATTATACAAAGGATGTGAGGTATACAGTAATGTAATAATATCACCCAGTCTTGTGAGAAATGCATTGAAAGTGTTCACAGCCCAGGTAGCTTTAGCAGGCCTCACTGGCTGCAACATTGCAAACTGAACAAAACACCCACACTGTTTAACCACCACATGTAATATACCAGCACTGTATGCTGTCTTGTTTGTCACACACTAAAACCTACATATAAATATGCACATAACAACCTCCACTAACATATATATGTCCACTCTTCACAAACAGTTGCAATATGTCCCTTGCTCTATGCACATATACAGATGTTAATATATGAGACATATATATCTCTCCGTATGTGTGTGCCATACACCCACAAGGTCCACACTGTTGTAAGTCCCTGGACCTCACAGCTGAACTGTTGGGCCTTGCTGCAACATGAACAGGTGTCACATGTGAACACACAGTAACATTAGAGGGGGTATATATATCTCCAAATGCTAGATTAGCATACTAGCCTGGTACAGCAGTTGCCAATGCTAAGCTACACTTTAATATGACTATCATGCATGTGTTACTATGTCACACCCATCTTTATATAAATGTTTGCGCTAATTCCCCAAACAGCCATTGGCCACACTACTGTACAGAACACAGATAATATGGATCAGATGTTTCACATTTAATGCTGAGCTACACATTTCACAGTTATGTCCCACTGCCCACAGGTACACACTGAATTGTCCATGGCAGCAGTTAAGCAGGACATCTGTGCATAGATACGTACTGCTGCCACATATGAATGGTTCACATTATGTAGAGTACTTTTCAAAAACATCTACTACATGCCAGTAAATACATATCTGTTATATACCTTTCCTTTGTATGAGTTGGTATTATTTCTTTTTTCTTTTTCCTTTTGCTTTTCACTGTCTCTCTCTCTCTGTCTCTCTCTGCAATAGAGTGATTGAGTTTTTTGGCAGCAATTACAGCCTGCTTTTATAGGTATTTGCACATGTGTATGTGATGGCCTCTGCACCAATTGATGGCCACCATTTGCTAATTCCATGCAGCCTGCTGTGTGGTAATTGCAGTAATCACTGTCATAGCAACCCAATGCTATGAATTGCTAACTCGGGTAGGCATGGCCGTTTCAGCTTTCTAAGATGGGGATCACGCTTGTTTGCTGTGGACATCGTTGTTTAAGGCAGAAGGTTGGTATAGTTCTTATATCTGAAGCCAGGGGTGTAGCCAGTGATTTAAATGTTGTACTCAGACCTGAATGTTGCTGCTTCCAGTACACACTTGTCAGTGTAGAATTGTACTAACCCCTCAAAATGCTAACCCAAGATACATAGGAGTATGTACTTTCTTTTCTAATTGTACAATTAACTGCCATACAAAACTAGTTATTGAGATGTATTCCTTTGGCACATGAATTGTTTGTGAACTGCTATAATGTGAATATTAATTTACTCACTTCTGAACCGTTTGTCCTTTTTAGTGTTGACATTAGCACAGGCTGCTCAAGAAAACTGGACAAATTTCAGTACTGAGTATGCCTACCTACATCCTTGGTAGACCCTGAACACACAGGTATATTCTACATTTGGGTAGGGGTGCAGAAGTGCAGAGAGCATTATGTATTATTGTGTGAATTTTATCTTGCTGGACTTAAAGGGTTGCTGTGTACCTGTTAGTTTATCAAGGCAAGTGGTATGTCTGTGTAGCTCCCAACTGTGGACCTATCCACATGGTAGCCAGAGGTTAGCCTGTTATTATTTGTCTGTGCACCACACCGGTCTTTTCAGCACTGGAACAATGGCATTGTTACAGTTGGTTGCTACCAGCACATGGCTACATCCTTTTGTATTTCAGTGTTATACTCCTACATAAGGGCATGCTTCTGGAACTCCTTCCAAAGTTATTTGCACAGTGTGTAACAGCAGAAAAGCTGATATGCCTGTGTGTTTTTGCCTCTGCCAGGCCTCTCAAGCACTCAGGTACATATTTGAACAGACTCAGGGAAAAGTAGGTAAAGGTGAGGTACACCTTTAAAATATTAGTGCCATTAAGTTGAGACTTTGAGAGAACCAGAACATATGGATTAATACACCTTTTCTGAAGTACAAGCAGTGTCCAACTTTTAGTTATTGTCATTATTCATTAAGTGTAATTCACCTCCTTTCTGGACAACGTCAGTACTTTTCAGAGGGATTCAGAGGGACACAGCTAAAATTTGTTTCAAAATCAGGAACATCCCTGAAAATTAGGCACAGCTGGGAGGTATGGCCTTTGCCCTAATCAGATATGTCAGTGTTTGTCCTGCTATGATACTGTGTGGGGGGTTGTAAAGTGCTGCTGTAACATTATTTCCTGCTAGAATGGCTGCTTCTCTTATCACAGTCATGTAATGCAATTCCACAAGAACTGCTGGTAAAGATCCACAGAACAAGTTGTGTGTTATGGCATTCCTATTTTTCCTTTTACATTCACTCTGATGCATGATATATTTATTTCAGCACCAACTTGTTGTATATCTACTGTGGCTTAGTGGTACTTCATGCAGTGTAGTGTGTACAAGGTCCTGGGTTTGAGACTGACAGAGGTGTTTTATTTTGTTGCTGAGCAGAACAAGAGCCCTCACACACAGAGTGACTAAGGCACGTCTAAGCAGTTGTAAGCAGGTTTGCGCAATGCTTAGCGATGCTTAGCTGAGCGCAAACAAGCGCACACTCGCTCAAACCCACTAACTACTGCTTAATGGTGCTTACTCCCGCTAACCCCCGCGCTCATTTCTTTGAAAGAAAAGAAAATGGGGAGATAGGAAAGTGGTGAAAACGGGGCACAAAGAGGGAAAGACAGTAGGGAAAACAGCTCGGGATGTGCAGGACGGGTGTAGGGAAGGTCCATAGCTGCCCATTTCTTTAACAGCAACAGCTGTGCATACGCAATAAATTTGGAGGGAAATATGAAACCTTCCACCCCTGAAAGAGGGGTGAGGACAACAAAGTATGTTGTACTGCCAATTAAATTACATTTTATGTGTCCAGCAGAGATGTGTGCAAAATAGGCAGCTATGTATGGGGCGTATTTTTTTTTTTTGGGAGCAGATTGCCCTTTTTTTTTTTTTCAGGTGAGAGTGGACTGTGGGGTAGGGGAAGTAGGTATATTTGGGGAGGTAGGTTGGGGAGGTAGATAAGACAAGACGCATACAGGGGCGGAATATGATGTGGTGGGTGAACACCATTGACGGGGAAGAATGTTTGGAAATCGCAAGCCCATGAGCCCACAGATGGTAACAGCGGAACTGAGATCCCTACCCATGGGCAGTCACCACTGCACCTTCACAGCCCAGAGGGTGGCTGTGCTGGGGGCTGCGTAGGAGGGGCAGGCTCACCCGTGAGTCACTCCACTCGTGCCTCAAGGTAAAGTAGAGGATCAGTGACAGAATGCTCGATCTCTCTACACACCACAGCCCGTACCGTTCGGAGGGTGATAGGTGGCCCTCCTCTGCCCAAGCTTGCACAGGGGGGTTGAGCCCCATCCCCTGCAGTGCTTCCACCTGAAGATGGCACAGGGCCAACAGAGGAGGAGGTCCCAGGCTGGGCACCGGACCTGCTGGTGCCAGGTGCCTTCGCCAGCTGAGGTGGGACAGGTGGGTCCACTGGGACCAGCCTTCCCATACGTTCTATGTTTTGGAGAATTTAATGAAAATATGGGTTAGTACAAGTCAACAGCATTCCCAATTAGTTATAACAGCATGCATAGGTATTCCCATTAACCCAACACACCAGAGTTCCAACAGTTGACCAGCAAGCATAACACATGTATATATAGAACAGCAGTGGACATTACAACAGCATGCAGGTTTAATTGATGGCAACAGGCCACCAGTATTGTGGTATTTGAACAGGGCACATGCATCAAAATAAATGCAGATATTTATAAACCAATAGGGCATATGTCCCAACAAACGTTTTGAGATTAGACATACCCATTGAGGTGTGGAATTGCATGTTTTATGCACATACAGTAGGGTGGAAAAAGATAGCTCCATTAACAACTTATTTATCCTTATAGTTTACACTACATTCCTATTGACTGCAGTTATATGTCCCCTACATGTATTATTACACTACCCAATTGTCCCTAAATTGTGAAATGGGTTTTGCTAGATCTTATACATGAGCTGTATCTGACATACAAACTGTCCAGGATGCAGATGTTACTGCTACATATTTTGTGAGTTGCTCAGACACACTACTGCTGAGATGGTACACTGACAGCTCTACTTTCCTATAATTATCTAGATATGTTCAGGTGAAGTTATCAGTTATATGTTAACATCTCCCTACATTTCTGGCAGCACACTGACATTTCTGCGGAACACAATACCAAGCTACTCATGTGCCAGATTAACCTGTACATGCTGGGCATGAACCAACAGTTGAGGACTGTAAATATGCTTAAAAGCTACTGGCACTCCCTTCATCCACTTTGTATGGGCCTACCCAAGTGTGGGTTAACAGCGCTTAATACAACAGTACTATTTCTATAATGCAAGAGTACAACAACATATCAAAGAAAATGACACAGACACACTCCAGGAATTATACCTTTATTAAAGACTTAAAACACTTTTCTAGAGGCTCTCTCATTTATTTTATATAACAGTACGTGCAGAATAATTATTAAAGAATTATTATGCCTTTATTTATTGGGTTAAAACACTTTTTCAGGCTCTCTCGTTTATTTTATATAACAGTACATGCAGAATAATTACTAACCTGCCTGGTGGCACAGCCTATCTGCATAGGCTTGCTGGTTCACAGCGCGGACACCTCCAGCTGTGAAGTAAATGAAGTGATATTGAGACATACCTATCCATAGTATAGACTAGAATAGCAATTCTTACATACTTAATTCCATGGCTACTTACTCAGTAGTGGGGCATTTTCCATCCCACGGGCCTCCTGGATCCACTGGTCCAGTTGATCCTCCTTGCATCTCTTCAGGTCTGTGTGGTGGTGTCTGATCTGCTCACCAGTCTGAGGGACGCCTTTGGCACTGGTGAGTTCATGAGCTAGATGGTTCCAGGCTTCCACTTTGTATTGGGTGCCCTGGTACTGGCCCCGCATGAGTCTATCCTCATGATTATAGACAAGGAGCCAAACCATTACTTTTGACTCCTCAATGCCCCAACGTTACGCTCAAAATCGAGAGCCCTCTCCAGCACCGGCCATGCTGCCTGCAGATGGGAGCTACAACCAGTTATGGCAAGTATTCCCGCCTACAGAGCTTACATATGCCTCATTTATCGCACTTATTTGTGATTGGCCAGTTTTGAAAAAACTCAGCTGAAGGCACACCTGCTTAGCAGTGGGTAAACTTCCATTGATATGTTTATGTGTGTTGAAAGTGCATGGCTGTGAAATGCTGTCATGACTTAGTGGCTCAGTACTGTGATTATGGTGCACAGTATCCCGGGTTCAAGCCCTATCATTGCTTTTTATTTTACTACTGGCCAGACCGGCTAGGAGGTGTGGCTGTGTTTAGCTGACTTTGCTCAACTTTGCCCGACGTTGCTCTATGTTGGCCTACGTTGAGCTGGTTAGCGCGGAACGCAACTTTGCGCAAACATGTTCTGTTTGCGCTGGTTGGCACGATGCGCAGCTACGCGCAAAGCCATTGTGCTAGTTAACACAGTGCTCAGCTATGAGCAATTACATTTAAATATGCTTAATACTGGTAAACTTTGCTTAGCAGTGTTTCACATTGCTTAAGATATGTTACTTATGCATCCATCAGTATGCATAACTATTTCACCTTCTTATATATATATATATATATATATATATATATATATATATATATATATATATAATTTGTTCACTACTACATAGGCCATTTCAATGCTTTTTACAAAAATTTAAATGATAAATGTCAGGAATTATTTTTATATACAGATTTCCAACAGAAAATAGAAGGGGGAGTGGTGGGACTCGAACCGGAAATGCCTCCTCTTTGTGAGAAGGCTCCACCACTATGCTATCACTATTTCGCTTAATTTTTCATGTAAGTTTCTTATTATCCTCTTCGGTGTTTAAACTGCTAACTGTAGCTAAGCAATGGGCAAACCCTACAGGCAGCTATATCGGAAATAATAAAAAAAAATAAATTTTACATTTTATAATTGTACAGGGGTTTAGAATGTGGGGGAGTGTAGTGTTGGGTATGTACACATTTGAGCAGACTCGCTCATGTAACTAGACATTTCCCGAGTGTCAGACTCGCAGAGGCATGGATTTTTGGACTGCTCGGCAGTCCAAGTCCCCTGCATTCATGCACGCTCCGTGTTAGCCTTAGAGTTGAGGCAGCATGCCCTCATTAATATGCATGGCGCGCTGCCGTCTTATTCTTAGACTGGCTCTTCTGTGTAAGACTAATCTAGTCTTACATGGAGGATTAGTGAATGCTGGGGAAAATTATGAAAGGCAAGAAAAATGCAAACTTCCTTGAATCTGCAAAGATATCAGCTTGTTGTTATGATGTCCATATCTCACCTTCGTTCTTGCTGTTTGGGTTCGGAGCCGATCCTCGGCTCCGACTCGGCCATATACTATAGCTCGAGAGCTTTTACTGACTCGAGGCTAGCCCCTATCCCAGCATGCCTAGCAGTAGTTACCCAGATCTCGTTTGCCTCTTGCAGAGTCAAGACTGCAGATACTGGCTCAGAGTGGGTTTTTTCTGTTCTTTTATTTTGAGCAAATATTTTGAGCAAATATTTTTTAGTTTAGCTTAGCTAATTTGTTAACAGTAGTTGTCCTTAGCACTTCTATCTATCCCTATCCCGTCTGAGTGACTTGTTTTTTGTGTACATTAATCATTTTTTCTCTCTGGCCTTTCCCCTCTTTCAAACCCGTTTAAATTGGAGGGTTCTTCTTCCCCTTCTTAGCTTTAGCTTTTAAGGAGTTGCCGTTTAAGCTAGAGGCTCACCTTAGGTGGAGAGTTCACCATTTAACTTAGAGGCTCTCCCCTTTCTCTTTTTTCCCTGTTTAAAAAAAAGAACAAAAAAAAAAGAACAGTATATATATATATATATATATATATATATATATATATATATATACATACATACATACATAGGATATTGTTGTCTGTTATTGCTATATTTTTTCTCTTTGTCTAACTACACAGAGTGCTTCGTAGTGTTATTGCATAGTCTTCTTACTAGTAGTCTATAGCCTTAGACACAGTGCTGTTTCCTAATATGTCCAAGGATGCCAAGGATTTGAAACCTTCGGGTTTCATAAAATGCAACTCGTGTTGCCAAAATATGTCCCTTACGGACGGGCATACGAGTTGTGTATATTGTTTAGGACCTCTTACCTGCAGGACTTGTGCTCTGTCTGCCATGCCTTTAGTTCACAAATCCTGCAGGAGAGAAGAAACAAGCTAATTTTGATAGGTTTGCTGAAGAGCCCCTTTGATGCTGCCATGGAGGGGACTTGGCCAGCTAAAAAATCTGTTAAAGTCAAGCCTTCATCCTCTTTGACTCTGAGTTCGGACCCATCTAAGGATAAGTATAAACCACAAGCTAAGTCAGACCCGACTTTCGGTTCTGACAAGACATCTTCACCTATAGCTCCATCAGTGTTTTTGGAGCCAGTAAGGTCCCATAAGCATTGCAGGTCTCCTGCCTTGGAACCAGTGCGGTCTGCTCCACAGTCTCCATTACTACAATCTGTGGTGGGTAGTCAGCAGTCTTCAACACATTCCTCTCAGTCATCCAGGAGCCTCTCGGATGATGATGTGGAGAAGGTAGAAAAGAGGCTTCTTAGGACACCAGCATTGGCCAAAGTACATTCGGGCCCATCCCAAACAGAAATGGTGCTGACAGCCCAAACAACACCTGTCTCGATTCCTCCTCTGACTCCTCTGAGTTCAGAGCCGGAGCGCATGGAAGTCATAGTTGTGGAACCATCGGTTCCAGTAACCTCCTCTGGTCTTTCAGTTCTGACTACTGCTCCGATCTCCTCGATATCCCCTTCTATCAAGGGATCTAGGGGCCGATGCTGCCTCTTTGGCTGCGAGAGGGGAGTGGCATCAGACCCTTGTCCGACCCTACTCTCCCTCTCAGAGCTTCAGCGCAGGTCAGCTTGGCTCCTACATCGGCCTCAGAGAGATAGCCCTTGGTTCAAAGGAAGTCTCCTACTTCTTCGGCACCAGAGATTCTTTTGGGTCAGGACCGCGATGCCTTTGAGGTGATGAGGAATGTGCTGTCTGCCAAGACAGCTTCACCCTCAGCTCCATTGGCTTCTTTGCCCTCGATGCTGGTGTCCACCTCTGAACCTCCCCTCTGCCCCAAGCATAGGGAACCCATGCTCCAAGTTGCCCCATTGGGTGATCCCACCTTGTTCGAAGCCTCCGCTGAGCATCCCTCAGAGGAGGTCCCTCAGAAGAGGACTTGCAAGAGGAAGCATGTGGAGTCCTTAACATTAGACACAGACTTGGATGACTCAGAGGGGTCCCCACGGTCCCCCTATGAAGATGTCTCCTTTTCAGACATCTTAGAAAGCCTTAGACAGAGGGGTGACTGGAAGTTCCTTACCCCTTCTGAAGACAAGTCGGTGTACCTGGATGCATTCGGTTCCCAACCCTCCACCTCTTGGGTATCTCCTCCTTTCATTCCCAATCCTCCACCTCTTGGGTATCTTCTCCTTTCGACCCACTATTGCATGTAGTGAGTCGGAAGGCTTGGGCCTCTCCAGACATAATGGAACCAGTTCCACGGAGTCCCAATAAATTCATTATAGCCCCTGAAGACAGGCTTTTCTTATCTAAAGGTGTTCCTGTTGATGCTATGGTGATGGCAGCAGCCACCAAGAAGGAATTACTAGAAACTTCTTCATCTGTCCATCCACCGAATAAAGAGTCTCATACTATGGATAGATACAGAAAGCATATGTTTTCTTCAGCGACCTTTACACTCAGGTCGCTGAACTATCTATCCCACTTTACAAGGCTTCAAAGGGATTTCCTCAAGGAGTTGGGAGATACCTTACAGGATCCTACAGCTGATTGAACCTCGGACAAGGTGGCTTCTCAGCTCACGACCTTGACTTCAGTGGTTAACTCCTCCATGTGTCTTATTTCTTATGCAGCCGATGGAGTGAGCAGGGTGGCAGGCACAGGGGTAGCCTTAAGCAGACACTCCTGGATGCGATTTTCTCATTTTGTGGAGCCCTTTAAGTCTTCCTTTACCAGTATCCCCTTTGACAGCTCATCACTGTTCGGGCCTCAGGTAAAAGAGGCTCTTACCAGGTGTGAACAGGATGGCAAAACTCTGCCATGGGGATATGTTTTTCTGCTCCATCTAGGCCCTATCCTAAAGGCCAGAGGAGTGGAAAAATGTGGTTCCAGAAATCCCAGGGAGCTTTGCCAGACACACGTGAAGAATTTTCCCCCAGGGGCAGGGGGGAAATAATGGAAGACGCCGACCTCACAGCAGGGGGGAGGGGTCCACAGAACCAGGGCGACAGAGATACCTTCTCTGATAGGCCCTTCCAGCGCTCCTGAAGGGAGGCCTGACTGTCTGACTCCAGAGACAGTCAGGGGGGAGATTATCCTTGTACCCAAAAGCCTGGCAGACAATCACAGAAGATACATGGGTACTATCCATAATATCCAGAGGTTACAATATTCCCTTCTCACTACTTCCCCTATTAAAAAGACATGACTCGATCCCAGACATTCCACCCAGTCTTTGGGATCAAGCAAACCTGAAGGTTCAAAGGTTGCTAAGAAAAAGAGTCATCCAGGAAGTCCCCGCAGACCAAATCAGATCCGGAACTTACTCAAGGTTCTTTTTAGTTCCAAAGAAAACAGGGGACTGGAGACCAATTTTGGATCTCAGCAGGCTGAACAAGTCAGTCAAAAAAACAAAGTTCCGGATGGTAACACTGCAGTCCATTCTTCGGTTTCTGGAAGAAGACAATTGGATGTGCTCTATCAATCTCCAGGATGCGTACTACCATATAAAAATGGACAGGTGAGCAAGGAGATATCTATGCTTCCGGCTGGGAGCCAGTCACTATCAGTTCAGAGCTCCGCTGTTTGGTCTCGCCACAGCCCCCAGGGTGTTCACCAAATGCATGGTAACAGTTGCGGGTCACCTGAGGCATCAAGGATTCTGGGTGTTTCCATATCTAGATGACTGGCTCCTTACTGCCACCACTGAGCATCAACTAATCAGGTCAAGGGAATATACAATCCGTTCTTGTTCTCAACTTGGGATCACCATAAACTACGAAAAGTCTGCCTTGTTGCCTTGTCAGTATATTACCTTTATAGGGGCAGATTTAGACACAAGGGCCATGACAGCAAAGCTGCCTCAAGTTGTCGTACTGTTCACACAAAAGAGGATTCAAGCAAGATTTGTCCTCAAGGTCCTGGGTTCTAGGGCAGTGGCAATCACTCTGGACCCTATGGTTTGCTTCCACATGAGAATTCTACAGTGGCTTCTATGTGCACAATGGTCATTCCAGAATTTACCCATGTCACATTAGATTCTGACCATGAAATCCTGCAAAAGATATCTGGAGTGGTGGCTTCACTCCCCTATGGTGACAATAGGCAGGCCATTTCTACTCCCCCCAACCTGTAGCCACAGTGACCACGGACACTTCCCAGATAGGGTGGGGGGCATTATTTGGGACAGAGACTGTTCAAGGGACTTGGCAGGAACACGAGTACCACTTGCACATCAATGTCCTGGAGATGAGAGCAGTGCTCCTGGCATTGCAAGCACTTTAGGACTCTCTACCTACAGGGACTATAGCAATTCAAATGGACAATATGTCAGTAGTATGGTTCATCAACAAACCGGGTGGAACCAGGTCTTACCCTTTGTGTCGAGAGGCTCTATGAGTTTGGCAGTGGGCAATGTCTTCCCAACGCTTTCTGGTTACAAAGCACATCCCGGGGAAAACCAACATGATAGCGGATAAGCTCAGCCGGGCTATCCTGATGCCCCATGAGTGGTCCCTGAAGCAGGAAGTTGCAGGCTTGATTTTTTGCAAATGGGGCCAGCCATGCTGCGATCTGTTTTCCACCCCCCTCAACAACAAATGCAGCAGCTACTTTTCCCTAGTCCCACCACCGGGACAGTCACCCAGGGACGCACTTGTTCATGATTGGCCCCCGGGACTGCTTTACGCCTTCCCACCTTTCTCCTTGATTCCCAAGGTTCTTCAGAAAGCACAGTTGTTGAGTTGCAAGTTAATCCTCATTGCCCCTTACTGGCCTCATCGGATATCGTTTCCATTCCTTTGGCCTCACCTGCAAGAGGAGCCTTGGATCCTGGACCCAGTGTCAGATCTTTTGAGACATCAGTCAGGGGTTCTCCAAAATGAAAGAGGTTCTCTTGTTGGGCAGGCAAAAATCAGGTGGATCACTTTACTGCTCCCATTTCAAAGATTCTTGAATTTCTTGCTGAAACATTTGACCAAGGAGCAGCTGCAGCTACTGTCCGAGTTCAGTTAGGTGCCATTTCAAATTTCCAAATGGGAGAGATGGGTTCCAATGTCATGTCCCATAGGTTATGCAAGGCTTTCCTTAGAGGTACTACCCTATTAAGACCTCCGATAAGAGAACCTCTTCCCCCCGGAATCTAAATTTAGTTTTAGACGCTCTGATTCTTCCTCCCTTTGAACCATCTGCTTCTTGTCCGCACAAATTTGTGACTTGGAAGACCCTTTTCTTGGTTGCAATCACCTCAGCTAGAAGGGTCTCAGAATTATAGACCTTATCTGTTCGTCCCCATACTTGATTTTCCATAAAGATCGGGTTTCTCTCAGAACCAACCCCTCTTTCTTGCCCAAGGTATGTTCTGACTATAATCTGAATCAATCCATAGAGCTTCCTGTGTTCTTCCCCAGTCATGGCAACAAGGCAGAGTATAAGCTTCATCAACTGGATGTTCATAGACAGTTACATTTCTATTTACACAGGACCAAGGACTTTACAAAATCTGATCAATTGTTCATATCCTTTGCGGACAATAAAAGAGGTTGTGCGGTCTCAAATGTGACTTTATCAAAGTGGCTTTCAGACACTATAAAACATGTCTACGAGTTGCGTAAACAAACACTTCCAGGGAAAATTAAAGGGCACTCAACAAGGGCCTTGTCTACCTCTATTGGCTTTCAAGCCAGATTACCTTTGGATTCCATCTGTGCAGCAGCTACATGGGCTAATCCTCATACCTTTATCCCTCATTACAAAGTAGATGTGGCCTACTGGAACAGGGCATCCTTTTGTTCCATGGTCCTGAAGAGTTTTTTCCAGTGAGCCACCCAAGAATTAGGTGCTGGGGATGCTGACCCAAACAGCAAGAACGAAGGTGAGATAAGGACAACATAACATAAAGAAGTTCTGTACTCACTGTAATGTTCCATTTTTGTTGTCCTTGATCTCACCTTCCTTCTTGTGTCCCTCCCTCCTTCCCCCTTCCTGGAGGATCAAGAGGAATCTCTTGTTTTATTGGCTGTACTGGCTGGGTTTCCTTTATACCATACCTTATGGTTAGTATCAGTCTACTACTATTACTACTGTGGAGTGATCACACCTTTATATGTAGGTGTCATCGGATATGTAAAGTAGAATATATCTTTTATCTATTTATATAGTCTAGTGTTGGGTTATCACAAACAAGATCTGGCTAACTACCGCTAGGCATGCTGGGATAGGGGCTAGCCTCGAGCCAGTAAAAGCTCTCGAGCTATAGTATACGCCCGAGTCAACAGCAAGAAGGAAGGCAAGATCAAGAACAACAAACATGGAACGTTATGGTGAGTACATAACTTCTTTTTTTTTTTCCATTAGCGAATGTTCTCAGTGGGAGACGTGATGTCTTTATCTGAGGGCAGTTGGCGAGGGGAATTTTGTACATTGTGTTTGGAATGAAATCCTTCATGCATCTGCAGAGTTGTTAGTTGCTTCTCTCTCTCTCTCTATCAATGCTGACTACTTTTACTTGGAAAGAAGCTGTCTGCAGCTGCAAGCAGTTAATCTTAGGAGTACTGAACATTCTTTGCTGAGGAAAGTGCAAGATTTAAAGGTACAGTGACTAGCAGTTTAGTAAAAAATAAAGTCTAACATTTTGGGATGTGACTAAGAGATAGTACCCTCCCCAGCAGGAGACATACTTAAATGTATTTAATGCAATGGTTCACAATTTAATTTTTATTTTAAGATAACCAGTACATTTTTTTTCCTTGGGGCTAAAAGTTAACATTTTCTGAAAGCATGCAAGATGTCTTTCACATTTGGGAAAACAGGCCTAAGAAAAAAACAGACAGAAATCAGTGTAAGTGGGAACACAAGCTGTAGCATGCACTTTAGCATGGATAAACTTAAGATCTGATGTTATCCATGTCATTATTGATCACGGATGGGTGTTGGATCCGATCTCAGATCCGAGCTGACAGAGTAAGCGACAGCTCTTCCCCTCCTGAGAGCCCCTGCTACCCATAATCCTCATATCTCATTTGCCGCAAATTGTGAGTGGACAAGTAGTCTTTTTTGGGTATTTTTGGGATTTTTCTCTTCCCTTTTCTGTCTTTATCATTTAGTTTAGATAGTTTAGTAGTAGATTCCCTCCCCTCCGTTTGCCGTTGGTTGGTCTATTAGGGTTTTCCCACCTTATCCTGTTACTTAGTAGTTTCTCCTTCTCCTCTCCTCATTTCTTTGGATGAGTGCATATGTGTGTGTGTGTGTGTCTGTGTGTCTGTTGGGGGGGTTTGTGTTTTTGTTTTTTAGTATGTCGAACAAAGCCTCAGAATTTAGGTGCTGCTCCTCATGCAGTTGGAAGTTAGCTCCTGTCAATATGCATGAGCAGTGCCCTTACTGTCTAGTAGAGCCTTATTTGCGATATGTCTGTGGGATTCAACCCCAGGGCTCTGTTAGACCATAGAAATAAGCTTTTGCTTAAAGGGCTAGCTAAAGGGGGTCCCCTGGTCTCGGGCTCCCCCCTCTAAAGCCCTATTGGATCCCAAGAGGAAGCCCTCTTCCTCTCTGGACTTTCCTTCAAAAAGGCAAAGGGTCTCTGATCATAATGCCTCGGGGGCATCGGCTCCGGGGTCTTTTGCTCCGAGAACCTCTGCTCCCCCTGTTGGATCCGAATACTCAGAGGCTCAGAGGTCCACAGACTCGATCTGGTCTAAAACTTCCTCGGATCCGACCGGTTCATCTGATCCATCTGTGGAGTCCTTAGTGCTCTCGGATCCATCCAGGCCGTCGGATCTGATGGCTTCCTCAGAGCCCATCATTATTGATGATCTTCCAGGCCCTTTGTGAATATTGGATCCGAGGCATTGCAGTAAGTCCTCCTTTAGAGACTTCAGACCCTCAGCTCATTCACACCATTCTTCTGTTTTGTCCAGATCTACCTGGAGTTTGCTCCCTTCATACATGGACCAGAAGATGAGGAGCTTCCTCAAAGCCCAAATGGAACTTGGCTTGTTACTGTCCCCCTAGCCACTTGCCAAGGGGCTCTTCAACCACATCAGAACTCCTCTCTTTCCGTCCGACTCATGTGAGTTTGGCTCCCCAGGGTCACAGCTTGCCTAAGGAGAGGCTGTTGGTGTCAGGTAGTGTTTCCACTCCCACACATCCTGGGTCCCTGGCTGGCTGATGCCCATTGCCCTCATGGCTGGCTATGCCTCAGCCCCGAGAGGTCTGCGGGGGACAATGAGGGGGAGGATCCGGTCTAGAGTTTTTGGACCATTCCCTTTCTTTGGGGGCATTTGCTTTAGACAGCATGGGACCTATATCATCCAGGGACATCGGTGCTGTGTCAGGGTCCCCTGTTATGCCCCAGTCTGCCTTTCCTGGCCAGGATGAAAGTGGGGCTTCTTCCAGTCCATCAGCCTTCTGGACGATGGAGAAGACTGTCTCTGGTTGGTCGGCAGCCTCTACCTCGGCTCTGGACAACCCCCTGCCTTGTTCTACTTTGGATGGCAAGTCCTCATCATCCATTTGGGGTCAGCCCTCCTGTGAGTGCCTTCAGAAGGGCATTACTCCCATGGGGGTACCCTCTTTTTCTGAGTCCTCCCCAGAGCCCACGGTGGAGGAGCCTCCCCAGAAGAGGATGTGCAAGAGGAGGCACTTGGATTCCCCTCAAGAGCCCATCACTGAGGACATGGATTTAGAGGAAGGGGACGGGTCCCCCAGACTTCCATCCAAGGAGATGTCTTTTGGGGACATCCTCGAGTTCCTGAAAGAGTGGGGCGGTTGGTCTCCCCCACCCCATCCTTATGGGAATCCGTGTTTCTGAAGGCATTCGGGATGGGCCTAACTTCTTCCTGGGTGTCCCCCCTGTGGATGAGCTTGTCCATCTTATTTCCAGCAGGGCGTGGAAGGAACCAGACACAGTAGAACCGGTCTGCAAGAGAGCAGACAAATTCCTAAGTCCACCTAAGGACAAAAGCCTTTATGTTTGTCGAAGCCACCGAAAAGGAGCTCGCGGAACAGAACTCTATGGTCCATCCCACGAATACAGAATCACGGGTGAGTGACCATTTTGGGAAGCACGTGTATGCCTCAGCTACTTTCGGACTCAGAACTACTAATTACATGGCACATTTCACACAGCTACAAAGGGATTTGGTGTTGGAACTTTTCTTTTCCCTTTCAGAGTTATTGCCTCCAGAGAGCCTTAAGCTAGTCTCTCCGAAACTTTCTACTCTCACGTCCCTTGCTAACACCTCGATGAGATTGATCTCTAATGCAGCTGAGGTCATCTTTTGAGCAGTGGCCGCAGGCACTGATATCAGGCAACATGCCTGACTTTGCCTTTGCGGGTTTGCGGACAATTTCAAGGCGTTTTTCACCAGTGCCCTGTTTTACAGATCTACCCTGTTTGGTCCTTCTGTTAAGGAAACCTTGACCCACAGTGAGCAGGAGGGAAAGACTTTTCACAGTTGGGATCAAGTTTCTGACTCCCCCAAAATTCCTTCTCCAAGACTCAGTGGGGTAGTAAGAAGCTGTGATTCCACAGGACTCAGTCTTCCTTTGAAAATGCTCCTCAGGAGTCTTTTTCTTCCAGGCAGGAAGGAGATTTGATTACAGATGCAGTGCTACGGACAGAGGAGCTCCACAAAGTCTGGGCTCATGGGAACCCTTCTTGGAGAAGCCCCCACAGTGCTGCTGAAGCACTGCCCAACTGTCCTGCCCTGGAGGCAGTTGAGGGCTGTATCTCCTTGCACCCCCTGTCTTGGGCAGCTATTACCTCAGACCAATGGGTGCTAAGCATTGTGTCCAGGGGATACTTCATATCCTTTGACCAGCCCCCCCAATTCAAACGTCACTCCAGGACATTCCACCCCACGAAAGGGAGTTAGCTCTCTCAGAGGTTCAAGACCTTCTTCAGAAAACAGCCATCCAGGAGGTCCCAACAGGACAATGAGGGTTCAGAACTTAATCTCGCTTCTTTTTAGTGCCCCCCCCCAGAAAAATGGGGACCTGTGTCCCATTCTGGACCTCAGCAGTTTGAATTTGTCAGTCAAGAAGTCGAAGTTCCAGATGGTCACTGTTCAGTCCATTCTTCCACTTCTGTGCAAGGATGATTGGATGTGCTCAATGGATCTCAAGGATGTGTTTTTTCACATAAAAATTGACAGATGCTCCAGGAGATTCCTGCGCTTACAGCTTGGGGCCAGTCACTATCAGTTTTGAGCCCTGCCCTTCGGTCTCACCTCAGCCCCCTGGGTGTTCACCAAATATATGTCAGTGGTAGTAGCCCATCTCCGGCTGCATGGATTTCGGGTGTTTTCCGTACCTGGATGATTGGCTCCTCACGGCTCCCACAAGGCATCAACTCACTCTAGCCACAGATTACACTCTTGGCCTTTTTCAAGATCAGGGCATTACAGTCAACTTTCCCAAGTCATATCTTGCCCCTTGCCAGAGATTGGAATTTACAGTTCTTCTGGACATGGTGTCAGAGACTGCAGCCCTTTGCTCACGCAGGGTAGACACAATTTGGGAGCAAGTCCTCCTCCTTCTGGATCAGGACAGTGTTCCTTCCCATTTAATACTACAAGCCCTCAGTTCCATGGAGCCGGCAATTCACCTGGTCCCGTTCGCCAGGTATCACCTATGAGTTCTTCAATGGACCCTTGAGGTGCAGTGGTCAGCTCATCTTCACCCTATGTCCATGACAGTCCTGATTTCTCAAGTCTCCCTGCATCACTTAGTATGGTGGCTCCGGTCCAAAGACCTTCTATTAGGGAGACCCTTTTGTCTTCCACAGCCACATTGAGTAAGGATGCCTCCTTGTTGGGGTGGGGGGCATTTTCAGGGAAGGATGGTCCAAGGTGCGTGGTCCCCATTGGAGACCAAGTTGCACATCAGTATCCTAGAGATGAGAGCAGTCCTTCTATCGTTGCAAGCCTTCCAGGATGATCTCCTTCTTGGGACTGTGACATTTCAGACAGACAACATGGAGGTAGTCTGGTACATCAACAAATGGGGAGTGGACACAATCATATCCTCTGTGCAGAGAGGCCATGAGAGTTTGGGAATGGGATATGTCCTCTGGGTGCGAATTCCTGGCGATTCCAACGTGTTGACAAACAAGCTCAGCAGTTCTATCCTGAGTCCCCATGAGTGGTCCCTGAATCATTGGGGTCTCCCTTGCTGCAATCTGTTTGCCTCCCCGATCAATCACAAATGCAGCAAATACTTTGCCCTGATCCCCCCACTGGGAGAATCACCCAGGGATGCTATGATTCACAATTGGCTGCCAGGACTTCTCTAAGCCTATCCTCCAACACCCCTCATTCCTAAAAGTCTTACAGAAAGCTCATCGTCTGAAGACTCATCTCATCCTCATTGCCCCCTTCTGGTCTCATCAGACTTCGTTCTCCCTCCTCTGGTCTCATCTGAAATAGCCACTTTGGATATTAGATCCAGCCCAGGATCTCATTTCCTATCCCTGGGGGGCTTCCTCTTCCCAACCTGCAATCCCTGCAGCTGACAGCTTGGTACCACCAGTTCAATTTACTGTCAGCCAGATTAAACTGCCTTCTCCAGTGAAGGACATCATTTTGGCCTCCTAGAAGCCTTCCACTAAAAAGGTTTATTTCAGCAAATGGTAGAGATTCTCTCTTTGGGCTCGTCAGTGTGACATAGATCAATTTCCTTGTCCTATTCCAGACATTTTGTTGTTCCTGTCCTCTGATGTCCTTCATGTTTCACTGTTGCAGTCATTACATTTGGGTTATCTGCCTGCAGGTAGTCCTCAGCCAGCCTGAATATCAAAGTTTTGGATTCCTGCATCAGATGCTGTCTCTTCTTCCATGACGTCAGGTCTATAAAACATACAGCTGACGCCATTACATCAGTCTTCCTTGCCGTGCAGTGCCCGAAGCAGAAGCAGTTTGCAAATGCCAGTCAGCCAACTCCTGAAATTTTCGTTTTTGAGTTTCAGAACCGAAGTCTTCAAAAATGCTAAGTACCCTGTTGGGGATCCTTTTTCTTGCTCTTAACCGATGTCAGTAAAAGTTAACAATTGTATTACCTGTGGAAAGCAAATACCTCAAAAAGATTTTCATTCGTACTGCGTTCCTTGCTTAGTCCCTCACTGTCAGTTTTGTGCCTTATTCAACCCCCGGACTAATCGTCGTCGGTTTCTTTTAGCAACAAATTATTTATTTTGGTACTCAGTTTAACTATCCAGAAATGGCTTCGGTAAGCCATCCAACTACCGACATTCAGAAAAAACATAAAGATAAAGACAGAGACAAACCGCATAGGTCCAAAGCTGCCGACGATGCTTCCGTTAAGCTAGTCGCCAGTTCGCCGGTACTCAGTGAGGTGCTTTCGCAGCCCCCGATACCCGCTACTTCAGATTCGTAGGCTTCTATTGAGACCCATTCGGAGTCTGGTATACCGTGAGATGCTTCTTCGACTATGGAACCTGCAGATGTCTCTACCCTGGATGGGTCCAGAGCCGCTGTGCAGGCACTGGCTTCTGAGGGTGTATTCAGGCCTACTAACTTGCATTTCAAACCGACGCTATCTTCTTCTTCAAGGCCTAAAACTCGACTCACGCCTAGAAAACCGACGTCCAAACCGCATGGTCAGGCCCATATGCCTAAAAAACAAATGATAAGAATAGCTGAAGACCTTATTACTTTAAATAGGGGAAGCCAGCCAGACCTAGAACTGATTCTTCAGATCAGGATTCTGAAATGTCTGTCTCTTCTGATTTCCAGGATTTGCCCTTATCTACCTATGAGGATTCTGATGCAGAGAATTCCATTCCCTCTGCTTCCCCTCCAGAAGATTTTTCTTTTGGTGAAACCTTGCACACTCCTTAGGGAGCATTTCCATTGGGAAAGCCAGGATTACTCTGACTCAAAAAAGAGGCTTAGGGAATTCTTACTCCTCCTTCAACACAGGTCTTTAGCTATCCCTCCTGTCCTGGACATTGTAGATGATGCCTTCATGGAATCTAGCCTGGCCCCAGACACTTTACCTCCAGCTTCCAGGAAGCCTGACAGGTATTACAGAGTTCCTGACTCTCACAAGTTCCTCTTGAAGAATCTTACTGCGGACCCAGAGATCATTTCCCAAGGACCTAAAGGCATTAAGGCTACTACTGCCAAAAACCCTACCCCCTCCGATAGAGATTCCAGGGCCTTGGACAGATGGGGTAAGAAGGTATACACTTCTGCTACTTTGGCCATTAGGGCCTTAAACTGCCAGTTTCATATGTTAAAGTATCAGCAGCATATTACGGGACTATTTAAACAGAAAATGATGATTCCTGACTGTGCTGAAAATAAAAAAAATACAGGATTTGATGCATTCTGCTGAACAAGTTGGTAAACATACTTTGCAATGTGTTTTTGACTCTTTAGAAGCATCTTGCAAGGCTGCTGTCACTGGTTCTGTACTTAGAAGGCATGCTTGGCTTAAAGAGCAAAATGTGCCAGATCATGTTAAAGCTAAATTATTGGATGCTCTCTTAAACCAAGACTGCCTGTTTGGCCACAAAGCAGAAGAAGTCCTTAAAAAGATGGAGGAAAAAGCTAAATCTATGCAAACTGTTAAAGATTTCCTGCAAGTACAGCCTCCTAGATATAGCAGGTATTGGCCTTCTAAGAATTGGTCCTTTCCTGTCTCTTCCAGGCCTTCTCAGTCCAAACCCAGGAACAGCAGACCACCTAGGCTACAGTCTCAAGGTACTCATAGGCCTAAGCAGTGGGGGGCTCCCACTTCCAAAGCTGGTAGTAGTAAGACACCCCTCATGGAAAAATGTCACAATGACTTAACCTTAAACCTTCCAAGCCCTGCTCAACTGCCTGCTCCCTTAGGGGAAAGATCGCTCTGCATGCAAAAAACTGGGAACTCATTACCCAGGACAAACGAGTTTTAAATGTAGTTTTCCAAGGATACAGATTCCACTTCCACACCTTACCAACCCCAAACGGTTAGCCAGACCTACCCCCACATCCGTGAGCAGAGGCTCAACAGCAGGTTCTCTCTCTTCTAAGTATCAGGGCTATTCAACCTGTCCCAGCAGAAGAAAGAGGACAAGGTTTTTACTCCAGACTTTTCCTGGTACCCAGAAAAGTCAGCTCTGGGCGTCCTATCCTGGACCCCTCTGTTATAAACACCTTTTTGGTAATCCCAAAATTCAAAATGCTAACACTTTAACAGCTGCTTCCTATGCTAGGCAAAGATGCCTGGTTGACAACCATAGACTTAAAGGAAGCTTACCTGCACATTCCAATAAGGGAATCTTGCAGGTAATGTCTACGCTTCAGTGCAGGCTCAATGCACTACCAGTTCTCTGCACTTCCCTTTGGCTAATCTACTGCGCCCAGGGTATTCACAAAGTGTCTAGCTCCAGTCATTGCATTTTGCAAGCAAATAAATATTCAAATATATCCATACCTGGACGATTGTCTAATTCAGGCAGAAAGCCAGGACATGCTACTAAAACATCTGGCATTTGTAAAAATACGTCTAACCTCACTGGGGGACACCATAAATGAAAAGAAATCTCATCTAGTACCCTGCCAACAAATTGTATTCCTGGGAGCAAGCTTGAACACAACTTCCCAGATGGCTTACCTCACGCCAGAGAAACAAGTTTATTTGACAGCCTACTTCAAACTACTGGCCACAAAGACCCAGCTATGTGCAAGGAAAATCCTGCAAGCCCTGGGGTTCATGGCCTCTTGCATTCTACTAATTCCATATGCAAGACTGCATGTGAGGAAACTACAATGGTATCTAAAAAGCCTATGATGTCAACATTCTCAGGACCTGGAATCAATTATTTCTAGCATTCCTTGCATAAAGACAGAGTTCCTTTGGTGGGCAGAGGCCTGCTACCACAACAAGGGGCTACCATTCACTCTACCCCCTGCCGCCCAAACCCTAACAACAGACACATCAGACTATGCATGGGGGCTCACTTGGCAGGGCAAGTGCATTCAGGGCAAATGGAATCCGAGTCAGATGCACCTGCATATCAATCAAAAAGAAATGTTAGCTGAACAGAATTCCCTGACAGCCTTCAAGGACCACATTCTTCCAGGACAATTGTTGGTAAAGACAGAACACCACTGTTATGTGGTACATAAACAGGCGGGGGGGGGGACCCACTCATACCCTTTTTGCAGACTAGCCATGGCTCTGTGGAACACAGCCTTGAGCTATCAAGTGCACCTACAAGCTCAATTCCTGCCAAGCAAGCTAAATTCACTGGCAGATGACCTAAGCAGAAATCTCATGGACCCACACGAATGGAAACTGGAACCAAAGATATTCAACCCTTTGAGAAATAAATGGGGGAATCCAGAGATAGACCTGTTTGCCTCCCCTCAGAACTACCAGTTGGACAAATTCTGCACAAGGACTTCCTACAATCAAGCTTGGAAAGTGGATGCCTTGTCCTTCACCTGGGAAAGCCTCTCAGTTCATGCCTTTCCCCCTCTGCCTCTCCTCTTGAAAGTTCTGCTAAAGATCAAACAGGACAAAACAAGGACAACACTTATTGCACCAGACTGGCCATGCCAACACTGGTACCCCCTCTTGCGCAATATGTCACTGCTGGAACCATGGCACCTGCCTCAGACCCCTTCCCTGCTGTCCCAGCAGGAGGGCCAGATTCTGCACCTTCAACTTCAAACCCTGAACCTTGCAGACTGGCTAATTCCTTGAGCTCTCCAATAACATCCCTCAGTAAGCAGGTGCTAGATGTTATTCTGGAGGCAAGGAGGCCTAGTACTAGAAAATCCTATGCTGTAAAGTGGAAAAGATACTGTTCCTGGAGCCAGACTCAGGGGATGGGCACAACAGAACCCAGCTTACCGCATATTCTTCAGTACTTAACATAGATGCTCCACAAGGGCCTTTTTTTCTCATCAATTAAAATTCATGCCTCTGCCATTTCAGCTCATTATAATACTAAACCACCCCTTGCCACCCAGGAGAGCCCCTACTCCAGCCTGGGACCTTAACTCTGTATTGGAAAAGCTCACTCTACCTCCTTTTGAGCCAGCTGCAACTGCAGAGTTGAAATTCCAATTCCTTTCTTGGAAAACAGCCTTCCTTCTAGCTATCACTTCAGCAAGAAGAGTGTCTGAATTACAAGCCCTCGTGGCAGTGGAGCCATTCATCATCTTCCATGCAGACAGGGTGTCCCTCAGGACCAATCCTTCCTTTATGCCCAAGGTAATGTCTAGTGTGGCCCTTAATCAGTCCATTCATTTGCCTAATTTTTTCCCAAATCCACAAAACAAAGGAGAACGAATACTGCACTCTTTGGACATGCACAGGCAACTTAGATTTTATTTGGACAGGACTAAGCCTCTCACAAAATCTGAACAGTTGCTAGTTGGCTTTGCTGCAGGGGCAGAAGGGAAGGCCATTTCAAAGCAAACCATTTCTAAGTGGATAGCCCACTGCATTAATTTCTGCTATAAGCACCATGGAAAACCTACCCCACAGGGGATAAGATCACATCCCACCAGGGCTGCATCTACCTCTACAGCCTTTCTCAGAGGGACATCCTAGAAGCTGCTACCTGGAGCTCTGTACATACTTTCACCAAGCATTACCACATGCCTATTTTTCTAAATCCAGGGCTGGTTTTGCCAGTGCAGTTTTGCAGGGCTTAATAGCTGGTCCTAATTCTCTCTAACTTCCTCCTCCCTTCCTTAGCTTTGGGAATCAACCCAAATGTAATGACTGCAACAGTGAAACATGAAGAACATAGTACAGTTTTGTACACTTACCATAAATGTAGATGTTCGAGTGTATTCACTGTTGCAGTCCTGGTTACCCTCCCTCCAGCCCCCTGACTTCTCTTGGCTATACTTTTCTTCGTGTTTAGTGTATTTCAGCTTTCTGGTGTATTTGCTTTTTGTTGGAGGTGTAACCTAACATAAAATTGCTTTCCACTATGGGGGCACCTGACGTCTGGGGCAAGAAAAACTGATATAATGGTGCCGGCTGCATGTTTTATACCCCTGATGACCTGACATCATGGAAGAAGAGACAGCATCCTACGCAGGAATCTAAAACTTTGATATTCAGGCTGGCTGAGGGCTACCTGCAGGCAGATAACCCAAATGTAATGACTGCAACAGTGAATACACTCGAACATCTACATTTATGGAAAGTGTACACAACTGTACTTTTCAACAAGGGGCAAGCTTCTCAAAATTTAAACTTCAGTTGGCGGCTATATCCAACTTCCACCTATGTGACAGCCCCATGTTTTCTTCTAGACTGTGCAAGGCCTTTCTTAAGAGTATTTTCTTGCTCAGGCCTCCTTTCAAAGATCCACCTCCTCCTTGGGATCTTACTTTGGTGCTGCGGTCCCTGACACAACCTCCCTTCAAGCCTGCGGCAAAGCATGATTTTACATTTCTGTCTTGGAATACGGTATTTCTGGTGGCTATTACCTCAGCCAAGAGGGTTTCTGAATTGCATGCTCTTTGCATAAAAGCTCCCTTCATGGTTTTTCACAAGGATATCTCGCAGGACCAATTCTTCTTTCATTCCTAAGGTAGCCTCAGAAACTAACCTTAATCAGTCAATTTAACTACCTGTCTTTTTTCCCAATTTTTCAAACAAAGGGGAGTACAAACTACATTTCCTGGATGTACATAGGCAGCTATGTTTCTATTTGAAGAGAACAGAGAGTTTTCGAAAATCAGATCAGCTTTTTGTAGCATTCCCTCTGGCCAGGAAAGGCAATGCCATTTTCAAAGTGTCTATTTCACGTTGGATCATTTGTTGCATAGCTCACATTTGTAGGGTCATAGGTTGGTACTTGGCTATCGGCCCTAGGACCTATACAAGCCTAGCCATAACAATTCCCTGGCTATTTCTTCCCACACTATTTACTTCCCTGGACCCCTGTCTAGCAGGGCGACTGACGTGATCCCTGGGGTGAATTTCCTTTCTCCCATCCAGTCATCAAGGTTCCTTTTGAGGAGGGCCAAAGAGGTGCTCTGCTTGACATGTATGGGCAGTCTATTCCAGAATCTGGGGAGTCTCTGGGTCAGGAACCTATCCCTCCAACATGTTTTGTTTACTGTGATAAAGGTTTAGATCCCTGGAGCGTGTTTCTCTGAGGGATTAGCATGTCCAACAACTCTGGGTTTAGCATGGCCTTGTATGTTAAGCAGAGATCGCCTCGGAGTAGATGATATGCAACAGAGTATACCTGGAGTTTTTTAAGGCTGTCAGCATAGGGCATCTGCTTTAAGAAAGTCATTACATTGATTTTCCCAGGCCCGTTAAAGCCCATCCTACTAGGTCAGTGGCCACTTCGACAGCCTTCTGGGCAAGGACTTCCTTGCATGACATTTATGATGTTGCTACTTGGTCAAATCCCTATACCTTCATAACCCATTACAAACTGGACTTGCTGTCCATAGGTAGAGCTTCATTTGGCTCTTCTGTGCTCCGGCATGTCCTTCCTTGAGACTTCCCAGGTTATGGGTAGCTGGAGACTCTGATCCCTCTGTGATCAATTATGACATGGATAGCATCAGATAAAAAATTATGTACTTACCATAACTTGGAGTCTGTGCTATCCAGTGTCATTATTCATCTTGTTCTCACTCTCTGTTCCCCTCCTTCTGGTGACCAGGGATTCATGGAGTAATGGTGTGTTTAGTGCTGCTGTTCCTTATTGTAGACAGTTTCACTGTCCTTATTTCTATCTAACAAACTCAATCTGAGGATTATGAGTAGCAAGGGCTCTTGGGAGGGGAGGAGCTTGAGCTCAGGAGCTGTCGCTTACTCTGCCAGTTCAGATCCAAGATCAGATCCAAGACCCATCCGTGATGAATAATGACACTGGATAGCACAGATTTCAAGTTATGGCAAGTGCAAAACTCTTTATTAGGTAATGCCTGTGGGTGCAGCTTTTGATTTGGGGCAGTTGTTTCTATCTGGAGGATTAAACTTTATCTGTTGAAAATGTACATAGTTTTTTTGTGTTTGTTATAAGTTATCAGGGGATGGGATTGTTCATAAGATATATTTAGTTTTTTGTTTCAGGGTTTTCATTAAATCAAAATGTCTTGAAAATGTGTTATAAGTTCAAATGGAGATGAGAAGAAATAACTGTATAAAAGAATAGCTTTCCAGACAGTGCATGCATGTAAGGCAAAAGTTGGGAATACATATTAAAAAAATGTCATGTGTAATATGTGGGAACAATAGCTTTTTAATATGATGGCTGCTCTATCCGTAATATCTTGCTATCTCCATACTATTTTGGAAGGCAAATTGCCTTACAGATACAGACAAAAAGGAGATTATTGAATTTGATTAAGAAATGCAGAGTGCAAATAGCAATGCTGTGAGGACACTTTTGGAAAGAAATCAGCATGTGAATTTGACAAAGAAAAGATTTCAGAGTAAATATTCAGCAGAATATCAGAGACAAAAGAAAAGGAGAGTAATAATACTGATTGCTAGAGGGACTCCAGTAGTGATAGAGGAGTAAAAAAAGACAGTAGTGGTAAATTTGTGGTAGTTAGAGGCTATTGGTAAGGCAGGAAGATTACTCTGGAATGTATTTATATTCCACAAAAACTGCTATTGTGGAGTTTAAAAACATTTTGGGAGAAATAATCACCTTTCAGCAGGCAATATTGTGTATAAGTGGAGACTGGAACCTATTTTGCAATAAAGAGAATGTATCAGGGGGACATAGAAGGGAAGTATAACAAAAGAGAGTGCATTTCTGAAGAAATTTATGACAATATTTGGTATGGAAGATGTGAATTCAGTAGAAGGCACCCAGACAGAATTTACACATTATTCCTCATTCTACATTAACTGTGCTAGACTGGATAAAGTTTATATTTCACAGGAGTATATGCATTTAATTGAAAACTTCAGTACGAATCCATTAACTATTTCAGATCATGTATCAATAACAACTAAGATAAAATGCAGGGTAATGAAGTAAAAGTGAGACACTGGCACTTTCCCATCTACCTGTTAAAACAGAGGAATTCAAGGAATGTGTAGTAAAAATTACTCAAGAGTTAATAGAAAAAGTAGAAATTTCTACTGAAGGGATAGCTAGTATGTGGGATAAAATGAAAGTGGAGTTTAAAATAAGGTAGAAATGAAAGAGAAAGAGATATTAAGAAGTAATAAAAATTTAGAGGGGCTGAAAAAAGTTAAAGTATTGCAGAATAGGAGAAATCTCATACAGCAAGAAAAGGAACAACTGCACAATGCTAAAGAGAAAATAAGGGAGCATTTGGATAATTTGCACGAGTTCAGAGAAAATGCTGTTAAGCAACTGTTTTTTGATAACTCCAGAGCTTAAGCACAATGACTTAGGCAACATAAAGTAGAAAGGGACAAAACATAGGGAGCCTACGACAAGAAGAATAACCAGAGTTCCTATAGTGGTAGTAGAGATATTGGGTCTGTATTACATTGTCAAATTCACAGGAATTTGAACGATGTAATATCGAACCATGAAGTTCAAAACCCAATAACTACGAAAACACAGAACAGTGATTTTTTTTCCCCAGGGAAAAAAATCGCTGTTCCGTTACAAAAAATAAAAAAAAAAAACCACACTTTAAACTGAAACTAATGTGGGGGGCTGTGCCCCAAACACCTCCCCTACTTAACTATACCATCTACGAGATCGCACCACAGTGGAGGAAACAGCAAAGCCCCGAAAATGGCCCACCGATTTTTTTCCCTGGGAAAAAGAATTGGTGTGCCGTGGCTTTGCTAGTTTCGTAGTTCAAACATTTGGGTTTGATATTACAACGTTCGGACTCCTGTGAGTTCAACGTTGTAATATAGACCCGAGATATTTTGGAAATTTTATGAAAATTTGTATAAAGCAGAGGAATGCACAAATGGAAATATTTATGTAAGACTTAGTTATGCCAGTATTAAGGGAAGATGAGGCTCAACAGCTAATAGTTAAGATAGGCGATGATGACATTAAAATTGTAATGTATAATGTATCAGCAGAGGTCTCCAGGAACAGATGGTATTCCTGTGGAAGTTTGAAGGTTATGTGGGGAAAAGTGCTAAAGATTTGAAAAATTTTTTAACAGTATTTTAATAGGAGGGGAAGCACCAATGTCTTGGAATAAAGCTGTGGTAGCTATATTACCCAAAAGGGTTAAAAACCTATATGACGAAAGGAGATACTGCCAACCCAGCTAGCTGGAATTGTGTAAATAATTATATGTCATCGGCGAATGTCGAAATGATTTATACAAGATGCTTGTGTTACAAATGTATTAGAATTGTATGTCATGCGTATATCAAACTGCTGTTTACAGATGTGTTGAAAAGGTATTTGCAAAATGCCTGTGTTTAAAATGTAACCACAGTGTGCCCTACTGGAAGAGAACAGAAATGTGCATGCACTATTGTGACTGTTTAAATGTATATATTTTAACAGTGGAAACTGGGATACAGGAGGTTAATCTCAGTCTAGTAAATTTTAGAAACACAACTGAAATGAAATTACTTTATGGCTAGGCCATAAAAGATGGCATTTTTCAGTTTTCAGTCCGGCAAGAGACACATCTCTACGAGGAAACTTTCTGTATTGTCTTTAGGATGAACTAATTGCTAATTTTGAAACCACAAAGGAATGCATTTATTTTATGACTTCCAGCATCTGCCAGAGATCTGAGGAGAAGCCTTGTTTGTATATTTTTACAGGTAGGTGCTAAATACTGCCAGCTTAATCAGTGGTTGTTTTGGCCTGGGGAGTAGAAGTCAGATGACAAGAAATTATGTCATTCAGCAAGCTATCCCAGCAGAAATATTTTAGATATTAATTTAAGAAGTCTCTTAGTGAGACAGGGCATTCTGTCTTGGACCTGACAACATCTAGAAGATCTATTCACCACAATTGCCTTGCTCTATAAGTAAGTTCTTAGGTTATAGTATAATTCTCTTAGATTCAGTCAGGAATATAGTGAAGCTTAGTTTAGATATTTTTCTTTATTTGAGACTGTCTTGCAATGTTGTTTTAAATATTTCCTGTGGTTTTGGAGTCTGATGTCACTGTGAATATATAGTTAGTATTCCCTTGTTCTTTTATTATTTATTATTAAATCTATTTAAAGCTTTCATTGTGGCTGATCTGTGCAGAGATATTTAAGTTTTGAGAGTACTTGCATATTTATTTGGTGACACTGTGTGGGCCACTCCTAATAGCCTTGCTCTTGGTCAAACTACCATTTGTGTTAATATTAATATTACACAGTAAGTTTGGACACCCTTTGTTAAGGGCCTTAAAACAGCTGATGAAGAGTTGACTGGTGGCTATGGTAACTACCTTATACTTTGGGCAGAAGGGAGCACAGCTAGTAAACCTGTGCCAGCCTCTTTTGTGTGTGTGTGTGTGTGTGTGTGTGTGTGTGTGTGTGTGTGTGTGTCAGCTACTTGGGCAGGGACAAGAAGCACTGGTTGGACAGAGAGGGTGCTGGAGGTCTTAGCTTGGTCACTCAGCTGAGATCTCACTCTGTAGTTGTGCCAGTGGGGAGTCATACTGGGGATCTGGAGAAAGAATGAGAAACCAGCCCCAGTCTGACTATGGTCTCTGTGTGCTCTGTTAAGAGAAACTGCACTTGATGCACAGAGCTACATCTGGAAATACTGTGTGTGTACTTGCTATCCTGTCAGTGAACTTCCCCCACTGTTGCCAGTAGTGATGATTGAGGCTCCTTGATTACTGGTCCAGTGGAGGTCATCACAACCTATCAGACCCAGTTTTATATTTACCTATTTCAGTTTTAAACTATGTTTATAAAGTGTTTATGTCTATACTAGTTAAAAGACTGACAAAGGTGTTGCTGAAACTGATAGATATGGATCATTATGATTTTGTAGATGGAAGCAAACATTTGATAACATTAATAGAATGATGATCCAGAGGCAAGCAGAATGTAAGAAACGACCACTGTAGTTGGTTAGTCTTGATGTAGAGAAAGCATTCAACAGAGTAAGCTAGGATTTTATGACTAGGACAATGGAAGCATTTGTATTCCCTGATACAGTACTAAGGTCAAGTAGGAGGATATATATATAATATATATATATATATATATATATATATATATATATATATATATATATATATAAAGAATCATAGACAATAATTAAAGTGGAAGGGCTCACGTCCAATAAGTTGTGTTTCAACAGATGAATCAGCCAGGAGTGTCCTCTTTCCCCTTTGTTATTTGCTTTATGTTTAGAGCCATTGACAAAGAAAATAAGGGACTCAGAAATTCAAGGGTATAATTGGTATGGTAATAAAGAGAAGTTGGCTTTATTTTCAGATGATATTATTTTATATTTGATAAATCCAGAAAAGGACATTTTGGTGGTGTGAAATGTTTTGAGACATTTTCAAGTCTTTTCAGGATATAAAATGAATGAAGATAAAATAAAGGCTGTATCTGTAAATTATGTACCCAAACACAAATTGGTTCAGCAGTGCCCATGTTTATAGTGACGTGATAAGATGAAGTATTTCGGAGTATGGATTAAAAAGACTTCTGTTTTGGCAGCTAATTATATGTGGGGAGAGACCAAACAAAAGATTATACAAAACCTGAAAAACTGGGAAGTTCTTGTTTATGGATGTGGATAGCAAGACCCAAGCATTGAAATGTTTAGTTCCTTTAGCTTTATATACAGATCAGGCTTATTTTTATCAACCAGAGGAATAGTTGTGGACAGTAATTAATAAAGAGTTGAAGAAACGTATCTGAGAGGGAAAGAGGGCAAAAGTTAAGTAGGGTAAGCTGATTCTCCCACTAGAACAAAGTAGTTTAGGATTACCTCATTTGAAAGGATATTTTAGAGCTATGCATTTTAAACTCGTATACATAATCCAAAAGAAGGTTATAATTTAAAGTGGAAAGGGATTATGATTAAGCACGTGGGGTGGGGGGGCAGCTCAACAATTAGGAGAGAGTGGGTTTTCTGATGCAGATCCTCGAGGAGAATAATAACAACCATGCAAAATATTATATTCATAAAGTTGTTGAATGTATTCTTAGAATGAAGACAGCACTGGAATGGAGAAAATAAATGTTGCGAATAGGGTTAACTTCAAGTCAGGCTACAGAAAATAGGCAAGAGGGGCTGGAATTTACTGGAGGAACTGCCGAAGGAACCAATGTACTGGGAGCAAATAACTAGAAAGGGAAAGGTAATAGAGTGGGATGAGGCCAATCTTATAAATTCTTTTAAATTCCAAAAACAACAGTTGAATTTTAACATTATTTAAACCCAGGTTTCTTTAGTGCACCCAACATTACCATCTGTTTTATTATGATTCAGTGTTTTATGTCTTGTTTCTTAGTAAAATATTCAGAGACCCTGTCATTACCAGGAAAAGTAAACCTGACTGACTTATGTTGAAGCATATGTTTATATAATGGTCTATGCTCCCTTTTACATCTGATACCAATTAAATTAATAGCCACTGTAAACTTTCATGTTATTTTTTTAAGTTCCTTGGTTTTTAATTCAACAACCAAACTATCAATTTCTTTTCAAACTCATAAAGAAACTGTGTATATTCCGTGTCATTAACAAAACTGAGAACTTGATTAACACTAGCAATCACATCAGCATTTAAAATGTCCAAAATACCTTCATAATAGACCACAAGAAGATTAATAAAGGAATAAGGAATAATAATAATAAGGAATAATTAAATAAGGGAAGCCATTTTTTGTATGGTACAACACTTACTGATAAAACCATCATATTCCATTCAAACTCATGGCTCTATGCAGATACACAAACTGTGTGGTACCATATGTTGTTTATAATATGCCTTTACAGTCTGTAAGTGCCTTGTAGTAGTCCTGGCATTTTTCATGTTTTTACAGTCAGTGCAGCAAACACTGATTCAGTAGTTAAATCACCTCTACTCAAACTGGTTTGAAGGCCCAGTTTACTTGCCACTGCCACAGCAGGTACAGCTGATTTTAATCACGTAACATCCTCCAGATCCAAAGATAGCTCAGAAATGAATGGTTGTAAGTCATAGGCAGCCATGGAGCCCTGTTCCATTCATGGTAATTTAAACCAAATGTGTTACTCCTTCAGCACTTTCCAATATTCAACAAAAAACGCCCAACTGCACAAAAGGAGTATTGTAGCGCACGGAATCAATAAATTCGCCTACAAAAGACTCAAAACAATGAAAATCCAATATTTCTTGTATTTATTTCACACCAGATTGTTAAAACTCCATTCCAAAACAGACACAAGACCGAGGGTTTTGCTCAAAGTTTTTTCATTACTTTTGAGTTCTATACTTGCAAGCATACATAGGCACTACATTTTAGTAGTTACCAATCACCACAAAAGCAATCAAAACAATCCGTCATTGAAAGCCTTGGTAGCAGAACATTATGTGTCAATACTGCCATCTAGTGTTTTTAGTAAATACCGTTAATACAAAACTTTCATCTATGCGCAGTTATTTACTTATCTTTTAAATCACAAAAAACACAGCTGTATTCATGTAAATAGTGTTAAAAATTCCTTAGTCTATGCAGGTTTCAATAGTGCACCCAACATTACCATCGTCTTTCTTTTTTTATAGGTTCATAGGTGTGTACTAGGCTAATGACCCTGAAGCCTTTACAAGCCTAGCCCATAGGATTACCCTGGCATCGTGCCTCCCTGACCTTAGTTCCCAGTGCTTCTGTCAAGTAAACCCACTGGAGGGATCCCTAGGGTGAATTTTCTATTTCCCATCTACTCATCAAGATTCCTCTTGAAGAGGGCCAGTGAGGTGCTCTGCTTGATATGTATGGGAAGTCTATTCCATAGCATGGGCAGTCTCTGGGTTATGAACCTGTCCCTCCAGCATGTTCTGTTGATTGTGGTAATGAGGTTGAGGTCTCTGGAGCGTGTGGTGCGGAGGGATTTCTTTAGATGTAGCATTTCTAACAGAGCTGGGTCAGACATGGCTTTGTAAGTCAAACAGAGATCACCTCTAAGTATGCGATATGAGACAGAGAATATTTGGAGTTTTTTGAGTCTGTCCATATAGGACAAATGTTTAAGGCCTAGGATCCTCTTTGTGAGGTACTTTTGCAGCCTCTCCAGTTGTTGCAGGTGATTAGTGAGGTACATGCCAATTGGGGCATTGTACTCAGTGATTGGCCTAATGAGGGAAGAGTAGAGGGAGACGATGACTTCTTTCTTCCTGGATGCAAAACCCGTAGTAATGAGATGTGCCACATAGAAGGACCTTCTGACCACAGTGGCAATGTGGTGGTCAAAGGAGAGGTTGCTATCAACCTGTGTTCCCAGATCTCTTATAAAGCAATCTGTGTTCAGTGGACTGCCATCGATGTGGTAATTCATGGGAACCATGTTTTTCCCAAAGGGGATGACGACACATTTTTGGCATTGAGCTTAAGGCCAAGGTTCTGACACCAGTTGTTGGTGTCAGTGAGGCTTTTCTGTAGGATGTCAACATCACTTGGGGAGTTAATAATAGCTCCCAACTTGCAATCGTCTGTGAACTTTGTCAGCCGGAGTCCCTTCGTGTTGGCCTGGACTTCAGAGAATTAGATACCAAACAGAAGAAGACCCAGGACCGAACCCTGTGGAACTCCACTCATGACTGGTCAGCAGTCTGACTTGGAGTCAGCTACTTTCACGCTGTTGGTTCTACCTGTGAGGCAGTTTGAAACCCATCTAGTGATATAGGGGTTGATGCCTAGCTTAGTGAGTTTTTCTATGATTCCTGAGTGGGGAGTGGTATCAAAGGCCTTGGCCAGATCAAGGTAGGCTGTTATGTTTTGTATTCATAGTAGCACATTTCAGAAACCCTGTCCCTTTTTACATTTAATATCACTTACAGGAGTGTCCAGTCTACACTTCCAAGGTAATAAAGTTTGTCCCATATAGAAACATCTACAGTAATATACTGCCAGGTATACAATCCAAGGTGTGGCATGTTATAACATTTCAAATTTCAAAAACCTTTGAAGTTTTAATTGCTTAGTTTTTTGTAATACAATCACAATAAACACAGTTCCCAGTCAGATTTATATTGTGCTAGGTCTTTTATTGGTGTGTGTGTATAGATAGATAGATAGACAGACTGACAGATAGATACTGTAAATATTACTATTGTTGGTATTTATTACTATTAAAAAAAAAAAAACTTTTGTACTACTTTGTGGTAGTTGTGTGAAGTTTTGTTTCCCTTTTCTATCTAATTTTGGCATGTTTTGCAAGTCATCAGTGTTCAAGAAATGTGTGGCTTGCAGCCACAAGCTCCCCAGTTCAGATACACACCAAAAGTGTGTTTTTTTTGGGTGGAGGGGCAGGGTGCTGCCTACTTTGATCCTTTGGCCACCAGGCTGTTACTGAATGCAGGAACAGGCTTGTTTTGAAAGGAAATATTCAGGCTTCTGTGGGAGAATTGTCCAAGTCTGTGTCTTCTGTTTCTGGAACCTCCCCATCTGGCAAAAGTCTTCAGCCAAACCTAGACGGGAGAAGAATGACAAGCCCAGGCAAGGAGACAAAAAAGTGCTCCCCTGACTGCTCTAGTTCTTCTTTTCTGTCTTTGGCTACTGACACCAAAAAGTCCAGATCATGGGATACCAGTCCTCCATCAAATCTTAAAACTGTAAGATCCAGGTATCCTCCCTTACCAGGGCTGAGATTATCACTATAGCAGATTTCTACTAGGACGCATCCCACCTTTCTTCAGGAGAGACAAATACAAAGGTCATCTAGACACCCCCTTCTATATCTTCATCTCTAATGTCTGTTAGTTCATCCAGAAGCCTGACAGAAGCAGATGTGGATGGAATGATGAGTAAGTTCATCAGGATTCAAATTCAACTAGTGGTTTTCCCATATTCTTCTCCCAGTGGGCCCATGAGCTCTGGCTCTTTGACCCTATCAGTGGTTGCTCCTACCTTGATACACCCTCATTCTTTGGGGATACTGGATCTGAGATTCTCACAATAATTTTCCATGTCCGATCTGAAGATGTGGTCATCTTCCATTCCATTGACTTCTCTGATTCTATCAATTCTGAGTTTCTGGAATCTGGAGGGATCTTGGAGCCAGAGCGTCTGCAATGGTTCTGGAGGCAGGGGATCAACTCCAAAGATGTTGCAGCCATCCCTTCCTCTCAGAGTTCGACATTAGATATCCTGGCTACAGTGTTAGTCTCAGAGAAAGGTCAAGTTGGTTCCCCTTGACAATCCAGCTGTGGAGGTTTTGGCTTCTACTGGGGTGGGTCGAAGTTCTCCCTTGGCTTCTGCTTTTGAGGCAGCTGTGAGAGCTCTCTTCAGTGCTGGTGAACAGACTTCTGTCCCCCTTTTGGTTCCATCTGCTCCACAGCTAAAAACTCTGGGTCCTGATCCTACTTAATCTGTCACTTTGAAACAGCCAGTTCCTTCTAACTTTGTGATGTTCCATAACTGTTCATCCTTTAGTCTTCTGAGTCTTCTCCAGAATATCCCCTCACTGAGGTTCCTCTGAAACATATCTGTAAGATGAGGCATATTGACTCCCCTCAGGAGTCACTGAAGACACTGAGTTTGATGAAGGGAGGGATCCCCCAGATTACTATTTGAAGACATCTCATTTGGGGAGATCCTAGAATGTCTGATACAGAAAGGAAGTTGGTCTTCTGAATCCCCATCCCAAGAAAAACTGGTGTTTCTTGAGGCTTTTGTATCCAGCTTAACTACATTTTTGGTGGTCACTCTCACTGATGAGATGGTGGATTTGACCTCTTGGCAAGCATGGAAAGAACTGGATGTGGCAGAACCAGTACCTAGAAAACCAGATAAATATCTTGTTTCTCTGAAAGACCGACAATATTGGAGCAAGGATCCAGCAGTGGACACCATTTTAGTAGCGGCAGCCACCAAAAAGGAGCTCACAGAAGGGAACTCATCTGTCCATCCCCCTAACAGAGAGTCCAGGGCTTTGGATAGATTTGGGAAGCAAATGTATTCTTCAGCTAACATGGCATTAAGGTCATTGAACTACTTGGCACACATTACAAGGTTTCAGAAAGATTTGACAAAGCAGCCCTGCAACTCTCACTCAGGGTCCATGTTTACAGAGAACAAAAAAATAATGGACTCAACAGTTGGCCATGCTTCAGTCCCTATCAAATGCTTCTATGCATCTGATATCCAGCGAGACTGAAGGCACTTTAAAAGCCGCAAGTACAGGCATTACAATAAAGACACATCCTTAGATGCATTTGTTTTACTTAATGGGGCCTTTCAAGAAGTCCTTTGTAAATGACCTCTATGATAATTTGACCTTTTTTGGGCCCAAAGTCAATGACACACTTTCTTGAAGTCATCAAGACAGGAAAACCCTTTCTGCTGTAGGAATACATATTTCTATCCTGAGGACCTTCTGTAGAAACCAGAAAGAGGGTAAGAAAATGTGGTTCCAGAAGTATCAGATGTTCTCTCTGGACACTTCTGAAGACAGATTCCCCAGTGGCAGAGAGGAGATTCTAATGATGGACATCACCCACGTGGCAGAGGAGAACCACAAAATCTAGACTTCGTGGGGTTCTTTTTCTGAGAGGCCTTGTCAGCACTCCTGAGTGGTTGCCCGACTGCTAAGCTCTTGAAGTATTCAGGGAGTGGTTATCTCTGCACCCAGAAGCTTTGACATCCTTCATCGAAGATGTCTGGTTGCAGACAATCATAACCAGAGTATATTACATTTCTTTTATTTTCTTACCTCCACCACAAAACAAACTTCCCAGTGTTCCAGCCTTGCAAAGAAGGGCAGCGGCTATAGAAATAAAAAAGCTGCTAGACAAGCCAGTCATCCAGGAGGTCCCACCAGACCAACAAGGATTCAGAACTTTCTGAAGATTCTTTTTAATGCCAAAAAAGAATGAGGACCTCAGGTTAATTTTTAGACATCAGCCATTTCATTCATTATATCAAAAGCACAAAGTTCCAGATAGACATAGTGCAGTCCATGCTCCACCTGTTGAGGAAGGATGATTGGATATAATCAGTAGACCTTTAGGATCCGTACTACCACATTATTGTGGACAGGTGGTCCAGAAGGTTTCTCTTGTTCCATCTTGGAACCAAGCACTTTCATTTCAGAGCCCTGTCCTTTGGTCTCAACACAGCCCCCTGGCTGTTCACAAAGCATATGGTAGTGGTCACAGCTCATCTCAGACTGCAAGGGTACTGAGTGTTCCCCTACCTGGATGACTTGCTCATCACTGCTCCTACCAAGTCTGTTCTAGTTTGGGCCAGAAACTACCTGCTCCATCTGTGCTCACTGTTAAGCATTACAGTGAATCAGGACAAATCTCATTTTTCTCCCTATCAGACTTTGGAGTTTACAGAAGCTCATTTAGAAACCACTACACAGATGACAAGGCTGCCAGTGACTAGACTGTCCACCCTGCACAACAAGACCATACAGCTTCTCTCTTGCCAAATGCAGCCAGCCAGATTGGTTCAACTGCTGAGGTCAATGGCAACTTCCATTGCCTTAGTTCCCTTGGCAAGATATTTTATGGGAGTTCTTCAGTGGACACTTGCAGTTCATTGGTTCATCAGATACCAAACCATGGCTTTTTTGGGTTCCTTTGACAAACATTTGCAGGACTTACATAAAGTGATGGATTCAATCTCCTGAAGTTCCCTTGGGTTGTCTGTTTATTCCTTCCCCTCCCACAGCCATTGTGACCATGGATGCTTCTCAACTAGGGCTGGGGGGAATGACATTACATGGGAAGGATGGTCCAAAGCACGTGGTCTCTGGCCGAGGCTTTGCTTCACATCACTGTCTTACAAATAAGGGCATTTCTACTAGCACTGCAGACCTTTCTGGATGTCCTTTTTCTAGGGAAGATTTCTATCCCAACAGACATGTCAGCAGTCTGGTACATCAAAAAACAAGGGGAACATGCATCTACCCTTTGTTTTGAGAATCCATAAGAGTGTGGCAGTGGGCATTATCTTCCAACTGCTGTCTGATAGAAATGCATGTACTAGGAAAGTCCAGTATTCTAGTGGAAAGGTTGAGCAGATCAATCCTGCTACCTCACTAGTAGTCTGTCAATCAAAAAATGTCGGAACACATTTTTCTTTAGTGGGGATAACCATGCTGCACTCTTTTTTCCTCCACCATCATCTCCAAATGCAGCAGATTCTTTGCCCTGATCTCCCTGGAGAGACCGTCACTGAGGGATGCTGTAACACACGCTTGGTGCCCTGGTCTTCTCTATGCCTTTCCTCCTACTCTTCTAATCCTGAAATTTCTGCAGAAAGCATTGCAGAGGAAGATCATGGTCATCTTCATTACCCCTTTCTGTCCCTGACAGGTTTTATTTCCCATCCTCTGGCCTCACTTGATATACCCACCTTCTGTGCTGGATCCCAACCCATGTCTTCTTTCTCACCCACCTGGCATGCCTCACCCAGATGTTTGAGTCCTCTGATTAACTGTTTCATTTCTCCACTTTCAGTGATGGTTAGTCAGTACATGATATCTTCCCAAGTGATTCACAAGAGGCCATATACCAGAAACATTTATAAGAGTAAATGGAAAAGATTTTCTGTCTGTGCCTCCCAAAGGAATCTGGATCCCTTTTTGGCTCCTACTCCACTGGTTTTAGACTTCCTATCTTCCAATGGATGGGTCTAGTTATTGTACTATTAACTCATTCCCTCCAGTACAGCTCTTTTGAATGTGTAGTTTTAACTCCTAGTGGGTGTGTCTTGAGCCTTTAAAAAAATGAAATTATCCAAGTTACAGTTTTAACTCATCGACAGAGGTTAAATATCAATACAATTGTTTATACCTTGTATGTAGTATGGTTTTGAAATTATTAATGCAAATATGAACAAGCAATATTTGATGCCTAGAGGCACAGTAGGAGGTAACTGCAGAAAAGCCTGGAGGCGTACTTGGCTGTAATGCCAGTTAACGGCTATTTCAATTTTTCATGTTGGATAAAACTGTCACCTTAGCATACCTAAACTATGTAAAGCTTTCTTGAGAGGTACTTTCGTTCTTAGGCCCCCACTTAAGGATTCTATCCCTCCTTGGGATATGACCATTTTACTCCAAGCTCTAACCCAGCCACCTTCTGAACCTGCTGACAGGGTGGACATTAAATTTTTGACTTGGAAAACACTTGCTCTAATTGCTATTACTTCAGCTCTTAGAGTGTCAGAACTTCAAGCTCTGTCATGCAAGCTTCCTTTCATTATCGTCCACAAGGATAGGGTGTCTTTATGGACTGATCCATCTTTCAGAATGCATACACACACTACCACATTATGATGGAAAGGTAGATAGGGAGACCACTCTTAATCAATCCGTCAGTCTACTGGCTTATTTACAATTTTTTTGAATAAAGGAGAATGTATGGCGCATTTGTTGGATTTACATCGCCAACTACATTTCTACCTCCATCGTAGCAAAATGTTCAGGTGGACAGACCAGTTTTTTGTCTCTTTTTCTAAAGTCAAGATGTTTTGAAAGCATCTTTAGCTAGATTCTTAACTGGCTGCATCTCTCATATGTATAGGGAAGATGGCCTGACACTTCCTAGACCAGTCAAGGCTCACCCAACTTCCTCGGCTTTCTTTTCAATTGCCTCAATTGATGATATTTGTGCTGCTACCATCTGGTCTGGATTTGTCTTCCAGGAATAGTGTGCCTTTTTGTTCAGTCATACCCCAGAACATCCTTCTGTGAGATGGCCCTGAGAGCTAAATAGCTGGGGACTCTGTCACATCCATTGAGGAACAGATGGAACTCACAACATCAGATATGAAAGTTAAGTACTTACCATAGCGATAGATCTGTGTTGTTTGATTCCATCTTTCCTCATCTTCCCTCCCTCTAGCTTCCTTCCATTTCATGGAAGATTTTTGTTGTGTGCTTCTGGTATGACAGTATAACCTCCCCCTTGAAAAAGGTGTTGTATTCTTCCAGCTTCAGAACAGTGTCCTATTTCAGAGATATTTTGTATACTGGAGGTTGGTTGCCTTGTTCTTCTTGCCATTGTTCTGTTATGAGGTTGCAGGCAAACTCGATTTGAGGTAATCTTGAGGACAGGTGGAGATTATGGGTAAGGGGGAAGAGCCTGAGCTGTTGATCCTAAAGTCTAAAAGAGTCTGAAGTAGGATCCAAAGGCCCATGAATTGAGGAATGATGGATGCACATCCCAAATGCAGTAACTAGGGTAAAGGCTACTGTATCAGTGATCAATATGATGAGTTGTTTAAGTAATCTTACTGTAACAGTAGCTGTTCAAATGATTACTGATACAGTAGCCAGTTCCTCCCTTCAGCCCCCCTTGTTTCATGATGTGTTGTTTATGCCAAGATGTGAATTCTTATTTTTGTTGTTCCTGGCATTGTCCTTTCAGGGCTTAGCCTTCCTTTCTGTCTCTTTGGGTTCATAGATTAATAAGATGTTACTAGGCTATTGACCCAAAGATCTTTACACGCCTAGCTGTTAAATTCCAATATAATACTAAATGAGAGATATCATCTATGCCCAAGGTTTTTCTAGCAAGGACTACCCATGTCCAGGAGAGAAGCTAGGGCAATCCCTGGCAGAAATTTACAGTTTCCCATTCAGTCATCCTGGTTGCACATAAACAGGGTCATGGAGGTGCTCTGCTTGATATGGATTGGAAGCCTGTTCAGTAGGAGTGGCAACCTCAGAGAGATGTATCTGTCTCTCCAGCAGGTCCTGTTTATGTCACAGGCTAGATTGAGATCCCCGGAATAGGTGACTGTAGTCCCATTTGACTTACAGATGTGCAGCATTTCCATTAGATTTGGGTTAGAGTTAGCCCTGTAAACCAGACATAAGTCACCTCTAAGTAGTCTATACACTACTGAGTACAGTGATAGTGACTTTAGTCTGTCTGTGTAAAACATGTGCTGGAGACCCTGAATTTTCTTCGTTAGAAATCTCTGAGGTCTGTAAAGTTGTAGCAGGTGTTTGGTACTGTGCATACCAAAGGGAGCTTTATATTTAATAATAGGCCTGATGCGGGACTAGTATAGGGGAGTTATAACCCCATTTGCTCTTGAGACGATGCCTTTGCTAATCAGGTGAACGACGTAGAATACCTTCCTCACCACAATAGACACATGGTGGTCAAAGATGAGGTCACAGTCAACTTGTGTTCCCAGGTCTGTCACTACTGATTTGGTACTTAGGGTATTATTATTTTATAATCAGCAGAGACATTGTTTTTACCAAAGGGAATGATTATGCATTTTTTAGCATTTAGTTTAAGACCATGGCTTTGGTATCAGTCATTGGTCTGTGTAAGCCCCTTTCGAAGTATACTGAAATAGCTAGGGGTTTCAATGATAGCACTTAATTTGTGTCATCTGCAAACTTGGTTAGCCATAGCCCCTCTGTTTTGGCCCGGACTTCTGAGAAGTATATGCCAAACAAGGAGGGACCCAGTACTGTCCCTTGTGGGACCCCACTGGTGACAGATCTGCTGGTACAGGTAATGTCTCCAGCTTGACTGAGTGTTGTCGATCTGTGAGCGAGTTTGCAACCCACCTGACAACATAGGGATTGATATTCAACTGGGTTAGTTTGTCAACGATGCCTGAATGTGGGATTGTTTTGAAGGCTATCTCTCTTTCTCTCTCTCTGTTGGCATAAAAGCTTTGAAACATTTGGCACCCAAACCAGTCTTTTTAGTCAGCTCGGCTCAAGCTGATTGATGGTTGGGGAGTGTGTAAGGTGCCATGAAGCTTTGGAAGCTGGCTGGCTGTTGTATCCTTAGCATGATATAACCCATATAGCTACGACCACTGCAGCATTGATCATTTGCACGTTTACTGTTATAGTAAGTTTACTTAAACAACTTTTCTTGAGCACACCCTGCTTCATCACATTCCTTATATTGGGAGGATCAACTTATCCCACGTAACACTTGCCCTCTTTCCCTCCAAGAGAAATTCCTTCACCTCTTGTTAATTCTTGTCCACAAGTTCTCCACTGGTTGATAAAAATATACCTGCCCAGTGTATACGATTGAAGATTAAAAGCATTTTCACTGCTTGTATCTTACCATCCATATCCATAAACAAAAGCTTCTATTTTCTCAGCTTTTGTATAGGTTCATAGGTTGGTACTAGGCTATCAGCCCTAGGGCCTATACAAGCCTAGCCATAACAATTCCCTGGCTATTTCTTCCCACACTATTTACTTCCCTGGACCCCTGTCTAGCAGGGCGACTGACGTGATCCCCGGGGTGAATAAGAAGTTATGTACTCACCATAACGTTCCATCTGAGTAGGTGGCTTCATTTGTCTGCAACCTGTGGGTCTTGGATCCGATATCGGATCCGAGCCGGCAACTTGTTTCATAGCTAATGGATCCGAGCTCCTAGCTCCTCCCCTCACCCATAATCCCCTGCCAACCCTCCATGACCTCAGATCAAGTTTGCCCCTCTATATGTACCCAAAAAGGGTATTCCAATAAAACAACTCACATAGAAACACTTGGCACCCACCCACTGAAGGCCAGGGGGAAGGAAGGGGGGATGGTTGCAGACAAATGAAGCCACCTACTCAGATATTTTTCCAATTGTGACACTATTACTATTGGTATTGTTTATATTGCCTTATGTAAGGTATGTGATGCATTCTACATTGGAAAATCCGAAAGGAAGTTAAAAAATAGGATTTATGAGCATTATTACGAAATAAGAACAAATAATCCCAAAAATGCTTTATTTAGGCATCTAACTAATTGCCCTTTAGCTACGTTTAACTTCTTTGTGCTTGAAGTAGTTGAGAAAGATATCAGGGGTGGCCAATGGGAGACCTCTATAGAATACAAGGAGTTACTATGGCAACTACACTTGGGAGCTAACAAAGCACCAGGCCTGAATGATGTTATTTCTATAACTCCGGTTCTAAAAATGAGGGCAGCTAAATTATAAGAGGTTATTAATATTGTATACATTTTAGGTATTTTTTAAGGAATTTTTAATAAGTGTTTTCTGGTTTTGTTATTTATTTTATGGTCTAAATGTTTGAATTTGTATTATTTATTAATATTAAGGAACAGATTATGTGATTGTTGAAATTGTATGTTTTATGAATTGTAATATGCATTGTAATACTGATATGGTTTTAGGATAGGGTTTGTTTTATCCATTTGATGGCGCTAGTACTGTTTATGTTTCTTAGTCATTATTGAAATTTGAAAGCAGACTTTGCACTAAGAATATGTTTTTAGTTATTAATGTTTTTAGCTATTTACTTTTTTCTTATTTGTAGGCCTTATTATGCCAATTAGAGTGCTAGAAATGAAGTTTTTAAACAGATAGTTTATGTTCATGAAAGTTTTATATGATGTTTATTCACTTGAGTGACAAGATGTATGTTTCTTTAGTTGATTTTAACCTAAATCATAGTTCATTAGGTCCACCTTAAGTTAATTAATTGGATGATAATTTTGTGTTAATTGAAGGTGGTGGATGTATTTAAGAGGGGGGATTTGTGAGGGGTAGGTTGTCTGATGAAGTCAATTGTGGAACGAAAACGCAGTGTGGAGTTGTTCCAGCGTTTATGATTTTGTGTGTCCTGAATAAATCCTTTGTATTGTGCCTGCAGCCTTATTTCCTTTAGTGCTTCGTCTGTGGTGTTTTTGGTTTTCATTGGCACTAATTCCCATATTCTGTTTCCTCACCTACTCAGATGGAACATTATGGTGAGTACATAACTTCTTAATCTGAAGTAGGGACTTCATTTGTCAGCAACCTGTGGGACAGAGTCCCCAGCTACCTGAATCTTGGGTGGCCATCATGGAAGGATATTGCGGAGCACCGCAGAGCCAAAGGATGCTCTCCCTCTAGAAATCACATCCAGTTTGTAGTGGTTAATAAAGGTATGAGATGAGGCCCAAGTGGCTGCCGAACAAATATCATCCAATGGAACTCTAGATTTGAAGGCCGTAGAAGTAGAGATGGAACGAGTGGAATGTGCGCGAACTCCTTCAGGTGCGGGTCTCCCAGAAGCTTGGTACGCTAACAGGATACATTGGGAAATCCAGCATGACAGGGAGATTTTTGATACTGCTTTCCCCAAATTAAATTTGGCAAAAGAAATGAACAGCTGGTCGGATTGCCTGTGACCAGCTGTTCTATGAGTATAAAAACGCAGCTGCCTATGAACATCTAATGAATGCAGCTTGTACTCTCCTTTATTATGATATTTAGGAAAGAAGACTGGTAGATTTATGGGTTGATTTATATTGGTTTCTGATGCTATTTTGGGAAGGAAGGAGGGATTGGTCCTGAGGTACACTCTGTCCGGATGAAAGATCAAGTAAGGAGGTTTCACAGAAAGAGCTTGAAGCTCCGAAACCCTTTTCGCTGAAGTAATGGCTACAAGGAATGCTGTTTTCCAGGACAAGTATTTGAGATCCACTGAAGCAGCAGATTCAAATGGTGGAGCAGTCAGGGCATGAAGAACTAGTGAAAGATCCCAAGGGGGTACGGCTTCTTTTATAGGGGGTCTAAGCAAAAAGGTGCCCTTGAGAAAGGTTTTACACAATTTGGCCGACATCAAGGGCCCTGTGTCATGTCCCACATGGTAATGGTAACGCATCCTTGAGGTCTATAGAGCACATCCAATCGTTCTCCCTTAGAAGGGGAAGAATAGATTGAAGAGTGACCATTTGGAATTTTTCCTTGGTTACCGACAGGTTCAAACGGGACAGGTCTAGAATCGGTGTCAAGTCCCCCGTCTTTTTTGGCACCAAAAAGAACCTGGAGTAGAATCCTAATCCGAACTGGTCTTGGGGGACGGGCTGGATGGCTCTTTTTCTTAGCAGCTGCTGAATCTCTGCGGCTGCAGCCTCCCTCTGATCCGGTGGTACATCGGGGAGGTTCTTGAATTTGGGGACATGAAGTAATGGGATTTTGTATCCTCTGGATATAATTCGAAGCACCCAGCGGTCTGTCGTGATGGACTCCCATGCCGCTAGGTGCTCCGAGAAGTGCCCCCCAACTGCCTCCAGAGTGGAGCAGTCGGGCAACCCTTCAGGGCTGCAGCGTGGGCTGGTCAGAGAAAGGTTCTCTGGACCCAAAGTTCCTCAGAGCCCCTCTGCCCCTGGGGCGGCGTCCTCCCTGTCCTCTGCCACGGAAGGACTGGTTGTCCGGAGCGGGTTGGGAATGTTGTGATTTCCGGAACCACATCTTCTTCCGATCCTTTTGGTTCTTCGAAAAGGACCACTGGCGAGCAGAGAAGCGGACTCCGACGGCAGACAACGTCTTCCCGTCCTTCTCGCTCTGGACAAGTGTCTCGTGAACCATTTTGCCAAACAGGGCAGAACCATCGAAAGGGGCGTTCGCAAAGGACGCTTTAAAGGGCTCCGCAAAGTCACAATGACGGAGCCAGGCCTGATGTCTCATGACTAGGCCCACTCCGCTAGCTCTAGCGGCTCCCTCGGTGGAGTGGGACAATAGCCACATAGAGGTATTTGAAATAGATCTCAGAGTGGCCATTCGGGCGGAGTACAATTGTTTGTCCTCCGCCGACATGGACTCGGGGGGGAGGCAGCATATTCTTTGATAAGAGAATGTTAAAGTTGGTTAAACTTTTACAACACAAGGTAGGGTTCTCACAACAAGGATAAAAAGCTAGGCTTGAAATGGCTCTAATGGGGGCAGTTACTTAGCACTAACCTTAGAGTCCCTATGTCCTATATGAGTCCTATATGAGATCCCGCTGCATCCTGATGACATGTGCCATATAGTTCAGAGACCTTACCGAAAAGGTCGCTGAACTAAAAACTCGCTTCCCTAAGCGATCCATCGAGTGGGACCCCTTGCTCGGTGGATGGACTGAGGGGCTCTCTTGAGCTAGTTCCCTCTTTGTGGCTGCCGCCGTCAACATGGCATCTACGGGGGACCCTTGCTCCAGTGTGACCGGTCTGCGGGGGGGCTTAGTATCCTGTCCGGGCGTTTGGGGACTGGCTCCACGGTGTCCGGGTCCTTCCACGCCCTGGTGGTAATAAGGTCCACCAGGGGGTCGGCCGAAGGGGACACCCAAGAGGTAGACGGGCCTGCTTCGAATGCCTCCAGAAACACGGACCCGTCGGAGGAAGCCTTGGGGGCAGACCACCCACCTCTGATCCTCAGCATCTCCATGATGTCTCCAAAGGAGACATCCTCAGGGGGTGATCTTTGGGAGCTTTCCCCTTCATCCAAGTCCGTGTCCTCAGTTAAGGACTCAGGGGAGTCCACGTGCCTCCTCTTGCACTTGTGCTTGCGAGGCACTTCCTCGGGGGGCTGTCCAAGGAGGTCTCGCCAGCAACATCCTGTTCCAATGGAACAACCTGGGACATTGAAGCAGACTGTCCCTGAGGCCGGGTGATGGAAGCCTGGCCCAGCAGAGAGGGAGTGCAGGGTGGAGCCGAGACAAGGGCTGGGGGTCCAGATGCTCTCGACAGAACCCTCTCCACTACATTGAAGGCCGAGGGGGAACTGCTCTCCCTAGGCTCCGAGAGCCGGCTCCCACTTGGATCCGATGAAGGGATTGGAGCCGGCGCCGAGACCATCGGATCCGAAGGACCAGTGCGCTCCGACCTGGAAGGCACACTGAATCCCTCGGATCCGAAGCTCGGGCCACGGCTCCGAGAGGTCGGATCCGACAGACTCAAGGGCAGGGTCGGATCCGAAGTACCAAGTACTGTCGGCACCGACCCACCCCCAGCTCCAATGCTGCTCGGCTCCGAACCCGGGTAGCGGGTCAGAGAAGGAGCAATTGGAACGAAAAAGGGTGTCGAGCTCCCCCCAAAAGAGGGGGGGAGGCAAGAGCACTCCCATCTGCAGCTGGGCCTGGATGAATCTTCGCATCATCCGGTCCAAGTCTGCATCTGATATGCTGAAAGTTGATCTCGACGAGGCCAGCGAGGCAGGCCTGGAATGCCACCTCGATGACCTCGATGGAGATCGGGCCTCCTCCTCCTCGGGCCCTGGGGAGAAGCAAGGAGATCGGTGCCGAGGAGGAGGAGACCTAGAAGCAGTGGAGGGAGAAGCCCGCTTAGCTGGCGGGGCCGTAGCGGAGGCCTCGGCCCGCCATTTGTGGTGCTTCTCCCTCCTAGCCTCCCTGTCGTCCAGCGCTTTAGCGGGAGTTTGAGTCCCGGCCGGAGGGAGGGGGGCAGGAGTGGCAATGACCACAGCCTGTGGTAGTGCCACGGGAGTAGCGGAGGCTGGAGCCGAGTCCGGAGGCAAAAGTCCCGCCAGGACCAGCTTCGACCTCTGCTCTTTCAGTGCCCTGGGGTTAAACGCTGCACAAATGGTACAGCCTGAGGTGAGGTGTTCAACCCCAAGGCACCGAACGCACCGAGTGTGGCCATCAGCCGGGGAGAGCTTATGGCCACATTCGGTACATTTAGAAAAAATGGCTTTTGGGGCCTCAGCCATACTTGAGAAAAAAGAGTGCTACACAAACACACAGGCCGCAAAACACAAACACACACACACACACACACACTCACTAACGACCAGCGAAGGGAGGGAAAACTATGTAAAAAAATAGAAAATTACAGGGAACCTGACTCTTACACACTTTTTTAAATTTAACTGTAGAGAAAAGTTGACTAAAAACACACTTAACTGACGATTTCGCTAAGAGCTCAAAGGAATCCAGCCATCCACAAGCGCGGCAAACTAGATCTGAGGTCATGGAGGGTTGGCAGGGGATTATGGGTGTGGGGAGGAGCTAGGAGCGTGGATCCTTTAGCTATGAAACAAGTTGCCAGCTCGGATCCGATATCGGATCCAAGACCCACAGGTTGCTAACATATTAAGTCCCTACTTCAGATTTTCCTTTCTCCCATCCAATTGTCAAGGTTCCTTTTGAAGAGGACCAAAGAGGCACTCTGCTTGACATGTATGGGCAATCTATTCCAGAATCTGGGGAGTCTCTGGGTCAGGAACCTATCCCTCCAGCATGTTTTGTTTATTGTGATGACAAGGTTTAGATCCCTGGAGCATGTGACTCTGAGGGACTGGGATTTCTTTAAGTGTAACATGTCCAACAGCTCTGGGTTTGACATGGCCTTGTATGTTAAGCAAAGATTGCCTCTGAGTAGACGATATGCGACAGAGTGTAGCTGGAGTTTTTTAAGGCGGTCAGCGTAGGGCATCTGCTTTAGGCCTGTGATTCTTTTAGTGAGGTATTTCTGTGGCCTTTCCAGTTGTTGCAGATGTCTTGAGAGGTACATACCAAATGGGGCATTGTATTCTATAATGGGTCTAATGAGGGATGAGTACAGTGGGACAATGACCTCCTTTTTTCTGGATGAAAAGCCCTTAGTGATGAGGTGTGCCACATAGAAGGATTTCCTGACTGTTGTGGCGATGTGGTTATCGAAGGTGAGACCACTATCCACCTGTGTCCCTAAGTCTCTTATCAAACTTTCGGTGTTAAGTGTACTGCCACCTGTATGGTAATTCATGGATACATGTTTTTTCCCAAAGGGGATAACTATACATTTCTTGGCATTGAGCTTGTGCCCATGGCTCTGGCACCAAGCATCTGTTTCTGTAAGGCCCTTTTGTAGAGTATCCACATCATTTGGGGATTCAATAATGGCTCCCAGTTTGCAGTCTTCTGCAAACTTTGTTATCCAGAGTCCCTTAGTGTTGGCCTGTACTTCACAGAAGTAGATGCCAAACAAGAGCGGTCCCAGGACTGAACCCTGAGGTACTCCACTTGTCACTTGTCTGGAGCTGGATTTGGAGTCGGCTACTTTTACAGTGTGGGTTCTATCAGTAAGCCAGTTAGCAACCCATTGGGTGACATAGGGATTAATGCCCAGCTTAGTAAGTTTATCTATGATTCCAGAGTGGGGGATGGTGTCAAAGGCCTTGGCAAGGTCTAGATAGGCTGTGTGGACCACCTTACCCTTGTCCATGGCTCTGGAGACTGATTTGAAGAAGTCAATCAAGTTCAGGAGACAAGATTGGCCCTTCACGAACCCAAACTGGGTGGGGTCCAGTGTTTGAAGGTTGCCAATGTCTTTGTTTATAAGTTCCATGATAATACGCTCCATGGCCTTGCAGATAAGGCTTGTCAGACTGATGGGACGGTAGTTTCTGTGATCCAAGTTGGATCCCCCCTTGTGGAGTGGGATAACTGTAGCTGTGCACCACTCAGTGGGCACGAAACCTGAGGTGAGGCTATGATTAAACATGACACTTAGGTGAGGTGCCAGTTCATATTGTAGTTCATCTACATGTAGTTGTACTATTTTTTGTTTAGTCTCTTCTTTCATAATATTAACTGTCATAACAGAAACCTTTTAATCCATATTCCTAAATACTTCATCTTATCATGACCACATAAATATGGGGGTTGCTGAACCAAGGTAATGAGTGGATACATAATTTACAGCTCTAGCCTTTGTTTTATCTTTATTAATTTTATATCCTGAAATGACTTAAAACTATCTCATAATGTTCCACTACATTGAGATGTCCTTTTTCAGATTTATCAAGTACAAAATAATATCATCTGCAAATAAAGCCAACTTTCCTTGAATACCAAACCAGTTATGTTTTTGAATTTCTGAGTCCCTTATTTACTTTGTCAGTGGCTTTAAGTATAAAGCAAATAAAGGGAAAAGAGGACAGCCCTGCCTGGTGCCTCTCTTCAAACACTCCCACTTTAGTTTTACCTCTAAGTTTCTTCTTCTTCTTCTCTTTCGGCTGTTCCCATTAGGGGTCGCCACAGTGGATCATCTGTTTCCATTTCTTCCTGTCCTCTTCCTAATTAACCTTCTATTTCACTTTCATTGGCCTACTGCTAATATCCCAGTTTATACTGTTGAATGCTTTCTGTGCATCAAGACCCACCACCAACAGCAGTATTGTCTTACATTCTGCCTCCTTTTGGATCATTATTCTGTTAATATTGTCAAACATTTGACTCCAGTCTACAAAACCTCATTGATCCATATCTATTAATTTTGGAAAAAGTTGCCATTCATTTTGGTAGCATAGATATAAAAACTTTATAATCATGGTTCAAAATCTAAATCTGTCTATATGAGGCTATGTTTGGTCTTGATCCTCTCTGGGTATCACAGCTTTCTTGCAGTATGCTGGTGCTTCCCCTTATTTTAAAATTCTAGTAAAATTGTCCAGATCTTTATCAGTTTATTCCATTGTATCTTTCAATGGAATAACTTTTAGTTATGTACTTACTATAACTTCGGATGTATGGGATCCATCTCGCCTACATTCATAACTGATGGGTTCGGAGCCGATCCATTGGCTCCGACTCGGCCAACTAGTACACTAGAACGAAGTCTCTTATTGGCTGGGCTACCCTCTATCCCAGGATGCACCACACCTGCTTCCCCAGATCTTGTTTGTTCGCTTTCATACTAACATGCAAACACAGAAAAATAGCAGTTATTCCAACCAACTAAAGTTCTTCAAGAGAAGATCTGCAAATGCACCTACATTTCCTCTAAATCCGAATGGAAGGGGGAAAGGAGGGTGGGTCGTATGAATGTAGGCGAGATGGATCCCATACATCCGAAGTTATGGTAAGTACATAACTAAAAGATGTAATGGGATCCTATCTCGCCTACATTCATAACTGATGGGACAGCGTCCCTAGCACCTAAATCCCGGGTGGCTCATTGGAAAACACTCCTGAGAACTGTGGAACCAAAGGAAGCCCTGCCTCGAGAAACCACATCTAGTTTGTAATGAGAAATGAAAGTGTGTGGAGAAGACCAGGTAGCCGCAGCACAAATATCATCTATTGATAATTTGGAGTGAAAAGCTACAGAAGTAGCCATTGCCCTGGTAGAATGAGCCCTGACTGGAAAAGGAGGCTCTTTGTAAGCCTGAGAATAAATGAAGCAGATGCAATCTTTAATCCATTTGGCTATGGAGGTTTTAGCTACTGGTTGACCCAATCTGTTTATTGCAAAGGACACAAACAGTTGATTTGATTTCCGCGTCTGAGCAGTTCTGTTCAAATAAAAACACAGTTGTCTATGGACATCCAACTGATGTAGGATATATTCTGCGTTATTGGAGAATTCGGGAAAAAATACAGGGAGCTCTAGAGACTGTTGAATGCAGAAAGGAGAAGCTACCTTTGGTTAAAAAGAGGGATTTAATTTAAGGGACACACTATGTTTGTGAAAAATCAAATAAGGAGGATTAGAACAAAGAGCCTGAAGCTCTGAAACCCGCCTGGCCGAAGTTATGGCCACTAAAAAGGCAGTTTTCCAGGACAGGAATTTCAAATCGCAGGTAGCTGCCGGTTCAAAGGGGCAGGCAGTTAAGACAGCCAGAACCAAATTTAGGTCCCAAGGGGGGACAGGATGAGATATTGGGGGCCTAAGGAGCCACGCTCCTTTACGGAAAGACTTGCAAAGTTTGTTTGCCATTAATGAAGGTTCAAAAGAAACATGAAAATTAGAGATGGCCGCTAGCTGAACCTTAATCGTGGAAACTGAGGAGCCCAACTGAAAAAGAGAGGCCAGGAAATTCAAGACCTCCGATACTGGGGCGGTAAGAGGGTCTATACTTCGTTGCTGTGCCCAAAGGGCAAACCTTTTCCATTTGCTGGAATACAGTTTGACAGTGGAAGGTTTGTGAGAAGAAGACAATATGTGGATAACCTCCGGAGAGAGGGAATTGTCCCTGACTAAGGATGGAAGTGGAGTAACCACGCCGCCAACCTCAAGGATCTGAGAGATGGGTGAGACTGTCGTGACTGATGAGTCAACAGGTCTGGCACCGGGTCCAGAAACCATGGACCTTCTACCGCATACCTCCGAAGGAAGGGGAACCAAACCTGACGAGGCCAGTGCGGGGCAATCAAAATCATGTCACTCTCCAGGTAAATTGCCTTCTGTATCACCCTCGGCAGGAGGGGAACTGGAGGGAAGGCATAAAGGAGACCGGGGGGCCAAATGTGGGTTAGAGCGTCCCTGGGAATCTGTCCCTGAGAGGGGGTCAGAGTGAAGAACTCTCTGCACTTCGCATTGTGGGGGCTAGCAAACAAGTCGCAGCAAGGGAGACCCCAGTTGGCGAAGATTTTCGCAGCCACTCTTTGGTTGAAGGACCACTCGTGGGGTAACAGGATAGTCCTGCTTAGTCTGTCCGCAATCACATTGGATTTTCCCGGTATATGCGTTGCTATTAGGAAGTGGTTGGTAGCTACCGCCCAGTGCCAAAGTCTCATGGCTTCTCTGCACAGTGGGTATGACCTTGTCCCACCTTGCTTGTTTATATACCAAACTACCGACATGTTGTCGGATAGGATAGCAATCAGACCTTGCGGGAGAGCGTGATGGAGAGCTTGTAGTACCAGTAGTACCGCTCTCATTTCCAGGATATTGATGTGCAAATGCGCTTCCTGGGGTTGCCATGTGCCTTGGACAGACCTGTCCAGGTAATGACCCCCCCACCCTACCTGGGAGGCGTCCGTGGTCACAGTGGCAATGGGGGACTGAAGAATAAAAGGTTGCCCCTGGTCGAGATTGGATCGGAGGAGCCACCAACGCAGATCTCGACGGCAACTTTCCTTAATCATAACCAAGTGGTTCAAGGGGAGTTCCTGATAGGACCATTGAGCCGACAGTAGCCATTGCAACACCCGCATGTGCAGTCTGGCTAAGGGGACTAGGAGAATAGTTGATGCCATTGAGCCCAATACCTGTAGAATCAGATGGGCCGGAGCTCTTGATAGAGGGAAGCAGGATCGAACTTGGTTCTGCAAAACTTGAATCCTTGCTGCCGGTAAGAAGACGCACATCCTTTTTGTGTCTAACTCTGCACCTATAAAGGTAATACGCTGAGATGGCTGTAGTACAGATTTTTGCCAGTTGAAAGTAATTCCTAGGAAATGGCCCAAGGTGACTGTGGCCATGAGCGCCTGAATTAGTAGATGCTTGGAGGTGGCAGTAAGGAGCCAGTCATCTAGGTATGGAAACACTTGGAATCCTAGACTTCTCAGGTGAGCAGTCACCACTGCCAGACACTTGGTGAACCCCCTGGGGCTGTGGTGAGACCAAAGGGCAGTGCTCGGAACTGGAAATGACTGTCTCCCAGGCGGAAGCGTAAATGACTCCTGGACTCTTGACTTATCAGAATGTGATAGTAAGCGTCCTTGAGATCTATGGAGCACATCCAGACATCCTTCTCCAATAGTGGGAGAATGGACTGAAGAGTGATCATTCGGAATTTGGACTTTTTCACAAAGCGATTCAATGAACTGAGGTCCAAAATGGGCCTGAAGTCCCCTGTCTTTTTTGGCACCAAAAATAGTCTTGAGTAAGTTCCTGATCCGATCTGATCGGCGGGGACAGGCTGGATGACTCCTTTTTCTAACAGCTTTGAAACCTCTATTGCTGCTTGATCCCGCTGACTGGGTGGCATGTCCGGGATTTCCCTGAAGGGAAGGGGGGGCTTGATGAAGGGAATGAGATAGCCTCCGGTAATAATCCGGAGCACCCACTGGTCGCTGGTAATAGCTTCCCAAGCTTGTGGGTGTTCCGCAAAATGACCCCCGACTGGCTCTGGAGCTGCACAGTCGGGCACCAACTCAGGGACGTTGAGCGTAGGAGGAACCACGAAAAGAATTGCGGTCTCCAGAGTTACGGGGGCCTCTGCCACCTCTGGGGCGACGTCTTCCTGAACCCCCCCCGCCTCTAGAGGGGGGATCACTGGGTGGAGTAGGGGAAAGACCTCTGAGTTTTCCTGAACCACATTTTCCCTCCTCCCTGGGCCTTGGGGTAAGGCCTAGAGGGAGCGGAAAAACGGGCCCCAACGGCAGTCAAGGTCTTGCCCTCCTGCTTGCACCGAGTCAGTGTGTCCTTCACCTTGGGTCCAAACAAAGAGGACCCATCAAAGGGGGCATCGGCGAAGGAAGACTTGAAGGCCTCCGCAAAGGAACACAAGCGTAACCAGGCATGTCTCCTGAGGGCCACGCCTGTTCCCGCTGCTCTACTCGCCCCCTCGGCCGCATACGAGATGAGCCTCATGGATGAGTTCACTATGGAAGATAAGGTAGTCATCTGGGCGCCAACAGTGTGGGCTAACGCCTCAGGTAGATTACCTGTGAGGGATTCACTTAGCTCTTTAAGGAGGTCCCTTTAGAGCCTAGTAAAATGACATAAGTAATTCAGCGACCGTAAGGTAAAGGCCGCTGAAGAAAGGGTACGCTTCCCGTACCTATCCATGCTCCTGGAATCTTTATTAGGAGGGTGGATAGACGTTGAAGCCTCTGCCACGTCCTGCTGTGTGGCAGATGCCACCACCATTGCATCTACAGGAACTCCTTTTGTTAAAAATTCCTTTTGAAGGGGAGCTGAAAGAAATTTATTGGGTCTTGCAGGCATCGGTTCCACAGAATCAGGGTGTTCCCAAGCCCTTCGAGAAACCAAATCAAGTAATTCATTGAAGGGCGGAGACACCCAGGAGGCGGAGGGCTGGGCCCCGAAGGCCTTGAGGAAAACTGACTCCTCAGCGGAAGGGGTTTTGGCCTGCCAATCTCCTCTCTGTCTCAGAATCTCAAGGATATCCGAGAAAGACACATCATCCGAAGATGATTTTGGGGACCCCTCGGCATCATCGAGGTCAGTGTCAGATGTGACAGACTCATCTTGGGAGTCTACGTGCTTCCTCTTGCACAATTTCTTCCGTGGAGGCTCATCCGAAGCAGTTTCGGACGGACCCCCTGGAAGATGGGAACCCCCCACGGGGGTATCCTCAGGCTCTGGGGCCCCACTGTCATGGGACTGCAGTACGCCAGAAGCACCAGTCTCCAGGTCTAGGGACGGTGAGATGGAAGCCTGCTGAGCCGGCAAGGACATGGCCAGCGCGCTCCTCATGGCCTCAAAGGCAGGACCTCCAGACTCCATGGAGGTCACTGGCCGAGAGACCACGACGGCACTAGGAATCCCCACAGCCGATGCTCCGAGGGGAAGACTAGGCACCGAGGCACCTAGTTCCAAGATGTTCCCCTCGGCCCCGGCTGAGGAAGTCCCAGTACCGAACCCCGAACCCGAGGACAGGGTAGGAACGATGGTTGGAACCGATAAACCTTGAAGGGGTCTCGGTTCCGACTGTACGGCTCCGCCTTGCTCCACCATCACCGACTCCAACGGCTCAGAGGAGGTTGGAGGAGGAATCGAAAGTTTCTAGGGGGGATTGGCTCCGGGGCCGAATGGGCTGGAGCCGAGACCATTTTTGCAAAAACTGGAGACTGGAAAAGCCTCGGAATAACCCTATCCAAATCCGAATCCAACAATTTGGAGGATTTAGAGGAAGTAGAAAGGGGTCGAGATGACTTCCCTCTCGGCTCAGACAATGTAGGGGACCGGCTCCGAAAGGCCTCCAACACTATCGGCGCCGGGTCCGGCACAGTACGAATAAGGATCGGCGCCGAAGGAGCTTTCGGAGCCGAGGGGGAAGAGTCTGAGCTGCACACCTCCACCGGCTCCGAGACCAATGGAACCGAGGGAGGTGATTCGCCTCTCGATGCTCCAACCTGCGGCTCCGAAACTAATGGAGCCGAGGAAAGAGGCATCGAGGCAGACCCTTCGACCCTCGGCTCCGAAGTCAGTGGAACCGAGGAAGAAGAGGTCGACTTATGCTTCTTAGTAGTCAGCTCCGACGGACTGGTCGGAGCCCACGACCTTTTATTTTTAGAAGCAGTAGGAGGAGATGAAGCCAAAGCTTCCTCAAAAGAGGGCTTAATAAGACCCTTCAGGATCAATTTATTTTTTCGTTCTGAAGAACCCTAGCAGAAAAAGCATGACACACACTACATGTCTCTTGCAAATGCTTTGGCCCTAAACAATACACGCAAATAGCATGACTGTCTGTAATAGACATTTTATAATTGCACCTAGTGCACTTTTTGAACCCAGATTTTTGTTCTTTTGACATTTTAATGTGAATAACACTACGCAAGGAACAGAAGTGACCAAAAAAAAAAACTGTTAGAGCGCGAGAAAAAAAGGGGTGCGCGAGCCCTTTAGAGACAAGGTTTACCTCACAAGGGAGACAACAACCACAAGGGAACACAACAACGGGCAAAAGCCCTCTAACTTAAACGGGCTTTGCCCGGAAAGGAAAAGGGAGTAAAATAAACAACACACTCACTCCACTAAGAAGGGCAAAGGCCCTCTAACTTAAACGGGCCTCGCCCGACCAACCGATATATAAAGACCGCACCAATAACACTCACACCAATAACACTCAACAAATGTACGGAATAGCTGTTAAAACAGCTGTTGATTTAATTTATGAAGAAAACCCAAGGTCAAAAGACCAGAAAAGTAATAAAAGTACACTTAGCTCCAGCCAAGTCGAGACCACGTCTAGCTTGTAAAGCGGCAAACGAGATCTGGGGAAGCAGGTGTGGTGGATCCTGGGATAGAGGGTAGCCCAGCCAATAAGAGACTTCGTTCTAGTGTACTAGTTGGCCGAGTCGGAGCCGATGGATCGGCTCCGAACCCATCAGTTATGAATGTAGGCGAGATAGGATCCCATTACATCATCTGTTCATGCAGACTCTCGATTGTTTATACATCACCATTTTTATCTCATCTCCTATTATCTTAGTTACTAGTTGTTGTGCCTCATCTTCCATTCACGTTCATTCTTTGTTTCCACATTCTTCTGCTTTATAAACATTTTCATAAAATTTCAGAAATGTATCTAATACCGGTATAGATAGGATCTCTGGTTATTTTTCTAGTCATAGGCTGCCTAAGTTTGGTGACAACCCTTTCTACTTTCTGTTGCCGTTGTGCTAAACATTTTTCTGCTGTGGAATTTCTATCAGAAAAATAGTTGCTTAACAGGAATCTTTCTAAACTCATGCATATTATTGAAATACTCCCGTATTTTCTGTTTACGAATATGCAGTTGCTGCTCTTCCTGCTCTGCGAATTTCCCTTCTTCTGCAGAACTTTAACCTTTGTATGGCTCTGTAAATGTCTTATTTATAACCCATTTTTAAACTCTGTTTTCATTTTAGCCCACTCACTATTCCTTGTGCAGAAATTTCTGTCTTCCCTTGTAACTCTTGAATAGTTTCCACTCATTCCTTAAATTCCTCTCTTTTCAACAGGTAGGTTGGAAAGCTCAAGTTTTTTTTCATTTTTACTTCATTACCTTGCATTCTTATATTAGTTTTTATGAGAGCGTGATATCGTTATTTTAATGTTTGTCAAAGCTTTCAATTAAATGCACATGTTCCTGTGAAATATAATTTCTATCCAGTTTAGATATTCTACTTTGGGGAATAATATGTACATTCTGTCACACTTCCTAATATTGAACTCACATGTTCCATGCTAAACATTTGCATGTATTTCTTCTGAAATCTACTGTCATTTGTTATATTTTACTCCTAGGTCCCTATTGCAAGTCAGGTTTCAGGCCCGGCCCTCTAAGTAATATTCCCCGCTGAAAGCTGATTATTTCTTTCAGAAATTTCTTAAGCTCCACAATAGCAGTTGGTGGAATGTAAATACATGCCAGCGTATTCCTCCTCCCTTGCCAGTAGCCCCTTACTACCACAGATTTAACATTATTGCATTTTTCTCCTCTTTTATTACTATTGGAGCCCCTGTAGCAATCAGCATTATTATGCCCCTTTCATTTGTCCCTAATTTTCTGCTGAATATCCATCCTGAAATATCTTCTTTGTCAAATTCACATGCTCATTCCTTTCCAGATATGCCGTCTGCAGCATTGCTATATTTGCACTTTGCATTTCTTAATACAATTCAGTACTCTTTCCTTTATGTCTACACCTGCAAGGCCAATTACATTCCAACATACTATAAATAGAACTGCCATTATGACAAGAAGCTATTGCTCCCACTTACTGTACGTAAGTTTTTTTTTTTTAATGTGTGTTTCCAGTGTTAATGTTACATGCACCCACTGATGCTGAGCAGGCTAATCTTTTATACAGTTGTTTCTTCTCAACTCCATTTGAATCTGTCATCTTTTTCAAGACTTTTTCATTTAATTAAAAACTTCAGACAAAAAACTAAATATATTTTCATAACATACTGTTGCTCGTCCCTCTAGTATAGGTGCAAACAGGCGGGGTAGTTCGTTTGTATGCTTTATTACATAGAAACACATCAGGATGGACAGCAGCATTACAGAATATAAACAAAGTGATTAACTGACAGACTACACAGACATACACGTGTGCATCTCAACAGCTAACTACAAAATGGCAGTCAGGCTCATTCATGCTCAGTATTTATACATTTGTGCAAGCCCCTAGAAAGCTTCTTAAAGGCATACATACATATTTATCTACATCCTCCCTCTTAAATAGATTGCCCTCAATAAAATGACATTAGAATAAGACATTGCAATAATATAGACATTAGAAACAAATACATTATTCATGTCCAAGTTTCCGTGTATCTGTAACATGGTCTGGAAATGTGACCTGATCTAGTGATGTAGTAATCAGAACTGGATTTAGCAACAGGGACAGTCTTCAGTGAATAACTCATATCAGGAATTTCGGGATTCATCTCAGGAACAGGGATATTTACCGGAACGTCCTCCAGAACTGGAACACTGGACAACTCACTCTGAGCTAAAAGAGTGTTTTTCACAGGCTAAATGCTGTGGCTCTGGGCAAATATTCTTCACGACTCCAATATGATCATAGCCTTTGCACATTTGCATTCTCACTGTCTATCCTTCACGTAATAGATTGAGTGGTTTACTGGACTTGTCATAATAAGATTTCTGGGCTAGGTGCTTCTTTAACAGATGGGCTTTCATTGATCTGTAATTCTTAGCACTTGGAACCAATAAACTACTGCTGATTGGTTAGGTAGTTCTGGTTTGTCTTGACAGAAGTCTCTGGGCATGTGAACCAAGATGTTTATCATGAGGAACATTTATGAGATTCAAGGGATTCAGGAAGACATCATTATTATCTAATTTCGACTTCTCTAGTAACTGTTTCGCACTTCGAACTGCACGTTCTGCCAAACCATTTGACTGCAGATACTTAGGACTACTCATAACATGGATAAAGTCCCACTCTTCGGCAAATCATTTGAATTGCTGGCTAATAAACTGTGTACTATTGTCAGAAATAACTTTGTGCGGCCTACCATGGACTGCAGAATGATGCTTCATCTTAGTAATGACAGTACTAGACAATAGATTAGGAAATAGGTCAATCTCAAACCAATTGGAATAAGAGTCTACTAACACCAAGTAATGTTGACCATTCTATTCTAAAATGTCAGTGGCTACTGTCAACCAAGGTAGTTCAGGAATCTGGTTTAGGTGAAGTGGTTCCTTCTGCTGATGTGGCTTTGTACTGTTACACACAGAACAAGATGAAAGTACTTTGTCAATGTCTTGTGATATAGAAGGCCAAACTACTAGTCTCCTCACTCTCTTCATTTGGTATAAACAGCTCCTGGGTAGCCACGATGCAAGATAGTAATATACTCTGGTTGCAAGGACTTTGTGAATAATTACTTTTGGACATTTCATGATGGTACCATTGTCAGACAAAATCTCCTCTCTGTAATGAAAGTAAGACTGCACTTCTGGAGGTAAACTAGTTTGCTTTGACAACCATCCGCGATTGATAAAGTGGTTGAGCTTCTGTAGAACTGGATCTGTGGCTGTGTGATTTCTAAGCTAATCAAGACTTGTGGAAGAAAGATTTTTCGCTTCTATGACTTCAAAATCAACTTGCTCATTTTCATGCTGTTCAGTGGTACTTCTGGGTGATCTAGATAACGTATCAGCAAGATAAAGAAGTTTGACTTTTGTGTAGAAAAGATTGAAATTATATGCAATCTCAACATCATAAGTTGCAGTGTGGCTGGAGTTGTGTGCATAGGCTTTCTCAAAATAGTGATTAGAGGTTGGTGATCAGTTTCGATCTGGATAACTGGGCCATAAATATAATCGTGGAACTTTGAACATGCAAACACAATTGCCAAGAGTTCTTTCTCTATCTGAGCATACTGCATCTCAGTGTGGATTAGAGTTCTGGATGCATAGGCAACAGGTTGACCCTCTTGAAGAATGACTGCACCAAGACCAAATTTCGAGGCATCACAGGAAAGAGTAACTGGTTTGTGAACATCATAGTATCTGAGAGTTGGTGGACTGGCAGTTCTCTGTTTCAGGACATCAAGTGCTCTCTGATTCTGTTCCAGCTATAACCAGGATACATCTTTAAATGTCAGCTCTCTGAGTGGTGCTACTGATTAGCTTAAATCTGGAATAAACTTGCCTAGATAGTTAACCATGCCAAGAAAACGTTGTAGGGCTTGAACATTGTCTGGAGCTGGGATCTCAAGAATAGCTGTTTGCTTGGAAGGGTCTGGTCATAAGCCTGAACTAGTAAATAAATGACCAACATAAGTAACTTCTCGTAACCTGAATTTGCACTTCTGAGGATTCAGCTTAAGATTCACTTGATATGCTCTTTCCAGAACTTTCCTGAGGTTGTCATCTTGTAAGATATAGTGAGTGAATTGGCGGTGTATAGTATCGAGAACATATGGGACTTTTCTGTCCAGAGAAGTTTCAAGCATTCTTTTACCACTCTAGTGCCTTGCCAGTTCTCTTTGCTGACTAGTTGTCCTGGAAAAGCAAACTTCATTTCCTGAATGTATTAAGGCACTCTGCTGTTATTTAGAGTTGATTTAGCCTGATACCACCAGTAAGCCTTTATGTAAATACCTGCTATGCTGATAAGTTCATTGTAGCCTTTTGCTGTGGGAAAGCAGGTTAACATGTGTCTTTAGATATCAGAGCACTTTTTACAAAGATCTTACCAGCTTCTGAGAAGGCTGCAAAGTGCCCTTCATGAGGAAGTTTGCAAGTCATCAACTTAAAATGTATATACTTTATTAAACATTGTTCTTTGTATGTGGGTGACAGGTTTCGCGGTGCTTTTTTTGAGGAGGCTGTTTTCTAGCAATGTTCCTATCTCTTCTTCTGTCAGTGCTCCAAGGAGTCTGTATGGTAGAATTCTACAATCATCAAATGAACTGCCACTCACCTGCAGTAATGTGTCTGTGATGTAGGTTTTCTGTTTTCTAGCACTGGCAGCCTGACTAGTTCTGTTATCTGATATCTGTCACGAAATTGTTCAGTAAAGAGCATTTATGGGGACAAAGTACTTATAAGCTGTGCTCATAATCGGAGGTGAGTTACCTGTTACTGCTACTTTAAATTGAAAATATCCTTGTACCAATGTTCAAGCTAACACAATTATGGACACATTCATCTTTTTGTACTCCTGTTGTACTGTTCACGTCACTGGTCTCAGAAGCCATGAACATGACCCACAGCTATTAGTAACAGTGAGTTGAAAATTCTGTCACAAAAACATTGTAAATGAGCAGTTTTTCTGTGTTTTTGTGTAAACTGCAAATCTGGTAGTGTATGATTTAATTGACTTGAGGTTGTCATGTGTGTTACTTCCATGGTGAACTTTGTCTTACATCTATCAAACAGTGCGCAGTCTAATATTGTTCTTCAGATTATGAAACTGGTTTCTGTCTTTTAGGCTACTTCATCCTTAGCCGGGCTTTTAGAAGAAGATGCTTCTTCTTCAGATAACCGAATTATTGATCTTCCTTGGCGTGGAGCTGAAGCTTACCATTTCTTTTTACTTGCTCAGAGGCAGCTATATGAGGGTTATGTTGATGCAGCTATGAGAACAGGTAAGCTTCTTAATGTTTTTTTTTTTTATTATTTCAGCTTAAAATTAGTACTTTTTTAATTGACAAGTATTCAAGACCTTTAATGACGGTAAAAATTCTACCTTAGTATTCAGATATATTATTTGACAATTAAAGTTGGATACTAAACAAAAACAGAATTACTAAGAATTCTCTATTAAGCTAAAGTATAATACTTCTGTTTTTTTGGAAAGAGAAACATCAACAGATAACTATGTTTCATACTTGCTAAAGTTTCTTCCGTATGTCTACAAGATTTTTACTAGTTCAGAAAAGCTTTGTTAGCATGAGAGACCTGTCAATCACTCCCACAAGACACCTCTTATAATTAGTCCCTACCCTCCTCCCCCACTAGGAATGCATACGACAGACATTATATAAGGGCCTGTATTCTCTGTTACCTGATTGTTTTCCAGCCCACAACCCCTTCTAAGAGCAGCTAACAGGTCTCTGCCCACTTCGCTCCCCACCCTGCTCCCAATTTCCACCGGCCCCCGGTAGTCCTACCTTTTATTAGAAGAACAAACCCCTCCCATCATTTTTACCACCAACCAAAACACTACTCCCAACTCTAACTCCAGCATCTTCCCACTACTACCCCTCCTCTTCTGCTAACATGAATAAGCATACCATACTTATACTCTTTGCATACCCTCTCTTTGCATAGCTTACATCTTACCAAACTCCATTATACCCCCACTCAACCACTTCCACTGTACAACTATTCACACCATCACTCAAGACTCAGACTCACTCTACTCCTCTCCCACCAACTCAAGAACCATCCCTATGCATCCCCCATGTATTCTGTCAACTAAAATACTCAAACTAAATGCATCCCTACAAATTAACAAACTAACCCTCCCACCACATCTATTACCGACTGCACCCAATCATAAAGTTTCCCTAAAATGCAAACTCTTTCACAAACGATAAAACTAATAACTTCATGCATATCAAAACGTGCTCTCAGTGGTGCCAATTCCCTGGCTATTTCTTCCCACACTATTTACTTCCCTGGACCCCTGTCTAGCAGGGCGACTGACGTGATCCCTGGGGTGAATTTCTCCCATCCAATCATATATATATATATATATATATATATATATATATATATATATATATATATATATACACATATATATATATATATATATATATATATATATATATATATATATACATACATATATACATACACATATATATATATATATACACACACACACACACACACACACACACACACACACACACACACACACACACACACATACACATATACAGATATGTCTACTTTAAAACAGTGAATTACCATAACATCGACTTGCAGAACAGCGAGACGAAAACCACAAAACTTTACATTACCGAATGTTCACATCATCATAAATTTTCACTGCAAAAGGAGGCAGTTAGCTAAGATAATGAACTTTGCCTTTTCCTCAACTATAGTGCAGTCTCGGAGTTAGTATATTTAGTTGGGGGGTGCATCCCCCCACTTAGGTGGGTTTTATTTGCTTCGGTTTGTTTTTTATGTCCCATTGGCCAAGTGTTTACTTACGAGGTGAAAATTTATGATAATGTAAACATTTTAAAATGTAAAGTTTCATGCTTTTTTGTAAGTCTTTTGTAAGTCGACGTTATGGTTTTAAAGTAGATCCATATATATATATATATATATATATATATATATATATATATATATACATATACATATATACATATACACACACACACACACACACACACACACACACACACACACACACACACACACACAATTGGTATAAAGTAGAGAGATGCTAAATTGTAAAATGTGATATTACAAATAATCCTATATATGGAGAAGTAAAGGCAGTTAAAGAACAATAATGATTTATCATCAGAGGGTTGTTGCCAAATTTAGGGAGCCTGTAACATGAAAAGTAACCAGAGATACTATAGAGCTATTAGAGATATTTTGGAAATTTTTAAAAAAATTGTATGAAGCACAGAAATGTCGAAATCAAGAAGAGCATAAATGGCAGTATTTATGGAAGAATGAAGTATGCCAAGGTTAGAGGTAGATGAGGCTCAACAATTAATAGTTAGGATAGGAGGAGATGAGATAAAATGCTGACAGTCAATCTGCAGGAAAGTCTCCAGGAATAGGTGGTATTTCTGTGGAAGTTTGAAAGCTAGGAGGGAAGAAACTTTAAAGACATGGAAGGTTTTGTTTAACAGTATTTTAAAAGGAGGGGCACACCAACATCCTGCAAGAAAGATGTGGTTGCTATAATACCTAAACACGGTAAAAGCCCATCAGACCCATAAATGACCATTTCAATTTTAAATCATGATTATAAAATGTTTATGTCTACAATATCTAAAACAATAGAAAAGATGTTGCCAAAAGTGATAATAGGGATCAGTATGATTTTGTGGAAAGGAGGCAAACATTTGACAACATTAATAGAACAATGATGATCCAGAGGAAGCAGAATGTAAAAAATACAACTGTTGGTGGTGGGTCTTGATGCAAAGAAAGCATTCACCACAGTAAGCTGGTATTTTATGATCACAGCAATGGAAGCATTTCCTTTCCCTGATAAAATAATAAGGGTAATTAGTAGGATTTATGAGTGATCAGAGACAAAATTTAAAGTGGGAGAGTTCCTCTCTGATAAGTTGTATTAGAATATGGGAACCAGGCAAGGTTGTCATGTTTCCCTTTTGTTATTTTCACTATATTTAGAGCCATTAGCAAAGAAAATAAGGGACTCAGAAACACAAAGATATAATTGGTATGGTAATCAAAAAAAGTTGGCGTTATTTGCAGGTGATATTATTTTCTATCTGACAAAACCAGAAAACAGCATTTCTTTGTTGTGGAACATTTTGATACAGTTTCAAGTCTTTATGGGATGAAATTAATGAAGATAAAACAAAGGCCATATCTGTAAACTGTATACCCACATGTGGATTGGTTCAGCAATACACATAGTTATGGGGACATAATAAACTGAAGTATTTAGGAGTGTATATTAAAAAAGATTATGTTACGACAGCTAAGGATGTGAGGGGAAAGACTAAACAAAAGATAATACAAAAACTGAGGAACTGGAAGCTCTGGTTGACTGATATGTATAACAAGATACTAGCAGTGAAACTGTTTTAGTCTCTTTAGTTTTATACACAGCTTGGGCATATTTTTTGTCAGCCAGATGAGAAGTTGTAGACAATAATTTAAGAGTTGAAAGATTTAATCTGGGAGGGGAAGAGGGCATGGGTCACGTGGGATAAGTTGATCTTTTCAACAGAACAAGGTGGTTTAGGATTGCCTGATTTGAAGGAATATTTTAGAGCTATACAGTTAAGACTCCTATACATAACACAAACAGAATGCTATAATTCAAACTGGAAAGAGATGATGATGATATAGGGGAAGCTCAAGAAAGAAGGAGAGACTGGGATTTTGGATGCAGATCCTTAAGGAGAATAACAACCATATAGAATATTATAGTCATAAAGTAGCAGAAAGTATTTCAAGGACTAAGCTAACATGGGGATGGAGAAAGGAGATTCCGCCAGTAAGGATGACTGCATTTAGGGGTAGCAGAGAATAGCCAACATGACGCTGGAATTTACTGCAGAAAACTGGCAAAGAAACCAAGGTACTGGAGCAAATAATTAGAGAGGGAAAGGTAATAGAATGGGAAGAGGCCAACAATTCATTTGGACTGCAGGCTAGAGGTTACCTTTCATATCAAGGATTGATATCAGAGTATATGCAAAGAGAAAGAAATAGGCAGATCTTAAGTGAAAGTCCAGCACTGGTAGATTTTTTTTTGTAGAATCTAGAACAGAAGCTGCTGTTAAAAAGTGGATAATTTGTTGGGCATATAAAATATTGCATAATAACTAGCGCAACCAATCAGAGGAGGTTAGAAAGGATTGGGAAGATAAGATAAGAATTCACAAAGAGACAATAGGTGATATATGTATGGGTCTCAAATATGCAAAAAAAGTCTAGAAGATGTAGGATCTTTGCTTGGAAGTGTTTGCAGAGGTACATTTATACCCCAAGCAGACTGCAAAGAATTTTACCAAAGGTATATTGTAAATGTTGGAGGTGTGATGGGGAAGAAAGAGGTAATTGTGAACATAATGAGTTGGCAGAATTTAAAAATTCAGTGCAGACTACTCTATCAAAAATACTAGGTGAGCAAATTGGTATAACTAAGGAAATTATTTTTTTGAGCTGTGATACAGAATCTGGTTTGCCTAGGCATTGCTGAGTTTAATTCTGGTAGCTGTCAAAAAAGGAATTACTAGAAAATAGAAATCAGTGTCTAAACCAACTGTACTAGAAATAGTGACTATAGAAACAGAGAAGAAAACAACTGGAATTGAGATCTTTTGAAAAAGGTAGGAGCAAATTACATAGAAATTAATGGAAATTTTGGGAACAATACATGCAGATTAATGTTTTGAAGGAGGAACGAGGTTTTAGGGTAGGCAGGAACTGAATGAGCTTTGTAATGTTTGACTGATAATAACTGTATAGATTACAAGTGATGTATACTATTTGCAAGTGAAAATATGCCAATATGGTCTGTTTTCATTTGTATAAATGTATGATTGCCTATGTCATAAGTGATAATTTAATAAAGATGTATCTGATGTCATTTCCATTCATTAACTAGACTATTGAATCCAACTCTCGAGCTCCTCCCTTTGTCCATAATCCTCCAGTTACCTTGCAGTACCTCAGATCTTGTTTCTTCTTGTAGTTCCACCTTTCTTCATCATCTCTTCCACCCTTACTGTAGTTTTTTGTGTCCTATCATTTCAGGTCTAACTTTTATTTTTGTCTTCTTTTTCTCCTACCTTAGGCTCTACCCTTGGCAGTTCTCCATACCATTGTTGGTACTTTCTTACTTTCCTCTCAGAGTGTAATCTTTTTCTCCCTTGTTTTTTTTTTTTAATAATGTAAACTATCCAACTGTAATTCTGTCAGCCATTTTCCTTTTTTCTTTTGCTTCTATGTCTGACAAACCCAACGGATTTAAAAAATACACTTCCTGTAGGCATAAGACCCCCAATTCTGATGCCCACAAGAAATTTGTTTATTGTCTGGGTGCTGCCCATTTAGAGACAGAGTGCATGATTTGCGCTAGGTTTAATACCAGGGCCCTTAGCAACCAGCTTAACAGACTGGTCCTAAAGGACTTGCTACATTCTACTTTTCTTCTTCTTCTTTTCTCTCAGTTCCTGTTTCAGGGGCTTAACCCCCCCCCACAAAAAAACTAAGCCTTCTTCAGAGGCAAAAGAATCCAGTAAATTGTCTCCTACCCACTTTCTAAAATCAGCTGCAGTTTCATAGCCTTCTATTAAATTATAGAAAAGGTCGGATCTGACCGTCTTGAATCCAACGCTTACCAACTCAGGGTCTCTGAGGACCTGGTCCCCCAGGGTTTTCTCTGAAGCCTATCTCTCCTTGACTCCACTCTCCCTTCCTCCAGGAGACCCCAAGGAGATAGTCCCAGTCCCAGTCTAGTACTTCCTCCATCAGGTCCTCCAGGAGCCTTTCTGAAGCGGACATGGATAGGATGATGAGGAAGTTCCTCATAGCTCAGATTCAGATGGAAGTTATGCTGGCTCTGTCTCCCATCATATCCATGAACCTCCTTTCTGTTTCTCACACTGTAATTTATCCTTCTCTGATTTAACCAATGGTTTTTGTGTCCTTGGATCCAAGAACCTCGAGATTGTCTGCATTGGATCCTAAGACAGATAAGTCTTCGACTCCGACTGCGTTCCTTACTGGTCCTGCATTGATCCCCTTGGAAATGGATGACTCGCAGAGCCAAAGAATTGGCACCAGGTCTGGGGGCTTGGTTTGACTCTGAGGTTGTCGGTGCTGTCCCTACACCTCTGGTCTTCGACGATGGGCAGCTCGGGTCTGACTCCTTGAGACAGGGATCTGGGCAGAGTCAGAGAATGGTAACATCAGGGACTTTGGCTACAGCTTCCCCCAGACTTCTTCCTTTGAGGTGGTGGATGGGGCTTTCTCTTATCTGAGAGACATGACTACTCACTCTTCTTTGGATTCTATAGCCCCGCCAACATCGGCTCCAAGCTCTGATCCTCACAGATCTATCTCCTAGGAACAGCCGGCCTGATCAAGCATCCAGACAGTACCTCTCAAAGACCTTCCCGTCTTTGGACACCTCTCCAGACCATCCCATTTAGGAGGTTCCTGGAAAGAGTATATGTAGGAGGAGTCAAACAGATTCTCCTCAGAAATCGCTCATCAAAAACACTGACTTTGATGAAAGGGAGGAGTCCCCAAGGTCTCCACCAGATGATGTCTCCTTTGGAGACATCTTGGAAATTCCCAGGCAGAAACGTTGGTCCTCTGATCCCCCTTCCCAAGAGGAGACAGTGGTCTGGAAGCTTTCTGGTCCAGTCCATTTATGTCTTGGGTAACCCCACCAGCTGATGAACTTACAGACCTAATCTCTTGCTGTGTGTGAAAGGAACTGAATACTGCAGAACCAATCAACTCAATACTCCAGTCGCTGCTGTCTAATACGTTTCTTGCCCATCCCAAGGACAGGCTGCACTGGAGAAAGCGGGTCCCTGTTGATGCCATGGTTGTGATGCCAGCCACCAAAAAAGAGCAAACAGAGCAGAGCTTCTCTGTCCATCCCCCTAACAGGAAGTCCAGGGTGTTGGACAGATTCAGGAAGCGCATTTATGCCTTAGCGACCTTTGCCTTATGATTGCTGAACTACCAGGCTGCAAAGGGGTTTGATGAAAGAGCTATCCAAATCTCTTTCTGAGTCCATGTCTGTGGTGGACCATAAAAAGCTTTCTTCAAAACTGGCCAACTTTCAGTCCATCTCTAATGCATTCATGAGGTTAATTCCCCATGCTGCTGAGGGAACCTAATGGGCTGTTAGTTCAGGCATAGCTCTAAGGAGACATCCCAAAAGCACTTGTGTGACTTTGCATAGGCCTTCAAGTCTTCATTCATCCTTGTTTGGCCTGACTGTTAAGAAAACACTTTCTTGGAGTGAGCAGTGTAGAAAGGCTTGTCTGCTGTGGGGGATCCATTTTTCTACCCTTCAGAGATCCTTTACCTGGAGTCAGTGAGAAGGGTGAAAAATGTGGTTCCATAAGTCCCAGATTCCCTTACAAAACTCACACTGGGATACCTCCCCCAGAGGCAGAGGGGTGATTTCTAATGGAAGACACCACCCTTGCCACAGAGGAGGCCCTCAAAACCAGGGTTTCCAAGACACCTTCTCAGATAAACCTTTTCAGCACTCCTGAATGGTTGCCCAACTGCTGATCCCTGCAGACAGTTGGGGGATGTTGTCTCTGCATTCAGATGCCTGGGCATCAGTTACAAAAGATAATTGGGTGCAGAAAATCATATTCAGAGTTTATTTCTTACCATTTTCAGAAAATCCCCATGTAAAAGGAAGAGGCTCTCTGATGTTCCACCCAGTCAGAGGGAGGCAGCAGCTCCAGAAATTCTAAACCTGCTTGACAAAAGAGTCATCCTGGAGATCCCAACAGACCAGAAAGTATTCAAAAACTACTCAAGCTTCTTTTTAGTGCCAAAGAAAACAGGGGACCTGAGACCAGTTTGGGACCTCAGCAAATTGAATCAGTTTGTAAGGAGCTCTAAGTTCCAAATGGTCATGGTTCACTCCATTCTGCCATTTCTGCAAAAGGACAATTGGATGTGCTTCATGGATCTTCAGAATGCATACTATCATATCAAGGTGAATAGATGCTGTCAAAGATATCTTCAGTTTCAGCTGGGGCCAGTCACTATCATTTCAGAGCCCTTCCCTTTGGTCTCACCACAGCCCCCAGGGTATTTACCAAATGTATGGCAGTGGTAGCAGCTCACTTGAGACTGCTAGGATTCCAAATGTTTCCATATCTAGATGACTGGCTCCTCGCCACACCAACCAGGCTTGAAAAATTCAGGAACTACTTGCTTCAGGTATGTCAATCCCTAGGCATTATGGTCAACTTTTGCAAATCCCATCTTCAACATGTTCAGAGCTTGGAATTCATGGGTGCTCATTTGGACACAGTCAGATAGCATCCCTTCCACTGAAGAGAGTATGGACTATCAGGTGTTAAGTAAAACAGGTTATTCCACACCCTTCTCCTCCAGCCAGTTTGATTCTTCAGACCTTAGAATCAGTGCTAGCAGCCGTAACCTTGGTTCCTATGGCTCGCTTTTATATGAACATTTTTCAATGGAGTGTAGCTGTTCAGTGGTTAGTTCTTTACTATCCTTTGTCTTCAACAGTCAAACTCACATAAGTATGCAAAGACCACCTGCATTGGTGAATTCAGTCGGATGATATTTCTCAAGGCCGCCCTCTTGCTTTTAGCAACAGTAACCACAGATGTCTCCCAAGTGGGATGGGGGCGGACATTTCTTGGAAAGGACATTCTAAGGCACATGTTCCCCAGAAGAGACCAATCTGCACATCAGTCTCCTGGAGATGAGAGTGGTTTCCTAGTGTTGCAGGCCTTTCAGGATGCTCTCCCTCTTGGGGCAATTGTGATTCAAACTGAGAACATGTCTGTGGTTTAGTACATCAACAAACAGGGTGAACCCACTCTTATCCCCTTTGTCGAAAGGCAGTGAGAGCATGACAGTGGGGCAATCTCCTCCAGCCACTTTCTTATGGCAGTGCACATTCCAATGAAATCCAACATGCTAGCAGACAAACTCGGTACATCTATTCTGATGCCTTACAAGTGGTCTCTCAATCAGTTAGTGGCAGAGAGGATTTTCCATCATTGGAATCAACCTTGCAGTGATCTGTTCACCTCTCCCCACAACAACTACAAGTGCAGTAGGTTCTTTACCCTGATTCCCCCTCTGTAGGAGTCACTGAGAGATGCTGTAGTCCACGTTTGACCCTCTGGTCTCCTTTATGCTTATCCCAATACTGCTAATTCCTAAATTATTACAGAAGGCACTTTGGTTGAAGAACATGGTTATCCTCATTGCCCCATTTTGGCCTTGTCAAGTGTAGTTCCCTTTCCTTTGGTCTCACCTTCGATATCCACCTTGGATACTAGACCCCAGTCTAGACCTTCTCTCTTATCCCATTGGTATGGCTTTCCTGGACATTGCAGACCTCAAGTTGATTACATGGGTTCTCCAGTTCCATTGATGGTTAGACAGACCAGCCTTTCCTCTCTGGCCTGACAAATATATCATCCCAGAAGGCCTCTACCAGGATGGCCTACAGGAGTAAATGGAAGAAATACTCCATTTGGGCTGTCCAGAGGGAATTAGACCCCTTCACCTCCATTATTCCTGCTGTCCTGGAGTTTTTAGCATCTGTTTTTCAAGAAGGGGCTAGTTTCTGTACTATCAGAGTGCAGTTGGCAGCAATATCTAATTTTCATTCAAATAAAAATGCTTCCTCTTTAGCCTCATCAAAATTGTGCAAATGTACCTTTTTGCTAAGGCCCCCCAGTGCAGGATCTTACTTCATTCTGGGATTTAACAGGTTTACTGCAAGATTTAACTCAGAGTCCATTTGAGCCATTGGCTAGATCTGACCTAAAATTTTATCTTGGAAAAGTGTTTTTCTAGGGCTGTTACATCTGTAAGATGAATATCCGAGCTCCAGGCTTCAAAATCGCCATATTTGATCTTCCACAAAGATAGAGTTAACTAACGGATTAATCCATCCTTCTTGCCTGGAGTAGCCTTAGAGATGATTATTAACCAAGTCATTAATTTGCCTGTTTTCTTCCCCAGCTTTGCTAATAAAGGTGAATACATGCTTAATCTCTTGGATGTACCTAGACCATTCTGCTTTTATCTCCATAGAGCAAAAGATTTTAGAAAGGCAGCTCAGTTGTTTGTATCATTCTCCCCAAACAAGTTAGGTAGACCAGTTGCTAAAGTTACTTTAGCCAAATGATTGACAGACAGACTGCATATCCTTTGTTTATGGTTAACAAGGTTTCCCTTACCTGCTCCTCCTAAAGCACATTCCACCAAGTCCACGGTGACGTCAACTGCTTTCTGGTCTAGGATTTCATTTGATGACATTTATACCACAGGTACTTGGTCCAATGCTCATATGTTTATTGCTCATTACAAATAGGATTTGACTTCCAGATGCAGGGATGCTTTTGGTTCATAGGTGTTTAGTAGGCTAACGACCACAAGGCCCTTTTTAAGTCTAGCCATGAATCTCAAATCTCTGACGAGTTCTAGTACCTTGGATAAGTGCAAGCAGGGGCTTGGGAGATGAAACATTTACAGACTGCCTGTGCCCATTAGAGACACCGGTGCTAAATCAGGGTTGAACTTCCTGTTCCCTATCCAGTTGTCCAAGTTACACTTGAATTATATTAGGGAGGATCTCTGCTTCACATGGATGGGGAGCCTATTCCAGAGAAGGGGTAGTCTCCGGGATACATACCTGTCTCTCCAATAGGTCCTATTTATATCACAGACAAGGTTTAAATCTTTAGAATGGGTAATTCTGGTGCTGTTTGTTTTGTGGATATGCAGAAAGTCCATCAGTGTGGGTTCTGACAACATTTTTTAAGCCAGGCATAGATCTCCCCTCAACAGCCCATAGGAGACAGACTACAGAGATATAGACTTTGGGTGGTCTGCAAAGGACATGTTACTTGCACCCTGTATTATGTTAGTGTGGAACCTCTGTGGACATTCCAGTTTGTTGGATGTGCCTGGTTAAGTACATGCCAAAGGGGCATTTTACTCAATGATAAGTCTGATGAATGCCGAATACAGTGAAACAGTGACTTCCTTGGACCTAGATGCCATATTTTTGTTTATAATTTCCACAACACAGAATGGTTTCCTCACTACTGTAGACAAAATTCACTCCAGGCTACTACTGTATTGTGGATAGCAGTAGTTGAGGTCATATTTGCACAATCCCATACACACACAAGTTGACTGTCATGAGATTAGAACCTCCTAATTATCTAGCTATGCAATCTAGAGGACACAGTACTTAAAGCAAGCACCACTACTGTACTTTGGAATATCCTTCCATGAGGGCCCCCCCTAAGGTTCAGCGTAGCTGAAGACTCTGTACCATCAGGGGAGGAACCAATGAAAATAACATCAGATATTAAAATTTTGTACTCACCATAACAATGCATTTTTGTTGTCCATTTTCATTCTTCCTCAACTTCCCATCCTTCTCTCCCCATCTCTTTTCTTCCTGGAGTGACCTTATGGTTGTTGTGGAACCTCTGTTCCATGTTTGAGCCCCAGTCCTTTCTACCAGCCTTCCTTCTATCTTGGTTTGAAGCTAGGTCTTTCTGTTTGTTTTTTTGGGGCAGCAAACTTGATCTGAGGTATTGTAGGGTAGCTGGGGCATTATGGGTAAAAGGAGGAGCTCGAGAGTTGGATACAAAAGTTTAGTAAATCTGGCTATGCCAGAGCCGAGCCCCATCACTTCTGGAAAAATGAAAATGGACAACACAGATACATAATTATGGTGAGTACATAACTTTAATTTTTTGTTTACAGAAAAGACAATGTAACTTCTGTAACTACTGATGATTAATTTTTGATAAACCAACACATGTTAAGTTGTCAATCTCGCCTTCATTCTTGCTTGATGGGTTCGGAGCCGATCCCTCGGCTCCGACTCGGCACTTGCTAAGCTCGAGAGTCACTTTTACCAGCTCGAGGCAGCCCCATATCCCATGATGCAAGGCGGTAAGTACCCAGATCTCGTTTGCCGCTTTGCTTATGAGGTCCTCCTTTTACCAGCTCCTGGTAAGTGATTTACTACTTTGATATTTTAGCCCCTTTTTACTAAAAACCCTTTAAATTTTAGTTTTAAGTTAATTTTAAAGATTTTCTGACAGAAAATTACCTGTCTCTTCTTATTTTTTAGTCAAACTTTACCCATCCCATCCCCCCCTGTTAGGGTGTGTGTGTGTGTTTTCTACTTATACCTTTGATATATTTAATTTAATTTAATTCTTTGACTGGTGTGTGTGTGTGTTGTGTTACACCATGTCAAAAGAGAGGGTCTCAGGCTTTAAGAAGTGTGACTCGTGCTGTCAGAAGATGTCTCTGACAGACGGTCACACTTCTTGCCTGTATTGCCTGGGGCCTCTTCACCTGCAGGACTCCTGTGCTATATGTCATTCCTTCAGCCAGAGAGTCCTGCAGGAAAGAAGAAACAAACTAATACTTAGGGGCCTTCTTAAGCCGGAGGGCTCTCCGGCTAAGTCGGCTCCATCCAAAACTGCCAAATCTTCCAAGGCCCAGGCTTCTGTGTCAAAGCCTGCGGCCTCGGCTCCGACTTCGTTCTGAGTCGAGATCGGCTCCGGCTGGAGCCGATTCTGGCTTAACTAAGCCTTCGGCACCGATGGCTATCGGTGCCGATTCTGCATCGACCACCGGTGTCGGCTCCGATCGGTTCCGACCACCATGTGGCACAGGCATCGGTGTCGGCTCCGATCGGCTCCGACACCGTTACTTTTGTGGCTGTATCGGCTCCGGCTGGAGCCGATGCATCGAGGCTACCTGTCGGCTCCGATAAGTTGTCAGCTCCGACAGGGTCTATAGTTTCATCGGTTCCGATGGCTCCTTCCAGGAAGAGGTCGAGGTCTCCTTCCTTGGAGCCGATACTTTCGGCTCGGCTTCACCTCTCCTTTCGAACGGAGCCATCGGAGCCGATCTTCAAGGTCATCCAGGCTTTCTGACCATGACTTAGAGAGAGTGGTCAGTAGATTACTTAAGTCACAGGCACTGGCCCAAATGTTACATAGTCCGTCTCAACAGACGACTATTGGTCCACACCCGTTACAGTTCCTCCTTCAACTCTACCCCAGAGCTTGGAGTTGGAGTCTTCGAATGGTTACTGCTACGGCTGGAGGACAGATACACCCTTCTGTTCTTTCTGTCTCTACTCTTATCTTCTCTTGAGACCTTCCTTAGAGGGATTCGTGGTTGGGCTTCCATGGTCTCCTCCGAGGGGTGAGTGGCATCGGACCCTTGTCCGAGCCCGCTCTTCTCCTTGGAGCCTCGGCCTTGGTGAGCTCGGCTCCGACATCTGCCTCGGAGACTTTCCTTTCGGTGGTCCCTGGAGTTCCTAGTTCTTCGGAACGGGTTCTCTCGGACCTGCCTGGGAGGGGAGCATTCGAGGTGATGAAGAGTGTGCTGGCCACTGGTATCAGTCAGCAGTCTGTTCCCTTAGCTCCTCCTCTATAGTGCCTGTTGACATCTCTGCCACTTCTCTTGCTACAGGACCCAGAGATCCTCCACCTCAGGTTTCCCCATTGGGAATTTCCCTCTCTTCCGAGGATTCTCCTGATGTTTCGGGAGATCCTCCTAGGAAGAGGACTTGTAAGAGGAAACATGTAGACTCCCCCGAGTCTATCACTTCAGATACTGACTTTGATGAGTCAGAGGGATCCCCTAGATCCCCCTCTGAGGATGTCTCCTTCTCAGACATCCTAGAACTCCTTAAACAGAGGGAAACTGGCCCACCAACAATCCCTCTGAGGATGAGTCAGTATACCTAGAGGCGTTTGGATCTCGGCCCTCCACCTCCTGGGTGTCTCCGCCTTTCGACCCCCTTATGCAGGTTATTGCCCGAAAGGCGTGGGCAGCTCCTGACTCTGTAGAGCCAGTCCCTAGGAGGCCTTCAAAATTTATCACTGCCCCAGGTGACAAGCAATTCCTCACTAAGGGTGTCCCTGCTGATGCCATGGTGGTGGCTGCTGCCACCAAAAAGGAACTTGCAGATCCTTCCGTACCCGTCCATCCTCCTAATAAGGACTCTAGGACCATGGATAGGTGCGGGAAGCGGATGTTTGCCACAGCGACCTTTGCTATCGTTCGCTGAATTACCTATGTCACTTCACCAGACTCCAGAGGGATATCCTTAAGGAGCTGGGTGAAGTAGTACAGGATCCTACAGCTGCAGGGGCTCAAGAAAAAATTGCTTCACAGCTAGGAACCCTTAATTCCATTGCAAACTCCTCCATGCGGCTAATATCATATGCTGCTGATGGAGCGAGTAGGGCCGCAGGTACAGGTGTGGCTCTTAGGCGCCAAGCCTGGATGCGGCTATGTGACTTTGCAGATCCCTTTAAGGCGTCCTTCACAAATTCTCCCTTTGATGGGTCAGCTTTGTTTGGCCCTCAGGTGAAGGAAACTTTGACCAGGTGCGAGCAGGACGGCAAGACTCTTTCTGCTGTAGGAGTCCGTTTTTCCACCCCTTCTAGACCTTACCCCAAAGGACAGAAAGGTGGCAAAATGTGGTTCCGCAAATCCCAAGGAGTCACGCCGGATTCACGTGGTCAGTTTACCCCTAGAGGCAGAGGGGGTAACAACAACAGACGCCGCTCTAGAGGCAGAGGGGGTCCAAAAAAACAGGGAAACAGAGAGCCTCTCTCTGACAAGCCCTTTCAGCATCCCTGAGATGTTGCCCGGCTGTCCCTCCTTGGAGGCAGTCGGGGGAAGATTATCACTGTACCCAGAAGCCTGGCATTCCCTCACTCAAGACAGATGGCTACAGTCGATCATATCCAAGGGTTACATAATTCCTTTCGAGGAAAGTCCTTTCCCCTCAAATTCCCTTCCAGATGTACCACCCGGTCTAAGGGAAATTGCAGAGTTAGAAGTCTCAAAACTACTGCAAAAAAGAGCCATTCAGCCAGTTACTACAGACCATTCAGAGCTCGGAATCTACTCAAGGTTCTTTTTGGTCCCCAAAAAGACGGGAGACTGGAGACCAATATTGGATCTCAGCAGACTCAACAAGTCTGTCAGGAAGACAAGATTCCGAATGGTCACTCTTCAGTCAATTCTGCCCTTCTCACAGAAGGACAACTGGATGTGCTCAATAGATCTTCAGGATGCGTACTATCACATCAAAATTCACAGACGCTCCAGGAGATTTCTCCGCTTTCGGCTGGGGTCCAGTCATTTCCAGTTCAGAGCCCTGCCCTTTGGTCTCACTACAGCCCCAGAGTGTTCACCAAATGCATGGCAGTGGTCACGGCTCACCTGAGACGTCAAGGATTCCAGGTGTTTCCGTATCTCGATGACTGGCTCCTGTCAGCCACCACCAGGCATCAGCTTATACAAGCCAGGGATTACACAATAAATCTTTGTTCTCATTTGGGCATCTCGATCAACTTCAAAAGTCATCCTTATCGCCCTGCCAGTCTATTACCTTCATAGGCGCAAACTTAAACACTGTTCGGATGTCAGCTACCCTTACAGATCAAAGAGTTTCAGACATTCAGAGTCATGTCAGGATCATTCTGGCCAACAAGAAAGTACAGGCCAGAATGGTTCTAAAGGTATTAGGCCTCATGGCTGCGGCCATTACTCTTCTTCCCCTGGCTCGATTCTACATGCGCCTTCTTCAGTGGATGCTGTTCACACAGTGGTCGTACCAACAACTTCCTATGCGTCACCAGATTCTGGTGACACAGACTTGCAAAGATCATCTTGCTTGGTGGATCACATCTCCTCAGGTTCACCAAGGCAGGTACTTTGTACCCCCATCCCCGATAGCCACTGTCACCACGGATGCCTCCCTGATCGGGTGGGGGGGGTCATTATCAGGGCAGGATGGTTCATGGGACGTGGCAGCCGTTCGAGTACCATCTGCACATAAATGTCCTGGAGATGAGAGCAGTGCTTTTAACATTGCAAGCCCTCAATGACTTTCTTCCCGTAGGGACAATTGCAGTCCACACAGACAACATGTCTGTAGTTTGGTATATCAACAAACAGGGCGGAACCAAGTCCTACCCCTTGTGTCGAGAAGCGCTCAGACTATGGCAATGGGCAATCTCCTCTCATCGGTTTCTGGTAGCAACGCATATCCCTGGGAAAACCAACATTGTAGTGGACAGATTGAGCAGAGCTATTCTCATGCCTCACGAGTGGTCTCTCAAGCAATCTATAGCGGAAGAGATATTTCTGGAATGGGGTCGTCCATGTTGCGATCTTTTGCTACTCCCCAAAACAGCAAATGTCCAGACTTCTTCTGTCTCTTCCCTCTACCAGGCCATCCCCCCAGAGACGCTCTGACCCAGGATTGGCCCCAGGGACTTCTTTATGCCTTCCCTCCATTTCCTCTGATCCCTCAAGTTATCCAGAAAGCTACCGTTTGAGAGCCAATTTGATTCTCATTGCCCCTTACTGGCCTCGACAAGTTTGGTTCCGTTCCTCCATCATCACCTTTTGGTGCAGCCGTGGCATCTGGACCCAGTGCCAGATCTTCTGATTCACCAATCGGGTCAGCTGCACCGGTCTATCCCTTCTCTCAACCTCACAGCATGGTTGCTCCACTTCCTTCCTTAGCCAGGCTTCCTTTGATCTCTAACCCAGTTAGAGACATCATAGTAACCGTTAAAATCCTCTACCAGGAGGATTTATACAAGCAAATGGAAACGTTTCTCTTATTGGGCTAAGGCCAAGAATATTGATCCTTTCACTGCCCCTGTTCAGGCAGTCCTGGACTTCTTAGCAGAGATTTTTCATGCAGGCTCCTCTTCTTCCACAGTCAGAGTTCAGTTGGCTGCTATCTCCAACTTTCATGTCGGGTAGCAGATCATAATATTATGTCCCATAGGCTCTGCAGGGCCTTCTTGAAAGGAATTTTCCTACTAAAGCCTCCAATCAGGAATCCTCCTCCTCGGTGGGATCTAAATTTAGTGCTGACATCCTTGATTCTTCCCCTTTGAGCCAGCTGTTTCTTGTTCCTGAAATTTCTTTCTTGGAAAACTCTATTCCTAGTGGCTATTACATCGGCCAGGAGGGTGTCTGAACTTCATGCTCTATCGGTTCGACCCCCCTATTTGGTTTTCACAAAGACAGAGTATCTTTGAGAACTAATCCGACCTTTTTGCCTAAGGTCGCTTCAAATACCAATTTGAATCAATCCATTGATCTTCCTGTATTTTTCCCAAACTATTCAGACAGAGCTGAACAAAACTACATTATCTTGATGTCCACCGTCAACTTAGATATTATTTGGACAGAACAAAAAATTTAGAAAATCTGATCATCGTTTTGTTTCCTATGCGGATAATAAAAAAGGCCTTCCTGTTTCTAAAGTGACCTTGTCCAGATGGCTTTCTTCGGTCATCTCTGAAATTTATCTGCTCAGGGGAAAACAGCTGTGCTCAAAACCTAAAGCACATTCAACTAGGAGCTTAGCTACTTCTACAGCCTTTCAAGCTAGACTTCCTTTAGACACTATTTGTGCAGCGGCCACTTGGGCCACTCCTCACACTTTTGTTTCCCATTACAAATTGGACTTGGCCTCCAGGGACAGAGCCAGTTTTGGCTCTACAGTCCTCAAGAGTCTGTTCCATTGAGCCACCCAGGATAGAGGTGCTAGGGACGCGGTCCCATCAAGCAAGAATGAAGGCGAGATTGACAACTTAACATTAAGAAGTTATGTACCTACCATAACGTTCCATGTTAGTTGTCTTCTCGCCTTCTTTCTTGACCCTCCCTCCTTCCCCCTGGCCTGGACAGACCTTGTTATAAGAAATTATTATGCTGAAGACCATTCAGACCTGGTCCTTCTTCCATCCTGTAAGTTTTCTTTCTTCCTTTGGGAAGTGTTTTATGCTTGGTGCTATTGCCCTTTGTCATCAAACGAGATCTGGGTACTTACCGCCTTGCATCATGGGATATGGGGCTGCCTCAAGCTGGTAAAAGTGACTCTCGAGCTTAGCAAGTGCCGAGTCGGAGCAGAGGGATCAGCTCCGAACCCATCAAGCAAGAAAGAAGGCGAGAGAAGACAACTAACATGGAACGTTATGGTAGGTACATAACTTCTTATTTTGCTTTACTATACTCTACCAAGGGCCATCTGTGAGACAAGGGCTGTGGTATACCTTGCTACCTGTCAACTTCTTGTGCATTTTACGTAGGCAAAATGGGAAGGTCTTTGTGGGAACATGTTTATGAACATGAATGTGCCATCAGAAACCAAAATATTAAGAATTTGCTTGCACGCCACAGTCAAATTTGTAATAATTTACAAAAATGGTCATTTTAAGGTTTAGAAAAAAATAACTTCCCCCTTTTTAGGATGTTAGGAAGACTTCTTAGAGTGTAGGAAGTTGTGGTATCAAGTACTCTTGGGGCACAGATTCCACCAGGACTCAGTGAAGCAGTCAGTACTGTAAGCCTTTTAAGAAAGAGAGTGAATATGGTATAGATACTATAATGTTTAAAATAATCATGCGGGATAAATTGGGTTAACTATTTTATACATATTTATATATAAAATACTTTTAATGCAATTTATCAACTAAGTTTTTGTAAACTTTTTAATATTGATTTCACATACAGGTTTTAAGTGGACTGTTTAAGATTTTGATTCATGCAAGCCACTTGGTATGAATTGTTTAATATAATGGTTGATGTTAATGGAAGTAATATATTCAAATGAAGTATTTTTATTTCAGACTTATTACGTTTTTAATTTTTATTAAAATTGTATATTGTTTACTTTCTGTCCTGCTTTGCTGGTCATCCTTTCAACATTTCTGACAATATGCAAGTTAATCAGAAACCTTTTCCTCTCATTTTAGTGACAGTCCTTCAAAACAGCTCAACATATTTGGAAGACTATTTAGTTTCAGGAATTGTTTATAGTCCTCTGCCTTTATAATCTTCTGTCATTTAAGCATCTGCATTTCTTATGGCTATTATGCATTGTTTTTTCTGTACGTTTTTCAGAGGGTTCCAATGACATTATTTATCATGGAATGGATATCATGTAATACACTTTGTGACATATAAATGTGGCAAGCTCCGAATTCACTTTCATTTTAATCCCTATAGTCTCTTTAGCACAGTGCCTTTGTTTCAGTTCATTTGTCACTTTTCAGTTTTTCATTTGCCATTGACTGATCAGTTGTTTATATATTTTGGAGTTCTTAAGTTTTCTTTAAAATACTTTTTAGAAAATGTTTTTTTCTCAGAGTAAAGAAATGTTTATTGAACTTATGTTATTATGACAATATTTCTTTCAGCATAGTTTAATTGAAGGACTTAGACTTCCCAAAGCAGATTAGTCCAGACAGTTCAAAAATACCACAACAGTGTTACATTGTCTTCAGAATGCATACAAATTATTGGAGTCTTGGCCTAATATAGTGGTTCAAAGCTTGAGAGGCTATCATGGACTTCTGTTTATATGTGTTCATTACCATTGTTATGGTGGGACAAAGGGGATAGCTGCCTTGTGCATAAGCTATTTGGTGAGAGATTGGCACACCAGAAGAGTTGCCAACTGGTTGGGAGTGCATTATCAGAAATCAATGAAGCAACTGCAATTGACATTGTGGCTGTTCAAATCACTACAGTGTGTGTGTGTGTGTGTGTGTGTGTGTGTGTGTGTGTGTGTGTGTGTGTGTGTGTGTGTGTGTGTGTGTGTATAACTCTGGCAAGGAGCTAATATGCATGTTTGCCATATTTAGTGACAGTAGTATTATTTTTTGTTTTATGGATGAGGGGGAAGCATTTGACCTAGCTACAACTCTGTGCATATATATCATTTTATTTGTAATAAGTGTAATTTTTCAGGTTCAACTGCTGCTGGGTTTGTCTACATTTTTGTTATGTTTTGCTTTTTGTGGGTTCAAATGAACAAAATTAACAGGTTCTGCAAGGTGCAGTATAGGGGGGAATAGGACCACTTACCAATCTCTGGACTGGTCACTTAATGACTTTTTTCTTAAAACCTACAAAGAAACTTGCCAAAATTACCCTCATCCTTGAACTCAGTTTTTTTCAGGAAGTGTTTACAAGTGTCATTGTTACTCTGTAAAATAGGGGTCTACACTTTGTAAATACGTGAGTAAAATACAAATTTCACCTCTGTTAATACTACTAAGATTTTTAAGGTTAGCCATTTGATAACTTGTGTAACTGAATTGGTGGTGTATGTACAATTTGTTGTTTTTCAGTATTTTATGCTGGTAAAAGTTCATGAATGCTAAAATTAAGAATGTTCAAACACTTCAGTGACATCAGATATCATTGTAAAACATTGTTTTATATAAACATTCTTTGAAGCATATATGTGCCAGATTTATGTTTATGTTTATAGGCATAGATGATTGTTTTCTATTCTGTTATTAAAGTGGAATGGCAAGATAAGCTGACAAAAGGGGAACAGAAATGGATAATTAATGCATATTTCACCCCGGACTAGATTATTCTTTTTGGATTTTCAATTGTGTAATTTTATAGATGCTGCATTTGTTCATTATTTTATTTTCTTTTTGTATAGTAAACGGGATAAAATTATAGTAATACCTTATATATTCATTTTGATGTTTTTGATAGCAATAATTTCTTCAGTTAAGATATTTTATTATTTTTGATTCAGTGTTATGATTGACTAATGAAACTGAGCCACTTGCTTAAAGATGCTAGATGGTGGAGTGTACTGACAAATGATTGTTGCAGCTGAAACAGGTTTTCTTATCTGCCCCTTGGTTTTGCTTGACCAGAGCTGTGTTTTGGAACTGCTGAAATTAAAAGGATATATGCCGTGAATAATTGTTTTGTCCTGGTGTAGAATTATTTTCATTCTTATTCTAGCGTCCGGATGGTGTCATTGAACATGAAGGATACCTTTGGATCATTATTTTAAGTCCTTACAGTCTTGTCCTGTTGTTTACCCAGCACATCAGCATTTAGGCTGTATATAGGAGCATCCGTTACTCAGTGTTGGCAGCAGAAGCCTTCTGGGAGAAGGATTTCCTGCTGTACCCATACCTGGAAGACTAACCATAACTAGGGCGGGGTGAATGGAATGGCTACCCCAAGTGCAATTGTCAGGGGTTGAGGTTGGCAAGTGCCATTGTACAGGAGTGCATTGCCACCACTGATTTAAATTTATTTTTTATTTTTAGTTCATTCTTTGTTGACCAGGTTAGTCCCACTAGAATAGTAGCATCTTTTCAAGGGAGACCCGAGGTGGTATTTATACTACTATGGGAAGGTTTGCCAGGGCATCAGGGAACTTCCCCTATTCTTTTCGATAGCTACCATGAGATCTTTTACATGCAGCTCAGGTGCAGTAAATGCGACCTTGGCTTAATGTCTCTTCTGAAGGACAAATGAATGCTGATACTGCATTTACATCTCAACTGAAGCTCCTACTGTGATTTAATCGGCAAATGTAGCAAGGTACTTGTTACAGTTTTGACAATCAGTTTTTGACCCTTAACTTTAAGTTGATGGGAAGTGCCAGTTTGGGGATTTACACAGGGCACCAGATAAGCTGGCTAAAGTTCTGCCTTGCAGTGTGCCCTCCAGTAGCTGTAATCCCTGGATGTAACCATAAATTGGAGAAAGTTCTTTTCGACTCCTGCTGAGAGCAATGCCTTTATTGACATGGCATTGAGCATGTTTCACTGACATTCACTCCTGCCTTTTGAGAGGATCTAGGAAAGCTTATCCTTTTCATAAAAGATAAGGGTTAACTACAGTATCCAGGCTAAGATGTTACTTTTCTTTCTTTGCTTGAGGTCAGCTAATCAACTTTGTGATATTTGAATGCATGAGAATGCAGATGCTGCAAGGGACTGCAACATAAGTGTCAGTGGCTTCAGAGCAACCATACACTCATGCACTTGCTTCTGGTGTTGGATCTTTCATTGCAGTGGTGGATAATTCCAAACAAATTTATGGTTGGGCCTTCTTTTTTTGCATCTTGAACCATAGCAAATTCTGATGAGTACTTTGCTGGCATACCGCTAATGAGATCATTTAGGTTATCATGTCATTCAGGGATTGTCAACCTTCCAATTACTCAGTCTTGGCTCAGGGTAACATTCTGGAACTGAAGACTTGGAGAAGAATATGAGAACTGAAAAATAAAAGTATGACGTACAGCCATGTAGACTTACCACTTCTGTCATATCAGTTGAGATGGCAAAAATAAATGTATGTCTATATTTCTCTATATGTTCTATTTATAGTATAGTCTAATTAACTATTATTATCCATATTATGATGTTCATCGTGTTTCACTGTTGCAGTCATTACCATTGGGTTATCCTGCTGGCAGGCTACCTGCAGTCGGCCTGAGTTCCAAAGTCTAGGTCCGGAGTCGGTTGCTGTCGCCTCTTCCCTGACATCAGTGCGCCAGGGGTATAAAAGATGCAGCCGCCATTTTCTTCAGTTTTTCTTGCCGCGCTGTGCCCTAAGCAAAAGCAGTTTGCAAGTGCCAGTCGGCCGACTCCTGAGATTTTCAAATTCGAATTTCAGAACCGAAGTCTTCATTAAAGCTAAGTACCCCGTTGGGGAAACTTTTTTCTTGCTCCAGACCGATGTCAGAAAAAGTTAATAATTGTATTCTTGTGGGAAGCAAATACCTCATAAGGATTTTCATTCTTACTGTATTTCTTGCCTAGGCCCAGACCACGACATTGCTAGTTGTCAGTTTTGTGCTAGATTTAACCAACGCACTATTAAGCGTCGGTACGATTTTGCATTACATTATTTTGGAAGAAGATTCAATTATATAATGCCGTCGGAACAGCCGATGACCAGAGTTTATAAAAAGTGCAAAGAAAAGGACAGGCATCAGAGATCCAAAACCAACAACGAGGCTTCTGTTAGGCCTGTCGCCGGTTCTCAGTGAGACGCTTTCGCAGCCCCTGTCACCCGCTACCTCAGAGCAACAGGCTGCTTCCGACTCCCACATGGAGCCAACTAGGCCGACGGATACTCAAGGTATTGGACACTCGGAAACTATTCCCTCAGATGGGTCCGGAGCCGCTGAGCAGGCATTGGCTTCTGAGGGTGTTTTCAGACCTACACAGTTGTATGCAAAACCATCTTCAGTAACAAAGACAAGGACAAAAGCACCTCTAAAGACAAAGAAACAAGTACAGCATTCTACTGGACAGGCCTCCCTGCCTAAAAAACAGATGCTTAAAATGGCCGAAGACCTAATTACTTTGATCAGGGGTTCCCACCCCCTCCTGATAAGAGGCCTAGGCAAGACATAGAATATGAATCTTCTGATCAGGTTTCCATTTCCTCTGATTCCTCTTCTGAACAGGAGTATTCCCTTCCTCCCTATGAGGAATCTGATGCTGAAGAATCTATCCCTTCAGCCTCTCCTCCTGAGGATTATTCTTTTGGGGAGACCCTGCATACCATGAGGGAGCATTTCCACTGGGAGAGCCAGGATAACTCAGAATCCAAGAAAAGGCTCAGAGACTTCCTTTTATTACCTCAGCACAGGCCCCTTGCTATTCCTCCTGTTTTAGATATTGTAGATGATGTTTTCTCAGAGTCCAGTCTGTCTCCTGACTCTTTACCTCCAGCTCCTGTTAAGCCAGACAAATACTACAGGGTGCCTGATTCACATACATTTCTTTACAAAAACCCTACAGCTGACCCAGAAACTATTTCTCAGGGTCCCAAGGGGGTCAAGGCTTCCACTGCAAAAAACCCTATCCCCTCTGATAGGGATTCAAGGGCCTTGGACAGATGGGGAAAAAAGATTTATACTTCCGCTACCTTGGCAGTAAGAGCTTTAAATTGTCAGTTTCATATGCTTAAGTATCAGCAATACCTCATGTCACTGCTTAAACAAAAATGTTGGCAAATTCAGAATGTGCAGAAAACAAGGAAATGCAGAATTTATTGCATGCAGCTGAACAAGTAGGAAAGCATACTTTGCAATGTGGTTTTGATTCTCTAGAGGCCTCCTGCAGGGCAGAAGTTACAGGTTATGTTATTAGGAGACATGCTTGGTTAAAAGAACAGAATCTGCCCGATCATGTTAAAGCAAAACTTTTAGATGCTCCTTTACAGCATGATACTTTGTTTGGTGTTAAAGCAGAAGAGGTGTTGAAGAAAATGGAAGACAAAGCTAAATCTATGCAAACAGTGAAGGATTTCTTACACGTAAAGCCTCCTAGATTTAGCAGAAACTGGCCTACAAAGAATTGGTCCTTTCCAGTGTCAGACAGGCCACAAAGAGGCAGATACAGACACCCCAGAGGCAGATCACAGCCCCAAGGCTCATACAGGCCTAAACAATGGGGTACTTCTACCTCCAAAGGTGGAGAGGAAAAATCACAGCCATACAGGAAACAGTCTCAATGACTTTCCCCTGCCAGCACCAAGCACTTATCTTCTGGCAGCTCCTTTGGGGGGAAACTAGCACTTTTTTCACAAAATTGGCACATGGTCACCCAGGACAAATGGGTCCTAAATATCGTGTCTCAAGGTTACAGGTTTCACTTTCACACCCTGCCAAGACCACACGGAATGCCAGACCTGCCACACAATCAATGGGCAGAGGCTCAAAAACAAGTTTTATCCCTCTTGAACATGAGAGCCATTCAGCAAGTACCACAACAAGAGCAGGGACAAGGATTTTACTCAAGGTTATTCTTGGTACCCAGAAAGGACAAAGCCTGGAGACCAATACTGGACCTGTCCATCCTCAACACATTCCTGGATATTACAAAATTCAAAATGTTAACTCTGCAGCAGCTTCTGCCCATGCTGGGCAAGAACGCTTGGCTTGTGACTTTAGACCTAAAACAGGCATACCTGCATGTTCCAATCAGACTATCATGCAGAAGATACCTCAGATTTATAGCTGGCTCAATGCACTACCAATTCTCTGCACTGCCCTTTGGCTTATCTACTGCGCTCAGGGTCTTCACAAAATGCCTGGCACCAGTAATTGCGTATTGCAGACAAAGAGGAATACAAATCTATCCTTACTTGGACGACTGCCTTATTCAAGCAGGGAACAAGGACACTCTACTACAGCATCTGGCATTTGTAAAAAGATTACTAACAGGTCTAGGGTACACAGTAAACGAAAAGAAATCAAAACTTGTACCCTCTCAAGAGATAATATTCCTGGGTGCAAGCTTAAATACAACTGCCCAGATGTCTTATCTCACGCCAGACAAACACAGACAACTGACTACTTATTTCACAATGTTGGCAACAAAGACCCAGTTATCTGCAAGAAAAATTCTGCAGGCGTTGGGCTTCATGGCATCCTGCATACTACTAATTCCATATGCAAGACTGCATATGAGGAAACTTCAATGGTATCTAAAAAGTGTTTGGACTCAACTTTGCCACAGCCTGGAAACCACAATTACCCTCATTCCCTGCCTGCAACAGGAGTTTCGATGGTGGGCAAAAGCCTGGCACCTCAGCAAGGGACAGCCATTCACCTTACCACAGCCAGGCAGACATTGACAACAGATGCATCAGATTATGCCTGGGGGGGTGCATATAGCAGAAAGATGTATTCAGGGCGCATGGTCCACAAGTCAAATGCATCTACATATCAATCAAAAAGAGATGCTAGCTATTCAGAATGCCCTGACAGCCTTCAAGGACATAATTCATCCAGGACAACTACTGATAAAGACGGACAATACTACAGTCATGTAGTACATAAACAAGCCAGGGGGCACACATTCTTACCCACTCTGCAGACTAGCCATGAACTTGTGGGAAACAGCACTGACCTACCAAGTACATCTGCAAGCACAATTCCTGCCAGGAAGGATAAATACTCTGGCAGACGAACTAAGCAGAAACCTAATGGATCCCCACGAGTGGAAGTTGGACCCACAAGTATACAGCATGATAACAAGGAAATGGGGATGCCCGGACATAGACCTATTTGCCTGTCCTCACAATTACCAATTACAGAGATTCTGCACAAGGATTTATCACAAGCAAGCATGGAAAGTGGATGCTCTATCCTTCAGCTGGAAAAACCTAACAGTATATGTTTTTCCTCCTCTCCCTCTCCTCCCCAAGGTACTCCTCAAGGTCAGACAAGAGAAGCCAAAAATGATACTGATTGGCCCAGACTGGCGCCGCCAGCACTGGTACCCAATCCTAAAGAGCCTGTCTCAATGCCCAACTTAGACATTACCTCAAACTCCACACTTACTGACCCAACAGGACAGTATGATACTGCACAACCAACTCAGGACCTTAAACCTGGCAGCATGGCATATAATGTAGCCATTCAAGACACACCTCTCTCAAAAGCAGTGGTGGATGTTATTTTGGAGGCCAGGAGGCCTAGCACCAGAAAATCTTATGCAGAGAAATGGAAGAGATTCTGTGCTTGGAACCAGCCACAAGGTATTGACACAACTGCTCCAAATATTCTTCAGATTTTGCAATATTTAACTGAGATGCTGGATAAAGGCCTTTCCTTTTCATCAATTAAAATTCATGCCTGTGCTATCTCAGCTCATTACAATACAGAACCACCTATTTTTTCTCATCCATTACTAAGGCAGTTCCTCAGAGGGGCCAAAAACATAAGACCTCCAAAGAGAGCACCAATACCTGCATGGGACCTCAACTATGTCTTGGAAAAACTCTCACTGCCTCTGTTTGAGACAGCCTCTACAGCTGATATAAAATTCTTATCCTGGAAAACAGCTCTGCTCCTAGCAATTACCTCTGCTAGACGAGTCTCAGAGTTACAGGCACTCATGGCTGTGGAACCCTTTATCATTTTTCATCCGGACAGGGTTTCTCTAAGGACAAATCCTACATTTATGCCTAAGGTTGTGTCCAGTGTGGCCCTTAACCAAACTATTCATTTGCCAACTTTTTTCCCAAACCCAAAGAATAAGGGTGAGAGACTTCTGCATTCTTTGGACATTCACAGGCAGCTGCACTTCTACTTGGACAGAACCAAAGCTTTCAGAAAAACTGAACAACTTCTAGTGGCATATGCCGCAGGATCACAAGGAAAGCCTATCTCAAAACAGACTATTTCAAAGTGGATAGGCCACTGCATTCATTTCTGCTATTCACAGCATGGCAAATCAGTGCCTAAGGGCATTAGGCCACACTCAGCCAGAGCAGCAGCCACTTCAGCAGCCTTCCTCAGAGGAGTATCAACCAAAGACATCTTAGAGGCTGCAACTTGGAGTTCAGTGCATACTTTTACAAAGCACTATCATTTAGTTCTCTACTCTAAATCCAGGGCAGGCTTTGCCACTGCAGTTTTGCAGGGCCTAATAGCTTCCCCTAATCCTATTTAGCACCAGCCTCCCAACCTTAGCTTTGGGATTCAACCCAATGGTAATGACTACAACAGTGAAACACGATGAACATAGTACAGTTGTGTACCTACCATAAATGTAGATGTTCGAGTGTATTCACTGTTACAGTCCAAATTACCCTCCCACCATCCCCCTTTTTTCTTATGGGAACTTATCTATACTTCTCTATCCTATACAACCTATGTGGTGTATTTGCTTGTAGATGAAGGAAAAGTTGTTTTTTTGTGTATGCATGCTTATTAGCATTATTTAGCCTACCTTTTTAGGGGCACCTGACATCTGGGGCAAGAAAAACTGAAGAAAATGGCGTCGGCTGCATCTTTTATACCCCTGGCGCACTAACGTCGGGGAAGAGGCGACAGCAACCGACGCCGGACCTAGACTTTGGAACTCAGGCCAACTGCGGGTAGCCTGCCAGCAGGATAACCCAATGGTAATGACTGCAACAGTGAATACACTCGAACATCTACATTTATGGTAGGTACACAACTATACTTTTCTGACTTTTGTAATTTGGTGACAGGAGAAAGTGAATAAAAACTTTATCATATTCTCTGAGACACTGTTAATCACTAGATAGTGTTTTTTTTCAGATTTTGCCACAACAAGTGACAGCATGCTTGAGAATTTTTCCTTCAGGTGTATCTTACCTGCCAACAACTTACCTCTGAATCATTGTGAGTGTGATTGGCAGTTCCCGTTTTCATATTTTTTCTGTTTTTTCTGTGTCGTGTGGGAAGAAACAGCATAAGTATTTTGCCTTTTTAACTTCTTCATCTTCATCATTTTAGTAAAGAATTTTTGCACTCTAAGAAAATACCTAACACCATGATCTGATGTTGTCAATCTTCACCCAATCCTCAACAGTGGGTGTGATGCTCGTGCACTGGCCCAGTAATCAAGGAGCCTCAATCCTCACCATTAACACCGGTGAGGGACTTGCACATTGGGAGGATGAACAGTACACATAAAGTAAAGTACAGTTTCCCTTAAGAGCACACAGAGATCACAGTCACACTGGGGCTGGTTTCTCTCTCTCTCTCTCTCCAAATCTCCAATAAGACTCCTCACTAGCACAGCTACAGAGTGGAGTTGTTCGCCAGGGTTACAAGCCAAGTCCTCCCAGCACTCTTTCTGTCCAATCAGTGCTTCGTGTCCCTGCCCAAGTAGCTGACACACACACACACACACACACACACACACACACACACACACACACACTTTGAGATCTGATTTATACACAAACACTCACCTGGGGAAGCCTGACATAGGTATACTAGCTATACCCCCATCTGCCCAGACCATAAGGTAGTTAGCACTGCCACCAGAACCCTTACTTATCAGCTACTATAAGGTCCCTTCCCAAAGGGTGACCAATTCTACTGTGCCATGTTATTGTTATCTAAATGATAAGTGTGACCAAGGCTAAGGCTATTTAGGAGTAGCCTATACAGTGTCACCAAATACATGCAAGTACTCCATGAGCTTAAATATCTCTACAGAAAATCAACCACCATTAATAGGTTTAAATATATTTAATAAATAATAAAAGCAAAAGACAGTACTCTTTAACTCAGGGCAGTGACAATAGAGTTCACAGACACATAAATACTTTAAAATAACATAGTAGGACAGTCTCACATAAATATAGAAAATATCTACACTAATCTTGCTATATTCCTATCTATCTCTAAGAGAAACTATGTTCTAAATGTCTTACTTACAGAGCAAGGCAAATACAGATAAGAAGAGGTCAATGGATGTTTACAGAACCAGAGACAAATACAAAATGCACTCTTTCTCTCTGAGATAATTCTTAAATTAATAATACACATTACTGCTGGGTTAGCTAGCTGACATCACTATTTAACACTTGCATCTAGTTCCCAGGCTAAACAGATAACAGAATTTAACATGTCTCTATAAAAAATACTTCTCTTAGAAGCTGACAATTCTCTCTTAGAAGCTTGCCAGAACTGGAAGTCGTAAAGCATTTACCTTGGAAACCTGTAAATCTGATATTGTTAATCCTTGTTAATTCCTTATGTGTGGGTATCGGTTCCAACATCGAAACTGAGCCGGCCATCTTCCAAGCTCGTGTCAGCTCCAAACTGTCAAGCTAAAACTCTTACCCAGAATTCCCCTCTCTCTGTTACCCCAGATTTTGTTTGCCGCATCGCCATTCTGTCATGTCAAGCTACTTCTTTTGAGCTAAGTATAATATTTTTCTTCATTCTAAATTCTAAAACAGCCTTTTCTCACAGAAAAGTTATTGGACAATTTTCTCTTACCCTATCGCATTTAGCGACTATCCTTTCTTGAATTTTTTCTATTCTTTTCCTCAACCTTTACCGCAAGGTAATTTCTTTTTTGCCATCGTTCGTAAACTCCCTTCCCTTCTTACCTTCAGGTAATTCTTGTACCATTGCTGGTATTTTTTCTGGGTTTCCTTCTTTCTTTCTAACATGGCAGATAAAAAAGGTAGTCCGGGATTTAAAAGATGTTTAGATTGTGGCCATAAATTACCTACTTCAGATGTACATTCCCTGTGTGTCTATTGCTTGGGTGTGTCTCATTTAACAGTTGACCCGAGCTGTGGGATTTGTAAGAATTTCTCTAACAGGACGTTGATTGAGAGAAAAAATAAATTAATTTTGAAGGGGCTACTTAAATCTCCTTTTTCAGAGGCTATTTCTGGGTCGGAGGCTTCGACCTCTCCAAGATCCCATAAGAAAAAGAGTGATGAACACATAAAGGCCAAGTTTCTTCCTTCGTCCACTGCTGGGGACCCCCAGGAACTGAGACCCAAGAAAGCTAAGCTTTCTAGTTCAGACTTGACTTCTTTGGCTCCAGCAGTGCTTTTGGTACCTAGACTATCGGCACCGAGACCATTGGAGACATCAATGACTTCGGCACCGACTAGCATGCCCTTTACCATATCAGTACCAAGGGGCTCCTCGGTTCAGATTTCTTTACCGGCACTGACTATCTAGTTGATGCAGACTGTCACAACGTCGATGGATTTTTCGACACCCATTGCCTTTTCGACTCCGACTTACCCGGCACCAACTACCCTCTCAGCACCGACCATTCAGTTATCGGCACAGATTTTTTCGGTTCCAGCCTTAGCACCGACAGTCACTTCGGTACTGACCTTATCGTCGATACAGACCATGACTTCGGCACAGATGATTTCCTTGGTGCAGACACCTGCAGTTCAGTCCTATACAGCCCCGTTGTTTTCAGTGCAGACCACCGAGGTGGGCACTGAGCTTGCTCCGTCTTTGGATAGACCTGACTCCCCCTCAGTCATGTCCGTGAAATCCACTAGAAGCCTCTCTGAACACGAAGTGTTGCGTCTTGTGGATCAAGTGCTTTTGGCCAGAGGTATCCCACCCCCCCAAGACCTATCTTTCCTCGGGAGGTGATAACCCTTTACCAAAGACCCCTACTTATTTTTCTCCTTCATTGCCTTTGAAGCCCCTTGATATAGCACAGTCTTCCCCATCTACGGTTACCTTTATGGACCTCACTAAGGAGCTGCAGTTGCCTTTCTGGCAGGAGAGTTTTGCTACGACCCAGGATGTCAGCTGTGGTGTACGTAATTTAGTTCCTCACAGCCATCCAGGGACTCCAAGTTGGCAGGCTGAGCCACTTAGGAGAGGGGTGACCCCTGCCCTGGGCAATCACCCCTCTTCAGGTGAACCGGCCTTCCAGCTAATGGAGAAGGCTCTGGCTTCGGTTGGTGATCCTGTGCTATCACTCTCCCCACCCTCCTCTGGACCGCAATGTACACAAGTCACTCCTAGAGGACACCGGGCGCAAGGGCCTCAGGATACACTCCCACAGGAGACCCCTTTTGCACTGAATTCCCCAGCTTCTCCCTCTGAGGAAGTTCATTAAAAGAGCTCGTGCAAGGGGAAGCCCATGAACTCCACAGAGGAGTCCCTTACTGAAGATGCAGACTTTTTTGGGGAAGGGTCCCCTTGCTCACCCTCTGAGGTATCCTTTGGTGATAGTCTTGAAATTCTTAAACAGAGAGGTGACTGGCAGCCCTCAAACCTGACCTCTGAAGAGTCTGTGTTCCTACAGGCCTTTCGCGCCTGGCCCCCTACCTCCTGGGTTACTTTACCTGCCAACAAACTGGTCTGGCTCATCATGCAGCATGTGTGGAAGGCTCCTGACACCATTGAGGCCATTCCCCAGAGGCCAGATAAAATGTTTCCCCCTTCTGCTACTGATCCCCATTAGTCCAAAGGTCTTCCTATAGATGCTTTAGTGGTGGCGGCCGCAACTAAAAAGGACCTGGCAGAAGAAGAAAGCCAGACTGTCCATCTGCCCAACATGGAGTCCCGGGCCCTGGACAGAATAGGGAAGCGTACTTTTGCATCAGCGACCTTTGCAATCAGGTCCCTGAACTATATGGAACACTTTACCAGGCTTCAAAGAGATTTAATTTCTGAGCTCTCTGAAACTTTGGCTGGTGCTGTGTCTGGTGAGGTCCATGACAAAGTGGCCTCTCAGCTAGCCACCATTGAATCGATATCTAACTCCTCCATGTGCCTGATATCTCATGCATCAGAAGGAGCAGCTAGAGCGGCGAGTTCAGGCATTGTTCTGAGAAGACACGCCTGGATGCGCTTGTGTAATTTCGCGGAACCTTTCAAGGCTTCCTTTCTTAATGCTCCCATCGAAGCCTCTTCATTGTTTGGACCCAAGGTTAAAAGCACACTGGCCAGATGTGAACAGGACGGTAAGACCCTTTCTGCCGTGGGTGTCCGTTATTCTTCCCCTCAACGGGCTTTCTCCAGAAACCAGAAGAGTGGGAAGATATGGTACAAAAAGTCTCAGGCTCCTTTCTGTGACACACAGGCCAAGTTCTCCCCTAGAGGCAGAGGGGGAAACTCACAGGAAGACGCCCTTTTTGGGTCAGAGGGGGGGTCCGTGTAACCAGGGTTCCAGGGACTCTTTCCCTGGCCAATCCTACCAGCGCTCCTGAAGAGCGGCCCAACGTCTTTCCTCTGGAAGTGGTTGGGGGTCGTTTCTCTTTGTACCCTTCTGCCTGGCTAACCATCACCACCGATTCTTGGGTACAAAGGATAATAACCAGAGGTTATCATATTCCCTTTGACCTTTGTCCCACTCCCCTAACAAACTTACCTGATGTTCCACCCAGTCAAAGGGAAGAAGCAGCTTTAGAGATTTCAAAACTGATAAGAAAAAGAGTCATCCATATAGTCCCTCCAGACCAGATAGGATCCGGATTCTACTCAAGACTATTTTTGGTGCCAAAGAAAACCGGGGACTGGAAACCAGTTTTGGATCTCAGTGTATTGAACAAGTTTGTAAAAGTACAAAAATTACGTATGGTCACAATACAGTCTAACCTTCCGCTTTTGGAAAAATACGATTGGGTGTGCTTAAGAGATCTTCAAGATGCGTACTACTACATAAAAGTGGACAGACCATCAAGAAGATTCCTTTGCTTCCTTGAGGGAGCCAGTCACTACCAGTTCAGAGTACTGCTCTTTGGACTGTCTGCAGCCCCCAGAGTGTTCACAAAGTGCATGGCAGTTGTCACAGCTCACTTGCGACTACAAGGATTCCAGGTGTTTCCATACCTAGACGACTGGCTCATCTCCGCCCCCACCAGACATCTATTGGAAGAAGCCCTGGCATACTCTTTCCTCTCTGCAGAAAGGCTAGGCATAACCATTAACTGGCAAAAATCCAATCTCACCTCTTCTTAGTCCACAGAATTCATAGGGGTCATCTTGAATACAAAGAATTGCAGAGCATCCATTCCAGAGCACAGAATTCTAAGGATAAAGCAACAACTGAGCCCAATCCTTTCAAGGGAGAAATCCAAAGCTCACTCTGTTCTACAGGTGTTGGGTTCCATGGCAGCCTCCATCACCATTGTCCCCTTGGCCAGGTTTCACATGAGGCTTCTACAATGGCTACTGCTCACCCAGTGGTATCCCTTTCAGTACCCTCTTTCAGCCAAGATTCGGGTAACTAAAAGGTGCAAACAGGATTTAAATTGGTGGATAGCCAACAACCGGTCACAATGGTCTTGCCCCTTCTTCCCCCAACAACCCAAGGCTACAGTGATCACGGACGTCTCCCTGAAGGGGTGGGGGGGCTATGTCAGGGACAGACAGTCCAAGGTACTTGGTCCGAAATGGAGGCCCATCTGCATATAAATGTTCTAGAGCTGAGGGAGGTGCTTCTGGCGTTGCAAGCATTCCATCCCCTGCTGCCATCTGGGACTATTGGGATACAATCAGACAACATGGCGGTGGTCTGGTACATCAACAAACAGGGTGGAACCAAATCTTACCCACTTTGTCGAGAGGCCATTAGGATGTGGCATTGGGCAATGGCTACCAACCGTTTTCTTCTAGCAACGCACATTCCTGGGAGTTCCAACGTGATAGCAGACAGACTCGGCAGGTGTATACTACAACCTCACAAGTGGTCCCTGAATCCCTTGATAGCGACGGAGATTTTCAACCGCTGGGTCTTGCTTGCTGCGACCTCTTTGCGTCCCAACCAACTAAAAATGCAGCAAGTATTTTGCCCTGATTGCCCCTCCGGGACAGTCACCCAGGGATGCTCTAGTCCATGACTGGCCCTCGGGTCTACTTTATGCATTTCCACCTCTCCCCCTCATTCCCCAGTTTCTGAAGAAAGCCCGCCGGTTGAAAAGCAAAGTAATCCTCATAGCACCATATTGGCCTCGTCAGATTTGGTTCCCCTTCCTTCGGCCTCACCTGCTAGATCAACCGTGGATTCTCCATCCAACCCCGGGGTTGATCTCCCATCTGCAGAATCTGTTTCACCCCAACTTGAACAGCCTGAAGCTCACAGCTTGGCTCCTCCAATTCCCTTGATTGCCAGGCAGAATGATCTTTCTTTGCCAGTACGTGACATTCTTATTGCATCTCATAAGTCTTCCACCAGAATTACATATTTCAGCAAGTGGAAAAGATTGCCTTTTGGCTGAAAGAAAAATAGGTAGATCCTTTTTCAGCACCAGTGTCGATAGTACTGGAGTATCTAGCTACCCTATTTCAATCTGGTCTATCTGCCTCTACCATTAGAGTTCATTTGGCTGCAATATCTAATTTCCATGATGGTGTCCAAGACTCCTCTCTTATGTCACACAAATTGTGCAAGACTTTCATAAAAGGCGTGAATCATCTAAAATCCCCTTTTAGAGAACCTACTCAACCATGGGACCTGTCGTTAGTCCTACAAGCTTTGACAATGCCACCTTTCGCACCAGCTTCTTCTTGCGACCTCAAATGTTTGTCATGGGAAACCTTGTTTTTGGTCGCCATTACTTCTGCCAGACGTATCTCTGAGCTTCAGGCCTTATGCATCAAGAGTCCATATTTGATTTTTCATAGAGATAGAGTGTCATTGAGAACTAATCCTTCCTTTCTGCCAAAAGTGATCTGTGAAATGTCCATTAATCAAACCATTGAATTGCCAGTTTTCTTCCCCAATCATTCAAACAAAGGAGAGTATTGCCTACATACCCTAGATATTCACAGGCAAATTCACTTTTACTTGAACAGGATTAAGGCCTCTCGTAAATCAGACCAGTTATTTTTTGGCCTATTCTGGACCTAGATTAGGATGTGCTGTTGCTAAGGTCACATTGGCTAAATGGTTGAAAGACTGCATGACCTTCATTTATAGGCAACGTAATATTCCATTACCTACTACCATAAAGGCTCATTCTACAAGGTCGGTGGCAACTTCTGCTGCTTTCCATGCCAGAGCCTCTTTACATGACATTTGTGCAGCTGCAACTTGGGCTACTCCTCATACCTTCATCAGTCATTACAAATTGGATTTGGCCTCCAGGGGAAGAGCATCTTTTGGTTCTATGGTGCTCAGGAATGCCCTTCCATGAGAGCCTCCCAGGAATAAGGGTAGCTGAGGACTCTGTCCCACACGTAAAGAATGAACGAGGATTAACAATGTCAGATAAAGAAGTTATGTCTTACCATAACGTTCCATCTGTATTGTTGATCCTCGTTCAGTCATTACGACCCTCCCTCCTTCCCCCTCCTGTGACTTCTAGTGGATCTCACCATCCAGTTGTATTAGGTTATTTGACCAGAGGTAGCCTCTACCTTCTTTTGACTTGCAAACTCAATCTGAGGTAACAGGGAGAGGGGAATTCTGGGTAAGAGTTTTAGCTCAAGAGTTTGTAGCTGACACGAGATTGGAAGATGGCCGGCTCAGTTCCGAGGTCGCAACCAATACCCACATGTAATGACTGAACAAGGATCAACAATACAGATAGAACATTATGGTAAGACATAACTTCTTTTTACCTCTGTTTCCAGACAGCAGAAAGAAGCCCCTAGCCTAGACATCCTGTCTCTTTGCTTGAGATAAACTGACTTTATAACACATTGTAAAACTCTTTATTTATCAACTTATTTTCTTAGAGATTTGCACGCTAACTCTGTATATCCCAATTTCTACTATGAAACATACATTTACATAGGCATAGAGTTTATACACATTTCTGCTCTTTTCTAGCAGGGTGCACTGTGGTTACAGTCTTGAAGCTCAATACAGAACATATAGTTTTCTTACATTTTTTATGGCAAGCATACAAATATTACTATTCACAAATGACAGAATTGTTTATAAAATTCTTTCTAGCTGGGCTGGTAGTGTCACATCCCCTCCCCCCAAACGAGAACTCAAGCTAGTTTTTCAAGTGTCTCTTGAGAAACGTTGCTTGAGAGGGTTGAGCCTATCTGGGAATACCTTACCGCATTCCCTGTCTTGTGAGCCCATCTGCATTGGCATTACTAATCCCACTGTAGTGCTCCCTGTCATATTGTATGCTTGTAACCCTAGTCTCCACCTTAGCATCTTGGCATTTTGCTGGCTGGCTAGATGTATCCATGGTAGGGGATTGTGATCTGTAACTACAGTGAATTTTCTTCCATAGAGATAAGGCTGAAGTTTCTGCAGTGCCCACACTATGGCTAGACATTCCTTTTCTACAGCTGCATAGCATTCCTCCCTGGGTTGGAGCCTAAAACTGAGATAAACCACTGGGTGCTTTTCTCTCTCTGAAGAAATCTGGCTGAGTACACCCCCCACCCCATGGCTCAAAGCATCCACCTGCACAACAAATTTTTTGCTGTAATCTGGACTGGCTAACACAAGGGTTCCTCTCAAAGCTTCTTTAAGCTTCTGGAATGCCTATTCACATGCTGGGGTCCACACTACCTTATCTGGCCTGTCTGTCCTTGTCAGGTCTGTGAGGGGAGCAGCTATGGTACTATAACTGGGGACAAACTTTCTGTAGTACCCTGCTGTCCCTAAGAATGCCCTCACCTGCTTTTTGTTAACAGTTGCAGGCCATGCCCGAATGGCTTCCACTTTGGCAGGTTCTGGCCTGATCTTACCACTCCCCACTCTATGTCCCAGGTAGGAGACCTCTGCCAAACCCACCTGACATTTTCTGAGCTTCATGGTGAGCCCTGCCCTCTGTAGTCTACCCAGCACCTCCCTGACATGCTGAAGGTGCTCTTGTCAGGAAAGGCTGTAGATGGCAATATCATTTAGATAAGTAAGGGCAAAATCTTCTGCTCCTGCTAGGGTATGAACTACCAGCCTCTGGAAAGTCGCTGGAGCATTTTCATCCCAAAGGGTATCTTTGTGAACTCATACAAGCCAAAAGGGGTCACAGAGGCTGACCTCTCTCTAGTACTGGGAGTCAAGGGCACCTGCCAGTAACCCTTGGTAAGATCAATGGTGGTAAGATACTTAGCCCCACCCAGCTGTTCTAGGGTTCATGTGTTCTAGGCATGGGGTAAGCATCCGACTCTGGGTGACTATTTAATTTCCTGTAGTCCACACAAAACCTGGTGCTGCCATCCTTCTTCCATACCAGCACCACTGGGGAGGCCCAGGGATGACTGCCGGACTCCTAAATTACCCCTAGTTCCAACATTTCCTGTATCTCCTCGCTCAGAGTCTGACTCTCTCAGGCACCCTATAAGGGGCCTGCCTAATAGGCCTTTGGGGTCTTGTATCCACATGGTGCTGCACCAGGTGGGTGCACCCTGGTTTCCTAGTGAACATGTCCCCAAACTCCTGTAACACTGCTCGGATTTCTCGAACCTGGGTAGGGGATAGCTGCTGGGACATTGTTACCCCTTCTACTGAGATATCAGTTCGAGCCTCACTGAGAAGATCAGTCACAAGATCTCCCTCAGACTCCTCCTGCAATCCATTGCAAATACTCATCACAAGGGCCTCCCTATCGTGGTAAGGTTTCATCATGTTAACATGGTACAATTTGTGCACTTGCCTTCTGCCTAACAGTTCTACCATGTAGTTAACATCACAGACCTTTTTTACCACCTTGTACGGTCCCTCCCAAGCTGCCTGCAGCTTCTGTCTGACAGGTTTGAGAACCATTACCTGCTGCCCTACAGCATACTCTCTAGTTCGAGCATTCCTGCCATACCAGACCTTTTTCTGCTGTTGGGCTTTTGCCAGGTTCTCCTGGGCCAAGCCCATGAGTTCCCTGAGCCTTGTCCTGAGGATTATGACATATGCCACAACAGACTCCTTGTAAGATTCACACTCACCTTCCCACTCATCTCGAATTAAGTCTAGAGGTCCCCTCACCCTATGCCCATGCAACAACTCAAAGGGTGAAAAACCTGTGGATTCCTGGGGAACCTCTCTGTAAGCAAACAACAGATGGGGAAAATATTTGTCCCACTCCCTCTTAAACTGGTCTGCAAATGCCCGTAGCATGGACTTGAGTGTAGAGTTTAACCTCTCAACATGACCATTAGTCTGGGGATGGTAGGGGATGGTCTTTAGGTTCTTCACCCCACAGTACTTCCACAGACAAGCCAGCAGGTCTGACATGAAATTGGCACCGCTGTCAGTATTTCTTTTGGGAAACCTACCCTGCTGAAAATCTCTAACAAAGCATTTGCCACCTTTTCCACCTCAGTGGAGGACAAAGCCACTGCCTCAGGGTATCTTCTAGCATAAGAGTATATTCTTTTTCCTTGTGGAACTTGGAGTACTCAGAGGCCTCCAAATATCCATAGCTACCCTCTGAAATGGCTCCTCAATCACAGGCAGAGGTATCAAAGGAGCTTTCATATTGTCTTTTGCTTTGCCTACCTTTTGGCACTACTCACAGGTCCTATGGTACCCTGTTACATCTCTGGAAATTCCAGGCCAATAGACGTTCTGCATAATACATCTCTTTGTATGTTTTATGCCCATATGACCTGCAAAGGGAATGTCATGGGCTATGGCTAGAAGTGCCAGATGGTAGGCTGTAGACACTACCAACTGCTGTATCCTCTCACCTTCTAGCCCTCCCTCAGGGGTCCACTCTCTATACAGTAACCCTTTGTTCCAGTATACAGAATTCCTGTTCCCTTGAAAACCAGGTGCCTCACTAGCTACCTGCCTCAGGCCTTGTAATATAGTGTCTGAGAGCTGAGCCTCTCTGAACTCTCTCTTTGTAACCCTTCCCAGCTCCCCTTGCACAGAAAGTCTTGGCATCCTTTGACAGTGGTGCCTCACTGTCAGCCTAGTTACTACTACTCACCTCTGCCTTTGCAGTCACTCTGTCCAAGGGAACATCAGTATGACCAAGCAGTTGTGGCTCACCTTCAGTCTCACTGCTACAGGGTAGCTCCTTCCCTGAAGTTACCACCTCACCAGTCCTAGCTGCAAGTGCGTGGTCTGTCTGGGTCTCCCCCAGGCTAGCAGACTCACATGTTTTGTCTCCAAGCTTGACTGTATGTAACTGCATCCACACATGGTACTGCATTATCAACATCCTTCCCTATCAGGACATCTGCAGGATGGTAGTTTGGTACCCTTGTTGTCTCAAAACAACCTACTGTTGGAATTTTGTTATTCCCACTTCCTGGCTCCCACGCCTTTTTTTCCCCACCTTGCCTCTGTGGACATCTGTATGCTACATGGTCCCACTGGTTGCATTCAGAACATTTAACCCTAGGTCCTGGACGTATACCTGCACTAGTGGCTTCCCCTGCTACTGTCAGATTCTGTTGAGGCAGTCTGGGCTGCCCATGATGGGTTCCTTTAGACCCATGAGCAGTACTGGGTCTCCCTTTCCTGTGTAGGGATGCCCTGCTTGCTAGGTATAGGTCTCCCTTCTTCCCCAACTCATCTACAGTAAGGCATTGTCTATCAGCTAACCAGATCCTTATGTCCTCAGGCACAGTACTAAGGGCTTGTTCCCTCACCAAAAGGTCTGCCAGCTCTTCAGAAGTGGTGACCTGACATCCACTCACCCACCTATGAAAATAAGTGCTAAATTCAGCAACATATTCATGCTTATTTTCATCTGCCTTGCATCTATGCTCACAAAACTATTTCCTATCAACTTAAGGTGTTAGCTTAAAAAATTCTAGCAAACAGTTCTTTGCAACATTATAATTTAAAAAGTCATTATCAGACAGTTTGGATACAGCATTTACAGCTTTATCATGGAGTAAGGTCAGGAGCCATACCCAGAGCCCTTGGTCAACATTACACTGTTTACGTACCCTCTCAAACATATGAATGAAACTATCAAAATTATCCCCCTCTGTAAACTGTGGAAGAAATTTACTGACCTTTGTCTCTTCTGGGGTTCGGTTACTTCCTTCCCCATTACCTCCATGACTCTGGCGAAGAGTCAGCATCTCCTTTTCATGTTGCCTCTGCCTCTCCAGGCATAGCAGTTTCTCATTCTCCACATTCTCTAGACACCACACTCTCTCTGCTGCTTCTGTTTCCAAACACATGGCCTCAAACTCGAGTCTCTTTAGCTCTAGACGGACTTTTAATTCCTCTGTAGAAAGGTTTAGGTGTGCATTCTCAGAGTGTTGTACATCTCCATGGCCAGTCTGATTGTCCTTCTGATTGCTTTTCTGTGATGCAGCTGTGACTAAAGCTGCAGTCATGTCTGCTTTAGTCAGGTTGGTATGCACCAGTCCTTTAGCTTGACACATCTCAGCCAACTGCCTCCTTGTCAGCTTGCCATACTCCTCTGCTGACATGCTTGCTTTCTCTCCCTGACTAAGCCAACAAAAGAAATAAAACAATTGTGATATGAACTCTGAATGTTCACTGCATGGCTGAATTAGAGTACAAAAACACCTTCAGTGATCACCATTCATAAGCTACAGGAATTCACTATGCGCACCACTACAAGCCAATTAATATATGATGTGGCTAACTCACCGCTATCAACCAATTAATATTTGATGTGGATATCCCACCACTGCCAAACAATTAATATGTGACGCCTGTGCACTGGCCCAGTAATCAAGGAGCCTCAATCTTCACCACTAACACCAGTGAGGCACGTGCACATTGGGAGGATGAACAGTACACACACAGTAAAGTACACTTTCCCTTAAGAGCACACAGAGATCACAGTCAGTCTGGGGCTGGTTTCTCCCTTTCTTTCCAGATCCACAATAAGACTCTCCACTGGCACAGCTATAGCATTAAGATCTCAGCCGAATGGACAAGTCAGAACCTCCAGCACCCTCTCTGTCCAACCAGTGCTTCATTTCCCTGCCCAAGTAGCTGACATACACACACACTTTGAGATTTGAATTATATGCAAACACACAGACACTCCTGGGTAGGCTGACACAGGTTCACTAGCTATGCCCCCTTCTGCCCAGACTATAAGGTAGTACCAACTGCCACCAGCCACTCTTATCAGCTACTCTAAGGTCCTTCCCAAAGGGTAACCAGTTCTACTGTGCCATGTTACTGTTATCCAAATACTAAGTGTGACCAAGACTAAGGCTATTTAGGAGTGGCCTATACAGTGTCACCAAATACATGCAAGTACACTAAGAGCTTAAATATCTCTACATAAAAATCAGCCACCATTAATAGGTTTAAGTACATTTAATAATAAATAATAAAAGCACAAGACTATACTCTTTAATGCAGCACAGCGACAACAGAGTTCACAGTCACAGAAAATACTTTAAAATAACATAGTAGGACAATCTCACATAAATATAGAAAACATCTACACTAATCTTGCTATATTCCTATCTATCTCTAAGAGAAACTATGTTCTAAACATCTTACTTACAGAGCAAAGCAAATACAGATGAAAAGTGCTGAATGGATGTTTACAGATCAGATCCAGAGACACACACAAAATGCACTCTTTCTCTCTGAGATAGTTATGTTAATAATACACATTACTGCTGGGTTAGCTAGATGACATCACTATTTGACACTTGCATCTAGTTCCCAGGCTAAACAGACACCAACAGAATTTAACATGTCTCTATGAAAAGTACTTATCTCTTTGAAGCTGAAAATGCTCTCTTAGAAGCTTGCCAGAACTGGAAGTCATAAAACAATTACCTTGGAAACCTGTAATTACCTCTGTTTCTAGACAATAGAAAGAAGCCCTTAACCTAGACATCCTGTGTCTTAGCTTGAGATAAACTGACTTTATAACACATTGTAAAAGTCTTTACTTATCAACTTATTTTCTTAGAGTTTTGCAAGTTAACTCTGTATATCCCAGTTTCTACTATGAAGCATACATTTACATAGGCATAGAGTTTATACACATTTCTGCTCTTTTCCAGCAGGGTGCACTGTGGTTACAATTTTGAAGATCAGTACAGAACATATAGTTTTCTTACATCTTTTTAAGGCAAGCATACAAATCATATTACTATTCACAAATGACATAGAATTATTTACAAAATTCTATCTAGCTGGGCTGGCAGTGTCACAGTGGGTTCAGCTCCGAACCTCGGAACCCACTTGACCATATCTTCCAGCTCGCCCTCTCCAAACTCTTCAGCCATGCACTACCCATAATGCTCCTCTCAGATATTACCCAAGATCTTGTTTGCCGCTTTACAGACCAGACTCGTCAGTTTCCTTGTCTCGAGTCATGGGTTTTTCAGTGAGTAATTGTTCATTTTTATTTTAACTACTTTTATTTATAAATACAATTCTTCTTCTATTTCCTTTGCACTATCTACCCTCTCCTCTTAGCCTATTACTTAACTCCTTTTGTCACTTTACTTCCTACCATTGGTAGAACTTGCATACCATTGCTGGTACATTACCTCTGGGTATTCTAATTACAATTGCTGGTATTCTTCTGTAATTTCTTTCCTTCCTTCTATTTAAAACAAACAAAAAAAATATATATATATCTATATATATACATATATATATATATATATATATATATATATATATATATATATATATATATAAACTCTCTTCTGTTTCTTGTGTCGCACGACTTTAGCCATGTTTATTTCTGTTGATCTAAAATGTCCGATCAAAAGCAGACTTCATCTGCTAAGTCCAGTAAAGGCAACTCAGGTTTTAAAACGTGTCAAAAATGTGAAGGCAAGATGCCAAATTCTTATTACCACTCTCTTTGTGTATACTGTCTGGGAAAAATACACTTACAAGAGGACTGTTCAATATGTCACGGGTTCTCCACTCAAACCCTGACTGAAAGAAAAAATAAGTTGATTCTTAAAGGACTCCTTAAATCTACCTTTGTAGAGGCCTTATCTGAGCCTAGGCCTGAGACTAGGACTTTCTCCTTGTCTTCCTCTGCTTCGAGGAAAAGGGCTTTGTCAGTTCCAAGATCTTGAGAGCCAACAAAAAAGTTATCAAAATCATCCTCGGTACCAAAGAGCTCATCGGCACTGGAGGAATTACCAGCATCGAAAACCAAATGTTCCTCTGAACCGAAAACAACTTCTGCTTTGGCACCGACTGATTCCTCAGTATCAAAGCTACCTCAGTTACCATGCACATAATATTCACCATCCATCGACCCATTCAAGGATACGCCAGCCAGAACCTTCTTGGAAGTGAGACCTCTGAGATCTCCCTCCGTATCCTCCGTTCAGTCTACTGAGAGCATGTCTGAGGCTGACATATTAAGACTGGTGGACCAGCTCCTTACAGCTAGGGGTTACCCTCGATTCTTAGCCATGCTGGCCTTGGAAAAAGCCTAGCTATAACCTCCCCATATCCTTCTCCAACTGAGACTTTGGAGCCCTCGATTCCGACTCCTCCGGCATCGACTGCTTTGCTACCGGTAGCTTCCACATCTCCAGTTCTGAGAGTTGTCTTGAGTTCCTCTGCACCCTCGGCACCAGAGTTCTCCTGGGGTCATGATTCTCTGGTCAGATCCGAGGGACTTGGATCAATTTCCTTTCATTCGGAACCATCCAGGTCGCTCAGCACCTTGACCCTATGTAAGATCGATCCAGGCTTTTGTTCCGGGGGCTGCCTCCTCGGTGCGGGATGTGACCCCAGTTCCGAAGGAGTCTATTTTCGTTGTGGGCTCCCATCCCTGTACTCGGGGGCCAGCCTTTAAGATAATGGAGAAGGCATTGTCCATAGGGGACTCCCAGTCTTTGCCATCCCTGTTTGGACAGATTTCTACCTCTAGACCTGAGCTACAATCAGTCTCACCCCGGGACAGAGTGCACAAAAGTCCCAGGTGACTCCCACTTTAGTGGTCTCTTCTGCGGATAGTTCCCTGCATCATTCCCCCCAAGGAAGTCCCTGTGAAGAAGAAGTTCAAGAGGAAGCACCTGGCCTCCCCTGAAAAGTCCTTCACAGAAGATGCTGATTTTGATGAATGGGAAGGTTCCCCCAGGTCACCCCTTGATGTTTCCTTCAGGGACATTCTGGCAATCCTGAAACAGAGAGGTGGCTCATCCTGCATTCAACCTTCCTTGGAGGAATCAGTATACTTGGAGGCTTTTTTTGCCCAACCGTCCATTTCTTGGATCTCTCCATTCGCTGATGATCTCATTAAATTGATCACTCAGCATGCATGAAGATGCCTGACTCCATAGAGCCAATCCCCAAGAGACCTGACCAGATATTATCAGCATCTAAAAATGAACCACACTGGTCTAAAGGGATTCCTTTCGACGCCATGGTGATAGCGGCTGCCACCAAAAAGGAACTCGCTGAAGAGAGTCCGACTGTCCATCCATCCTAACAAGGAGTCTAGGACATTGGATAGATTTGGGAAGCATGTTTATGCTTCACTGACCTTCGCTCTAAGGTCCTTGATTTAAATGGAACATTTTTCCAGATTACAGATGGATTTGGTTAAAGAAGTTTCAAATACTCTCTCTCAGGAGCAGTGGCTGAAAAGGTCCTTGACAAAGTTTCCCCGCAGCTTGCAAACCTAGATGCTATCTCCAACTCGTCCATGAGGCTCATTGCTCATGCAGCCAAAGGGATGACCAGGGGAAGAGGTTCAGGCATAGCCATCAGTAGCATTCCTGTGTGACTTTGCGGAGTCATTCAAAGCATCATTCATCAGTGCCCCTTTTGACGGATCCACCCTTTATAGCCCAAAGGTTAAGGACACTAGCTAGATGTGAGAAAGATGGTAAGACCCTATCTGCCGTAGACATATGTTTCTCCACTCCTCAGAGGCCTTATTCTAGGAACCAAAGACGTGGGAGACTAAGGTTTTAAATTCCAAAGGGCCTTCCAAGGTAGAGACTTCCCCCAGGGCAGAGGAGGAAGCAATGGAAGACACCGCCCTAGGGGCAGAAATGGACTGTAAAATCAAGGGTCCAGAGAATCCTTGTCTGGAACTTCCTATCAGCATTCCTGAATGGGTGCCCGATTGCCCTCCTCTGGAGGGAGTCGGGGGTCGATTATCCCTGCACCTACCTGCCTGGCAGTTAATAACTTTGGAAAAATGGATACAGGAAATAATATCCAGAGGTTACCAAATTCCACTATCTGTAAGTCGCAAACCCCCCAAAAAAACCTCACAGATATTCCACCCAATTAAAGGGAAGTACCGGTCTTAGAAATTTTAAAACTGCTGGAAAAAAGAGTCATCCAAAAAGTCCCACAAGACCAAACAGTTTCCGGGGTTTACTCAGAAATCTTTTATTTTTTTAGTGTCAAAAAACAGGGGACTGGAGACCCATTTTGGATCTCAGCCACTTCAACAAGGCAGTTCCACAAACTAAATTTTGGATGGTCTTAGTACAGTCCATACTTCCTTTTTTGGAAAAAAGGCAACTAGATGTGCTCTGTAGGCCTCCAAGGTGCTTATTACGACATAAAAATGGAAAAAAGCTCCAGGAGGTTTCTACACTTCCAGCTAGGAGCCAGTCATTTCCAGTTCAGAGCACTGCCCATTGGTCTCACCACAACCCCCCCCAGGGTGTTCACCAAATGCATGGCAGTGGTTGCAGCTCACCTCAGGCTGCAAGGTTTTTGAGTCTTTCCTTATCTCGACAACTGGCTTCTCACCACTACCACCAGGCGTCTTTTAGAACAGGCAAGAGGTTAACACCATAAATATTTGTATGTCACTAGGCATAACAGTAAATTTCAAAAAGTCCAACCTTAAGCCTTCTCAGCAACTGGATTTCATTTATGCTCATTTAGATACTGTCTCATGAATTGCTTGTCTCCCTCCAGAAAGACTACAAAGCATTAGAGTCCAAGTCAGACAAATTCTCCCAAACAACAGGGTCCAGCGAAACTTGTCCTTCAAGCCTTAGGGTCTTTGGTTTCTTCGATCCCTCTGGTCCCTCTAGCAAGGTTTCATATGCAAATACTGCAGTGGTTACTAGCAACCCAGTGGTCTCTGATACATCAACCAATGTCTCATCTGGACTTGATTACCAACAACTGCAAACAGGATCTCAAATGGTGGCTTCACTCTGACCAGATTTTCTTGGGCCAGCCATTCATCCTTCATCAGCCCCAAGCCATAGTGACCACGGATGCTTCCCAGATAGGGTGGGAGGGGGCATTATCTGGGAAAGACAGTCCAAGGCACATGATCTCAATTGAAGGCCAATTTCCACATCAATGTTCTGGAAATGAGGGCAGTGCTGTTAGTGTTGCAAGCATTCCAAGATCCCCTTCCTCTGGGGACAGCAGCAATTCAAACAGACATGTTGGTAGTCTGGTGAATAAACAAACAAGGGGGTACCAAATCATACCCACTATGTCGGGAAGTACTCAGGGTTTGGCAATGGGTGATTTCTTCCAACCGCTTTCTGATAGCAATGCACATTCCATGAAGTTCCAACGTGATAGCAGATAAACTGAGCAGGACTATCGTAATGCCTCATGAGTGGTCTCTCAATCCTGCAGTGCCAAACAAGATTTTTTGCCATTGGGGCCAACCTTGCTGCCTCTCCCCTGAGCAAGTGCAGTAGTCAATTTGCCCCCCCCCCCCGGAGGAGTCAGACAGAGGCACTCTCCTCCATGATTGGCCTCCTGGTCTGCTGTATGCCTTTCCCCCAGCTCCCCTCATATCACAGTTCCTAAAGAAAGCCAAAAGGATGGAAAATTCAGTAATCCTTATTGCCCCTTTCTGGCCTTGACAGGTTTGGTTTCCCTTTATTTGGCCTCATCTAATATGGAAACCATGGATTTTGGACACAGTTCCGGATCTGCTGGCTCATCAGGAGGGCCTGGTTCATCTGGATCTCCCAACATCTCAAGCTCACTACTTGGCTTCTCCAGTTCGCATGATTGCCAGGCATCCTTTTCTTTCTTCCCCTGTCCAACGTATTATTAGTATTGCTCATCACAAGCCTTCTACTAGAAAACTGTATCAAGGCAAAAGGGAAAAATTTTCTAAATGGGCCTTGAATAAAGGACTGGACCCTTATACCAACCCAATTCATGAAGTTCTGGATTTCTAAACCTACTTTTCCAATCCATTTGCTCTGCATCTACCATAAAAGTTCATATGGCAGGAATTTCAAATTTACATTCAGGATTGAACAGCTCTCCTCTAATGTCTCACAAGTTTTGTAAAGCTTTTTTAAAGGGACTCCTGATAGTAAAACCCCCATTAAAAAAAAAAAAAAACAGCTCCTCCTTGGGATCTGACTATTGTCCTTCAAGCTGTTACTAAGACTCCTTTTGAACCATCAGCATCTTGTGACATGAAATATTTATCTTGGAAGACGTTATTTTTGGTAGCTATTACTTCTTGTATTTTTTTCATACAGATAGAGCTGCACTCAGAACAAATCCATAATTTTTACCAAAAGTAGTCTCCGAACCCAACATCAGTCACTACAGTTACCAGTCTTTTTCCCTAATTTTTCTAACAAAGGGGAATATGCCCTTCATTTACTAGATGTGCACAGACAGCTACATTTCTATCTTCACAGAACAAAGGATTTTAGAAAATCAGATCAGTTATTTGCAGCATTCTCTTCCCTCTGCATCGGCAATCCAGTTGCTAAGGTTACTTTAGCTAAATGTATCAGAGACTGCATCACATTTATCTATCACTCTAAAAGAGTCTATATCACATCATCGCAAATACCGTCAAAAGAGCAAAAGTGCCAAAAACTCGAAGTTCCGTTTTTGAGATCGCAGTTTAGTGAAGATTGGGATAGTTGCCCTTCCCTCACTGTAGTGCGATCTCGGAGTTGGAATATATATTTAGCAGGGGAGGGGCAGCCCCCCACAGTATGGCGTTCAAGTTTCGGCATTTTTGCTCTTTTGAGCGTTCAACATTTTACGTCATCAATAATATGATATAGATGCCTCTAAAGGACTTCAACTTCCCAAGTCAGTTCAAGCTCATTCAACAAAAACTGTGGTAACATCAGCAGTGTTTCATACCAGAGCTTCTCTAAACAATATCTGTGAAGCAGCCACTTGGTCCTCTCATCATATTTTCATCACACAAATTAGATCAGGTCTCGAGGGGTCAAGCATCCTTTGGCTCTGTGGTGCTTAGGAATATTCTTCCGTGAGGCCTCCCAAGGTTAAAGTAGCTGGGGATTCTGTCCCACTGTCAAGAATTGGGTGAAGATTGACAACATCAGATAAAGAAGTTATGTCTTACCATAACGTTCCATCTGTGTTGTCGATCTCCACCAATCCTTGACATCCCCACCCACCTTCCCCTATCCCAAGACTCTTAGTAGATCATATTAGCCCTAAGGTAGTTCTCTCATTAAGGGCTCATATATGGCCTTGTTCTCTATACTGTCTACAGTTAACCATATTATTTTTTTCTATATGCTGTTATTTGGCAAACTCAATCTGAGGTGATCTCTGTGAAGAGCATTATGGGTAGTGCCTGGCTCGAGAGTTTGGAGACCATGTGCTGGAAGATATGGCAGACTCGATTCTGAGGTTTGGAACCAAACCCACTGTCAAGGATTGGTGAAGATCGACAAGACAGATGGAACGTTATGATAATACATAACTTTTTTTTTTCTCATTGCTCCTGTGGCTAGAGGATTGCCTAATGGTTTATACATGCTTGGCATGGCTTTTGTTTGCAGATTAAACATCAAAGGCCCTTGAGGACTGCAGTAACTTTAGTCAGACTTCCATAGTCTGGCTTCTTCAGGCTGTGGGCTGCAACTAGATGGAGCCATGGCTGTGGCCCAGAAATTCAGGGTTTGATCAGCATCTCCAGCACTCTAGAGCCAAGCAGGAAAGAACTGAAGTATGTTGCATGGTTCCCTTCTGCTACTTAGCTGGACACACTTAGGGAGACAAGGCAAAACAAGGTAAAAACCATTGAATGACCCCTAATGTCTATTTGAATGATGGCCTCTCCTTGTTGACTCTTTACCCTGGTGATGGGGAATGAATGGTCTGATTGGCCAGGAGGGGCTGATGATCAACAGGCAGTGGGGTCAAAGAGTGCAAAAAGAAAAAAAAAATAATCAGACTTCCCTCAACATGTCTGTTAAGTCTGTTTTAGACCATGTGCTAAATGAGTTTAGGACCAGGAAGAAGTCTAGAAGTAAAATAAGAGTTGAATTTACAGGATAAGAAGTAGAGGTAAAGAAAAACAAGTTCCTAATCATTGTCAATTTATTCTTGATGCCATAGGAATTATAATAACATCTATTCTTCCTCTTTCATTTATTCCTATCATTACAACAGACCTACTATGCATTACAATAGGTATAGGCAGCATATTGTCTTTTTGCATTTGAAGCAACACTGTAGAGAAGTCAAAGGATCCACTTTGAGATAAGTTATTCATTTTCATTAAAAAAAAATATTTGGGGTCCATTTAAAAGTAAAGCTCTGAATGTGGAATCTGCAGACCTAGAATTGGCATGAGAGTTCACACATCAAAAAGTGTTAACTATATTTTTTTCTTTCAGTGAAAATTGAAATGTAATTTTATTTTATTTATTTATTTATTTTACATTTGTTAACCGGGCTAGTCTGGCTGGATACATGGTCAATGGAAAAACTAATTTCCATTGACCATTTCCTCATTCATGCATTGGTGGGGAGGATTTTCCACCTACACTCTCTCACTTATATATTATCATCTCCAGTGTTTGTCAGATCTAGCAAGAGTTTTTTTTACCATTTATTTGGACTCTAAGGGACAGACATTCTACATTCAAGAAATGAAAGAAAACCTGTTCTACTGTGCACATCTCTGTTAATTGTTTTGTACTGGCTGTAAAGTTATTACTCTCTTATAACTTGACCTGATGGTGAAAACCCACTACCCTAATCCAAATTCCCTCCCAACTCCATTTATACTACTATTATACTTCCTACATACACATTTCACTTGTGAATCTAATTTCCTAACCCTCTCAAACAACCCTACTATTGCCATGCAAAAAAAAAAAAAAGTTATGTACCTACCATAACGTTCCATGTTAGTTGTATTCATCTCGCCTTCCTTCTTGTTGTTTGGGTTCGGAGCCGATCCTCTGCTCCGACTCGGCCATCTTCTGTAGCTCGAGAGCTGTTTACTGGCTCGAGGCTACCCCTTATCCCAGCATGCCCAGCGTCAGCTACCCAAATCTCGTTTGTGATAGCACACACTAGACATAAGTAGAGTAACCATTTCCTAAAAACTGGTTGTCCAATACACCTAAACAAGGAAAGAGTTATAAATTACCTGGCATGTGAAGTAATAAAAGATGCTCAGCCAGTGAAAACAAAAGGGAACTCCTCACAATCCTCTAGGAAGGGGGAAGGAGGGAGGGATGCATGAAGGAAGGCGAGATGAAGACAACTAACATGGAACTTTATGGTAGGTACATAACTTCTTTATGTTAAGTTGTCCATCTCGCCTTCATTCTTGCTGTTTGGGACAGCGTCCCTAGCACCTAAAATTCCGGGTGGCTCATTGGAAGAGACTCTTCAGAACAGTAGAACCAAAGGAAGCTCTGCTCTGGGAGAACATATCTACCTTGTAATTAGAGATAAAAGTGTGAGGGTTTGCCCAAGTGGCAGCTGCACAGATTGAATCTATGGGGCAACCTAGACTGAAAAGCTACAGAGGTGGCTAATGCTCTAGTGGAATGACCTTTTGGTTTAGCAGGTAGCTCTTTATTTTGTAACTGATAAATAAAGGCAGTAGTATCAGATAACCATCTGGATAAGGTCACTTTAGAAACTGGAAGGCCTTGTTTGTTGAAAGCATAAGAAATAAATAACTGGTCTGACTTTCTTAGTTCCTTAGTTCTATGGAGGTAAAAACATAATTGTCTGTGTACATCCAGTTGGTGGAGCTTGTATTCTGCCTTGTTGCTGTGATTAGGAAAGAAAACTGGGAGATCTATGGATTGATTTAAATTGTTCTCTGAGCAGACTTTAGGAATAAAGGATGGATTGGTCCTCAGAGAAACTCTGTCCTTGTGAAACACCAGGTAAGGTGGACGAACACATAGTGCTTGAAGTTCTGAGACACGTCTAGCTGAGGTGATAGCAACGAGAAAAAGTGTCTTCCAAGAAAGAAATTTTAAAGAACATGATGCTGCCGGTTCAAAGGGAGGCAGAATTAAGGAAGCTAAAACTAAATTGAGATCCCAAGGAGGAGGAGGATCTCTAACTGGGGGTCTAAGAAGAGATGTTCCTTTCATAAAGGCCTTGCAGATCTTATGAGACATTATGGTAGAATTAAACATACCGATATGAAAAGTAGAAATGGCAGCTAGTTGTATTCTAATGGTAGCGGAAGCCGCACCAGACTGAAAAAGCTGTGCTAGAAATTCAAGAATTTCATGGACTGGGGGGCTGAGAGAGGATCCAAATTTCTAGATTCTGCCCAGTAAGAAAACCGTTTCCATTTACTATCATATGTTTTCCTTGTAGTAGACTTATGTGAGGAAACAATAATATCACGGACTGCTGGGGAGATATTGGAAAGCCTGGCTAAGGTTGGAAGTGGAGTAGCCAAGCTGTGAGCTGGACAGTTTGAAGGGATTGGTGCAACCCGCCTGATTGGTGAATCAGAAGATCTGGAACTGGGTCCAGAATACACGGTTGATCCAGAAGGTGGAGATGTAGGAACGGGAACCATATCTGTCGAGGCCAATATGGGGCAATGAGGATCATTTTGCAACCCAACGATTTTGCTTTCTGTCTGAGTCTTGGTATTAGGGGAAAAGGGGAAAAGCGTAAAGGAGTCCCTGAGGCCAATCGTGGACTAGAGCATCTCTGGGTATATGACCTGGAAGAGGAAGTAGGGAGAAGTAGCTGCTGCATTTGTTGTTGAGAGGAGTGGCAAGTAGATCGCAGCAAGGCTGTTCCCATTTGCAGAAGATAAGATCCGCAACTTCCTGATTCAGAGACCACTCATGAGGCATGAGAATAGCTCTGCTGAGCCTGTCCGCTATGACATTGGATTTCCCAGGGATGTGCATTGCTATCAGAAAACGTTGGGAGGAAATCGCCTATTGCCACAGTCTGAGTGCTTCTCGACACAAGGGGTAAGACCTGGTCCCGCCCTGTTTGTTGATGTACCACAATACTGACATGTCCATTTGGATTGCAATGGTCCCGGAAGGGAGTCTTGAAGGGCTTGCAATGCTAGGAGAACCGCTCTCATTTCTAGGATATTGATATGCAGATGGTACTCATGAGGTTGCCAAGTGCCTTGGACTGTCCTGCCTAGATAATGCCCCCCCACCCTATCAGAGAGGCGTCTGTGGCCACTGTGGCTACCGGAGGTGGTTGTATGAAAGGTCTGCCCTGAATTACTAGTGGGGAGACCATCCACCAAGAAAGGTGCCTTTTGCATGTTTCTGTGATCAGGATCATGTGAGAAATGGGTAGTTCCTGAAAAGACCACTGCGTGAAAAGAAGCCACTGAAGGATTCTCATGTGGAAACGCGCTAATGGGACAAGAAGAATGGCAGCTGCCACGGAGCCTAGAGCTTGTAGGACATGTCTGACTTGAACCCTTTTGCTCTGCATTAGAATTAACACTTGTTGGCGAATAGTGGAAACTCTTTCCTGTGGTAATCTTGCAAACATTTCTTTTGTGTTTAATTCTGCTCCTATGTATGTGATAGACTGACAGGGCAACAAGGCAGATTTTTAGAAATTTACTGTAATGCCTAGTTGAGTGCATGATGTGATTGTATAATCCCATGCCTCTAAGAGTTGACATCTGGTGGTAGCAGTCAGGAGCCAGTCGTCTAGATAGGGAAACACCTGGAAACCTTGATGCCTCAGGTGAGCCGTGACTACTGCCATACACTTGGTGAACACCCTGGGGACTGAGGTGAGACCAAAGGGCAGAGCTCTGAACTGGTAATGACTGGCCCCTACCCGGAAGCAAAGAAATCTCCTGGAGAGTCTGTCCATCTTGATTGGTAGTACGCGTCCTGAAGATCTATCGAACACATCTAATTGTCCTGACCCAGAAAAGGGAAAATGGACTGCAGTGTCACCATCCAGAACTTTTCTTTTTGTACAGATTTGTTCAATCTGCTGAGATCCAGTATTGGTTTCCAGTTCCCTGTCTTTTTTGGTACTAAAAAGAATCTTGAGTAAGTTCCGGATCCTAGTTGGTCTGCGGGGACTTCTTGAATGGCTCTTTTTTCTAGCAGTCTTGAAACTTCTGTGACTGCTTGATCCCTTAGATTGGGTGGGACATCTGGGATGGGCTTTTTTGATTCTATGGGGGATTGATGGAAGGGAATTTTGTAACCTCTGAATATGATGGATAGTACCCATCTGTCTCTTGTTATATATTGCCAGGCTTTTGGGTACAGAGAAAGTCTTCCCCTGACTGCCTCCAGAAGTGAGCAGTCGGGCAACCCTTCAGGAATGCTGGAAGGGCTTGGCAGAGAAGGTTTGTCTGTCACCCTGGTTTTGCAGTCCCCCTCTGCCACGAGGGGGGTGTCTGTTATTGTTGTTTCCCCCTCTGCCCCTGGGGGAAAAATTGCCATGTGTGTCAGGCAAGGGTCCCTGGGATTTTCGGAACCACATCTTTCCACTCTTCTGACCCTTGGGATAAGGTCTGGAAGGAGTGGAGAAACAGACTGCCACAGCAGAGTGAGTCTTGCCTTCCTGCTCACAACCTGGTCAACGTGTCTTTCACCTGAGGCCCAGAGAGAAAGGAGCCATCAAAGGGAGTATTGGTGAAGGACGCGCAAAAAGGTTCCGCAAACTGACACAGCCGCATCCAAGCATGTCTCCTGAGAGCCACACCTGTCCCTGCGGCTCTGCTCGCTCCATCAGCTGCATAGGAAATCAGCCTCATAGAGGAGTTGACTATGGAATTAAGAGTCACAAGCTGAGAAGCTACTTGGCTGGTGCTCCCCCAGCTGTAGGATCTTGAAGGGTATCTCCAAGCTCTTTCAGGAGATCCCTTTGAAGACGTGTAAAATGGCATAGATAGTTCAGGGACCTCATTGAAAAGGTCGCTGAAGCAAACATTCACTTTCCATATCTGTCCATCGTCCGAGAGTCTTTGTTCGGAGGATGAACAGATGAAGAGGTTTCTGCTAGCTCTTTCTTGGTGGCTGCTGCTACCACCATGGCATCAACGGGCACACATTTGGAGAGGAATTGCTTGTCCTGGGGGGCTGTAATAAATTTTTTGATCTCCTCGGAGTAGGTTCCACAGAATCTGGAGCTGACCAAGCCTTTCGAGCCACTACAGACTTGAGTGGATTGAAAGGAGGAGATACCCAGGAGGTGGAAGGTCGGGAACCAAATGTGTCCAGGTATACAGACTCGTCTTTGGTAGGGGCTAGGGAAGTCCAGTCCCTCCTCTGTCTAAGCATTTCAAGGATGTCCGAAAAGGAAACATCTTCAGAGGGGGACCTTGGGGACCCTTCCGATTCATCCATGTAAGTATCTGAAGTGACAGACTCAGGGGAGTCTATGTGTTTCCTCTTGCACTTCTTCTTCCAGGGATGCTCTTCTGAGTGATCAGGGGAGGCTTCGGAAGAAGAGGGATCACCCAATGGGGTGTCCTGGGGCATAGGTTCCCTACGCTTGGGGTCTGGAGGAGGAGTAGAGGTTGGAACAGACACCACGGGGGGAGGAGCCGATGGAGCTGGCAGTAGAGCTGTGTAGAGCTGTTTCAGGGGACTGCACACTCCACATGACCTCAAAGGCATCCCGACCTCTAGGCAGAGAAAGCTCCAGCTTCAAAGAAACAGGAGTCTTTCTCCGTGTCGAAGGTGATGGCTCCAAGGCCAATGTTGGTGCTGAGCTCACCTGTGCCGAAGCTCCTTGGGGGAGAATGGGGTCAGATGCCACTCCCCTCCTCGGAGCCAACAAGAGAGCCTCGGCACCCAGATCCCTCAGTAGAAGGTATAATCGAGGCAATCGGAGCCGACGTCGGAACCGAAGGAGAGATGATGATCAGCGCTGATAGTTCTACTACCTGTGGATCCATGGTCTCAGGCTCCGAGCTAAATGTAGTCGGAGGAGGAACAGAAATAGAGGCTGTTGGAGCCGATACCTGTTGAGGTGGGCTGGACAGAATGACTTAAGCAACCTACTTACTACTCTCTCCACATCATGATCCGATAATCTAGAGGATCGAGAGGAATGGGAAGATTGATGGCTACGTTCACTCTGTAACAAAGGTGACTGAGGTGCCGAGTGGATGGACTCCAAGGACGGAGACCTCAGTCTCTTATGGCTCTGAGACAGCTCCGAAATAGCAGATGGAGCCGACAGAGGAGTTGTCTTGTCGGTGCCAGCCGGCACCGACATACTTGGTTGGTCCAGTAAAGGAGTCGGCTCTGAAGGTGGAGCCAACGGCTTGCCAGACTTAGGGGATTTTGCTGGCTGAGTACTTTTAGCCAGAGAATCCTGAGGCTTCAATAATCTCTGAATGATTAATTTGTTTTTGCACTCCTGCAGGACCCTTGGACTAAAGGCATGACATATAGAACAGGAGTCCTGCAGGTGAACAGTGCCCAAACAATGTACACAACTAGTGCGCCCATCTGTCAGAGACATTTTCTGACAGCATGAGTCACTTTTTGAAGCCAGATACCTTGGTATCTTGAGACATTATAGTAACAATAACCACAACAACAACAATAATAAAAAGCTATACTACAAAAAACAAGAAACAAATAGACTTTTTTTTTTTTTTTTTACAGTTAGGGAACAGAAAGGAAAGCCTCTAATTTAAACTGCTATCCTAAGGGGGGTGGGAGAACTCTCTAATTTAAATGAGTTCAAGGGAAACAGAAGGCCTGCGAGTTATGGAGCGATGGCCAACAAAGCTAAAATACACAAGAAAGTGATAAGGGATAAAGGAATATATCTAGTACAAAAAATTGACCAATACTTGACAAAATTTCAAGAATAAACAATATATTAATAGAAAAAACTATATTAATAAAACGAACCACTGAAAAAACTGTGAGAATCCAGAAATTAATAAAGGTGCTGTAGGACCTGGTCGTTGACCATTCAAAGACCACCAGGCTGAAATTTAAAATTTAAACCACAAAATTTATTTCTTTCTTGAAGCGCTTTTCGTCTGCTTCATAAGCAGACTTCTTCAGAATACATTAACAATCCAACCTACTGCATTTAAAACCTTAATTGGTCATCAGCTGTGTAACTAATTATTAATTAAAAACCTTAAAGACTAAAAACTAACTAAATACAAAATAGTCAATTGTCAATGAATTTGACATTATTCATGTGATGTACACAGAAAACTGACGTACTATTTTTCAAGTGTTTAAATACATAAACTACATATGTACATAAGGTAAAAAAATCTAGTAAGTTATATGTTAAATCAATATTTTGAAATACATACTGGCAAACCAGAAATACAATAAAACCTAACAATTTTTAAAAACTAACCTTATAGAGAAAATGCTTATAAACATACAAATAAGCAGGTCTCAAATATAGTGAAATAAAATATGTATAACAATCATTCAACTAAATATTTGAACAAAGAAATGGACCCAATTCATGATACATTTTCAGGATGCTGCATAAAAATGCATTTATCCAAATACACTTTAAAACAAGTGTGAATACATAGGTACAAATATGAAAGCATAAATACACATAAGTGTCCATTCATACCACATATTCTCCTGGCTAAAGAAACACAAATACCTACATCTACCTTTTAAGACTTGTGATACTCAACAAGCAAGATATGGAACATGCTTCATTGAGACCTGGGAAATGATAGGCCTCCAACCTTATCTGCCAGTGTAATTCAAGTGCCAACAACTTCAGTGACGCTGGGCCACCTCTATTGTCCACAACTAACTGATCTATAGCAATGAATTTGAATTTATGGGTGGGGAATTCGACTACGTGTTTAGCAAGGGTGTTGGTTAGTTTGTGTTTCTTGATGGCGTACTGGTGTTCGTAAATACGCTCCCTGAATTTACGTTCAGTCTTCCCCACATAGTAAGCTGGACAATTTTGGCATGACGCTAAATATACCAACATCTTAGAGTTGCAGTTGTTCCTATGTTTCAATTTGTACTCTATGTTGTTAACAGTAAATCTACTAGATTCCGTGATGTAGTTACAAAAATTACAGGCATGACATTTAAACATTCCCGGGGATCTTGTGCTAGGAGGTTTCATCTCAAACCAGGACTTGAGATTCTTGTCTTTCCTATAAGTTACTTTAGGGCACAGTCCTAATTTGGAGGACACCCCTGGGTCCACCCTAAACAGTTGCCAATTCTTCCTGACTATGTCCCACAAAATATCACTATCCATTGCAAAGGTGGTAATGAATCTGGGTAAATCCACCTCGAAAGTCCTGTCCACAATACCTAGACTCACATTGTTGACATCGGATGTCGGCGAAGTAGGGGCAACTCTGTCCTTGGTTGGTAAAAGTGGTACATAGACATTAGACCTCCTTTTAAGTGTAACTTCTTTAATTAGGTCATTGATAAGTTTAGAGGGGTAGCCCCGACTCAAAAACATCCCTTTAAGAGTTGTACATTCAACTTCAAACATGTCATCTCTACTAATAATTCTTGCTGCCCTTACAAGCTGTCCTTTAACAACTGCACGTTTCTGTGTAAAAGGATGACAGCTGGTGAAATGCAGCATAGTGTTGGAGTACGTGGGCTTCCTGTGTACTTTAGATGTGTAACACAAAGCAGTGCTGTCCTTTTCTAGTAGGATGTCCAAGTAAGCTATCTGCTTATCATTAAAAGTGGAAGTAAATTCCAGAAATTCTGTTGTGACATTGAGTTGATCAACGAATTCGACAGCCTGTGCCTCATCTCCATTAAAAAGAATGAAAATGTCGTCAAGGTAACGTGTATAGAAAGCTGAATGTTTACTGAACAAGGGGTGGTTGAAAACTAATTGGTGTTCCCACTGTGCCATTACCAAATTCGCTACACTAGCCCCATAGGGCGAGCCCATACCAACTCCCACTTTCTGTAAATAATAATTGTCCCCAAACATAAAGAAGTTCCTTGGTAGTGTTAAGTCCAACAGTTCACATACTAATGAGATGTCGTAGGTACTGGCCTCCCTAGCTTTCAGTCTATCACCTACCCAGTCAATTGCTATATCCTGCGGGATGCAGGTGTATAGATCTTTGACGTCCACTGTAAGGAAGTTATAACAATCATCGTATTTGATCCCGTTCATTCTGGACAAAAAAGTCCATGAATCCTTACAGATCTGTGTCTCCATGACGATGTATTTACTAAGCACGTGATCCACCACTTTAGCACATGCATAAGATGGTGAACCTCGGCTATCGATCAGGGGACGCATAGGTGGATTAATTAAATTTTTGTGGATTTTGGGTATGCCAAAAAAATAGGGAGTCCTGGGGTGGGAAGTTGTCATATAGTGGTATAGGTCTAGGTTGATCCTTGATTCTAAAAACATTTCCTCAATCTGTTCCTTGATGATTCGGTAGGCACCATTGATTTCATTTAAAGAACTCAATGCATACGAAGGGGTGTCTAGTAATGCTGTCATACGATCAAAATAGTCGTTGTCAAAAATCACCACCCCTCCTCCTTTATCGGGTTTGCAAATACGTAAATTGTTGGAGCGCAAAACCTGTATACAATCAATTTCAGAGTTATTAGTGGTATACCTTCCGCATGGTTTAGTATAGGTACCATGTGACTCTTTTTTTGATTTAATACATCTTATATCAACCTCACAGACCTGTTCAAAGGAAGACAACAGAGGGTGGAGAGGGAGATTGTACGTACTAGGTACATGTAGTGGATTAGGTACATCAGTATAAGCCCCCCCACCCATCATAAGTCTAAAGTTGAGCTTCCTAGTGAAGGTTTTGACATCAATTATAGCTTTCACCAAATCAAATTTGTGGTGTGGGACGTATGTATGACCCTTGGCCATAAGGTCTGCCATTTCGGAGGTAATAAGAGTGTTAGAGAAATTATAAACCTTGAAGTCACCCAAGGTATTGGTACTAATGACTGGACCTTGTTGGCCCTGGTCCTCGTTCGTGCCATTAAATGGCACAGGAGACAAGACTACTTCCTCATTGGACCCTTCCTCTTGTGTAATAGGAGATAAAATATTGGGTGTCAGTCCTACTAATGGTTGGTCCTCCTCTGGTTCATTTGATTCGACCATTGACGTTGAGGTTTGGGTCTTGCTCCTAAAAAATTCTCCTGTGAGTTGACATTGTTATTACAGTTAGTATTGTTCCTATTCTGTAACCTCTCACTCCTACGTAGCTCTACTGAAGGGATACATTCATTAGTCAAAGTAGAGTCTTCTTGTGTAATATTATCGAAGTTATCATTTGCAATCACAGTTTCACCTACATTAGGGGGAACATTATGGCTAGTAATATAAGTCCTAGGGTTAACCCTTCAGACCTGCCCAGAAGGAGGATTAGGATAAGCTAACCCTTCCCTATAGGCTTTAGAATCCCTTTCCAATTTTTTAACTTTCACTGCTTTTAGTTTAACAAGATAACTGTCAATACTACTAAACAGTCTAGTGTAGTCAAACCTGTACCGGTCAAAGGCCACATCAGCCTTTATAACATTATCCAAAGCATTTGCTTCCAAATTAAGCTCTTCAACCTGTAGTGAATAGAACTTGATCATAACATTAAGTAGCTCGAACCCGTGCCTATCATACATAGAAATCAATTCTTGGTGAAAAACAGAATTAATAACCAACCCAGTTGGATATTGGAAATGCCTTAGGCCCTTTGGCACAATTTTCCGAGCTAAACATTCATTAAAGTAAGCAATTTCGAGTTGTAGTTTTTTGATTTTAAGCATGATGTTGTCCAAAGTTTTTAACTTACTGGAAATGTCAGGTTCAGAAACAGTACATTGGGTGTGTGCTGTTGTAAATTCAGACTTAAATGATGGATTGGCACAGACCCAGTTAGCTAAATCTGGGCAGTTCATGAAATTGTTACTCACCGGTGTTGGTAGGTTGGTGGTCCCTGCAACTGCAAGGTTAGAACCAGAACCTTCATGTTGGCGATTCTCATTGAACACAGAGTTAAGGCTGAATCCTTCCTGCTGATTATTGTTGACAGTGTTATCTACAAGCAGTCGGCTACTGTCAGTATTTAAGGCCCTTGGATGTTGATACGAAGAGCTCTTAGTCTTAGCATTGAAAGCTGGCAAATGGGGTAGTAGATCATTCACAATTGGGGAAAAACGCTGACGATTAGAAGATAAATCCAAAACATTATTTTGCTGGTTAACATTACATCCAAACACCGGAGTTCTCCTCTGCCCTTCGTTTTGAGTGACAACCAAACCTGCTAGTTGTAAGTTAACGTTCGACTCAGGAGCCGGAATTCTCCTCTGCCTTCCTGCGTCGTCTTCAGATCTCCCCACAGTTACAGGGGATATTAATATACAGTTATATAAAAACTATATTAAGCCTGAAACAGTAACGAAGTAACCTCGCAGCTGGTGGCATACGAGATCTGGGTAGCTGATGCTGGGCATGCTGGGATAATGGGTAGCCTCGAGCCAGTAAACAGCCATCTTCTGTAGCTCGAGTCGGAGTCGAGGATCGGCTCCGAACCCAAACAGCAAGAACGAAGGCGAGATGGACAACTTAACATCTTCTGTTTCTTTTTACCTAATTCTCAACTTCCATTTAATCATTTATTACTATTCACAATTACTTTTCTCCCTCCCATACTCCTTTGCACTATATTCATTCATAGTCACGCCCCTCCCTAACAGCATCTATCTATCTATTCTGCATTGTATCTCCTACTTTCCCAAATATACCCCCACTTCTTCCTATTTTAACTACATCCTCATATTGTAGCCTTTTCAATCCCTCTATTCCTTACACTCCAGAGAAGATACTAGGACAAACTAACTTTCTTCCTCCATAGAAAACACTTTTTTACTATCTACCCTGTTCCACCTTTCAGTCTTCTCTATCAGTAAATATCCTTCTGTCCTGAAACTTCTTTTTCAGTCTTTTTACCTTCTTTCTCACTACCTGCCAAGTAAAGGAGTCGGCTCTGAAGGTGGAGCCGACGGCTTGACAGGCTTAGGGGATTTCTCTGGCTGAGTACTTTTAGCCGGAGAATCCAGAGGCTTCAATAATCCCTGTCTGGGGGCTAAACACTTGCAGCATTTGCCATTCCTTTTCTTCAAGAGTCCTCTTGGAGAGAAGGAGGAAGCTAATAGACAGGGGATTACTGCAGCATTCCTTTTCTGAGGTGTTGAGTAGCCATGAGGGTACTAGCACGTCCTCCAATTCCTCCAAATCCACAGATCCCAAAGCAGCAAAAAAGGCAAAAAACTTCAGAGGCAGGGTCATCGGTTCCACAGACCTCAGTACCGAGTGTACTTTTGATTTGGAGCCAGCTCTCAGTATTGGAGCCGGTCTCCGAAGTTCCCTCTTCTCCTCTGCTCCAGTCAGCACCTTCAGTGCATTCATCTAAGTCCTCATGGAACTGATCTCTCATAAGGCGTGGGAGTCACCGGAGGCCATGGAACCTGTTCCTCGCAAGCCCAATAAATTCATGTCTGCCCCAGTGGACAAGCCATTTTTGACAAAGGGAGTGCCTTCTGATGCCATGGTGGTAGCTGCAGCCACCAAAAAGGAAGTGTCTGAGACATCCACATCTATCCATCCCCCTAACAGAGATTCTAGGGTCATGGATAGATATGGGAAATGCATGTTTAGTTCAGCAACTTTTTCTCTGCGATCACTGAACCACTTAACTCATTTTACGAGACTACAAAGAGATCTCCTGAAAGAGCTAGGAGATACTCTCCAGGGTACAGTAGCTGCAGGTGTGGCCGACAACGTCAACACCCAGCTCGCTACCCTAAACTCAGTTATAAACTCGTCCATGTGTCTCATATACTATGCAGCTGATGGTTCGAGTAGAGCCGCTAGTTCGGGCATTGCTCTTTGAAGACAAGCCTGGATGCGTCTCTGTTCCTTTGCGGAACCCTTTAAGTCTTCCTTTATCAACACCCCATTCAATGGCTCATCAATGTTTGGGTCTAAAGTAAAGGAAACTTTAACCAGGTGTGATCAGGAAGGCAAGACCTTATCTGCCATTGAAGTCCATTTTTCTACCCCTACTCGACCCTACCCCAAGGGCCCTAGAGGAGGGAAAATGTGGTTCCAAAAAGCACAGGGAGCCTTTCAGGACAGACGTGGAGAAACCCCCTCTACAGGCAGAGGAGGGGGTTATAACGAAAGATGCCGCCCCCGCAACAGATGGGGTCCGCAGCAACAGGGTGGCAGGGGTCAGTTCTCCGGTCAACCCTACCAGCGCCCCTGAAAGGGGGCCTGACTGTTCGGCTCTGGAGGCATTCGGGGGTCGCTTGTCTTTGTACCCAGAAGCCTGGCTAAACATAACATCAGATACATGGGTACAAAGCATCATTTCCAGAGGATATTTCATACTGTTCTCTTCCCCTCCCATTCCTGTAAACAGAATCCCAGATGTTCCACCCAATCTCAGGGAACAAGCAAGCATAGAGGTCCACAGATTGCCAGAAAAAAGAGTCATCCAAGCAGTCCCAGCAGACCAAGTTGGATTTGGAACTTACTCAAGATTCTTTTTGGTACCAAAGAAAACAGGTGACTGGAGACCTATCTTGGACCTCAGCAGACTCAACCAGTTCATAAAGAAAGAGAAGTTCCAAATGGTCACGCTTCAGTCCATTCTTCCCTTCCTAGGGAAAGGCGATTGGATGTGCTCCATAGATCTCAAGGACGCGTACTATCACATAAAGATGAACAGATGCTCCAGAGATCACCTGCGTTTCTGGCTGGGAGCCAATCATTACCAGTTTCGAGCCCTGCCCTTTGGTCTCACTACAGCCCCCAGAGTGTTCACCAAATGCATGGCAGTGGTCACGGTTCACCTGAGACGTCTAGGATTTCAGGTGTTTCCATACCTAGATGATTGGCTCCTCACCGCTACCACCAGGCATCAGTTGACTCAGGCAACACAATACACTATGACACTCTGCCATCAATTAGGCATTACATCAGCCAAAAAGTCTGCCTTATCGCCATCGCAAAATACCGTTTTAGAGGAGCAGAGTTAGATACCTCAACTACCACTCTACGTCTTCCTATTGAAAGAGTCTCACTTCTCCATCAAAACGTCAGCTCACTGGTGTCAAAGAACAAAGCTACAGCAGCAGAGGTCTTGAAGGTGCTAGGTTTGATGGCGGCAGCGATCCTGGCTATACCACTCACAAGGATGCATATGTGAATTCTTCAATGGCTCTTCTTTGCTCATTGGTCGTACCAGAAACTACCGATGCACCACATGATTCTCATCACGGATTCTTGCAAGAGAGCCCTTCGGTGATGGTTGACGTCTCTTCATGTCATAATCGGAAGACCCTTTGTCCCCCCCCCCAGTAGCCACTGTGTCCACGGATGCTTCCCTGATAGGGTGGGGGGCATTTTCAGGGAAAGACTGCCCAAGGCACATGGACAGATCAAGAATCACATCTGCACATCAATGTTCTAGAGTTGAGAGCGGTACTTCTGGCGTTGCAGTGCTTTCAGGACTCTCTCCCTCTAGGAACTATTGCAATTCAGACCGACAACATGTCAGTAGTCTGGTACTTGAACAAGCAAGGCGGAACCAAGTCTTACCCCCTTTGTCGAGAAGCCCTCAGGGTTTGGCAATGGGTTGTGTCATCCCAGCGTTTTCTGTTAGCAATGGACATCCTGGGGAAATCCAACATGATAGCGGACAGCTAAGCAGGGCAATATTGCTCCCTCATGAGTGGTCTCAAACAACAGGTTGTGGAGTTGATTTTCCACAAATGGGGCCAGCCTTGCTACGACTTCTTTGCCAGCCACATCAATTCAAAATGCAGAAGCTACTTTGCCCTGATACCACCTCCCGGTCATCCCCCGAGAGATGCACTTTTGCACGTTTGGCCTCTGGGTCTCCTTTATGCATTCCCACCCTTCCCATTGATACCCAGATTTTTACAGAAAGCAAAATCACTGGGAAGGACTGTTATCCTCATAGCCCCCTACTGGCCTCAACAGATTTGGTTCCCGTTTCTCTACCATCATCTGTTGGAAGATCCATGGATCCTGGGCCCAGTTCCGGACCTTCTGATGCACCCGTCAGGGGACCTCCATCCTTCACTGCAGTCCCTGAAACTGACTGCTTGGCTAATCCACTTCCCCTAATTGTCAGGCTTCCTTCAATTTCATAAGATACAAGACAAATTATCTTGTCTTCTCACAAGCCATCTACCAGGAAACTATATGGCAGTAAATGGAAAAGGTTCTCAATATGGGCCAACATGCAGAAAATTGACCCTTTCCAAGCCCCGCTATCATCAATTTTAGAATTCTTGACAAAGATTTTTTAAGGAAGGGGCAGCAGCTGCTACAGTTCGAGTCCAGTTAGCTGCCATCTCAAATTTTCACCTTGGGTTTGGTGGATCAAATTTTATGGGCCATAAATTATCTAAGACTTTTCTTAAAGGTGTTCTTCACATGAGACCTCCTATCAAAATTCCCTATTCTCCCTGGAATTTAAACTTCATGCTATCTCAAATTATTCTTCCCCCTTGTGAACCAGCATCTTCTTGTGATCTCAAATATTTATCCTGGAAAACTATTTTTCTAGTGGCCATTACTTCTGCCCGCAGAGTGTCAGAACTTCAAGCATTATCTATCAGACCACCTTACATGGTTTTCCATACTGATAGAGTATCTCTCAGAACAAACCCCTCATTTTTACCTAAAGTTTGTTCTGAATCAAATATCAATCAGGTCATTGAGCTGTCACTAGCAAATTGGAATACATGCTGCACAAACTTGATTACACAGACAGCTCAGATTTTATCTTGACAGAACTAAGGATATTAGAAAATCAGATCAACTTTTTATATCCTTCTCAGAAGCCAGAAAAGGCAATCGAGTGGCTAAAACAACCTTATCTAAATGGTTATCAGATTGTATATCCTTTGTGTATGAGAATGCGAGCATGCCATTGACACACAAACCTAAGGCTCATTCTACCAGAGCCGTCTCTACATCTTATGCTTTTCAAGCTAAATTGCTCCTTGACAATATTTGCGCTGCAGCCACTTGGTCTAAGCCTCATACCTTTATCACGCATTACAAAGTAGATAAGGCTTCCAGGGACAGGTCTTCCTTTGGTTCCATGGTACTGAAGAACATACTTCCATGAGCCACCCAAGATTGAGGGTACTAGGGACGCTACCCATCAGTGAGAATAAATGGTGAGATTTAACAACTTCACATAAAGAAGTTATGTACTTACCATAAAGTTCCATGTGAGTTGTTTATCTCACCTTTATTCTCACGTCCCTCCCTCTTTCCCCTCCTGGCTGACTGTTGACTTAGAGGCTAGTACCATCGTGGTTATTCAATATTTTTTCTTTCCCTTCAGGAAGTGTTCTTGGTAAAAATAAATAAAAGGGCATATATATATATATATATATATATATATATATATATATATATATATATATATATACTGTTACTCGCAGCAAACAAGATCTGAGGTAATTCCATCAGTGCATTGTGGGATAAGGGGCTTGGTCTCGAGCTACTGACAAACCTTGAGCTTTGCTATCGGCCGTGTCGCAGCTGAGGATCGGCTTTGAACCCATCAGTGAAAATAAAGGCGAGATAAACAACTCACATGGAACGTTATGGTAAGTACATAACTTCTTTTTTAAGGCCTTTAGCCAAGGATGTCTAATCTTACTGTATAATGTTACTATTAAACCAAATGTTAGTTTGACCAAGAGCAAGGCTATTAGAAGTGGACTGCACAGTGTCACCAAGTAGATATGCAAGTACTGTAAGAGCTTAAATATCTATAGACAGACCAGCCACAATTGAAAGGTTTAAATATATTTAATAACAAATAATAAAAGAACAAGAAAATACTCAGTAAACAATCACAGTCACTTCAGAGTTCAAAATCACAGGAACTGTTTAAAACAGCATTGCAGGGCAGTCTCATATAAATAAAGAAAACATCTAAGCTATACTGCAGTATATTCCTAACTGTATTTAAGGGAAATTACTGTACTCTTTTCTTACTTACTCATAGCAAGGCAAGACAGATGTGGAGAGTGGGTTTTCCAGCTGATCTCAAAGACAAAATATAAAATGCCATCTCTCTCTCAGAGAGTTCTTAAATTAGTATTTCAAATATTACTGCTGGGATACTTGCAGCATGACATCACATCTTGTTAACTGACCATCACAGGCAAAACCCCCCACTGCAGCTCGTAGCATTTAGCATCTACTTACAAAAACAAATAGATCTTCTGGCAAATGGTGGAAGTCATAAAATAATTTACATTCCTCCACATATAAAGACAGTACAAAAAACTTCTAGTTCTAGACATTATGTCTCCTGTTGCACTGCAACAAAGGCTTCAAAGGAGCTTTGAAGTTGTCTTCTGCCTTGCCTACATTTTGTCACTGCTCACAGGTCCTGCGGTACACTGTTATATCTCTGGAAATTCCAGGCCAATAAAAGTTCTGCATAATGCATCTCTTGGTATGCTTTATGTCCATATTACCTGCAATGGGAATATCATGGGTTATGGCTAAAAGTGCCAGACGGTATGCTCAGGGCATTACCAGCTGCTTTATTCTCTCATCCTCTAGCCCTCCCTCAGGGGTTCACTCTCTATACAGTAATCCTTTGTCCCAATATACAGATTCCCCTTCCCTTGACAGTCATGTACCTCACTAGCTACCTCCCTCAGGCTTTGTAATGCAGGGTCTGAGAGCTGAGCCTGTCTTAACTCTCTCTTGGTAACCCTTCCTAGATCCCCTTCCACAGGAAGTCTGGCATCCTCTGACAGAGGTGCCTCACTGTCAGCCTGGGTACTGCTACTCACCTTTGCCTGTGCAATCACTCTATCCAAGGGAACATCAGTACCCGCAAGCAGCTGTGGCTCACCTTCAGTCTCACTGCTACAGGGTAGTTCCCTCCCTAAAGTAACCACCACAGCATTCCTGGCTTCAAGTCTGTGGTCTGTCAGGGCCTTGCCCAGGCTACCAGACCCACATGCTTGTCTCCAAGCTTGACTGTGTGTCACTGAATGCACACAAGGTACTGCAGTATCAAAATTAAATTATTCCCTATCTGGATATCTGTAGGGATATCCTCAAACACACCTACTTGCTGGCTTCCTTTTCCACCCTCCCAGTCAAGGTGAACCCTAGCCAAAGGTATTTGGAATGGGGTCCCTCCTAAAGCTCTGACTGGCATAGATTCCTCAAGCAAGTAGTGTTCCTCTTTAACCATTGCAGGCTTCACAATGGTTATGTCAGATGCTGTGTCTCACTTAGCAGTGGCCTGTTTCCCATTTACTAAGATAGGCTATGACTTCTTGTGGTAGTTTGGTACCATTGTTGTCTCCAGACAACTTACTGCTTTCATTCTGTCATTCCCACTTACTGGGTCTCCCACCTTTTGTTCCACACCTTGCCTCTGTGGACATCTGAATGCTACATGGCCCCACTGGTTGCATTTAAAACATTTAACCCTTGGTCCTGAGTGTGTACCTGGACTAGTGGCTTCCTGTGCTGCTGGCAGACTCTGTTGGGGCAGATTAGGCTGCCCACCATGGCACTAGGTATCCCTTTCCTGTGCAGTGATGCCCTGCTTGCTAGGTATAGGTCTCCCTTCTTCCCCAACTCATCCGCAGTATTGCATTGCCTATCTGCTAACCAGATTCTCATGTCAGGCAAAGTGCTAAGGGCTTGTTCCTCAACAAAAGTTCTGGCAGCCCTTCAAAAGTGGTGACCTGACACCCACTCACCCATCTATAAGTACTTAACTCAGCAATGTATTCACGCACATTTTTGTTTGCCTTGTGTCTATGCTCACAAAACTTTTTTTTTCTGTAAGCTTCAGGTGTCAACTTAAATCACTGTAATAGACAATTTTTCAACAGTATTATAATTTAAGCAATCAGTATCAGACAATTTAGAAATAGCATTTCCAGCTTTACCATGGAGTAAGGAGGTCAGGAACCTTACCCAGAGCCATTGGTCAACATTATACTGTTTACATACACTTTCAAACATATGAATGAAACTATCAAAATTATCCCCCTCTGTAAATCAAACACATGAAAAAAAACTATCAAAATTATCCCTCTCTATAAATTGTGGAAGAAATATACTGACCTTTGTTGCTTCTGGAGTTCAGGTTCTCCATTCCCCATTACCTCTGTGACTCTGGCAAAGAGTCATCATCTCCTTTTCATGTTGCCTCTGCCTCTTATTCTCTTCAACTTCCTGACGTCTTAATGCTGCTTTTATTTTCATTTGTTTCTCCTGCTACAGTCTCTCTTCTATTTCCAGTTCCAAATGTCTGGCCTGCAATTCAAGTCTCTTTAACTTCAGATGGATTTTTAAGTCATCTATGGAAAGGTTGAACTGTCCATTTTCAAAGAGTTGTACATCACCAAGGCTAGTCTGATTGCCCTCCTGGTTGCTGGTCAGTGATGCAGCTGTGACCAAGGCTGCAATCATCTCTGTTTTAGTCAGGTTGGCATGCCCCAGTCCTTTGGCTTGGCACATCTCAGCCAACTGGATTCTTTTCAGTTTGCCATACTCCTTTGCTGACATCCTTGCCTGCTCTCCCTGACTAACTAAGCTAACAAAAAAAATAATAAAACTATTGTGATATGAAACTCTGAATGTTCACTGTGTGGCTGATTGAGAGTACAAGCACCTTTCTTCGTGATCACTATTTGCAGGCTACAGGAATTCAATATCAACCACCACTGAATCCTAATATGTAGATATCCCACCACAGCCAACCGATTAATATGTGATGCCCCACCACTGGCCCAGTAATCAAGGAGCCTCAGTCCTCACCACTGGCAACAGTGGGGGATGTACACACTGGGAGGATGACAAGTACACACACAGTAAAGTGCAATTTTCCTTAACTGCACACAGAGACCATAGTCAGTCTGGGGCTGGTTTCTCCCTCTTTCTCCAAATCCCCCAATAAGACTCCTCAGTGGCACAGCTGTAGAGTTGAGATCTCAGCTGAGTGGCCAAGCCAAGAACTTCAGCACTCTCTCTGCCCAACCAGTGCTTCATGTCCTTGGTCAAGTAGCTGACACACACACACACACACACACACACACACACACACACACACACACACACACACACACACACACACACACACACACACTCTTTGAGATTTGATTTACTTACACACACACACACACACACACACACACACACACCTGGAAAGGCTGGGTTTACTAGCTATGCCCCCTTCTGCTCTCAGCCACTACTTATCAGCTATTTTAAGGCCCCTTAGCAAAGGGTGTCCAGTCTTGCTGTGTAATGTTACTAGGCTATTAGGAGTGACCTGCACAATGTCACCAAACAGATATGCAAGTACACTAAGATGTTAAATACACTAAGATGTTAAATATCTCTAGACAGACCAGCCACAACTGAAAGGTTTAAATATATTTGATAATAAATAATAAAAGAACAAGAAAATACTCAGTAAACAATCACAGTCACTTCAGAGTTCAAAATCACAGGAAATATTTAAAACAACATTGAAGGACAGTCTCAAATAAATAAATAAAACATCTAAGCTATAATTCACTATATTCCTAACTGTATCTAAGAGAAATTACTGCACCCTAGACTTATGTACTCATAGCAAAGCAAGACATATTTGGTGCATGGGTTTTCCAGCTGATGTTGTCAAGTCAAAGACAAAACACAAAATGCCATCTCTCTCTCAGAGAGTTCTTAAATTAATATTTCAAATATTACTGCTGGAATACTTGCAGCATGACATCACTTCTTGTCACCTGGCTATGCCAGGTGAAAACCAGCATTGTAGCTGGTAGCATTTAGCATCTACCTGTGAAAATATATAGACCTTAGATCTTTTGGCAAATGGTGGAAGTCGTAAAATAATTTACATTCCTCCACATATAAAAACAGTACAAAAAACTTCTAGTTTTAGACATTACATCTCCTGTTGCACTGCAACTGAAAGATAACATCTCTTGTATTACATGATTATAAAATAATTTCATTTCAACTATTTTTTCTGAAGTTTTGCAAGTTTAACCTTCTATGTGCCAGTTCCCACTATTAAAACATATACATTTAAACAGTTTTGATAGTTTATATACATTTCTGTTCTTTTCCAGTAGGGTATACAGTGGATACATTTTTAAGCTGAGTACTCTACAACATATTTCTCCAGCACACATTTGTACAAACCATCTTAGATGACATACAGTTCTAATACATTTCTAACACAAGCTGATAGTCACAGATGACACACAACCATTTGCAAAATTCCAGACAGCTGTGCTGGCAGTGTCTCCCTCTGTCACAGTTCTATGTAAATCATATTAATATTTAAATGAAACATAATTGTTTACAAAATTCCAGATAGCTGGGCTGACAGGGATCTATGACAATGGATCGAATACACTAAATATCGAACAGCTGGAAAATCGAAAACGCAGGTAATAGAAACCCATTTTGTGGGGGACTGCGCTCCCCCCCGCTAAATATATATACTAAGTCTGAGATTGCACTACAGTGAGGAAAGGGCAAATTTCCCGATTTTCACTGTACCGTGATCTCATAAAACGAGTTTCTATCACCAGCGTTTTCGGTTTTCCAGCCGTTCGATATTTAGTGTATTCGATCCATTGTCATAGACCCGGCTGGCAGTATTTCCTTTTGATAAAAGCTCTAAACATCTCTCTAACTCTGTGTTAACCACTTATTCATACTTCCTCCCTACACTCTCCACACATTGCTCTAAACCTGTTTTTTTTAATAATGACCCTCACCTTTACTCCAAGTATAGACTTATTAACTCCATTTCAAATCAAACTAAAACAGAATTAAGTAGAAAAATACTCTCCAAAATGTATCGGTCATTTCCCAACACACTAAAATGCTTCTGGAAGGAGATATTCTCCTTAATCCTGGCCCTACCTATCACAATAAAAATCAAGACAATTCTTTTCCACAAGCTACTGTAACCCAACAACAGTCAACCCCAAACCCTGGTAATGTAACATCTGCTACCATAAATTTTAGAAGAATAAGAAATACAATTGTTGATTGATATGCCTGCATTATCCAACATAAGCCTGATATTCTCACTGTAACTGAAACTTGGTTTAAACAACTCCAAAGTGACACCTCCTAGCTATAATATCCGTAATGATTGCATAAAGAGGAAAGAGGAAAGGTGGTATTATTGCTTTAATATTTCCCAATGACTACCACATTTCCCATTACCACAAACCAATACCACATTTCAAGTTATCACAATTTTTTATTAATTTCCTGTAATTAACAGTTATAAACATATATATATTACTGTTCATTACATCCCTCCTGGCGACAATACAGCTATACTGGAAAACATCCATCATTGGATATCCGTAACAATTCCACAAGAAATATTACTATTAGGTTATGTGAATGTCATTTGATAGAACATAAACTGTAACTCTGCTACATGTAGCATGAACTTATTTGGCTTGACACAACTAATTAATAGCCCCACACATTATAACAAGACATCAAATTCCTTATTAGACTGGATCCTATTATTGGACCCTAGCAAATACACCACCAGCGGTACAATGTCTGAGTATTCATCTCCCAATCTATACAACCAGACATCTTACAGATCAACTTAAACAGCATGTTTATAAAACAACACACAACCTTTCCAAGTTTAACCCAGAAATGTTCATTATTACCCTATTATCTATTAACTGGAACTTCCTAAAAATCCTCCCCTTATATGATGTTGTAAATGAATTCAGTACAGCATTCCTGAATATCCCAAATAACCTTGTTCCTCCCAGAAGGAAAAGATTAAAAAATACTGCTATCTGGCTATCCAAAAATAGTAGAATGCTAATGCAGGATAGAGAAAAAGCTTGGAAAAACTTGCAAAAATGTAAAATGGCTCAATGTCTTGAAAACTTCAGAATGTTTCTCAATTGTACTAAAAAGCATATTAATGAAGACAAAAAAACTTCTCGGTAATAAATTTCAGAAAAAAGTAAAAACAACCCTAAAAAATTCTGGATGGCCATTAAAGAAATCTTCCATCTCTGCCATAAATTCAACCTTAACTCATCACTCAAAACCACAATAAAATTAATCTCTTATTTCATAGATAGTATAGCATCCCTAATCAAGAATTCCCCAACATCTACTCCTAACCCTGTCCAACAGCCACATATCATCACATCCACTTTCACCTTCAAAGCTGTGCCAACATCCTATATAAAACTACTTTTAAACAAGATCAAACCATGCTGTACTTTAGCTGATGACCTTCTAAGCAAGTACCTTAAAATAGCAGCCAACAGCAGTGCCTATCCTGTCTCAATCCTTATAAACAGATCAGTGCAGTAATCCCATGTTCCCTCTCTCTAGAAAAAGTCACACATCCTTTTGCACAAAGGAGAACATTTAGCAGACATTACTAACTTTAGACCTATAGCAGTCATATCCCCCCCTCTCCAAAATACTTGAAAAATGTATTCAAAATCGATTGCTAAACTATCTTCTGCAGGAAGAACTTCTATCCCCCACACAACATGATTTCCATCCTTCCCATAGTACTAACATTGTACTTCTAGCCTATATTTCAGTAAAACTAAAGATACTGGCAAACTAGTCTCCTCCTTATTTCTACACTTGTGTAGAGCCTTCGACACAGTTTACACAGCAAACTTCTGCTTCAAATATCCTCATTAGGTCTCTCTCACCTCATGCTTCTATGTTTCAATAATTACCTGTCCATTAGGTATCAGTCAGTAAAATGGCACTACACTATTTTTCTCTTAATGTGGTTGTGTAATAAAGTGCTTTGTATGACCTGAAATTTTGGGTGTGAGAACAGCGTTTTTTCTTGTTTCTTGATTTTTGTTTGCATCTCCCAGTCACCACTTGTGCTACAAGGTTCAGCCTTTGGTCCTGTCCTATTTAGCATTCTCAACAAAAGCCTCCACACATCCAGACAGCAAGCCTCCTTAACACAGTACAATATATTTATTTATTTTATTTGACATTTGTTGACTGGGATAGTCTAAGTGGGACAGAGCCCTTTTTAGCGGAGGCCTGGGGAGAAAAGCTCCAGTATACAGTAGAATAATACAAAAATTCTGCTATTTACACACTACTCAATAGAAGAATGCAAAATAGCAGAACACAAATTTTGCTAAATACACAAATAGAGTAATGATTGTTAATTGCATATGAATAGGGAGGCAAGTGAGAGTTTTAACACAGATACAGTTAGGGGGCAGCTTTAAGGTTGTAATGGAGTTAGAGTAGATGGAGGGTAGTTGAGGGTGATGTAAGTAGGATAAGTAGGGGGGAGCAGTGGGATTTGGGGGGGGGGAGTTTGCAGAGTTAGTGAAGAGAGGTGATACTGAGTTGATAGGATTTGTGGATTAGCAATTGTGAGGGTCCTAGTATGAAATAGGTGGCCTGAGAGGAGTTGGGAAAGGTTTTATACATACTGTCAAGAGTTAGGTAGGAGAGAGCAGGTCTTGAGGTAAAAGGTAAGAGGTGGCAGGAAGGTGTGTGGGGAAGAGGGGGGTTAATATGTGATAGGGAGGGAGGATGGGCTGGATAGTAGGCTGATGAAGGGAAGGTGAGAGAGGTGTGAATAGACCAAGATGTGTACTAGGTTAAACGGGGGAGGTTGCAGGGGCAAGTAGTGAGGTGGGTAAGGTAGTGTTTAAGAGAGATTTTGAAAGTATGGATCTGGGGTAGGCTTCTTAGAATCAAGGGAAGCTTGTTCCAGAGGATGGCTGGAGAGTAGCTGTATAAGTTCTGTCCTGCACATTTGTTAGGTTTGTAAATTTGTAACAGATGTTGACCTGAGCTCCTTAATGATCAAGTGGGAGTGCAGAGGGAGACTGGTGAAGAGAGACTAGGATAGAAGGATGGTTTGTTGAGAATGGAGTGGATAATGAGAAGTTGGGTAAATTTGAGGTGGTTTGGAAACTCAAGCCAGTGTAGTGACTTGAGAGCCAGACAGTGGTGGGATATGAGTGGTAAGTTTGCAACAAATCTATCCACTTTGTTGTAGGTAGATTCAAGTTTGGTGAGAAGTGTAGACTGAAGGTTAGTATAGATTTGTGTGTTATATAAGATGTTGGGGAGGAGGTAGGCATTGGCTAGGGTTATTCTAGTTTCAGGAGTGAGAAATTTTTTATTTCTATAAAGAAGACCAAGCTTTTGATGGGTTTTCTTTATACTGTGATGAATGTGAAGGTCAAATTTCAGTTTGTCGTCTATGATTACTCCAAGGAGCTTGGTATGAGTTTCTAGAGCTATTATAGTGTTGTTCAGTGAAGAGATGGTGAAGGAGGATTTTAGAGAGAGGTGGGATTTTGGGAGAAAGAGTAACAGTTTTGTTTTTTTGGGGTTAAGTATGAGAAGGTGTTGAGTTAGCCAAGTTTCGGTCTGGTTAAAAGATATTTGTGTGAGGGTTTGTAGTTCAGTTGGATTATCAGCTATAGATATACATAACTCCACACTAATTTGCACCATTGACAACATGGCACACCTCCAAAAAATTACTCAGTAAGCTTTAACAGCCACTGAAACATGGCTTTGTAACTCACAACTTATGTTGGACCCTAAAAACCAAAAACTTCTACGTTTTCCCCCAAATCCCTCGCTCATGAAAAACAAAATTTAAAGTCCTCTCTCTCTAGATAATGCAACCATTAAAGCCACTTCTCATAGCAAATTATTAGGGATGATTGTGGTAGGTGATCTTAAAATTGACCTCCATATACGGAACTGCAGAAGAAAAACTCATCAAAAACCTAGGGATGCTTTACAGAGGCAAAAAAACTTCTTATTGATGCAACTAAAGCTACACTTGCAACTACTTATCTCTTTCCTACACCTCTTTATGGATAACCTTCAGAAAAATCAAATTTTAAAAATGCTATAACAAAGTTGCTAAATTTGCAGCAAATACCCCTTTTAAACACACCACTGTAGAACTACCCCATCAACTAACCTCTGCATTGCTTCTTACAACCTACAAAATTATCCAGAATCCATCTGCTTGTCCAGCACTAAATAATATACTATAAAACTATGGTCCCAGTCAGTCATTGCAATCCACTAACCAAAAACTCCTGTCTATCCACAAACCTATCTAACTTGCTAGGCATTGTCTGTATTCATTCCATGTTGCCAAGGTCTGGAACTTCTTACCTGTATCCATCAAGTCAGTACTGCCAACCTACCCCCATCCTTTAAAACTGTTCTGAAAGACTTCCTAGCCAAAATCTGGCTCTGTTCTTGCTCAACACCAAGATAAACTATATCCCTAAATGTGAACAAATAAATTCATACCTTATAGCTCCTTCCTCCCCCCTTCTTCACTCCTTCCTTGAATCTATCAATTTTCTCTCCTTTTTATTATAAATATTGCATAAGCCTGCTTTTCTTTCACTTCATATTGCAATTCCTGTTTGTATTATACTAGTTTACTTTTAATTCCTCTATAAACGGGCTACAATTTCTCTGAATATTAAATCGTCATATAACTTGTATCTATTCTTAATCAGTGTTTTCATATGATGTCTAATTTGGTATAATTATTTAAACTGTAGTTGTTTTTTGTATTATTTTTAAAGATTGTAAAAATATTGTTCTTAAAATGTTTTGTAGTACTTTAGAGCTGTTCCCTCCAGACCTCTGCTGAAAATGAGCTTCTACCCAGTAGGACTTTCTCAGTAATCAAATTTCAGTCAATAAATAGAAGTATGATTTGAACATTTCTACTATGAGCTACCTTGTCAGTTATTATCATTATCATCATTTTTAATGGTTGTATATGTTAACCTGATACTTTAGGATGTGAGGTTATGACTTTAATTTAAATACTTTGGCATTTGTTTTATTTAACACACAAAGAAGATTCCGAGTTGAAAACTTGTGGATGAGAAATAATGATCTGCATTTCCCAGTGTGAAAGCTGGTATGCTAATTCCTTATTTTTTCTCCTTCTAGGCCAGTGCTAAAATTGGAACAGAAAAGAAATTCTAACAATAGGTAGTCATGCCTGTCTAAATAGAACTCAGATTAAAATTTATTACTAGTCACATTTATCTAAATATAATTTGGATTCATATTTACTAATGTAAATAATTATTAGCATATTGCAGAAATATACAGATAAATACATAAAAATAGTACCAGACACTAGAGTCAGATATATCCTTTCCTAAGGATTGTGGGATGTATGTACACACACGTGTGTGTGGGGGCTTGACTCCATGGAAAAAATACACTATTTTAAAGTTGCATGCTCCAAGGCTATTTCTCAGAGCATGAGCAGTGACATATCAGTGTTATTGTTCTGATTATTTTGTGCTGACATTAGGATGTTTTTTAAGTACAGCTATACATATATATATATATATATATATATATATATATATATATATATATTAGGATCAGGAATGTTTGGGTGTCCCCACATTTTAAGGTTTAGGTGCACCAGTTAATCTAAAGATATTGGAAATCACCTATCATAAAGGTGGTTTTCAGAATGGATAATCTTTGTTAGTCAACTGGAGGTGTGGAGGGTGTTCTGAAGCATGTTATAAATTGGTAATTTGTTTTGTTTATTGTTAACTTGGAGTTCAGTTTGTGAGGATTTGCCTAGCAGTGATATGGTCTCAGACAAATATGGAAATGCCTCTGCTGTTTCCCTTCCAGTCTGAATGCCTAGTAACCAGTAAACCCAGCTAAGGAGGGAGTGCCGTCTTTATAATGAATGAAGTTTCAGTTATAAGGCAAACATGAATGTGTTCAAGTTGCAGAACATCAACATCAAGCAGTTTGTTATTAACTCATTTGTACTCATAGCATGACATTTGCTATGTTCCAAGTGGTGCCTACAGAGCCATTGACAAAAAACAAGCAGACCTTACCATGCCAAATACTTCCTTGTGCTGTGCACTCTGAGCAGCTGTTTCTCTCATGGTTGAAATTTTGAGAAGCAGACAGACTGGCATGGCATGCTGCGATTCTGTATCTGCAATATAATCAGAAAAATAATTTATTCCATAGATTTTTTTTCAAGGGAAAAAAAGTTTTGTCCATTATTCTACAGAGAAATCCACACAATCTAAATATCAGTTCTGACGTTTTTAATTTCTCCAAGTCTTCTGGGTTTCTAATACCATGACGGGAATGGACCCCATTCCTAAGTCAAAGTATGATTAAAGTCATGAAATTAGTATTGTTTCACTCTTTGATGCCAGCCAAAAGTGCTCTTCACAGCACCCGCAGTGTTCCCAGTAGTGAGTCCTGCAATTCATACGGTGTTACATGAATTGGTAACATATCTAAATATGATTGTAAATTATTTTTTATAAGACCAGTTGCTCCTACTACTATTGGAACTGTCTGGGTATCTTTCTTCCACATGGCTCTCATTTCTGCCTGCAGATCAAGGTATTTTATGACTTTGTGTCTCTCTGTATGCAAGACACTGTAGTCACTAGGTGTGGCAATTTCAATGATCAATGCTACTTTTGTCTTCTTTTCTTAGACCACTATATCCGGTTTTCTAGCATCTGTCTTTTGAACTGTTGGTATTGGGTGATCCCATGTGATATAAACTTCATCATTTTCTATGATTTTTTGTGGCTCATGTTTCCACTGTTTTTCAGCCACTTTGATACCATAATGTTTGCACAATCTCCAGTGTAATAGTCTCGCCACATTATTATGCCTTTCAATATACAGTCCCTCTGCCATTAGTGAGTCGCAACCAGCAACAAGGTGTGTCACTATTTCCAGTTCGGCTTTACAGAGCCTACATATGTCTGTTTCTCCCACATGTTCAATGAACTTTGAAAACCAGCATGTACGTAGCCCACTATCTTGGGCTGCCAATATTAACCTTTCATTTCTTGATGTGAAGCCATCTCTCCTTAACCATTCCTGAGTTCGTTCTTGATTAACATGAGGCTCTTCCAGAAGTTTTCTATACTTGCAACTATATGTTTTTTCCACATTTCTTGACTTCTCATCAGGTCCTTCACCTTATATTCTTGTTTTTTAGCACATTCAGTTGCTGCCTGGTTTTTATCTACTTCTGGTTTGATTTGCATTCCTGCTTGACATCTATATGCTTCTGCTAAATTAAGCAGAAATGTCATCTTAGATTTATTCTCCTCATGTTTCAAAACTTTCACTACATTTGGATCTTGTGAGGTCAGTAGATATGTGTGGAGACCCACGATTGCAGATCTGTACATGTAATCAATTTCAAGGAGGCCCATCCCTCCTTTGGAATGGGGAATATATAATCTTGGTATACACTGATTTTTATAAATCATCTGGTGAGCATGAAGCATTCTTCTTGTTTTATTATCCAATTTATCCAACACTTTTTGTGGCCAGTCAGTCACTCCAAAACTGTAAGTTAGGACAGGAAGAACAAACTGATTTATGGCTTGGATCTTGTTCCTAGATGTCAATGCTGTTTTCAGGATTAATTTAAGTGTTCTAAAGTACTCCTTACTGAGCTTTATTCACATTTGTTCATGTTTTATTGCTGATCCTTCATCAATTCCCAAGTATTTAAACACTCCCACTTGCTCAAGTTCTTTTATATCACATTTGTGTCCCAAACTGATTTTTTCCTGGTGCTGCAGTTTTCCTTTTTTAAAGGTTGCTTTTGCACATTTATCAAGACCAAATGACATTCCAATATCATCTGAAAAAGTACTGACAACCTGCAGCTGTGCTTTCAGTTCCTCATCTGATGAGCTATACAGTTTTAAATAATTGACAAAGAGAAGATGAGAAGTAATTAGACTTTGTTGTTTTCTAGAAGCCACATTGTAGCCATGGCCTAAGCTGTTAAGTAAACAGCTTAATGGATTAATGGCAAGACAGAATAGCAATGGTGACAGAGAATCACCCTGGAATATCCCCCTTTGAATTTTTATCCCTGGGGTAATAATCTGTCCTTTATCATGGCTTAATTGCAAAGTGGTCTGCCACTGTTTAATGGTTACTGTAATGTAGTCAATCAGTGTAGGGTGTGTATCTTATACAGTTTTAAGCACTCTTTTATCCATAAATGTGGGATACTATCAAATGCTTTTTTGTAGTCAATCCATGCCATACTTAGATTCTTCCCCTTCTTACAGTTCTCCACTATAACTTTGTTTATCAACAAATGATCCTTTGTTCCATATGACTTTCTTTTATTGGCCTTTTGTTCTACTGCCATAATTGAGTTTTCTTCTAAATGACTATAAACTCTGTCGGTGTCAATTCCCATGTATAGTTTATATGTCATTGTACAAGTTATTGGTCTCTAATTTTTAGGGTAGCTTGCAGGTTCACTCTTAAGTAAGAGCATTGTTTTTCCTGTTGTTCGGGGTGCACATATAAATAGTTCTTACTAATGGCTAAATCCTTGTGCAAAGAAGTTAATACTTTAAGCCAAAAGTTAGGTACTGCATCTGGGCCTGGGGTTTTCCAGTTAGAGGCTTTTCTCAACTTTGTTTCGACCTCTGGCTGTTATTTCATCCCATTTCATATCCTGTATCTTTAAACTTCTTATTATTTCTTTTACTCCTTCTATCCATTTAGCAGCTTTGTTATATTCCACAGGATATTCATAGATACTTCTCCAAAATGTATCTACTTCCTCTTATTTTGGTGGTCTTTCAATTCCTTTGACCTTATTTCCCAATTCTCTATAAATCTTTTTTGGGTCATCAATAAATTGCTTATTTTGTGCTTTTCCCTTATATTTGTCTTTGTATCTTATAAGTCTTTCCGCCTGTTTTGAAATTTTTAGTTTGTTATCTCCAATAGTGCATAATAGATCCTGGTCTGTTCTAATACTGCGCATTGCTTTTATCACATCTATCTTTCTTAGTATTTTTGCTGATCTATTCCCTCTTTTATAATCTTCTAACAATGACACTTCTTGTCCTAGCTGCTTTATAGTTTTCCTCTCTGTTCAATATTTCCATGATGGTATTCGCTTTCGCCCCCTCTTTTCCCTCGCTACCATGTGTTCCTGTGGGAGAACTTTATCAGTTATTAATTTAGCAGCACAGTAGTATATTCTGTTTACTTCTGTTATATCACATGGATCTCTATGGACAGTCCTAATTACTGTGTTCATTTGTTTTATCAAGCTTCTGACTTTTGGGGTTTTATTAACCTTCTGCAGTCTATTTCTCTCATTGGTCTTGATATATCTGTCTTTGTCTATTATATCAAGCAACTCTTCTCTTAACTCATTTTCTTCCATACTGAGGGCACATCCCTTGTTTTCCCTTTCCTGCGGGTATTTTATAGAAAGTTCTATAGCATCTTTGTGTGGCACATTCTCTTCAGTTTTGTCCTGTGTCGTCTGTTCTTCTGTTGTATGGGAACTCACTGGCCTATCACTCCTCAACACTGACTGCATCAGAGAGTTTCCACAGTTTCCTGTTCCTTTCCTTGCTGTCTAGCTTCAAATGAACATTTATACTGGTTTCCTGTGGAAGGCTCCAAAATATCTTGATATGGCACCAGACCAGTTGCTTCCTGTTCCACTGGTTTCCCTTTCATTTGGATCTCCATTGCTCTGTCCTGTTGTGGTGCTTTCTGCATTCGATTTACTACACTGAATCCTTCTCTTTGCAGCTGTTCCATAACCTCAATTTCTATTTCTTTGACTTCTCCATTACTAATCTCTTCTTCTACTTTTCCTCTTAGTCTTATTTATTTGTATTGTAAAGTTTTCCATATCTGTATTCCTTTCCCTATATTTTTCTTCAAATATATTTGGTGCTGCTCTTTTTGTATTGGTTAGTCTTGCTTTCTCCTTTGCATAAATATTACACCATATTAAATCTCTTTTCCTTTCCCATGTCCATATTTCTTCTTCACATGTCCCCTGATCTTCTTACTTTTCCTTATCCTGGAGATTCACTCCATCATGCTGTGATGTAGTCTGCTTTAGACCTTCTACATTAAATCATTCACTTCACAGGCACTCCATAACTTCACTTGTATTTCTTTAACTTCTGCTTTACTAATTGTCTTTTCTACATTATATCTTTGTGCTATTAATCTTTTTATTGTGAAATTTTCCATATCTGGATGCCTTTGCCTGTATTTCTCTTCAAATATCTTTGAGACTGCCTTCTCTGTATTAGTTAACTTGGCTTTCTCCTTTGTATAAATATTGCACCATATCAAATCTCTCTTTCTTCCCCATGTCCATATTTCTTTTTTATATTTTTCAAATATCTCTAGGTTTTGTTGTTTATATTTTCTCACTTCCTCAGATGTTTCTTTTTCCAAACAGATCACAGTTTCCTGATCTATATACTGTTTTTCAAAAATATGTTGTATTAACGAACGCAACTTTTTATTTGAAGCTTCTGACAGTTTTTCCTGCGGAAGTATTTTTCTTTCCTCTACTTTCTCTCTTAATCATTTTGTATATCTTGTGTCTGGAAATTCTGGGCTTTTTACATAATAGTAACAATACATAATTTCTTTCTTATCCTCAACAGTCCACTCTATCGTCTTTATGGCTCTTCTTTGGCCAATTAGTTTTTGTCATTTGTGTGGATTGCTACTTTCTTCTACAACAGGGGGGGCATCCTCCCCCTGAGCCTGGCCTGACCCCATTGTAGGAATGTTTCCGTAGTTTGAGGATTCTACGCTGTCATTTTTTTCCAGTCCTAGTACCAGTTCGCCTACCAGGATTAGGCACTTTTTTATGCTGGGTCTTATGCGCCCAGCTATCTTTTTTTATTTTTGATTTACTTCTGTCCATGATATATGCTATATAAATACAGTCTATATGTCAGTGTCACCTTGGTGAGATTTTTGTGAAAAACAGGGTCCATCTCAGGAAGGTACTCACCAAGACTTGAGGATGAATTCAATTTTAGCACTACTACTCTCCTTTGCTTGCTGACTTTTCATCTGTCCATCAGGACCTCCTGCCTGTTAGGATCATCCGATGCATTGTTTTACAAGAATCCCAAATGGCCACAAATCAAGTTTACACTGTGCTTCTTCCATAATGGTAAATGATTCTAGAGCCCAATACTGTATATTTCTGCTTTAAACCTTTTTATTAAGACCATGAAGTTCAAGATATTATCACTTCAAAGTCTTGTACCTTTGATTCCTTATCTAACTTTCATGGAAAAGCTAGACCTATTGGAAGCTTATTATCACTTTCCTATTATCAAGCATTCCAAGCATTTCTTAAGATATACTCTATCTGGTACACATTTTCATTTCTGTTTTTTACCCTTTGGACTGTCTGCTGCACCAAGGGTATTCACAAAATGCCTAGCTGCACTCATTGCTTATTGAATATTCCAGGGAATTCATATCTTCCCATATGTGGACTATGGTCTTAGCTATGCATACTTTTTTTTCAGCTGTCAAGAGTCTGTAGCAATTAATAAACCATGGCACATTTTATGCATAGGAATTAAATATAATATAGTAAAACCTACTAAACTAAAGCTTACAAATTACATCTTTAACATATTTAAAAAAAATGTTATTGCCAATACAGATATATAGATTTGGATGGACTTAATAATTCATTTTAGTTCCACAAATGTATTTATTTATTTTATTTTACATTTGTTGACCGGGCTTATCCAGCTGGATATATGTCCATTTTCAGCAGAGGCCCGGGGAGAAAAGCTCCTCGAAAATACAGTAAAATATTATATATAAAAAACAATATTTCATAGGTGCAAGTACAATACAAAATTAAGCTATATTGTACATGATAGATTATACAGATGTGAGTAGATTAAAATATAAGGAAATATGTTCACTTCAAAACACATTTGATTGCAGAATCTTATATGTATCTTTTGGTAACTTAGTAGGTAGTCTAAATGACATTTTAGGGATATTGATAGAGATTCTAATCAATTTTAAGGCCTGTTATATTTATGGTTTTCAATAGGCAGTTAGTATATACAGTAATAAGACAGGTATCTTTGTAAGAAATGACATGAGCAGTTAGTCTGGGTTCACACAGGGGCATAACCAATGGGATTTAAGGTAGGTTTTAAGCCTGATTTTAAATTGTGTTAGTGAAGAAAGGGAGGTCAGGTCACTGGGGAGAGAGTTCCAGGTTTTAGCCACGGTATTAGAGAACAAAAAGTCACCAGCCTTATTGTAGGTTTTGCCTATTTGTACTAATATTTTATTAGATGAGCGTAGGGTCTTAAGGTTGTTGTAGGGGGTGATAAGGTTGGTAAGAATTGGTGTGTTAGTAGGCTGATACAGGATTTTGTAGGCAACTGTTAATTGTTTAAATAGAAGTAGATTTGGCAACTCTAGCCATCCTAGTTGTTCATAATTAATACAGTGATGGGTTCTGAATATAGAGCCTGTTGCAAATCTAGCAATATTGTTGTAGGAGACAGCCAGTTTGTTCAAGTTGTTTTTTGAGAGGTTAGTATATATAGGGGAGGTGTAGAGGAGGGTAGAGATTAAGTGGGTCTGGGCAATAGTAGACCTTGCTAGTGGGGTAAGAAAGGATTTGATTCTATAGAGGGAGCCTAGTTTTTTGTTGACTGTTTTTATGTTATTGTTAATGTGACTATCAAAGTTAAGGTTATTGTCAGTTAGTACCCCTAGGAGTTTTGTGGTAGAGTCGGGGGATATGATGGTTCCGTTGTTTGATGTAACAGTAAAGTGTAGTGGTGTGGCCCTATGGGTGGGAGTAAAAAGTAGGAGTTTGGTTTTTTGGGGTTCAAGATGAGGCACTGGTGTAGCAACCATTCCTCAACTATGTTAAACACTTTTTGGGTGAGAGACTGAAGGTCTGATGGGGTCGGGGCTGAGCATATTAATGTGGAGTCATCTGCGTATTGTAGTATGGTAGCTTGAGGAATTACAGTATGCAGGTCGTTGATAAAAATAGAAAATAGAAGAGGTCCAAGTATAGAACCTTGGGGGACACCGAGTGCAATGGGGAGATGGGGAGATAAGTTGTTCTCCCACAGAACTGCTTGTTGCCTATTGTTTAAGTAGGATTGAAACCATTGTATAGCCAGTGCATCAAAAGATAGGTTTTTGAGTATGTTTGAGACATTGGTGGTTAACCGTATCGAAAGCTTTAGAGAGATCAATAAAGAGGGCTGAGGATAGAGTGTTGTTATTGCGATTTTTGTTTATACAGTCAGAGAAGGATAAAAAGGCAGTAGCAGTAGTAGCAGTACTGTGAAATTGCCTGAAGGCATGTTGGCAGTTAGCTAATAAGTTATCTATTAGGTGTTTTAACAGTTGCTTATGAATGCATTTCTCCATGATTTTTGCCAGTGGAGATAGTATAGCAATAAGTCTGTAGTTGGATAATTCCCTTGAGTTTCCACCTTTATGCAGCGGGATAATATGCGCGATCTTCCAAATAGAAGGAATAGTTCCCTCAGAGATTGTTCTGTTAATCAGAATGGAGATTGGGTAGGCTATGGCATTTGCAGCTTTTTGCAGATATTCTGCAGGAAGGAGATCCGCTGCAGTGGTGGTAGGTTTGAGTTTTAGTAATAGGGTACTGATAAAGGATGTGGGGACAGGTTTGAGATGAAATGAGGGAGGCAAGGTAGTATTAGAGGACGTCAGAGATGAGCTGTCAAGAGTTAGTTGATTGGCAAAGAGACTGAATGGTCTCAGTGAAGAATGTATTAAAGGCACTTTCAATTTACTTTGGATTGTCATGGTCAGTACCTCCAGGGGTGGGTGTGACAGAACGGCCTAGGTGTAAGAGTGTGTTTATCCCTGCCCAGAATTTTTGTGGTTTGTTTTGCTGGGTATGTTGAAGTTGAATGTAATAGTTTCTTTTGTCTGACAGAATGGATTTTTTTGTATAATTTCATAGCTGTCTGAACTTTTAAGTGATCCTCTGGGTTTTTAGTAGTAAGCCACTTGGCCCAGACTTTATTTCTGAGGAGCATTTTTTGTTTTGTCCCTTTTGAGAGCCAGGGGGCAGGTTTTTCCTGGTTCTAATGGTCCTTTTTGGAGCATGGAGGTCAAGAATACTTAAGAATTTAGTATTAAAGTAGATTACTGCTTCCTCTAGAGGTATGTTTTTGAGGGGTGACCAGTTGCATGCTTTAAGTTCAGTTTGGAAGATATCAGGGTTAATTTTTTTTTACTCCTTATTGTTCTATAGGTAATTGGGCTAGGGATGTCAGCCTTAAATCTGGTTATGAAGGTGAGTGCATGGTCGCTTATATCCTCAGGGAGAGTCCTTACTTTGTAACTTTGGTGATGTCTATTTATCAGAATCCAATCTAGGGTGCTTTCATTGTTATTGTGTTTATTGGTCCTTGTGGGGGAGCTAATAGTTTGAGTAAACCCATGTAGGTTAAGATGAGTAGAGGGCTGTTCAGAAGTACAGCTTTTCTAGTTGATATTAAAGTCACCGAGTACTATTGTTTCTTGGGGATAATTGGTGGAAAGACAATTTAGGATATTTTCTAGGGTATTAGAGTTATTCCCTGGGGGAAGGTAGACAGCAATAATGTAGATGGATTTACAGTTATTGAGTTGAATTTTGGAGAAAAGAACAGAGATTTCTTAGCTTTTGGCCTATAGTATCTGATGTGAGTCAGTCTGTGATATTTTGCTGGTAGGTAGGCTATTATGCTGGGTGTGTTTGAATGGCTTTGAGTGTGAGCTAATGGTGTTGAGGAGGTTTGCTTTGTTGGGTAACAAAGGTTTATGTGGTGGAGATGTTCATAAAATGTAAGTAGATAAGATATAGTAAGAATAGGTATGAAGGAAGATAGAAGTAGGATTTTCCGTTGTGGAGAGGTTGATATGAATGACATTATGGCAGGGTTGTATATAGTGTAACGATAAGGATAAGTTAGGTGGTTTACTAGGTGAGTAGTTCCAGGACCGCAAAGTGAAGACAATAGTTCGTAAAAAAGGTAAATCCTTTATTAGTTGCCAAGTGGTACAAATCCAAAGACAGTTGGTACAAGACAGCAAAATCAGACCAAATGGTAAAAATCCAAAGTCAGTTGGTACAAGACAGCAAAATCAGACTTTTTTTTTTTTTTTTTTTTTTTTTTAAAAAAAGGTAAATCCTTTATTAGTTGCCAAGTGGTAAAAATCCAAAGACAGTTGGTACAAGACAGCAAAATCAGACCAAATGGTAAAAATCCAAAGTCAGTTGGTACAAGACAGCAAAATCAGACAAGCGCTTTCGCTTGGAGAATGCCAAGCTTTTTCAAGTCAAAAACAGTTGCCTGCAGTGAGGCAACTGTTTAAATAAGGATGTTAATTGGTCACATGTTTGGTTAGAGCTGAGTTGCATTAAAAAACAATTGAGACTGTTTTGAGCAAATGAACAACCAAATAGTAAAATGAAATGGAAAATTAAAATGTGCATAGATTGAATTGACATTGCATTGTTTATACATGACTGGTAAACCAAGTAAGTGTTATGATGGGATTAAAAACTTGGGTTGTCCAAAAAGTTTGGATAGAAATACAAATACACTGTCCACTTGCCCCAAGTCACCAAGTAGTGCAAATTCATGTGCATCATAACATCTATTTTTAAGGCTAACACAACAGCACTACACTGATTCTCATATTACACAGGACTGCTGACTTCAAATTCACTTGGATCACACACAGCTTTTTTAAACTTTCATTTGTACTTGTATTTGTATTTCTATCCAAACTTTTTGGACAACCCAAGTTTTTAATCCCATCATAACACTTACTTGGTTTACCAGTCATGTATAAACAATGCAATGTCAATTCAATCTATGCACATTTTAATTTTCCATTTCATTTTACTATTTGGTTGTTCATTTGCTCAAAACAGTCTCAATTGTTTTTTAATGCAACTCAGCTCTAACCAAACATGTGACCAATTAACATCCTTATTTAAACAGTTGCCTCACTGCAGGCAACTGTTTTTGACTTGAAAAAGCTTGGCATTCTCCAAGCGCTTGTCTGATTTTGCTGTCTTGTACCAACTGACTTTGGATTTTTACCATTTGGTCTGATTTTGCTGTCTTGTACCAACTGTCTTTGGATTTTTACCACTTGGCAACTAATAAAGGATTTACCTTTTTAAAAAAAAAAAAAAAAAAAAAAAAAAGTCTGATTTTGCTGTCTTGTACCAACTGACTTTGGATTTTTACCATTTGGTCTGATTTTGCTGTCTTGTACCAACTGTCTTTAGATTTTTACCACTTGGCAACTAATAAAGGATTTACCTTTTTTACGAACTATTGTCTTCACTTTGCGGTCCTGGAACTACTCTTCTTGGTGTTATCAGTTTTGCTCTTATTTTTCTTCCATGGTTTACTAGGTGAGACTTGGGTGTGTTGGTTCTGGCACTTTAAGGGGTGGGATGTTATGATTGGTGGTTATTGTAGGGGGTGCGGTTTGGGTGAATAAATGTAGGAGCACTGGGGGTGGGTGAGAATTGGGGGCAGGGTCGGGGAGTTGAGTGAGCCTGCAGGGTGAACGGAACGGGATAGAGCCAGTGAAGGAAGAGGACCCCAGGAACAATCAGTGAAGTGCTGACTGCTGTGGTAAGGTGGAGATGTGAGTGGAGGAGAGTGAGTTGCTGTGAAAATAGAGGAGTGAGCAGGACTGGAATAACAAAGAAAAGAAATAAGCAATGTGTCTGATAAATTATATGTCAGAACAGTGAGATAGATTTACAAGGCAAATACTAGGAGAAGGATACCATCTAGTGGACAAGGATAAAACAATGCAAGTAGCTTTACAAGAGTGTTGTCAGGTCTAGGAATAATGGAGGGTAATAGGAGTTAGCGACAGATGCTACACGTGGGTAGTGTGATAAGGTTTAGGAGAAAAAGGATTAGAGTAGCGTAAGGTTGCTGTCTGTCCTGGCTAGGGAGCAGTCTTCAGTTACATAGCATTATATAATTCAAGTATAGTATTAACTACAATACTTGTAACACATACTTTCTTGGTTCCTTGTGGGAAAGAGGCTTAGGGAGAGGATTGTCTCTATTCTTTAGTTCAGTAGAGACCAATAGTCATAGCATAAGGTTTAGTTCTTGGCCTTCAGGCAGGGCAGATTCTCATTCCCTAGTTCAGGGCAAGAAGGGTGGAGAGCTGGGTAAATAAAGGGAGAGAGAAGACAAAATGGTAGGTAAACAGAGTGTTAGTAGCTGGCCATTTAGCAGTTACACAATAAAAATATCTGATTAAGTGGCAGTACCAACAAACGGTCATAATGGTAATGATGTGGCTGTTAAGTAAACTTATTTCCATATATGAGCATAGGTAAATGCATTTAGAAAACTCAGCACTGTAAAAAATTAGAATATAATCAATTCAAACACATATTAGGTTCATAGAGGCATAGGAAAGGTTGTGTAGGGCTTGACATACAAATACATTTCTAAGTAGTCACTAATACCTAGTTCTTCCTTAATAACGTCCTTAATAAGATACATAAGAATGTCTTTACCACATGAGAAGCAAAAAAACTTTATTTGTTGGCAGCAATGTATTAACAATCAAAAGATAGTTGATAGTCAACAGATTACTGATTGATTGATTGATTGATTGACATTTGTTAACCAGGTTGGTCCAGCTGGACTTGTGGCCCATTTTCAGTGGAGATCCGAGGAGAAAAGCTCCAAAAAAAAAATACAAACAGCTGACAGAGAATCAAACATTTGAGTCAAAAATATGGTCAAAATCGATTATACAAGAACGTTAGAGACAAAGCAGAAATGCAAACACATGATATATACATAACAATATATATTTACAAAAAGAGTCAAGTCCAACAGTATTGATTGTAGAGTTTAATAAGTATCCACAACAGTGGAGTACTTAGCTGTATGTGGAGGGACCAAAAAGGTATATAGTAAGATTGTGGGGAGCTTAAGTAGGGGCTTGATAAGGAGATATTTTGGAGTTGAGTAGATGAAGTTTGAGTTTTTCTTTAAAGTGGGATGGGGGAATGATGGAACAAATGTCTCTTGGGAATTTGTTCCAGGCTTGGGCGACGGCGTGTTTGTATGGGAGTTTGTTCCAGGCTTGGGCATCGGAGTGTTTATGTAGGAGTTTGCCAGCTATTTTTTGGGTTGGTAGATTTGTAGTAGTTGCTGATTAGAGGCATGGATAGTCCACGGAGGAGTGTGGATAGAGATGAAGGGAGAGAAAGCAGGGCATGATGAAGGTTTGTAAAGAATGAAGTGTAACATTTGAAGTTGTGACAGCAGCAGAAGATGGGGGAATTCTAACCAGTGGAGAGTATTTAGGGCAAGGCAGTGATGTGTATTGTATGGAGAGTTTGTGATAAATCTAGCTACTTGCGGTAAATTTGTTGGAGTTTGTTTAAAGTAGTAGTTTGGATGTTGGTGAGTACTGGGGCAACATGCAGAAGGGAGAGGAGGAGAAGAGCTTGTGCAAGGGAGAGTCTGGCATTTATAGTTAGAAATTTTTTGTTGCGATTCAGTAAACCAGGTTACTGGTGAGTCTTTTTTATACTTTGGAGGATGTGCAAGTTGAATTTGAGTTCATCATCTATGGTGACCCCAAGGAGTTTAATGTGAGCTTCAGGTTGGATAACAATGTTATTAGAGAAGTAATAGTAAAGGTGGATTTGAGGTGAGAGAGAGATTGGGGGAAAAATAATAAGAGTTTGATCTTTTTAGGGTTGAGAATGAGTAGATTCCTGGACAACCACTGTTCAGTGGATAGGAATGCCTGTTGATTAAGAGTGTGAAGATTGGAGATATTGTCTGAGATGGAGATGAGAGTTGAATCATCTGCATACTGGATGAGGGAGGATTGTTTACAAGAAGTGTAGAGATCATTGGTAAAGACATTAAATAGGAGGGGACCCAGAAGGGAACCTTGTGGTACCCCGGTTGGGACAGGCATGAATGGAGAAGTGGAAGAGAGCCATTTAACAGATTGCTGCTAGCAGGATAAGTAATTGGAGAACCAGGCAAGGGTGGAAGAAGATAGATTGAGATCTGCAAGTTTAGATAGCAGTAGGGGATGGGAGAAAGGTCAAGGAAGAGACATGATATGAGTTTGTTATTGTCTAGGGCCTCAGCAATGGTATGTGTAAAGGATAAGAGGGCAGTGGTTGTGCTGTGGTTGGGACAGAAACCATGCTGAGTGGGAGTAAGGAGGTTATGCTGGAGGAGGTAGTTGAGTAGTTGTGAGTGGATACATTTTTCAAGAATCTTAAAGAGGGGAGATAGAATAGTTATAGGTCAGTAGTTAGATGGGTCTGTAGAGTTTCCATCTTTATGCAGAGGAATAGTGAAAAATGATTTCCATAGGGTAGGGACGGTGGATTCCTGAATAGATCTGTTGATTTGTATAGACACTGGATAGGCAGTGGAGTTAGTAGGAAGCTTGAGGAAGGTAGGAGGTAGATTGTCAATGGAGGCAGAGCAGGGTTTGAGTTTGTGAAGAAGAGATCTGATGTAGGAAGTAGGAGCCAGATGTAAAGAGAATAGTTGTTTGTTAGAAGGATTGGGAGGGGTAGGCAGAGAAGTTGTGTTACAGTTGGAAGGTATGAGAGTTTGAATGGTTTCAATATAGTGTTTATTGAGAAGAGTAGCAGTTTCCACAGGAGATGTATTTGGGTAGGGGCAGGGAGTTGAGGGGCAGCCTGGAGAGAGAATTTTGTTAACAGTATACCAGAACTTGCCAGGGTTGGATTTGTTATTGAATTGGGCAGAGTTGTAAAATGACTTTTTATCATTATTGGTTTGTTTTTTTGTAAGATTTCTGAGGTGTCTATAATTATGTAGCAGAGATAATTCCTTTGTTTTGATCTAGGCTTTCCAAGCTCTGTCTCTTTTTAGCATAAGGGAATTAGTTTCTTTTGAGAGCCAGGCAGCATAATTGGGTTTTATTCTAACCTTCCTAGAGGGAGCAAGGGAGTTCAGGGAATTCAAGAAGATGCTATTGAACCTAGTAACTGCATCACTGAGAGGGATTTGTTTAAGGATGGACCAGTCAATGGTGGATAGAATAGAGCTGAATTGGACTACATTAAAATTAGAGAGTTTTCGGCAATCTCTATAAAGGTGGAATTTGGCAGGGTTGGATGGTGTATCTAAGGACTGAGGTGGGGAGGTGGTCACTAAGTTGGTTTGGTAGGGTAGTGGGGTTGTGGTAGTGGTATGTACTATAATAAGCACATATGAACTTTCACCTTCTGATTGGCTGGTTCTTCAAAGTGTACTGATATATTCACAAAATCTATGCAGAATAATAAATACTTCCTCTTTTAAAATAGACCTAAATTTATAAAATATTTAGACAAACTTATATACAATAATAATAATAATTGGAAGAATGTAACCTCAAAATTATACAAATTATTAATAAACTATAAAATTAAAACTCAACAAAACTAGTGGGATTTTATCACCAAAGGACATTCAATAAATCTATCCATGGAAAGTAAAACAAACATATTTTATTCTATCAAATTAACATCTAACACACAATTGTGGAGAATATACACACAGAAATTTCTGCATAGATCATTTTATACACCCAATAAACTGCCAAACCTGGCTCTTCCAGTAATGCTATCTGTTGGAGACACCTACAAACATGTAAAGCAAACCATAGTTTATGATTGTAATAAAGTCAAAAAATATTGGGAATATATTGGCAACTTCTTACAAACCATATTCACAGATACATTTACTTTAACTAACTCTTTAATTTTACTGAATATTAATGAAAAAACTGAAATGAATAAAAAAGATCTGCTCTTATTATGGACTATACTAGCAGTTGCTAGGAAGTGCATCACTAGGAAGTGGAAATCCATCTCTGAACCATCCTTTGAAGAATTTTTAAGACTATTGAATGAAACAGCAACGATGGAAGACAAAGTCAAGGAACTAAGGATTACTCCTAAAACATGGACTAACAACCCATGGAAGAAGATATTGTCCATTATTGAGACATTAAAAATGAACTCAGACTCTACTTAGGTTCATAGGTAAGTACTAGGCTATCTGCCCGAGGGCATCTATAAGCCTAACCAGAATGTGTTGGCTTTCACCGCCCCCTTAGATTAGTTTCCTGTGCCTTGATCCAGCAGAGCCATTAGTTCCCTGTGCCTCTGTCCAGCAGAGCCACTGCAATGATCCCCGGGGTAAATTTTCTGTTTCCCATCCACTCGTCAAGGTTTCTCTTGAAGAGTGTTAGTGAGGGGCTCTGCCAAATGTAGATTGGAATCCTGTCCCAAAGCATGGGGAGTCTCTGGGATAGGAATCTATCCCTCCAGCACGTCTTATTTATCGTTGTGAGGTTTAGATGCCTAGAGCGTGTGGCTCTTGGGGATTTTTTTTTTTTTTTTTTAGGTGGAGCAAGTCCATCAGTTCTGGGTTGGACATGGCCTTGTATGTCAGGCAGAGATCACCTCTGAGTAAGCAGTGTGCAACCGAGTACAGCTGGAGTTTCTTCAGTCGGGCTGCATAGGGCATATGTTTGAGGCCAGTAATCCTCTTGGTGAGGTACTTCTGTAGTCTTTCCAGCTGTTGCAAGTGTCTTTTAAGGTACATCCCAAATGGGGTGTTGTATTCTATGATGGGTCTGATGAGTGATGAGTAGAGAGGCACAATAACCTCTTTTGTTCTAGATGTGAACCTTTTGTGATTTTCTAACCACCCTAAAAATATGATTATCAAAGGAGAGATTACTATCTACTTGGGTCCCCAGATCCCTTATTACATTTTCTGTATTTAGGGGACTACCATGTATGTGGTAGTTCATGGGTACTTTGTTTATTTCCAAAGGGGATGACTGTTTACTTTTTGGCATTTAGCTTGAGGCCATAATTTTGACACCAGGTATCCGTCTCAGTGAGACCCTTCTGGAGGATGTCTGTATCAGCTGGAGAGTCAATTATGGCCCCCAGTTTGCAGTCATCTGTGAACTTGGTCAGCCATAGTCCTCCTGTCCTTGCCTGTACCTCTGAGAAGTATATACCGAACAGGAGGGGTCCCAGGACTGAGCCCTGGGGGACGCCACTTGTAACTGGTTTAGAGTCAGACCTAGAGCCTGCAACTCTCATCATGTGGGTTCTATCCGTGAGCCAATTACCAGAATGGGGAATGGTGTCGAAAGCCTTTGCGAGGTCTAGGTAGGCTGTGTGGACCTCCTTTCCCTCATCTAAAGCCTTGGTAACTGTCTCAAAGAAGTCCACCAGGTTTAGGAGGCATGATCTGCCCTTAACAAAGCCAAACTAGGTAGGGTCCAATGTTTGAAGGTTCCCAATGTCTCTGTTAATGAATTCCATGATGATGCGCTCCATAGCCTTGCAGACCAGGCTAGTCAGGCTTATAAAGCGATAGTTCCCGGGGTCCATTGTGGCTCCACCTTTGTGGAGCGGGATAACTGTTGCTGTGCGCTACTCTATGGGTACATAGCCTCTAGAGAGGCTGAGTTTGAACAGTGTGTTTAGGTGAGGGGTTAGTTCATTTTGGAGCTCATGTAAGACACAGCCTGGGACACCGTCTGGTCCCATTGAAGTTCTATTTTTGGCTTTGGATAGGGCTGTTTTAACCTCTGTGTCAGTGATTGTCGGGGCACTACATTCTTCTGGTATGGTTATGGGCCCTTTAGGGGTGAATGGGGGGGGTGAACTTTGCACTAAACCTGTCTTCCAGAATGTTGGCAATATCAGTCGGTTCAGTATATTTTGTGCCATTCTGCACTAATTCAGAGCAGATCTGAGAGTTTCCACTTATGTTCTTGACATAGCTAAAGAACGCTTTGTGGTTATCTTTGGAGTCCTTGGCAATTTTTCTTCCGAAGATAGCCTATGAGGGATCATAGTTTCTTGCTGGTACTGATCAGGGATGTCTTTCTTTCTTGGGATTTTACTCTTTTCTGCAATAGTTTCCTCCTTCTATTGTATAGCTTGTTTATGGCAGGGCTCCACCAGACTGGTTTCCTTTTCTTGGAGGAGTGAGTCTTGGTTTTGCTTGGGATAGCACGATCCATGCATTCTTGCAGGTGCTCATACAGTGCCTTTGTAAGGAATTCAGCAGCTTGGACAGCGTTGTCCTTTTGCATGGGGGCTGTGAACTTTTCCACCTCGGTCTTAATGTGAAGTTTGCTTTTGAAATGTTTTTCACGGTGGTTTCCTTGATTGGGGGTGGTGGTGGAATGTGGATATCCAGAGTGATTAGTGTATGGTTTGATCTAACCAGTGAGGGTTTGACCTCCGGTGTAGAACACTGGTCACTTGAAGGAAGACAACAGAGGAAGAAAAATAGTTGTTCAAATACTGCACAAAATTGACTCAGATTGGTTTATTTTATAATCTAACTTCTGGCCAAATGTAAATAATGTATATAGTTTGTTATTCTGTTTGAATTATTAGATGAATATCAATTAAGCCATTTATTATATTTTAAAGAAACTCAATAAAAACTTTTGTGAAAAAAAAGTCTGCAGCAACTGTTCCTGAACTTGTACTCCGTCTCGGGTTTCAAATCACTTTGCAGAATTGTTCTCTTATCCGTTCTCACAGAATGATTTTCTGGGGTGGATGTTAGACTCTGCCTTGTTGAGGAATTTCCTTACCCCAGACAAAGTTTCTCCAGCCTAAGCCAAACATCTGCAAGGGAGTACTCAGGATTTGAAAGTACATGGCATTGATGATAATCATGCTGTCCTTTGCCAGACTGCTCATGAGGAAAATACAGTGGTACCTCATATCAGTCTATACTTAGCATCTACACCCTTTGACAATTCAGATTACAGTTCTAGGATTTTTGAGGGGAGACTGGATGGTGAGCATATGTGTGAGCATGCAGTCCATGCCTTCAATTCTCCCCTCCTTACATCTTCCAGTCAGTCACCACAGATGCATCAGACCTGGCATGGGGAGAGGTTTCAAAGGGGGTAAAAGTGCAAGCTCTGTGGGACTCATTAGACAGACAAAAACACATATATGTCAGAGAGATGTTGGTTGTCATCAATGCTTTGAAGGCCTTGACACATATCTGGTCCCCAGGACTTCTGCTAGTGTTCAGAGACAACACCACATTGATGTGGTACTTAAACAAGCAAGGGGTAACTAAACCTTATCCTTTGTGCAGACTAGCCATGGTAGCCTGGGATATAGCTTTTCAGCACAGTCACACTCTACAGGCATCTTGCATATGGTCAGAGCAAAACTGTGTGGTAGACAAGCTGAGCAAGACCAGAATAGACCCTCATAAATGGAAATTGAATCAATAAGTCTTCCAAGAATGAATCCATCTTTCAGGAACCCCTCAGATAGATCTGCTACTTCCACACAGGACAATCATTTGCCAGACTTGTGTTCCAGTACTCCATGCAAGAAGGCCTGCATGACTTTGGACAGGAATGTTCCTGTGTGCTTTTCTACCCTTTCTACTAATATCCAGAGTCATTCTGAAGATTCAGTAGGATTCCCCAAAGATCACTGTGATGACTCCCTTCTGACATAGGCAACAGTAGCTCTGTTTTTATTTTATTGGCCAGGGCAATTACCACAAGCTTCCTTACACACCAAGTCTGTTCACAGAAGGCGAGGTGTTTCATCTATCCTGATCCCAAACAACTGCAACTGACTGCATGGATGATGGAACATTAATACCTTTTAGGCACTTTTTTTCTCAGGATATGGAGCAAGAAGACCTGCTAATGCGGAAATCAGATATTAGTAAATGGAAAAGCTTTTTTTGGTTGATGCCAAGGAAAGAACCAGCAACTCAGGGTTAGTGTTTCTCTGTTTTTGTATTCTTTATGTAAGTTACTATCCTCTGGCCTGTCTTACCCCTCCATAAAACTTTATTTGTTGGCCATTTCAGCATGTCTGTCTAAGGCCCCCTTCTGTCAGTGCAATCTCATGTGAACTTTTTTGAAAGGTGTGTTGCATACCAAGTCTCCTTGAAAACAGTCCTCTTTGGGGTTCAAATTTTGTGTATGAAAAACTAACTCTTACTCCATTTGAACCAGCTCATCTGGCTGACTAGAGGATATTAACAAGGAAAACAGTTTTACTAATTGCTCTGACATCTGTAAGAAGAATATCTGAGTTGTTGCAGGCTCTTATGGTGGGTCTACCTTATGTATTTTTCACAAATATAGGGTTTCCTTAAGTACTGTGCCTTCATTATGCCTAAAGTGGTATCCAAGTTTACCTTGAGCCAAACAACCCATTTCTCTTTTTTTCAGAAACTAAAGACGAGGAAGAAAGGATAGTTCATACCCTGGATGCCCACAGACAGCTCAGATTGTATCTTGACAGAAAAAAAATCTTTCAGGAACTCTATTACTTGCTTACTTCTTGTGAAGTTAAGAAAAAGGGCAACCAGTTTCAAAGCAGACTGTTATAAAGTGGTTGTCTTTTGCTATTACTTGCTGTTAAACCCACCACATGGAAAGTGCACTGAAAGCTTCTGGATGGCTGATGTATCTTTAGCAGGATATAGCCCATATTGCTAAAGCTATTGCATCAGTGATCTTTCACAAATCTGCTGTTTTGGTAAGTTTACTTACACGACTGTACTTTCTCTAAAATGGTCTTCTGGTACAGTTGATGTTGCTTCCAGAGCGGCTGTTACTGGCTCAGTGATTAGATTTGCCTGGTTATATTCTCAGAATTTACCAGAACATGTCAAAGCAGAGCTCCTGAATGTTCCACTGGATACAGAGGTCCTTAAAGGAATTTATGAAAGAGGACAGTTAATTGAGGGGTCACTCAGATTTTTCAATCCTCCATGCCAAATGTGAAAATAACTTTCTTTCCATGTCAGGCTTCCTTTGTAGGAAAACGATGTCAGGGAGGTGCAAAAAAAGGGGGATGATCTTTCCAGAACCAAGTGTAATGTAAAAAAAAAAAAAAAGACTGTCCATAAGCCACTTTCCCCACTTCCTAGCATGGCATTGGAGTAAAACTGTTCCAACATCTAGGTCTTCACTTCTTTTTGTGGCACCAGATAACTATAGACACTTGGGTTCTGAGAATCATTCAGAAAGGCTCTATTTGGCAGGGGAGTCTTTTTCTCATTTTCAAGGGGTTCCTTCACATACGTCCAATCATACCTTCCTGTTTCCTCCTACTCTGGAGCAAATGTTGTCTCAGGAGGTCATATGACTTGTTCCCAGATCAAACAAGGAGATGATTTTATTCTAGAATATTTCCGTTGCCAGAGAAAAAAAGAAGGAACCAGGAGATCTGTCATAGACCTTTCCTTTCTAAACCTTCACATTAGTGTCCACAAATTCAAAATGTTCTGTTTAGAGTCTTTGTCTCTCATTGCACCTCTCAATTTTTTTGTAACTCTAGATGTAAAGGATGCTTATCACATCACAGTTCTTAAAGACTTCACTTTTTTTAAGATTTTCTGTCTCTTGTTTACATTTTCAGTTCTGTACCTTACCCTTTGGTTTGTCTGCCTACAGCTGCAAGAGTGTTTACAATGTGCCTTACCATGTAATAGCCCATTACACTTTGATTCACATTGTCCCACAATGAGACAACTTCCTTATTTTTGCAGATTCTTGTACAACTTGTCAAGAATCTCTGGCTTGAGTAAGAAACCCATTTCTCAGTCTGGGATTTCAGGTGAACATAGAGAAGTTTTCTTTAATTCTGTCTCACACGATAGTGTTCCTAGGTGTCTCCTGCATATATCCCTCATCTTGTTTTTTCTTCCTCAGGACAAAGTAGAGTTTTACAAGGAGCAACTTTTGATATTTTCCAGTGAGCCTGTGGAATCTTACAGGGAATATCTCAGGTTTCTGAGTTTCATGGCCTCTACAACTTTCATGATTCATTTGGCCAGACTTTTTCTGAGGAAAAGCCAATAATTCCTTGAATAATTGTGGACCCAGTAGCAGCACCCCATATCTTTTCAGATTCCAGTGTTGGGATTTGTAAGAAGCAAGTTGCTGTGCTGGGTGCATCAGTTATATCTCCACACATTTCCCCTTTTTCTTCCAGGCCTTACTCAGTCTGTGACTACAGATGTTTCAGACTTTGCTTGGACAGCTATATCCAGGACTGTGAAAGTCCAGGGTCTGTGGAACAAGAAGAACAAACTGAAACCAAAAAAAACAATGACACAGAACAAGTAGCTCCCAGGTTATTTTAATTTGCACTGTCATCTTTTAAGTTTTCCAAGACATAAAGATCAAGTAAATGATGTCTCTAATAAATGCTCTCAAATCTTTAAATTATCTTTGGATGCCAGGCTGCCTGCTAGTAATCACAGACAACACCACAGTGATAGTTTAACATAAACAAACAGAAGAACCATATCCCACCTCCTTTGCCGAGTAGCTGTAGTAGCCTGAAAGTTAGAACTTAGTACAATCTATCCCTCAAGGCTGCTTGCACTTTGTCAGAACAAAATGTTGTTGCTGACAAGCTGAGGAGGACTAGGACAGACCCCCATGAATGAAGTTGAACCGGAGGATCTTCCATAAATTAATCCAGTTGTGGGGACCTCCTCAAGTAGATCTGTTTGCCTCCATTTACAACAGACAGGTAAAGAACATCTGGTCCAAGACTCTTTGTACAAAGGCCTGGAAGACAAATGCATTTTCATTCCCATGAATGGGAGTATTTCAGGACTGTCCTACAATAATTGTGGTGACCACGTTTTGGCCCAAGCAACAGTGGTTTTCCCTTCTTTTGAAAACGGCCAAGAGTAATTATCACAACTTTCCACACGGAATGGACTTACTCATACAACAAGGGTTGTTTTTTACACTATGACTTTTAACTTATTCATCTGACTGCCTGGATGATAAAACTGGAATAGGCACCTTTTTTTCTAGAGATGTGTAGCTGGTATTAAAGGAGACCAAGAAATCTGCTACTAGAAAAGTCATTAATGGGTAAGTGGAAAAGATTTTGTAATTGGTTGAATAGAGATTCTAGTGGGCCTGACAGTCGGTTGTGTTTTAAGCTATTTAGGAGGCATCCTAGGATATTATCGGGACCTTTTGATGCAATGTTTTTAGATTTGTAAAGTGCAGTGAGGAGCTGTTCTTTAGTACTACTTGGGGGAGAAATTGTGAAAGGGGGTTGAAATTGGAACTAAATTCATTGGCCAGTAAATTTGCTATATCCTCCGGTTTGGTAGAGGGAATTCCATTTACTATTAGTTCAGCACACTGTTGGGTGTTCCCCTTAAGGTTGCATACATAACTGAAAAATGGCTTATGGTTATCCTTAGCCTGGGAGGCTGTTTTTTCCTCAAAGGTGGCTTGGGTGAATTTGATTAGTCCCCTGAATTGCTTGTTGAGACTGATTAGACAATTTGTTGGGTGTAGCCCTTCCTAGTTTTGGACAGGATTTTCTTTCTTTTGTTGTACAATTTGTTTATACTGGCAGTCCACCAAGGGATTATTTTTGGAGTTTGTCCAAAGTTTATTTCATTATTTTGGTTTAGGACTGCTGTTTCTATGCAGTTATTTAAATGCTTGTACAGGGTTTCCATAAGTACGTCTGCATAGGCCACTGTGTTCTCTGATTTTGGGGGTGGCTTGGAATTCAGTTATGCTATCAGTTAATTGGAGGTAGTTAGCCTTGGAAAAGTTCTTGAAGATTCTAGGGATAGCTGGAAGTTCTGGCTTAATATTTATTTCATGGGTGACTGCTTTGTGATCTGACTAGGGAGGAAATTACACTTGGGGGGTGTAACATTCTCTTATATTTTTGAGTATTGGATCCAGGATATTTGCACTCCTAGTAGGTATATAGACTAGCTGTTCCAGGGTGTTTGCATTGATAAAATCCAGGAATCTTTGAACTTGCTTGTTAGTGGTTGTGTATGTATCCAGTTTATTGTGGGATAGTTGAAATCACCCATGAGTGTGGTGTTGGGCTGAATGGTGAATGACTCCAGTACATATGTGCTGTCTTTATCCTGGGTCATAGGTGGGGACCTATAACTAGCAAGGATATGGTATGGGACTTCATCTAAGGTGGACATGGAGTAGCTCAAGTGTATCATATTGTTTGAAAAATCTTGAGGTGTGCTTACTTTTTATGTAGATCGATATACCTACGCTTCTTGCACTTCTTATGTGGTTGCTGGTCTTACTGTGTAGAAGTCATTATACCCATGCACTGCTGGGGTGCCTTCTGCAGCTTTAAACCATGTCTCAGTAACTGTACAGATTAAACACACTCCAGGGTGAGAAGCTTTTCTAAGGAGTGGAGCTCCTACCATTGAGCAGTAACACCTTTAGTTTGTCTGGAATAGACTTTACTATATTGAAAGGTTTAGCAGATTGACATTTCCTGAAAAAGGCACTGTAGGTGTCATATATGTTTTGGCCAGTATCCGAATGCCTAATGGGGACAGGTGCAGACTATCCCTGGCAAAACTGTGTGGTCTGTCATTCATGTCCTCCCAAGCCAACAAATACCAGACCCCCTTAGAATGATACCAGTGGCTAAGCCAATTCTTAAAGTCAGTCTTCTTCTGCTTATATTGTGGTATCTTTGGAAAAGGTAGAATGTTGCTCAGTGCTAGGCTCATACCTGCCTGGAACACACAATCTGGAAAGCTCTTGTACCCTCCTTCATATAATACACTGAGACTCTTAAATGCAATCTGTCCAAACCTCAAAGGCCTCCCGGATGCTGTCATTGGCAACCTTCAAAACACTCTACAAAGACAACACTCCCCAGGAGACATACAACCGCATCTCACACTGTGGAGCTCCTACCATTGACCAGTAACACCTTTAGTTTGTCTGGAAAAGACTTTAGTATATCGAACGGTTTAGCAGATTGATATTTCCTGAAAAAGGCACTATAGGTATCATATATGTTTTGACCAGTATCCGAATGCCTAATGAGGACAGGTGCAGACTATCCCTGGCAAAACTGTGTGGTCTGTTGTTCATGTCCTCCCAAGCCAACAAATACTGAACCCCCTTAGAATGATACCAGTGGCTAAGCCAATTCTTAAAGTCAATCTTCTTCTGCTAGTCTCATACCTGCCTGGAACATACAATCTGGAAAGCTCTTGTTGTGCCCTCCTTCATGTAATCCAGGGAGGTATGTCTCTGGTTATTAACATCCACAGAAACTGTGACAAAATTATCCTGGCACTTGTGGTTCAGTTTCCTGAGTGCTTGTGTTGCCTGGCAGATCCTTGCCTCTGATAAGCAAATAACCATAACAGTCTCCTTGCTCAGCCTGGTGAGTAAGGCATCAGTGTGTCTCACAATAGAGTCTCTAATGACTACTATATAGACATTGTGAGATGCGGTCGTATGTCTCCTGGGGAGTGTTGTCTTTTTAGAGTGTTTTGAAGGTTGACAAGGACAGCATTCGGGAGGCCTTTGAGGTGTGGATAGATTGCATTTAAGAGACTCAGATTATGTGAGTTTGTGACTGATGCATAGTATGTGTACTGTGTGTGTTACTGTCACCTTTTTGAAAATATCAGTGTCTGTGTGCAAGAGGTTTGCCTCCAAAGACATAATGTAATTACATCTTTCACATACAGTGTCTGTTTGCTTAAGAATAAGGTGGTTGTCAGTAAACATGAAGCAATTGCTACATTATCTCAGGATGCCCATTTCCACCAGTCTGGCTACAAAGAAAGCAGGAAGGTACACTTCCATGGCTGTGGCAGCTCTTTTTTTTTTTTGTGATCTATGAGTGGTAGTGCAAGAGAGGTTTGTAACTAAATTTGAAGTTGTTAGACTGGGGGGAGTGGTCTAGCATTGATCTAAAACATCACTCTGGCAGTGATGCTTCTCAGCAGGCAAATCAGTTGCTCAACACTCAGCTAGAAATACTTGAGAAAATAGCAGAGGAAGTTTTGTATGGAAAATTACATCTGTATGTGCCTGTGTCCCTACAGGGCACTGTAAACCACTGCTGCACAGCTCAGCACAGGTTATAGGAGATTAGCTAGAGAGGAATTCAGTCAGTAAACAGTACAAATGCAGTATAAGTGTATGTACAAGTCTCAGATCCTGCAGCAATTCACAAGTTTAAGGTCCTCATGAAATGCAAGGAATAATATTAGAATGTTAATATGAAAATTATTGTTCTGGGGATTTTAATTGTGGATTAAATGTATTAAAAAAATAGAAATAAACATTAAAATATAAAAGGCTTTATTAAATATGGTAGGTTGAGAATGTGGTCAAACAGTCTGTGGACATTTACAAGAGGTGATAAGAAAACAGAAATCGATTATTGTTTTGTTGTCGAGTCCGTTACTGAGATGGGGGGTGATTGCTAATGCTTTCTTTATCCTTACCATCAAACTAGCTGGTTGGAGAGGGAAAATAATGTGGAAATTATTATTGAAGAAAAAAGTATTAAGTGACTGACTACTAGCTTTTTAGAGTAGGGAGTGCTAGAGAGGGAGAGAGAAATTCATCAGTTGTGAGTAGACCATAGTTCATTGACAGAATGCTGCTTGTCATTATCAAAATGGTGGATTTTATTTAAAAGGAAATATACATTTCTTTTACATTTGGAATTGGAAAAAAAGAAAAAAAGGCTTTAGTTTTTATTTAAGTATGCATACTGAATTGTTAAATTTAGAGAAAAAAAACTAATTTTTTAAATGAGAGAAAAAACGATGAAAACAAGAAAAAATAGATAAACTACTGTGCAAATGGGTGTCTTTTGAGGAGTAAGAAAGAAGTGTCACCTTTTTTTTGCTAAGATGGTTAGGAACAAAGTAGGTATGATTAGAGAAATGAGTAATGAAGAGGGTATATGTATGTATAAACAGAAACAAATTTTGCAGGTTGTTGAATGATACACAAGGAAATTATGTGATCAAGGGAAAATGTTGGAAGGTTGAGTTTGGATGTTAAAACTTTTTCTAATAAAGCATTAGATAGTTTGGAAAAAGGATTAGTTTGACAGAGTTAGATTTTGTGTTGACTAAGGTTAAGACAAAGTTGGAAGAAGGTAAAGACTGGCATATGAGGTGTATAGAAATGTAAAGGTTTGGCTGAAGGAATTATTGTTAAATATATTTAATGAGTGGTTAGAAAAAGGTGAAGTATATAGGGAGGTTTGTGAGGGGACTGTTAAATTTATTTGGAAGACGAAAGGAGAAAAATATATAAAAACTGTAGGCCTTTTACACTGAATAATTTGTTTTTTGAGATTTGTATGACAATTTTGAAAGTAAGGTTTAATGAGACTTTGCATAAAGTTTTATTGGAGGGAAGTTTTGGTGTTAGAGAGAGATGTAGTCAGGATCTATTAGTATTAGTGAGAGACGTAGTTTGTGATCCTATAAGTAATGAAGGTGATATCAAGTTAGTTGTAGGATATGTAAAAAAAGACTCATGAGTGTGTTCAGCATGATAGTTTATGGAGTATTATGAATATGGTTTCAGGGGTAAGTTTCTGAGTGTTATTCAATCTGTACATAACATAACTACTATTAGAATTTTGATTAATGGATGGCTAGGTTCTGCTGTTTCTTTCAGGAGAGGGCTGAGGCAAGGCTATGCCTTGTCTGCAATTTTTATTTTTCTTGGTTATGAATGTAATTGGATATTGGGTGCAAAACTTGGAGGTTGTTAGTTGGGATAGTGTATGCATTCCTATTTTTTTTGTATTATGCAGTTTATTATAATCCTATCTAAGAAGGTAGAGAAGGTTGTGTGTATAGGTTTTTGGAATATTTTAGGTTAAAACTGAGTAAAGAAAAAAAGTAAAGGGTTAACTGGAGATGGCAGATAGAAGATGTTTGTTTTTCTTTGAATGAAGTTATGTTGTTGGGGATAATATCTGGAAAACAGAAGTGGATGAAACACAGTGGGGTGGAGTTATAAATAAAAATCTAATGTCAATCTTCATTCATTCTTGATGAATGGGACTCGGTTCCAATCCTTGGAACCAGCTCAGCTGTTATATAGCTTACACCAGCCAAAAACTCTCATGCTAAGACTCTACCCATGATGCCCCTCTCTCCATTACCCCAGATCTCACTTACCGCTCTGTCAGCAAGACACGTCAGCCATTGCTCTCAGCTAAGTCTTTGAAATTTTTCCTTATTAAGCTAATTCTTTATATTTCACTTTCTGTAGTTAAGTAGATGTATATTTTCTATATTATACTTTGTATTGTTTCTCTGCGTGAGTTTGAATACTCTACCCTTACCTCTGGTAATCTCTGTTACCATTCTTGGTAACCCCACTTTCCCACCTTTCTTAACCTTTGTGGTAATTCTTAGTACCATCGTTGGTACTCCCCTTCTCTCTTTTCTTTTATACCCTTTGGTATTTCTCCACTACCATCGTGGGTAGACCTTCTTTCTATCCTTGGTGTGCGTATATGTTTAGCTTGTTTCTTTTATATGATAATTGTGAAAATGACATAAAAGCATAGATGCACTTCTGGATTCAAACAGTGCCAAGATTATGGAAGAAAGATGCCCAGTTCTGATGGGCATCTTTCGTGGGTTTATTGTTTAGGAGCTCCACATCTTGATCAAACTTGTGACATCTGCCAGGCCTTTAGTAACCGGGCCTTGTTCAAGTGTCGGAATAAGCTCATTTTGAAGGGCTTGATAAAAACTACCTTTTGGGAAGCTTTGTCCAAGTCTGATCCCCCTAACTCAGACCCTGTCAAAAGAAAAGACACTCATTACCTGTGTTCCCCATGGCACTGGTGGTACAAAGACATAAGGCTATGGTTCCGACTACCTCCATGGAACTGACCGCAAAGTTACTGAAACTACAACTTAAGGAATCCTTGGCACCGACTACCACCACTACGGTGCCTTCAGTACCAGCATAGGCACCACCTTCTTTAGTTTCTAGCTCGGTGCCAACTTCTTCAACAGTGCCTCAGCAGGCTCTGCCCACCCACTCAGTGCTGAAACTAGACACAAGCCTCTTTCCCAATACAAGGTATTCACCTTCAACAGACCCTATTAATGGCCAGTTGCCCAGTCCCTTTCTGGAGCACCTGAGTTCCCTTCAGGATTGTCCATTCGCATGTTCAGGAGTCTCTCAGAGGTAGACATTGTGATAAACTGAGATGCTGTCAGCCCAGCTAGCTAGAATTTTGTAAATAATTATATGTCACTTGAAAATATTAATATTTTTTTATATAGAAATGTGACACTTCCAGCCCAGTTAGAATTTTGTAAATAATTCTATGTCATTTGTGAATAGTAATATGATTTTTATGCTTGCCTTAAACATGTTGTAAACTATATGTTCTGTACTGAGCTTCAAGACTGTAACCACAATGCACCCTGCACAAATGTATGGTTTCATAGTAGAAATTGGGACATACAGCGTTGACTTGCAAAACTCTAAGAAAATAAGCTAAGTAAAGAGTTTTACGATGTGTTATAAAGTTAGTTTATACTAGCTAAGAGACAGGATATCTAGGCTAGGGGCTTCTTTCTGTTGTCTGGAAACAGAGATAATTACAGGTTTCCAAGGTAATTGTTTTACAACTTAAAGTTTCAAGCAAGCTTCTAAGAGAGAATTGTCAGCTTCTGAGAGGTAAGTATTTTTAACAGAGACATGTTAAAAATTTAAGTTCCTGCTAGCCTGGGAAACTTAGGTAGAGGTGAAAAGACTGATGTAGTCTGAGATGATTCAGCAGTAATGTGTATTATTAACTTAAGAACTGTCTCAGAGAGAAAGTCAGTGCATATTGTATCTTGTTCTGGACCTGTTAACAGCTCACCAGCACTTGCCTTGCTCTGTAAGTAAGTTATTTAGAACATAGTTTCTCTTAGAGACAAATAGGAATATAGGAAGATTAGTGTAGATGTTCTCTATATTTATGTGAGACTGTCCTACAATGTTGTTTTAAAGTATTTCCTGTGATTCTAAACTCTGTTGTCACTGTGTTGAGTTAATGAGTATTGTCTTGTGCTTTTATTATTTATTATTAAATATATTTAAACATTGTAATTGTGGCTGGTTTTGTGTAGAGATAATTAAGCTCTTAAAGTACTGGCATGCATTTGGTGATATTGTAAAAACCACTCCTAAATAGCCTTCAAGTCTTAGTCACACTTTCAGTTTGGATAATGGTAACATTGCATAGTAGAATTGGACACCCTTTGGTATGGGCCTTTATAGTAGCTGATAAGGGTGGTTGGTGGCAGGTGGTACTACTGTATAGTCTAGGCGGAAGGGGGCATAGCTGAAGAACCTGTGCCAGCCTTCCCCAGGAGTATCTGTGTGTTTGTATATAATTCAAATCTCAAAGTGTGTGTGTGTCAGCTACTTGGGCAGGGACACGAAGCACTGGTTGGACAGAGAGGGTGCTAGAGGTTTTGGCTTGACCACTCGGCTGAGATCTTAACCCTATAGCTGTGCCAGTGAGGAGTCTTATTGTGGATCTGGTGAGAGAGGGCGAAACCATCCCCAGACTGACTGTGATCTGTGTGTGCTCTTAAGGGAAATTGTACTTTACTGAGTGTGTATTTGTTATCCTCCTAATGTGCACATCCCTCACTGGTGGTACTGGTGAGGATTGAGGCTCCTTGATTACTGGGCCAGTGCATGGGCATCACATATTAATTGTTTGGCAGTGGTGAGATATCCACATCAGATATTAATTGGTTGATAGTGGTAAGATAGCCACGTCACATATTAATTGGCTTGTAGTTGTGTGGATATTGAATTCCTATAGCGTGTGTACAGTGATCACTGAAGCTGTTTTTGTACTCTAAATCAGCCACTCAGTGAACATTCACAGTTCATATCACAGTTGTTTTATTTCTTTTGTTAGCTTAGTAAGTCAGGGAAGCATGACAGTAGAGGAGTATGGCAAGCTGACAAGGAGCCAGTTTGCTGAGATATGCCAGGCTAAAGGACTGGTGCATGGAAACCTGACTAAAGCAGAGATGATTGCAACTTTGGTCATAGCTGCATCAGAGATAGCAACCAGGAGGATGATCAGACTGGCCGTGGAAATGTACAACACTCAGAGAATGCACTGCTCAACCTTTCTACAAAGTACTTAAATATCCGACTGGAGCTAAAGAGACTTGAGTTGGAGGACAGGCATTTGGCAATAGAAGCAGCATAGATAGAGACTGAGGCATCTAGAGACTGAGGAAGATGAGAAACTATGACATCTGCAGGCTGAGGAGAATGAGAAACTGCTACGCCTGGAAGCTGAGGAGGAGAGGCAGAGGCAACATGAAAAGGAGACGCTGACTCTTCACCAGAGTCATGGAGGTAATGGGGAAGGGAGTTACTGAACCCCAGAAGCAATAAAGATCAGTAAATTTCTTCCACAGTTTACAGAGGGGGATAATTTTGATAGTTTCATTCATATGTTTGAGAGGGTATGCAAGCAGAATAATGCTTGACTGGTTTCATTCATATGTTTGAGAGGGTATGTAAGCAGTATAATGTTGACCAAGGGCTCTGGGTATGGTTCCTGACCCCCTTACTCCATGGTAAAGCTGGAAATGTTCTATCCAAACTGTCTGGTCATGACTTTTTAAATTATAATGTTGTAAAGAATTGTTTGCTAGAATTTTTTAAGCTAACACCTGAAGCTTATAGGAAAAAGTTTTGTGAGCATAGACGCAAGGCAGATGAAGGTGTGTGTGAATATGTTGCTGAAGTAAGCACTTATTTTCATAAGTGGGTGTCAGGTCACCACTTTTGAAGGTCTCGAAGACCTTTTGGTGAGGGAGCAAGCCCTTAGCACTTTGCCTGAGGACATCAGAATCTGGTTAGCTGAAAGAAAATGTCTTACTGTAGATGAGATGGGGGAGAAGGGAGACCTATACCTAGCAAGCAGGTTATCACTGCACAGGAAAGGGACACCCAGTGCTGCTCATGGGTCTAAAGGAACCCATGGTGGGCAGCCCAGACTGCCCCAACAGAAGCTGTCAGTAGCAAGGGAAGAGACTAGTCCAGGTACACATCCAGGACCTAAGGTTAAATGTTTTGACTGCAACCAGTGGAGCCATGTAATATATAGATGTCCACAGAAGCAAGGTGGGAAACAAAAGGTGAGGGAGCCAGTAAGTGGGAATAACAAAATGCCAACAGTAGGTTGTCTCGAGACAACAAGGGTACCAAACTACCACAAGAGGTTATATCCTATCTTAGTGAATGGCAAAGAGACCATTGGTAAGAGAAGTACAGCCTCTGACATAACCATTGTAAAGCCTGCAATGGTTACAGAGGAGCACTACTTACCTGGTCAGTCTACTCCATTCAGAGCTTTAGGAGGGACCCCGTTCCAAATATCTTTGGCTAGGGTTCACCTTGACTGGGAGGGTGGAAAAGGAAGCCAGCAAGTCGGTGTGTTTGAGGATATCCCTGCAGATGTTCTGATAAGGAATGATTTTGATAATGCAGTACCGTGTGTTCATGCAGTTACATGCAGTCAGGCTTGGAGACAAGCCTGTGAGTCAGGTAGCCTGGGCGAAACCCACACAGACCGCACACTTGCAGCCAGGGCTGGTAAGGTGGTTACTTCAGGGAGGGAGCTACCCTGTAGCAGTGAGACTGAAGGAGAGCCACAGCTACTTGTTAGTACTGATGTTCCCTTGGACAGAGTGACTGCAAGGGCAGAGGTGAGTAGTAGTACCAAGGCTGACAGTGTGGCACTACTGTCAGAGGATACCAGACTTCCTGTGGAAGGGGAGCTGGGAAGGGTTACAAAGAGAGTTGAGACAGGCTCAGCTCTCAGGCTCTAAATTCAAGGCCTGAGAGAGGTAGCTAGTGAGGCACCTGATTTTCAAGGGAAGGGGGATTCTGTATACTGGGACAAAGGGTTACTGTATAGAGAGTGGACCCCCTAAGGGAGGGCTAGAAGGTGAGAGGATACAGCAGTTGGTAGTGCCTAGAGCCTACTGTTTTGCACCTCTAGCCATAGCCCATGATATTCCCTTTGCAGGTCATATGGGTGTAAAACATAAAAAGAGATGTATTGTGCAGAACTTCTATCGGCCTGGGATTTCCAGAGATGTAACAGGGTACTGCAGGACCTGTGAGCAGTGCCAAAAGGTAGGCACGGCAGGAGATGAGGTGAAAGCTCCTTTGATGCCTCTGCCTGTGATTGAGGAGCCATTTCAGAGGATAGCTATGGATATTGTGAGGCCTCTGAGTACCCCAAGTTCCACAGGGGAAAGGTGTATCCTAGTGGTAATAGATTATGCTACACGATACCCTGAGGCACTGGCTTTGACCTCCATTGAGGCGGAAAAGGTGGCAAATACTTTGTTAGATATTTTCAACAGGTTAGGTTTCTCAAAAGAAATACTGACTGACAGAGGTGCCAATTTCATGCCAGACCTGCTGGCTTGTCTGTGGAAGTACTGTGGGGTGAAGCACCTAAAGGAAAACCAATACCATCCCCAAACAAATGGTCTTATTGAGATGTTAAACTCTACACTCAAGTCCATGCTACCAGCATTTGCAGACCAGTTTAAAAGGGAGTGGGACAACTATTTGCCCCATCTGTTGTTTGCCTAGAGAGAGATTCCCCAGGAATCCACAGGTTTTTCACCCTTTGAGTTGCTGTATGGGCACAGGGTGAGAGGGTCTCTAGATTTAATTTGAGATTAGTGGGAAAGGAGTATGAATCCCACAAGGAGTCTGTTGTGGCATATGTCCTAAGGCTCAGGCAACTCATGGGTCTGGCCCAGGAGAACCTGGCAGAAGCCCAACAGCAGAAAAATGTCTGGTATGACAGGAATGCCCATACTAGAGAGTATGCTGTAGGGCAGCAGGTAATGGTTCTCATTCCCATCAGACATAAGCTGCAAGCAGCTTGGGATGGACCCTACAAGGTGGTAAGGAAGGTCAGTGATGTTAACTACATGGTAGAACTGCTAGGCAGGAGGCAGGGGCACAAACTGTATCATGTTAACATGATGAAACCTTACCATGATAGGGAGGCCCTTGTGCTGAGTATTTGCAGTGGATTGCGGGAAGAGTCTGAGGGAGATCTGGTGATTGATCTCCTCAGTGAGGCTCGGACTGACACCTCAGTGGAAGGGGTAGCAATGTCCCAATAGCTATCTCCTACCCAGATTCGAGAAGCTGGAACAATGTTACAGGAGTTTGGAGACATGTTCACTGGGAAACCAGGGTGCACCACCAAGTGGATATGGGACCCTAAAGGCCTATTAAGCAGGCCCTTTATAGGGTGCCTGAGATAGTCAAACAGACTCTGAGGGGGGAGATACAGGAAATGTTGGAACTAGGGGTAATTCAGGAGTCCAACAGTCCCTGGGCCTCCCCAGTGGTGCTGGTACCAACGAAGGATGGCAGTACCAGGTTGTGTGAACTATAGGAAATTAAACAGTCATGCAGAGTCGGATGCTTATCCCATGCGTAGGACAGATGAAGCCCTAGAGCAGCTGGATGGGGCTAAGTATCTTACCACCATTGATCTTACCAAGGGTTACTGGCAGGTGCCCTTGACTCCCAGTACTGGAGAGAGGTCAGCCTTTTTGACTCCTTTTGGCATGTATGAGTTCACAAAGATGCCCTTTGGATGAAAAATGCCCCAGTGACTTTCCAGAGACTGGTAGATCACATCCAAGCAGGACATTTGCCATTTCTTAACTGGATGATATTGCCATCTACAGCCATTCCTGGCAAGAGGACCTACAGCATGTCAGGGAAGTGCTGTGCAGACTACAGAGGGCAGGGTTGACCATTAAGCCCAGCAAATGTCAGGTGGGTATGGCAGATGTCTCCTACCTGGGAAATAGAGTGGGGAGTGGTAAGATCAGGCCAGAACTTGCCAAAGTGAAAGCCATTCAGGCATGTCTTGCACCTGTTACCAAAAAGCAGGTGAGGGCATTCTTAGGGTCAGCAGGGTACTACAGAAAGTTTGTTCCCGTTTATAGTACCATAGCTGCTCCCCTCGCAGACCTGTCAAGGAAAAACAGGCCAGACAAGGTAGTGTGGACTCCATCATGTGAGCAGGCATTCCAGAAGCTTTGGGAGGACCCCCTGTGTTAGCCAGTCCAGATTACAGCAAATAATTTGTTGTGCAGCTGGATATTTCGAACCATGGAGTGGGGGCTGTAGTTAGCCAGATTTCTTCTGAGGGAGAAGAGCACCCAGTGATTTATCTCAGCTATAGGCTCCAACCCAGGGAGGAATGCTATGCAACTGTAGAAAAGGAATGTCTACCCATAGTGTGGGCACTGCAGAAACTTCAGCCTTATCTGTATGGAAGAAAACTTACTATAGTTACAGATCACAATCCCCTAACATGGTTACATCGAGCCAGCCAGCAAAATGCGAAGTTACTAAGGTGGAGCCTAAGGTTGCAAGCATATGATACGTCAGTGCAGCACAGCAGTGCGATTAGCAGTGGCAATGCAGATGGGCTCTTAAGACAGGGAATGGGGTAAGGTATTCCCAGATAGACTCAACCCTCTCAAGCAATGTTTCTCAAGGGTCACTTAAAAAACTAGCTTGAGTTCTTCTTGGGGGAGAAATGAGATAAATAGAGATGCTGCTAGCCTAGCTAGCTGGAATTTTGTAAATAATTACATGTCACTTGAAAATGATATCATTTATATAGAAATGTGACACTGCCAGCCCAACTAGATAAAATTTTGTAAATAATTCTGTCATTTGTGAATAGTAATATGATTTATATGCTTACCTTAAAAATGTAAGAAAGCTATATGTTCTGTACTGAGCTTCAAGATTATAACCACAGTGCACCCTTCTGGAAAAGAAATGTGTGTAAACTATATGTCAATGCAAATGTATATGGTTTCATATAAGAAATTGGGACATACAGAATTAACTTGCAAAACTCTAAGAAAATAAGCAAAGTAAAGAATTTTATGATGTGTTATAAAGTTAGTTTATCCCAGCTAAGAGAGAGGATGTCTAGGCTAGGAGCTTCTTTCTTTTGTCTGGAAACAGATAATTACAGGTTTTCAAAGTAATTGTTTTACAACTTTCAGTTTCCGGCAAGCTTCTAAGAGAGACTTGTCAGCTTCTGACAGATAAGTATTTTTAACAGACACATGTTAAAAAGTTTGAGTTCCTGCTAGCCTGGGAAAATTAGGCAGAGGTGACAAGCATGATGTAATCTGAGATGATTCAGCAGTAATGTGTATTATTAACTTAAGAACTATCTCAAAGAGAAAGTCAGTGCATTTTGTATCTTGTTCTGGACCTGTTAACAACTCACCAGCACTTGCCTTGCTCTGTAAGTAAGTTATTTAGAGCATAATTTCTCTTAAAGACAGATAGGAATATAGCAATATTAGTGTAGATATTTTCTATATATCTGTGAGACTGTCCTTCAATGTTGTTTTAAAGTATTTCCTGTGATTCTGAACTCTTTTGTCACTGTGCTGTTAATGCGTATTGTCTTGTGCTTTTATTTATTATTAAATATATTTAAACCTTTTAATGGTGGCTGGTTTTATGTAGAAATAATTAAGCTCTTAAAGTACTGGCATGTATTTGGTGATACTGTAAAAGCCGCTCCTAAATAGCCTTCAAGTCTTAGTCACACTTACCATTTTTATAAAAGTAACATTGTACAGTAGAACTGGACACCCTTTGGTATGGGCCTTTATAGTAGTTGATAAGGGTTTTTGGTGGCAGGTGGTACTACCGTATAGTCTGGGAAGAAGGGGACATAGCTGGAGAACCTGTGCCAGCCTTTCCCAGGAGTGTCTGTGTGTTTGTATATAATTCATATCTCAAAGTGTGTGTGTGTCAGCTACTTGGGCAGGGACATGAAGCACTTGCTGGACAGAGAGGGTGCTGGAGTTTTTGGCTTGACCACTCAGCTGAGATCTTAATCCTATAGCTGTGCCAGTGGGTAGTCTTATTGAGGATCTGGAGAAGAGAGGGAGAAACCAACCCCAGACTGTAATCTCTGTGTGCTATTAAGGGAAATTGTACTTTAGTGTGTGTGTACTTGTTATCCTCCCAGTGTGCACGTCCCTCACTGGTGTTAGTGGTGAGGATTGAGGCTCCTTTATTACTGGCCCAGTGCACGGGCATCACAGATGTCATGAGATTGGGGGATCAGCTCTTGGCAGCCAGAGGTATTTGTGCCCCTTCTCAAACCCCTCTCTCTCTCCCCTGGAGTTGGGGTAACTTTTCCAAGGACTCATTCATTGTCTCCTCCTCTGACTTCAACCAGAGCTTTGGAGCCTAGCACTTCGATCTCCCTGGTATCATCCATTCCAGTGCCATTTGGCATCCCCACCCCTGCACCAGATGTTGCTCTGACTTCTTCAGTTCCATTCTTGGAACTGATATATTTTTGGGGCTGAGACTCCACTGCTGGTTCTAGGGGTCTCGCATTGGCTCCTGCTCTTTATAAGGAGCCAGCATTGATTCTCAGGGCCTTGTCAGTTGCAGGTCCTCCCCTCAACTCCTATTTTGGGTGGTGGACTCTCGAGATGGGGTGTGACCCCGGATCTGTGGTGGCCTTTCTCAGTTCCAGGCTCCCATTCCTCCTCAGGTGGTCCTGCCTTCCAGGTTATGGAGAGAGCTTTAGCTCTGCAAACTCTCAGTTGTTTCCTCCTGCATTGGAGTGTCACATTACCATATCTTCTGGTCCAGAGCTGATACCAGTTCCCATGACAGTACAGCGAGCACCATGCTTCAAGTTAGACCTGCACAGGGCCCATCTCATTGGAGTCTTCTTCAGAGATCACTGCTGAGGAATCCCCCCCCCCCCCGTAAGAAGACGAAGAACCTAGATTCCCTGGAAGAATCTGTCACTGAGGAACTGAGGACATGGATTACGATGAAGGGGAACATTCCCCCCGGTCACCCTTGAAGATGTCTCCTTTGGAGTCAGCCTAGAGATCCTCAAGCAGAGGGGTAACTGGAAGCCCCAAGACCCAAAGTTAGAGGATTCCATGCACTTGCAAGCATTTGGTGCTTGACCATCTACTTCTTGGGTGACTCCACCCACTGACGATCTTATCAAGCTGATCGCGCAGCAGACCTGGAAGGCCCCTGACTCCATAGAGCCTATTCCCTTGAGACAGAAGAAAATGTTATCACCTCCTGAAGACCACCAAGATTGGCCAGGGGTTTAGAAGTAGATGCCATGGTGGTGGCTGCCACCAAGAAGAAAAAACTCACCGATGAATGTTCTACTGTCCACTCTCCTAACTGGAAGTCTAGGACAATAGACAGATTTGGAAAGCAGGTCTGCACTTCATTGACCTTCACACTCAAGTCCTTGAACTTCATGGCAAATTTTACTAGACTCCAAAGACACCTGATTAAGGAATTATCAGATACTCTCGCAGGAGCAGTGTCTATAAAGGTGCAGGACAAGGTCGTCTCTCAGCTAGCCACCCTGGACTCTTATCAAACTCGTCCAAGCTTCTCATTGTACATACAGCCGAAGGCATGAACTGGGCAGCAGGTTCTGTCTTTGCCATAAGGTGCCATGCCTGTATACGCTTGTGTGAATTTGCTGAGCCCTTCAAATCTTCCTTCATCAATACTCCTTTTGAAGGATCATCTTTGTTCGGCCCCCAAGGTGAAGGACACATTAGCCAGGTGTGAGAAGGGTGAGAAGACCCTGTCGGCTGTAGGCATTCATTTTTCTACTCCTCAGTGATCCTACTCCAGGAATCAGAGGAGTGGGAAGATGTGGTTCAAAAAGTCACAGGGACCTTCCCAGGACACATGTGGCAGCAGCTCCCCTCAGGGCCAAGGGGGGAGCTCAGATGGAAGCCACTGCCCGCAAAGCAGAGGTGGCTCACAAAACCCGGGTTCCAGAGACTCCTTCTCTGGACAACCTACCAGCACTCCAGAAAAGAGGCCCAATTGCATATCTCTGGAAGCAGTCAGGAGAAGACTCTCACCACACTCGACAGCCTGTGGTGACACATAACCTCCGATACTTGGGTGCAGAGAATCATTACCAGAGGCTATCTCACATACCCTTCACTTTTTTCCCCAAGATCACTGAGAACAATCCCTGATGTTCCACCCAATCAGAGGGATCAAGCAGTCACAGAAGTTCGAAAGCTGCTAGAAAAAAAAGTCATCCAAGAAGTCCCACCAGACCAGATAGGATCCGGATTTTAATGCAGGTTCTTTTTAGCGACAAAGAGGACAGGGCACTGGAGGCCAATATTGGACCTCAGCCTTCTGAACAAGTTTGTTCAGCAAACAAAATTCTGCATGTTCACGGTTCAGGGGAAAATGATTGGATGTGCTTTATAGACCTTCAAGATGTGCATTACCAAATAAGGATGGACAAACGCTCGAGAAGGTATCTCCACTTTTGGCTAGGGGCCAGTCATTATCAGTTCAGAGTGCTGCCCTTTGGCTTCACCACAGCCCCCAGTGTATACACCGAATGCACTGCAGCAGTCACAGCTCATGTGAGACTACACGGATTTCAGGTATTTCCTTATTTAGATGACTGGCTCCTCACCACCCCTACCAGGCATCTACTGCTTCAAGCCACAGACTTCATCATACACTTGCTCAGTGCCCTGGGCATAACGGTCAACAAAGAGAAGTCACAGCTGTCTCCCACTCATGTCCTAGAATTCATAGGAGCCCACCTCAACACAGTTTTATGTACATCTTCTCTAACCTTTCACAGGCTTCAAAAGATAAGGTCTCTAGTACAGCTCATTTTAATGAAAAACAAAGTGCCTGCTCTACTGGTCCTTCAAGCCCTAGGTTCTATGGCAGTGGCCATCACCCTGGTTCCTTTGGCGAGATTTCACATGAGGATACTTCAATGGCTTCTGGCCTTCCAGTGGTCCATTCTATCTCATCTGATGACTCACCCAATCTTAGTAAGAGGACACTGCAAAAAGGATCTGTCCTGGTGGAATGAGCCATTACTTTGTTTCTCCGCAACCAAAGGCCATAGTGAGCATGGAATCCTCACAAATGGGGTGGGGGGCATTATCTGGGAAGGACAGTCCATGGCACTTGGTCTCCAGAAGAGGCCAACTTGCACATTACTGTTCTGGAGATGAGAGCAGTGCTCCTAGAGTTGAAAGCCTTTAAATCTGCTTTCCCTCTGGTAATAGTTGCGATCCAGTCAGACATGTCGGTGGTTTAGTATATCAACAAACAGGGTGGAACCAAATCCTACCCCCTTTGCCGGGAAGCTCTCAGACTGTGGCAGTTGGCGATATATTCCAGCTGCTTTCTTGTGGCAACACATATCCCAGGGAGTTTCAATGTGATAGTGGACAAGCTGGACAGACACATTCTACTGCCTCACATGTGGTCTCTCAATCCCAAAGTGTCAAAAGAAATCTTTCATTGATGGGGCCGGCCTTGCTGCGATTTCTTTGCCTCCCCAACCAACAGCAAGTGCAGCAGCTACTTTACCCTACTCCCCCCCCTTAGAGCAAGTCCCCAAGAGATGCTGTCCTCAGTTGGCCCTCGGGTCTTCTTTATGCCTTTACCCATTTCCCCTAATACCCCTATTTCTAAAGAAAGCCCAAAGGTTGCAAAGCAAAGTGATTCTCATTGCTGTCTTCTGGCCCAGGCAAATTTCTTTCCCCTTTCTTTGGCCTAACTTGATTAACCATCCATTGATTCTGGACCCAGTCCCAGACCAGCTGTCTCACCTGCAGGGATTGGTGCATCCCGACCTATGCTCTCTCAGGCTCACAGCTTAGTTTCTCCAATTTACCAGGCAGAATAATATAACTACCCCATACAAAACAATTCTTCGGGCATCCTATAGACCTTCCATAAGGAAACTCTATTCCAGTAAATGGAAGAGATTTTCAATATGGGCTTCTGAAAACAATTTAGACCCTTTTTTTCCACCTGTTGAAAAAAATTTAGAATTTCTGGTTGCCCTTTTTGATCAAGGAGCTTCTGCTTCCTCCATTAGAGTTCAGTTAGCAGCCATTTCTAACTTTCACAACAGATATGACAATCATTCTTTAATTTCCCATCGCCTATGCAAGGTCTTTCTAAAAGGTGCCTTACATCTAAAGCCTCCATTCAAAGATCCCTTAGCTCCATGGGCTCTAACTTTGGTTTTGCAATCTTTAGTACTACCTTCCTTTGAACCAGCGGCCACTTGCCATCCCAAATTCTTTTCCTGGAAAACTCTTTCTCTAGTAGCCATCACTTCCACCAGAAGATCCAGGTATTATGTGCAAAACCCCCCGTATATCATTTTTCATAAAGACAGAGTGTCATTGAGAAGTAATCCTTCCTTTCTTCCTAAAGTGATCTCTGAATCCAATATTAATCAAACTATTGAGTTACCAGTTTTCTTTCCCAAGTTTTCTAGCAAATATGAATATTGCTTACACTTACTGGATGTACATAGGCAACTACGTTTTTACCATGACAGGACTAAAGAGTCCAGGAAATCAGATCAGTTTGTTTCCTTTTCTAGTCCAATGGTGGGACAAACTGCATCAAAAGTGGCCTTATCTAAATGGCTGAGAGATTGTATTTTTATTTATGCACATAACGACCAAAAGTTACCTACACCTGTTAAAGCGCATTCTACCAGATCAGTTGTCACATCAGCAGTTTTTCATTCAAAAGCTTCTCCTGATGAAATTTGTGCAGCCACAACTTGGCCTATGCCTCATACCTTTATTACTCATTACAAACTGGATATGGTCTCCAGGGGAAGAGCATCCCTTGGCTGTGTGGTTCTCAGGGATATCCTTCTGTAAGGCCACCCAGGGTCTAAAGTAGCTGGGAACTCTGTCCCATTCATCAAGAATGAACGAAGATTGATAAAATCAGATAAAGAAGTTTGACATCCCACCCACATTCCCCCTCCTGTAGATTTCGTGGGGGATCAAACCCTTGTCCTGGGTTTCCATAAGGTTTTTACCTTGGACATTGCTTTTGATTACAATTTCTATGTACACTCTTGCTATGGTTTGCAAACTCGATCTGAAGTAATGAAGAGAGGGGTATCATGGGTAGAGTCTTAGCTTGAGAGTTTTGTAGCTGGTGTGAGTTGTGTAACAGCCGAGCTGGTTCAAAGGATCAGAACCAAATTCCTTTCAAGAATGAACGAAGATCGACGACACAGATGGAATGTTATGGTGAATACATAACTGCTTTTTAACGGAATAAGAACATTTTTAAAGATGTCTAAATAAATAGAAAGCATGTTTGATTAATTCAGTTATTTTGGGTAAAATATGTCATTTAGAAAGGGTGTATTTACTTCCTGGAATTATGGAGAAAGATCTCCAAGCTCTACAAGACCTACAAGGTGTTTTTTTTCATTTGTAACACAAGCATCTTGTATTGATTAGTTTTATTCACAAATGACATGATTTAGAAAATTCTAGCTAGCTGTGCTGGCAGTACCTCCTTTTGTCACAGGTACTAATGGAGGCAAGAAAGGCTACTACTAGAAAATCATATATTAGCAAATGGAAAAGGTTTTCTAATTGTTGCCAGCAACATAACCAGCAATCATTCAGGGTTAGTTGTTCTCTGGTTCTACAATATTTATGTGAGTTACTGTCCTATGGCCTTTCTTTTTCCTCTGTCAAGGTTCATTTATCAGCCTTTTCTGCATGACAGTCCATGCAGCCTCATCTTTCAATGCAGTTTCATGTCAAAATGTTCTTGAAAGGGATTTTGCATAAGAGACCTCCATGAAGACTGGTGGCCCCTCCTTGAGATCTTAATTTTGTGTTAGAGAAGCAAACGCTTGCTCTATTTGAACCAGCTAATCTGGATGACTTGAGATTCTTAACATGGAAAACAGTTTTACTGATTACTCTGACCTCTACAAGCAGGGTATGTGAGTTGTAAGTTTCTATGGTGAGTCAATCCATCTCATTTTCCATAGGAGCAGGATTACCATGAGAACTAATCCTTCTTTTATGCCTAAAGTGATAACCGAGTTGATTTTAAGCCAGACTATCCATCTCCCCATTTTTTTCCTGAGATTAAAAATCTGGGAGAAAGGATACTGCATACCTTGGACATCCATAGACAACTTGGGTACTATCTTGACAGCACTAAATCTTTAAGATCTTCAGATCAATTGCTTATTTCTTGTGAAGGTTAGAAGAAGGGACAACCTGTGTCAAAAGTGTCTATTTCCAAATTATTTTCTAAGGCTATCATCTTTTGTTATACTCACCATAACAAAATGATTCCAGGCAGGGTCAAGGTCCACTCTTCCAGAGTCTTGGCTTCATCAATGGCTTTTTGCAAAGGGTTGAATTCTAGAAGCTGATACTTGGTCTTCTGTACATACTTTTACAAAGCACTATAAGCTTGAATCCCTGTCTAGGTCCAGATCAAGCTTTGCTAGGACCATTCTTCAGGGGCCCTTGGACTCTTTATCTTCCTTCTCCTCCCCAGTATAGTTAGCTATGGTAATATACCCATATAGCTAAGGCTACTGTAGCAGTAATCAATAAGCTGAACATAGTACAGTTGTGTAAGTTAAAATTACCGTAACAGTAGTTTGAATGATCACTGCTGCAGTAGCTGCTCCATCCCTCCCTCCTTTGAGCCCCCTTGTTTTTTGGTGTGTTTTTATGCCAGGGTGTGGACATTTATTTCTTTTGCTCCTAACATTGTCTTTCAGGGCTCAGCCTCCTTTTCTCTGCTGGCAGGAATGCTCTGAAGGGCTTTGAGCCCATAGTTTTGTTTTAGGCAACTCAGCTTACGCTGACAGACAGTTTGGACACTTGGAAGGTGCCTTGAAGCTTTGGAAGCTGGCCAGGTGTTATATTCTTTGCAGGATATAACACATATCCTAATGCTACTGCAGCACTGATCATTCAAACATCTACAGTTATGGTAAGTTTAACTTACCCAACTGTACTTTCTGATCAATTATTCATTTTTATGAAGGTAACAGAAAGGGACAATCAATGTAAAATTAGGAAATTTTCAGTGTCTTGTGGTGGTAACTTTTTGTTGTAAACAAGACACTTATAGGCAGGGGTAGGGCCTCTTGGCTTCTTCTGTGGCTTTTGGAAATGGGTGGACTCTTCAACTAAACTAGTGGCAGCAACTTGGTTCTTTATATATAATATTAAAAACACTACAAAGTACACTTCTTTTTTAAGTCAAGAGCAGGCTGTGCTAAGACTATTCTCCAAGGGCTCTTAGACCCTTATGTTTCTTCCCTCTCTTCCTCCTAATCTTTCAAAGCATTGGTTTTCTACCCATATAACTTAGGCTACTGCAGTAGTGTTCTAATGATGAACACAGTACAGTTGTGTTAGTTAAATTTGCCATAACAATGGATGTTCAAATAGATCAGTGTTGCAGCGGGATCACCCGCTTTCCATCCCCCTTTTTATATGGTGTCTTTTGCCAGGTGTGGATACGTCTGTATCCTCTTTTTTCCTATTGTATACCTAATCCTAAGGTTTTTGCCTCCCTTTTCCATAGACAAAAAAGCTGTAAAGTGTTTGGTGCTTAAACCAATGTCTCGTCAGTGGTTGAGAAGCATGGAAGGTGCCCTGAAGCTCTGGATACTGCTGGTTATTATATTCTCAGCAGGATTTAACCCATGCAACTTAGGCTACTGCAACAGTGATATATTCAAGCATCTACTATTTCAAGCATCTACTATTATTATAAGTTTAACTTCTACAACTGTAATTTCCTGCAGCTTTACTGAATAGTTTGAGCTTTTTAACTCTTTTTTTCTAAGGAATTGTGCCTTTTTAGATTGCTGGAGATGACTTGTTCATAAGCTACAAAATATATTATTATATTCAATAATGGATTAGTTCTGAGGGGTATAAGGTGGTACACTGTTGTACCTGGAGTGACTAGCCATGGTCTTTAGAATTAGATTGGGTATTGGATATATTTTTCTGACTTTAGTAGACTCGTGCTGATCACAGTTTAAATTTATGTCTACCAAAGTGATTACACTTTTAATGATTTTTTCAATATTTGATCAATTATTTTGTAATCATACTATGTGTCTTTTTCCATGTGTCATGATATTGTTTATATTAAGGATGAACTCATTACTGTTGAGGGGATATTTTCAAAGTAATTATTTTACCTGATTTACAGTATTCAACAAACTTGGTCATCCAGGGTAAATTTCTCATTTTTTAAATCTTAGAACAGTAGCACAAAAAAGTCCCTTTACAGATCACTGTGGGCTCCACTAGTTGCACAGATTCTTAACCAGTGTTTTACAGATTGAATTATATATGGATTGCCATTTAATGTTTTTAATTTGTCCCACTTATGTATAGCACTGCTGAATACCTTAAAAAGGTCAATATATCCAGCATGCACTGTCAATCCTTCATCAGATTTTGTTCCTACCTTTATAAAGAAGGGCACAATCTGTCCTTAACATACCAATACTGTTCCATGTCTAAAAGAAGTAGGTACCCATACTATTCCATGTCTAAGATAATTTGATCCTGTATGTCACTTTGAATAAGCTTCATTATGACTCCTTCCATTGTTTTGCACTGATTTCTGGTAAGGCTGATGATTCTGTGGTTGTTTGGGTCTGATGTAACTCTGCTCCTACACCTAAAACCTTAGCCTCTATGCTGCCTGGATCTAATAACCTCTGAAGAGACTGCTGATGCAGCCATCACAGATGTGCTATCTGGATCTTTATGCTCCCAACCTGACAGTTTGGTTGTTAGATTTCTGCTAATTATGTTGGATAGACTTTCTGGCAAGTGCGTATGTTTTGTCATCTCAGAGGCCTTCCACCTAAAAAGGTTTGTAGGGTAAGTGGATAAGATTTTCAAGTTGTGCTGCAGACAGCAGTCCTGATCTTTTTTCAGACTTGTTTCCTGTAGACACTTAGTACATTTCTGAAGTCTTAAAGTTAATTTTTAGATCCAAATGTTGTCTTTTCTGTTATACTCAATGTATGGAACCTTTTTAAAGGCTTTTGGATCCAGGACTCAGGCTTCTCCCCTATCCATAATTCCCTCTTGTCCCTACAGTGACTCGATCTTGTTTGCCACCCGTACACTCAAGATGTGATCTGCAATGGCTGCCTGCTTATTTTCAGATAAGTGGTAAATTTTGACAGGTCTTAACTCATTCCCTCCAGTACAGCTCCTTTGAGTGTGTACCTTTAACTCACAGTGGGTGTGGCTTCAGCCTTTAAAAAATGGAGTTATCACCTTACAGTTCTAACAAGTACTCATTGACAGAGGTCATATGTCAATACAGCTGTGTTTGTCACCATGTGTGCTTCAAGATACAATATTCTGATACCTTGTATGTAGAATGGTTTTGGAATTATTAATGCATATATGAACAGGCAGTATTTGATGCCTAGAGACACAGTAGGAGGTAAATGCAGAAACACCTGGAGACATTACTTGGCTGTAATGAGTTGTTTTCTCACATAATCTTTACTAGTTTCTGTATCTAGCAACTCCTTTTCCCTGTCTAGGAACTTCAGTGCCATTTTTCATCAGAGATCTTTTCTTGTGGGAGTTTTATTTCATCCCATTCTTCTCTACATGTTAAAAAAAAAAAGAAGTTATGTACTTACCATAACGTTCCATGTGAGTTGTTCATCTTGCCTTCATTCTTACTGATGGTTTCGGAGCCAGTCCCTCAGCTCCGAGTCAGCCTACTGCAAAGCTCGAGGTCTTCAAATAGCTCAAGGCCAAGTCCCTATCCCATGATGCACTTAGAGTTACCTCAGATCTTGTTTGCTGCATATGACAATACCACATGTCAATGTTCTTCGTGTTTCACTATTGCAGTCATTACATTTGAGTTATCTGCCTGCAGGTAGCCCTCAGCCGGCCTGATTATCAAAGTCTTGGGTCCTGCGTCGGATGCTGTCTCGTCTTCCATGACGTCAGGTAGTCAGGGGTATAAAGCATGCAGCCGATGCCATTACATCAGTCTTTCTTGCCGCGCAGTGCCTGAAGCAGAAGCAGTTCACAAGTGCCAGTCGACCGACTCCTGAAATTTTTGTTTTCGAGTTTCAAAACCGAAGTCTTCAAAAACGCTAAGTACCCCGTTGGGGATCCTTTTTCTTACTCTAACGAATGTCAGTAAAAATTAACAATTGTATTACCTGTGGAAAGCAAATACCTCATAAAGATTTTCATTCGTTCTGCATTCCTTGCCTAGACCCAGACCACAACGTCACTCTCTGTCGGTTTTGTGCGTTATTCAATCCTCGAACTATTCGTCGTCGGTTCATTTTTGCATCAAACTATTTCGGTACTCTGTTTAATTATCCAGAAATGGCTTTGGTAAGTAATCTGACTACCGACATTCCTAAAAAATGTAAAGATAAAGACAGGGACAGACCGCATAGGTCCAAAGCTGCTGACGACGCTTCCATTAAGCTAGTCGCCAGTTCGCTGGTACTCAGTGAGGCTCTTTCGCAGCCCCTGATACCCGCTACTTCAGATTTGCAGGCCTCTACTGAGACCCATTCAGAGTCCGGTGTGCCGTGAGATACTTCTTCGACTATGGAACCTGCGGATGTCTCCATCTTAGATGGGTCCGGACCCGCTGTGCAGACACCGGCTTCTGAGGGTGTATTCAGGCATACTGACTTGCATTTCAAACCGACGCCATCTTCTTCTTCAAGGCCTAATACTCGACCCACGCCTAGAAAACCGACGTCCAAACCACATGGACAGGCCCATATGCCTAAAAAACAAATGATAAGAATGGCTGAAGACCTTATTACTGTAATTAGGGGAAGCCAGCCTTCACCCTCTAAGAGGCCTAGAACTGATTTTCCTTCTGATTCTTCTGATCAGGATTCTGAAATTTCTGTTTCTTTTGATTACCAGGATTTGCCCTTATCTACCTATGAGGATTCTGATGCAGAGGACTCCATACCCTCTACTTCCCCTCCATAAGATTTTTCTTTTGGTGAAACCTTGCACACTCTTAGGGAGCATTTCCGCTGGGAAAGCCAGGATTACTCTGACTCCAAAAAGAGGCTTGGGGAATTCTTACTCCTATCTCAACACAGGCCTTTAGCTATCCCTCCTGTCCTAGACATTGTAGATGATGCCTTCCTGGAATCTAGCCTGGCCCCAGACACTTTACCTCCTGCTCCCAGGAAACCTGACAGGTATTACAGAGTACCTGACTCTCACAAGTTCCTTTTCAAGAATCCTACTGCGGACCCAGAGACCATTTCACAGGGACCTAAAGGCATTAAGGCTACTACTGCCAAAAACCCTACCCCCTCTGATAGAGATTCCAGGGCCTTGGACAGATGGGGTAAGAAGGTATACACTTCTGCTACTTTGGCCATTGGGGCCTTAAACTGCCAGTTTCATATGTTAAAGTATCAGCAGCATATTATTGGACTAATTAAACAGAAAATGATGTTGATTCCTGACTGTGCTGAAAATAAAAAATTACAGGATTTAATGCATTCAGCTGAACAAGTTGGTAAACATACTTTGCAATGTGGTTTTGACTCTTTGGAAGCATCTTGAAGGGCTGCTGTCACTGGGTCTGTTCTTAGAAGGCATGCTTGGCTTAAGGAGCAAAATTTGCCAGATCACGTTAAAGTTAAATTACTGGATGCTCCCTTAAACCAAGACCGCCTGTTTAGCAACAAAGCAGAAAAAGTACTTAAAAAGATGGAGGAAAAAGCTAAATCTATGCAAACTGTTAAAGATTTCCTGCAAGTACAGCCTCCCAGATTTAGTAGGAATTAGCCTTTTATGATTTGGTCCTTTCCTGTCTCTTCCAGGCCTTCTCAGTCGAAACCCAGGAACAGCAGGCCACCTAGGCTATAGTCTCAAGGTACTCACAGGCCTAATCAGTGGGGGACTCCCACTTCCAAAGCTGGAAGTAGTAAGACACCCCCTATGGAAAACTGTCACAATGACTTTACCTTAAACCTTCCAAGCCCTGCTCAAATGACTGCTCCCTTAGGGGGAAAGATCGCCCTGCATGTAAAAAACTGGGAACTCATTACCCAGAACAAATGGGTTTTAAATATAGTTTCCCAAGGATACAGATTCCACTTTCACACCTTACCAACCCCAAACTGTTGGCCAGACCTACCCCCAAATCAGTGGGCAGAGGCTCAACAGCAGGTTCTCTCTCTTCTAAGTATCAGGGCTATTCAACCTGTCCCAGCAGAAGAAAGGGGACAAGGTTTTTACTCAAGACTTTTCCTGGTGCCCAGAAAAGACAGCTCCTGGCGTCCTATTCTGGACCTCTCTATTCTGAACACCCTTTTGGTAATCCCAAAATTCAAAATGCTAACTCTTCATCAGCTGCTTCCTATGCTAGGCAAAGATGCCTGCTTGGCAACCTTGGACTTATCGGAATGTGCAGGTAAGCTTCCTTTAAGGGAATCTTGCAGGAAATACGTACGCTTCAGATCAGGCTACAGGCGCTATCAGTTCTCTGCACTTCCCTTTGGCTTATCTACTGCACCCAGGGTATTCACAAAGTGCCTAGCTTCAGTCATTGCATTTTGCAGGCAAAGAAATATTCAAATATACCCATACCTGGATGATCGTCTAATTCAGGCAGAAAGCCAGGACTTGCTACTAAATCATCTGGCATTTGTAAAGAAACTGCTGACCTCACTGGAGTACACCATAAACGAAAAGAAATCTCATCTAGTACCCTGACAACAAATTGTATTCCTGGGAGCAAGCTTGAATACAACTTCCCAGATGGCCTACTTCACGACAGAAACAAGTTTATTTGACAGCTTACTTCAAACTACTGGCCACAAAGACCCAGCTATCTGCAAGGAAAATACTGCAAGCCCTGGAGTTCATGGCCTCTTGCATTCTACTAATTCCATGTGCAAGACTGCATATGAGGAAACTACAATGGTATCTAAAATGCCTATGGTGTCAACATAATCAAGACCTGGAATCAATGATCCCTATCATTCCTTGTATAAAGACAGAGTTCCTTTGGTGGGCAGAGAGGCCTGCTACCACAACAAGGGACTGCCATTTACTCTACCCCCTGCCGCCCAAACCCTAACAGCAGATGCATCAGACTATGCATGGGGGGGGCTCACTTGGCAGGTCAGTGCATTCGGGGCAAATGGAACCAGAGTCAAATGCACCTGCATATCAATCAAAAAGAAATGTTAGCTATACAGAATTCTCTGACAGTCTTCAAGGACCATATTCTTCCAGGACAATTATTGATAAAGACAGACAACACCACAGTTATGTGGTACATAAACAAGCAGGGGGGAACCCACTCATACCCTGTCTGCAGACTAGCCATGGCTCTGTGGAACACAGCCTTGAGCTACCAAGTGCACCTACAAGCTCAATACCTGCAAGGCAAGCTAAATTCACTGGCAGACGACTTAAGCAGAAATCTCATGGATCCACATGAGTGGAAATTGGAACCAAAGATATTCAACGTGTTGAGAAACAAATGGGGGAGCCCAGCGATATACCTGTTTGCCTCCCCTCAGAACTACCAATTGGACAAATTCTGCACAAGGACTCCCCACAGACAAGCTTAGAAAGTGGATGCCCTGTCCTTCACCTGGGAAAACCTCTCAGTTTATGCCTTTCCCCCTCTGCCTCTTCTCTTGAAAGTTCTGCTAAAGATCAAACAGGACAAGCCAAGGACAATTCTCATTGCACCAGACTGGCCACGCCAACACTGGTACCCCCTCTTGCGCAGTATGTCACTGCTGGAACCATGGCACCTGCCTCAGACCCCTTCCCTGCTGTCCCAGCAGGAGGGCCAGATTCTGCACCCTCAGCTTCAAACCCTGAACCTTGCAGCCTGGCTAATTACCTGAGCTCTCCAATACCCTCCCTCAGTAAGCAAGTGTTGGATGTCATTCTGGAAGCAAGGAGGCCTAGTACTAGAAAATCCTATGTTGAAAAGTGGAAAAGATACTGTTCCTGGAGCCAGACTCAGGGGATGGGCATAACAGTGCTCAGCTTACCACATATTCCTCAATACTTAACAGAGATGCTCCATAAGGGCCTTTCCTTCTCATCTATTAAAATTCATGTCTCAGCCATTTCAGTACATTACAGTCCTGAGCCACCCTTCTTCTCTCACCCCCTGCTGAAGCAATTCCTCAGAGGGGCCAAAAATGTAAGACCACCCAGGAAAGACCCTACTCCAGCCTGGGGCCTTAACCTTGTATTGGAAAAGCACACTCTACCTCCTTTTGAGCCAGCAGCAACTGCAGAGTTGAAATTCCTTTATTGGAAAACAGCCTTCCTTCTAGCCATCACTTCAGCAAGAAGAGTGTCTGAATAACAGGCCCTCATGGCAGTGGAGCCCTTCATCATCTTCCATGCAGACAGGGTGTCCCTCAGGACCAATCCTTCCTTTATGTCCAAGGTGATTTCCAGTGTGGTCCTTAATCAGTCCATTCATTTGCCAACCTTCTTTTCTAATCCACAGAACAAAGGAGAATGAATACTGCACTCTTTGGACGTGCACAGACAGCAAAGATTTTATTTGGATGGGACTAAGCCTGTCAGGAAAACTGAACAGCTGCTAGTTGCCTTTGCTGCAGGGGCAGAGGGGAAGGCCATTTCAAAGCAAACCATTTCTAAGTGGATAGGCTATTGCATTCATTTCTGCTATAAGCACCATGGAAAACCTACCCCACAGGGGATAAGATCAAATTCCACCAGGGCTGCATCTACTTCAACAGCTTTTCTCAGAGGTGTTCCAACCAGGGACATCCTAGAAGCTGCTACCTGGAGCTCTGTACATACCTTTACCAAGCATAACTACTTGCCTATTTTTTTTCTAAATCCAGAGCTGGTTTTGCCACTGCAGTCTTGCAGTGCTTATTAGCTGGTCTTAATGCTCTCTAACTGCCTCCTCCCTTCCTTAGCTTTAGGAATCTACCCAAATGTAATGACTGCAACTATGAAACACAAAGAACATAGTACAGTTGTGTACACTTACCATAAATGTAGATGTCCGAGTGTATTCACTGTTGCTGTCCTGGTTACCCTACCTCCAGCCCCCTGACATCTATTGGCTATACCTTTCTTCTTGTTTACTGTATTTAAGCTTTCTGGTATATTTGCTTTTTGTTGGAGGTGTAACCTTGTATTTAATTGCTTCCCATTATGGGGGCACCTGACATCTGGGGCAAAAAAAACTGATGTAATGGCATCAGCTGCATGCTTTATACCCCTGACTACCTGATGTCATGGAAGAAGAGACAGCATCCGATGCAGGACCCAATACTTTGATAATCAGGCCAGCTGAGGGCTACCTGCAGGCAGATAACCCAAATGTAATGACTGTAACAGTGAATACACTTGAACATCTACATTTATGGTAAGTGTACACAACTGTACTTTCTATCACTACCAAGAGAAGGTATAGAAGGGTTGAGCAACCAGGATGGAGCCAGCATCTTGGTTTTCTAAAAGGCCAGGAGGGGGTAGGAGGGAGGGACATAAGAATGAAGGCGAAATTAACAGCTCACATGGAACATTATGGTAAGTACATAACTTCTTTGTGTGAAGTTCTATCTCGCCATTCATTCTTACTGATGGGTAGCGTTCCAAATACCATCTATCTCGGGTGGCTCACAAGAGTATATTTTTCAGGACCATGGAACCAAAGAAGGCCCTTTCAACTTTGTAATGAGTGATAAAGGTATGAGGTTTTGACCAAGTGGCTGCTGCACAAATGTTATCAATAGGAAGTCTGGCAGAAAAAGCAGATGATGTAGAAATTGCTCTGGCTGAGTGAGCTTTAATTTTATGCTGTAAGGGCATATTGGCAGCTGAATAAACAAAGGTGATACAATCAGATAACCATTTAGACAGAGTTGTTTTTGCCATTGGCATACCTTTCCTGGAGTCTGAAAAGGAAACTAAAAGCTGATCCGATTTCCTGAAATATTTTGTTCTATCCAAATAAAATCTGAGCTATCTGTGAACATCAAGTTTATGCAGCATGTACTCTAGATTGTTAGAGTGATTGGGGAAGAAAACTGGCAAAACAATCATTTGGATAAGATTACATTCAATGCAAACTTTAGGCAAAAAGGAGGGATTTGTTCTGAGACTCTGTCAGCGTGGAAAATCAGTAAGGAGGTTTAATGGATAAAGCCTGAAGCTCTGATACTCTGCTGGCAGAAGTTATAGCCATTAAAAAGATAGTCTTCCATGACAAAAATTTGAGATCACTTGAGGAAGCTGGTTCATATGGAGGAAGAATGATGTGGGAAAGCATACAATTTAGATTCCATGGGGAATAGGGAGATTTCACTGGTGGTCTGAGATGAAAAGTCCCTTTGATAAAAGCTTTGGATAGTTTGTGACATAATATTCAAACCTTCGAATCCAAGATGAAAGTTAGAAATGGCAGCAAGTTGAACACAGACTGTGGCTGCTGCAGCTCCTTTATTGAAGATCATGGTCAAGAACTCTAGTATAGAGGCCATAGGGGCTTGGTAAGGATCAATATTTTTATTAGAGGCCCATATAGAACATTTTTTCCATTTGCTAAGGTATAGCTTCCTTGTTGAGGATTTATGAGAGGATAAGAGAATTTGTTTGGTCTCATTGGAATGGTTATGCAACCTGGCTATGATAGGAATTGGAGCAGCCAAGCTGTCAGCTTCAGGGACAGCAGAGAGGGATGAGGTTCCCCCGACGAGTGCGTCAGAAGGTCCGGAACTGGGTCCAGAATCCAAGGGTCCTCCAAAAGATGAAGTCGAAGGAAGGGGAACCAAATCTGATGAGGCCAATGAGGGGCTATAAGAATGATAGTCCTTCCCAGAGATTTTGCTTTCTGTAGAACCTTAGGTATCAACGGGATTGGTGGAAAAGCATAGAGGAGACCCAGAGGCCAATCGTGAACGAGTGCGTCCCTTGGGGCTTCTCCCGAAGGGGGAATCAGGGCAAAGTAGCTTCTGCATTTCATGTTCATGTGACTGGCAAAAACGTCAGAGCAAGGCTGGCCCCACCTGCGGAATATGCTGTCTGCTATTTCTTTCTTGAGGGCCACTCGTGAGGCAACAAAATTGCTCTGCTCAGCTTGTCTGCTATCACGTTGGATTTCCCCAGGATATGCACTGCTAGCAGAAAGTGCTGGGTGGATATCGCCCACTACCATACTCTTAGGGCCTCGCGACAAAGGGGGTATGACCTGGTTCCTCCTTGTTTGTTCAGGTACCAGACCACTGACATGTTGTCTGTCTGAGTTGCACTCGTACCCAGAGGAAGAGAGTCCTGGAAGTACTGTAGTGCCAAAAGTACTGCTCTCTGTAAGATGTTGATATGCAGGTGTGTCTCTTGATCGGTCCATGTGCCTTGGGCTGTTCTTCCCTGAAAATGCCCCCTCCCATCAGGGAAGCATCCGTGGTCACTGTGGCTGCTGGTGGGGGTAAAACAAAGGGATGTCCAATCGTGACATGAAGTGAGGTCAACCACCACTGGAGATCTTTTTGCAGGCGTTTGGGATCATTATCAGGTGAGACATGGGAAGTTCTTGTTAAGACCATTGAGTGAACAACAGCCATTGCAGTATCCACATGTGCATACAACCCAGAGATATGGCCAGAATTATTGCTGCCATCATACCTAACAATTTTAGAACTTCTGATGCTGGAGCCTTGTTTTTGGATATCAGAATGCAGACCTGCTGATGGAGTAGTAAGATTCTTTCTACTGGAAGTCTTAGTATGGTGGTGGTGGTTTCCTGTTCTGCTCCGATAAAGACGATATGCTGCGATGGTGACAAGGCAGATTTTTCTGAGTTTATTGTAATGCCCAGCTGGCTGCAGAGTGACAGAGTGGATTCCCTGGTTTGAATGAGTTGATGCCTGGTGATGGCAGTGAGGAGCCAATCTTGTAAGTATGGAAACACCTGGAATCCTAAACGTCTCAGGTGAGCCGTGACCACTGCCATGCATTTGGTGAACACTCTGGGGGCTGCAGTGAGACCAAAGGGCAGGGCTCGGAACTGGTAATGATTGGCTCCCAGCCAGAAGCGCAGAGGATCCCTGGATGCCCTGGCCATTTTTATGTGGTAGTACGCATCCTGGAGGTCTATCAAGCACACTGTCTTTCCCTAAGAAGGGAAGTATAGACTGAAGCGTGACCATCTGAAACTTCTCTTTCTTTACAGATTTGTTTAGCCTGCTGAGGTCCAATATAGGTCTCCAGTCCCCTGTCTTTTTTGGAACTAAAAAGAATCTTGAGTAAGTTCCGAATCCTGTCTGGTCTGCTGGGACTGGTTGGATTACTCTTTTTCTTAGCAACGTTTGGACCTCTAATGTTGCTTGTTCCCTGTAACTGGGTGGAACGTCCAGGATTTTTCTTGTCGGTGGAGGGGGAGTGGCGAATGGAATGAAGTATCCTCTGGAAATGATACTTTGTACCCAGTTGTCATTTGTTATTTTGAGCTAGGCATGTGGATACAAAGATAAGTGTCCCCCAACTGCCTCCAGAGTAAGACAGTCGGGCCTCATTTCAGGAGCGCTGGTAGGGCTTCCCAAAGAAGTGATCTCTGTGGCCCTGGTTTTGCAGACCCCCTCTGCCGCGAGGGTGGCGTCTTCCATTATTGCCCCCTCCTTTGCCCCTGGAGGGGGGTTCACCACTTGTGTCCTGAAAGGCTCTTTGGGCTTTTCGGAACCACATTTTTCCTCCCCTTTGACCCTTGGGATAGGGTCTGGTAGAGGTGGAAAAATGGACTCCGACAGCAGACAGAGTCTTTCCTTCCTGCTCACATCTGTTCAAAGTTTCCTTAGCTTTGGGCACGAAAAGGGGTGAGCCATCAAAAGGGGTATTCACAAATCATGACTTGAAGGGATCTGCAAAGGAACACAAGAGCATCCAGGAGTGCCTCCTAAGAGCAACTCCTGTACCCGCTGCCCTGCTCGTTCCCACAGCTGCATATGAAATGAGGTGCATGGCCGAGTTAATGATGGAATTGAGGGTAGCGAGCTGGGAAGCAGCTTTGTCTGTAGCTCCTGCAGCTACTGTACCCTGAAGAGTATCTCCCAACTCTTTAAGGAGATCTCTTTGTAGTCTCGTGAAATGGGATAAGTAGTTAAGTGAACGGAGTGCAAAAGTCGCTGAACTAAACATGCGCTTCCCATATCTATTGATGATCCTGGAGTCTCTGTTAGGAGAATGGATAGAAGAGGAAGTTTCTGACATTTCCTTTTTGGTGGCTGCTGCCACCACCTTGGCATCAACTGGCACACATTTGGTCAAGAAGGATTTATCCAAGGGGACAGATATGAACTTATTAGACCTCCTAGGGACAGGCTCCATGGTGTCCGGAAACTCCCATGCCCTTCATGAGACCAGCTGCATAAGCTCATCGAAGGGTGGAGACACCCAAGAGGTGGAGGGCTGAGACTCGAAAGCCTTCAGGAGAACCGACTCGTCTTCAGTAGGGTTTGTGGGACTGCCAGTCACCACTCTGCCTAAGGATTTCAAGTATCTCTGCAAAAGAGATATCCTCAGAGGGAGACTGTGGGGACCCTTCTGATTCATCCAAGTCAGTATCAGATGTTAAGGACTCCTGAGGGGAGTCTAGATGTTTCCTCTTAAAAACTCTCATCCTGGGAACCTCATCAGTGGGAGCTTCTGGTGAGGTCTCGGAAGGGCATGGGCCACACAATGGGGCTTCCTGAAGCTCTGGGTCTCTATGCTTGGCCAGGATCTGTGAGGCAGAAGCAGACACAGGCACTTTAGGGGAGGAAGAAGCCAGACCTGAGGTTGAGGAAGTCTTAGGAGACATAACTCTCCTCATGATATCAAAGGCACCCCTGCTCTGATGCAAAGGGACTGACAGATCTGAGGAAACCATCAATATCCTCGGCACTGGGACAGTGGGCTCCAAGCCCCAGGTAGAAGCCGAGCTCATCCGAGCCGAAGCCCTGAGCGGCAGAGTCGGAACCAAGTCAGTCTTGACTATCCTCCCCAGACCCGACCAGAGAGTGGTCAGCTCCTAGAGTCCTCGATCGGCACCGAGGACGTCAGAGTGAATGGAGCCAAAAACACTGGAGCATGGGTCAGCTCCAAAGGCTTCACAATCAACAAGTCCGACTCCTCTGGCTACAAAGGACCAGTATGACACGGAGGAGGAAAAGTTGTAGCTGGTATCAGGGTCTTCGGCTCTGAAGCCAGTTGGGTCAGAGCCAATAAAATGTTTGCAAAGCCCTATGCTGGTAACAGCTTCTGCACCACATGATTCACATCCAGATCAGAAAGGCTAATAGATGACCAAGATGAATGGACCGAGGGTAGTACCGAATGTAATAAGGGAGACTTAGGAATTTCGGATACCGGTTCCAGGACTGGGGACTGGATCCGAAAAGATAAGACTGTTGGCTCTGATGTCTGTGGAGCTGAAGTCGAAAATGTCTTCGATTTTTTTGTATTAGAAGACTTTGAGGACTTACTGGATCCATCTTGGTTGCTCTAAGTTTCTTGGAAAGAGGGTTTCAACAAGCCTCTGACTGTCAACTTCCTCTTTCTCTCCTGTAGGATTCTGGAGGAGAAAGAATCACATATGGAGCAGCTATCCTGTAAATGCAAAGCTCCTAAACAGTACACATAATTGACATGGCTGTCAGTTACAGACATTTTTTGGCCACATTTGGGGCACTTTTTAAAGCCTGACTTGGGATACTTATCTTGGTCAACCATATTGTATCAATCCCAAAGTTAAACAAATTACTGTCAAGCAAAGACTAAGAAAAAAACTGAACAGTAGCCAACAGTCAAACAGCCTTTGGAAAAAAAAATTAGGCTGAAGACACACACACACACGTGCGCAATTATCTAGACAGGTAAATATTAACTGTGACAGAAAAGCTCTTGTCTAAAGGCACACAATATCAATGCTAAGCAGACTATACTAAAAAAAATATAGCTGCAATTTTACAAACACACTAACCTTATCTAAATTCTAAACTAAGCACACTCTAAATAAACCGTATCCAAATTGTCTATAAATTGTGACAAAAGGTCACTAAGAAAGCACATTCTAAGTATAATATAACACACTTTTAACTAGGCCTAGAAAAAAAAAAAAAAAGGCCAACAAGATATTAGAAAACACACTAGGGAAAGGAAACTATACTAATAAGCTAAAACAGCTTGTAAAAGTTCCTAAAACTACTTTCTATTCAAATACTAAGAATATTAATAGAAATATAGTAAAATATTTGTAATATAAAGGTTTTACTGGCCCGAGCTAGTGAGAACCTCTGTTCTGTTGCAGCTGCAAACTAGAGCTGAGGTAACTCTAAGTGCATCATGGGATAGGGACTTGGCCTTGAGCTATTTGAAAACCATGAGCTTTGTAGTAGGCCGACTCGGAGCCGTGGGATCAGCTCCGAACCCATCAGTAAGAATGAACGGCGAGATAGAACAACTTCACATCTACAGTTTCATTTTATCTCAGCCTCATTTTTGTACCTTTTACAGTAACTTTCTGCTAGATTGGTGTCACAGGCATTTTCTACTTTAGCTTTTTACAGGTGTTTCTTGTGAATTTTCACAGGATAATATTTTCAGTGTTTGTTGTGAGTTTTCACAGGATAATATTCTTACTAGGACTTTGTGATTGTGTGTTTTATGTTTTCTGCTCTTTTTTTTCCTTCCAAGATGTCTGACAAGGCCTGTGAATTTAAAAAGTGCAGTGCCTATGGGCACAAGATCCACATGATCTGTGCATTTACTGTTTCACGGCAGATCATTTAAATGTTGCATATGATTTCTATGCTTCCTTCAGGGCCAGGGCTTTTATAGACCAAAGGAATAAGCTTTTCCTAAAGGGTCTCCTGTCTGCTCAAGCCATGGATTGACCTCTTTGTCATCTACTTCAGTTTCATCTTCTTCCCAGAAAATAGACAAATCTAAGCCTGCCAAGAAAAAAAGTATATAGAGATAGAAGGATGGAGAGAAAGAAAAGGAGAAAGAAAAAGATTGCCCAAGGAAGATATCTCTGGATCCAACCCCCCCAGTTGTGTCCACCTCTGGAGAGACGTAGGTAGTCAGGCCCAACATCAGGACAGGAGCAAGTTTGGGGTCCGAACACCATCTTTCGGCATGCCATTTCTCTTCAGAGCTGGGCAATCCTAAAATCCATTCACCAATGTTTCTGTTAAGACATCTGTTTCCCAGACGTTTTTTCATGGCATCTTTAAACCAGTCCTTTCATTCATTGAGAAGCCTTTTTGAAGCCGATGTCAGTAGGATAATTAAATTTTTTCAGGCACAGATTCAGATGAGGGCCTTTCAATTCCCCCCTCCCCCAGGTCTTCAGGTCAGTTCTCTTCTTGGTTACTCCTTCTCTGGTTCTGAGCTGCAGGTGATACTTGTGAGAAAATCTTGTCTTTCGACTCCAGCACCATCAGATCATGAAGGATGTCAGAGACGAGGAGTCAGGGACTAAGATATGGGAGTTGAGTTTGACTCCAAAGTTGTTGTAGACATCTCTTCCTTTGAGTGCTTTGGACTTAAACAGCTTTTCTCAGATGTTGGCTTCAGGTATGAGTTGGATCTGGGCCAGTAATGTTCCATCATTAAGGCCTTTGAGTCCTGTGAGGTCATCCACAGTATCAAGCTTGGCTTCATCTCTGATGCTTTTAAAAAGGGTCCTCTCAGAATCTAGACAGGAAGTTTCTCACACACATTCATCACTATCCGGACTATGTCTGGATCCTGTGGTGTCTTCCACACATCCTATCCATCAGGAGCAGCCAAGCACAGTTAGCCTCGAGGCTCCTCACTTAATGAGTTTACATACTGATTCAGAGCCTTCTCTGGAACACCCCAATGAAGGAAGGCACAGGAAGTGGTCTTGCAAAAGGAGGCTTGCAGATTCATCCCAGGAGTCGCTCACTGAAGATACTGACTTTAAGGAAGGGAAGAGGGTCACCAAGATCCCTCCTGGAAGATATCTCCTTCAGAGAGATCCTTGAATTGACATACCAGGGAGGAGGGTTGGTCATGCAAAGCCCCCTCTCAAGAGGAGTTAGTATTCCTCAAGGCTTTATGGAGCTGGTTCAACTACTTCCTGGGTGATCCTGCCTGCTGACAAGCTCATTCATTTGGTATTGCATCAGGCCTTGAAGGAGCCCAATGTGGTGGAGCTGATTTCAAGAAAACCTGATAAAATCCTAGAGTCCTCTAAAAACAGGCCACATTGGTACAAGGGCACCCCTGTAGGTGCTATGGTGGTAGCGGCAGCCATTAAGAAGGTGCTTTTTGAGGACACCACCTCTAGCCATCCCCTATCAAGGAGTCCAGGGTGTTGTACAGATATGGAAAGCAGACCAGTGCTTCAGTGACATTTGTTCTTCTCGCACTGAATTACTTGACACACACATGACTAGTTTTCAAAATGATCTGACTATGTTGTTTTCCATATCCTACTCAGATAAGTTACCTGCAGGCATTCAGAAAACTGTAGAGTCTGTGCTATCTATCCTACAGTCCATGTATGATTTGTACATATGTCTACTTTCCAAAGTGGTGGATGGCACTGAGAAAGCATCAGGCATCAGCAATGCTATTCTTCGGCATGCCTGGCTACATCTCTGCGATTTTTCAAAAATCTTTAAAATGTCCTTTTATCAGTGCACCCTTCAATGGGTTAACACCTTTTGAACCCAAGGTAAAAGTAACACTCACAAGAAGTGTGCATGAGAGGAAGACTCTGTCTGCCATAGGCATATGTTTTTCCACCCCCAAAGGACTTTTTCCTAGAACCAGAAGTGCAGGAAAAAACTCTGACTTTGTAAATCCCAGATTTTTGCCCAGGACATTTGTGGTTACAGAGCTTCCAGGTGGTAGAGAATACCTTTAATGGATGCCGGCCAGGGAGCAGAGCTGGACCACAGAATCAAGGGTTTTAGGTCCCTTCACTGAGAAAATTTCCAGTATTCCTGAATAGTTGCCTGACTGCTGCACTCTGGAGGGAGTTGTGGGGGGGGGGGGCACGTATCTCTGCACCCTTATGCCTGTGTAGCCATCCCTCAAAACTTTTGGTTGGGGAAGATCATCACCAGAGGCTATGTTATTCCCTTTGCTTTCCTTCAATAAACAAAAAGAAAGTCAGAGAAGAGAGAGGATGTTGGAAGCCTGAAGAAGGATAGACAGAATAATTGAATGTGAGAGTGTTCAATCTCGCCTTTGTTCTTACACATGGGTTCGGAGCCGATCCTCGGCTCCGTGCCGGCCGACTGCAAGCTCTGCATCGAGAAGAAGCTCGAGAACATCCACTACCCACAATCCCCCTCTGCCTTTACCTCAGATCTAGTTTGCCGCTGCTGCATACGCATCGCTGGAGACTAGCTCGAGGCTTTACAGATAAGATTTTTATCTATTCTGTTTAAATTTCAAAAATTTTCTTCAATCTAGTTACTTAAAGTATAAGAGTTAGGTGTGTGAGTGGATTAGGAATTCTCGGTACCTTAGAATAAGTTTAACTTAGTTAACTTTCGGGTATAGAGTTTTTCGGGGCCTACCACCCCTACTTGGACACTTGTGACTAGAAACTTGTTGTAGTCTTGCTTTTTAAGCAGTTATCACCGGATTTGACACTTTTGACTAGAAACTTGTTGTAGTCTTGCTTTTTAAGCTATTATCAAACGGACTCTTTATTACCGGATTTGACACTGTTACTGGATTTGACTTTTACTGGACTGGACTGTCTCTTTCATTTGTCAGTATGTCTGAGAAAATAAAATCTGGCTTCAAACGTTGTCAGTGTGGCCAAAAGATGTCGGTCACAGACAACCACAGTTCCTGTGTCTACTGTCTTGGCCCTCTCCACTTACAAGAGGACTGCTCTATTTGTCACTCTTTTAGTGGGAGGGTCATGACAGATAGGCGCAGGAAACTGATGGATAGAGGATTGTTGAAACCCTCTTTCCAGGAGGCTCTGGATGCTTCAGACCAGGCATCCAAGTCTCGAAGGGTCGAAGGCGTCGGAGCCAAAGTCATCGGCTCCGAGCTCTTCGGGTCTAGTTAGATCACCGGTTCCACAGACTTCGGGGCCGAGTGTTCAACTGTTGGCAGTTTCCGAGCCTCGAGTCTTGGAATGACGGAGCTCCCTCCACCGACTCTGTTGAGGTCGGCTCCGTCTTCGATCCCTTCGACTCGTTCTTCTAGGCCCCTTTCCGACACCGACGTGGACCGTGTGGTGCAGAAACTGATGGAGCATACGGCCCTGTCCAAGCTTATCTCGGTCTCCTCTCAGTTGATGTCGAGACTTGAAGGCCTGCCACTATCCCCATCTGTTCCTCCTCCGAGACCTGTCCAGTCTTCGGAGCCGGAAGAAGCTGAACTGATGATTGTGGAGCCCTCGGTGCCAGAACCGCCCTTTCTCGGTCGGCACCGTTTACCTCGACTCCGTCCGATCCGTACCGGAGTCTCGGGCGAAGATCCGCCCTTGGTTCCGGGACCGAGAGTCGGACCGATGTTTCGTTCCGACGCTCCTCTCGGGCCTCGCACGGATCGATTCGGTTCCGTCCTCGGGTCGGTGCCTTCGGCTCCTGTTTCGGGATTCTTCCCATTTCTTCGGAACCGGGAGATACCTCGACTCGGGATCCCGGGGCCTTCGACCTCATGAGGAAGGTGTTGTCTACCCAGACAACCACATCAGCAGGTACAGCTTCTCCTCCCCACAAAGGACCGTTATCCTCCTCTGCACCCACGGCCACGCCCAAGCGCCGGGCACCAGTGTCTCAGCCACCCCTGGAGGGTGCCCCTTCTTCCTCGGAGGCTTCTTCGGATGCTCCCCACGAAGAAGTTCCTAGGAAAAGACTGTGTAAGAGGAGACACTTGGATTCTCCACAAGAATCCTTGACATCTGATACTGATTTAGATGAGTCAGAAGGGTCCCCTAAGTCACCTACAGAGGATGTCTCTTTTTCTGACATCTTGGAGATCCTAAAACAGAGAGGTGACTGGCAAGCCCTCCCCCCTTCTGAGGATGAGTCAGTTTTGCTGAAGGCATTTGGTGCCCGTCCTTCCTCCTCCTGGGTCACTCCACCCTTTGATGAGTTAATGGAATTAATTGCTCGAAGGGCGTGGGAGACTCCTGACACGGTGGAACCAGTCCCTAGGAAGCCGAATAAGTACATCACGGCACCACAGGACAAAGCTTACCTCACCAAAGGAGTTCCAGTAGATGCCATGGTGGTGGCAGCGGCCACGAAAAAGGAGATGTCGGAGTCTTCCTCATCTGTCCATCTGCCTAACAAAGATTCTAGGACCATGGACAGATACGGGAAGCGCATTTTCAGTTCAGCGGCTTTCTCCATGCGTTCCCTGAACTATTTAACTCATTTTACACGTTTACAGAGGGATCTAGTCAAAGAGTTGGGAGATACCCTCCAGGGTGCTACAGATGCCACTGTCTCAGAGAAAGTTACAGCGCATCTCAACACCCTTACGTCCATTGTGAACTCATCCATGAGGCTGATATCCTATGCAGCCGAAGGATCGAGTAGGGCAGCGGCTTCAGTGATTGCTCTTCGTAGGCAATCCTGGATGCGCTTATGTTCATTTGCGGAAGCCTTCAAGTCTTCCTTTACTAACGCCCCATTTGACGGAGCCACACTTTTTGGCCCTAAAGTAAAGGAGACCCTTACCCGGTGTGAACAGGAGGGAAAGACTCTGTCTGCTGTCGGAGTCCGTTTTTCCACCCCTTCCAGACCGTATCCCAAAGGGCAACGTGGTGGGAAAATGTGGTTTCGAAAACCCCAAGGATCTTTCCCAAACACACAGGGTGATGCCCTCTAGAGGCAGAGGGGGCAGAGGTGGAAGACGCCGCCCTGGCGGCAGAGGGGGTCCGCAAAACCAAGGTGACAGGGATAACCTCCCTGGCAAACCTTTTCAGCACTCCTGAGAGGAGGCCCGACTGTCCTGCTCTGGAGGCAGTCGGGGGTCGCTTAGCTTTATACCCTCAGGCCTGGCAAAACCTTTCTTCAGACAATTGGGTAAAAAGCGTTGTTACCAGAGGTTACAAAATCCCATTTCTATCCACCCCCATTCCAAAAAGAAAACTTCCAGATGTACCACCCCATCTGCGAGAGCCAGCAGCTACAGAAATTTCAAAGCTGCTAGAAAAAAGAGTCATCCAACCAGTCCCAGTGGACCAAATAGGATTCGGAACTTACTCAAGGTTCTTTTTAGTTCCAAAGAAAACAGGGGACTGGAGGCCAATTCTGGACCTAAGTCATCTAAACACCTTTGTCAAGAAGGAAAAGTTCCGGATGGTCACGCTTCAATCGATCCTTCCATTCTTAAAGAAGGACGACTGGATGTGCTCAATAGATCTGAAGGACGCATACTACCACATCAAAATGGCCAGGGCGTCCAGGGATCATTTGCGCTTCCGGCTGGGAGCCAGTCACTATCAGTTTCGAGCCCTGCCCTTTGGTCTGACCACAGCCCCCAGGGTCTTCACCAAATGCATGGCAGTGGTAGCGTCTCATCTGAGGCGCCTAGGATTCCAGGTGTTTCCGTATCTGGACGACTGGCTCCTGTCTGCCACCACCAGGCGTCAACTGATACAAGCCAGGGATTACACCCTACAACTTTGTACACACCTTGGCATCTCAGTAAATTTCGAAAAATCGTTGCTACAGCCATCACAGCATATCTTATTCATAGGAGCGGAATTAGATACTCGTCAGTTAGTTCTAAAACTTCCTACAGAAAGAATAGTAGCACTTCAATTCAACATTTCCCTTCTTCCGTCGTCCAGAAAGTCCCCAGCAAAAATTGTTCTGAAAGTTTTGGGTCTCATGGCAGCTTCTCTCATTGCGATACCATTGGGAAGACTGCACATGAGAGTGCTACAATGGCTTCTCTTTGCACAATGGTCATTCCAACAACTTCCACTGACTCACGAAATATTGATAACGAAAACATGCAAATCACACCTAATGTGGTGGTTACAGACTTGCAACCTATCCAGCGGAAGACCATTTGTGCTACCCGCACCGTCAGCGACGATAACCACGGACACTTCCCTGATAGGGTGGGGGGGCATCTTTCAGGGACAGACAGTCCAAGGCGAATGGACCAATCTGGAGTACAATCTGCACATCAATGTTCTGGAGTTGAGGGCAGTGTTTTTGGCGTTGCAACACTTTGCTCCCCTTCTTCCTCCAGGGACCATTGCAGTTCAGACAGACAACATGTCCGTAGTCTGGTACATAAACAAGCAAGGGGGAACCAGGTCTTACCAACTATGCAGAGAGGCCATGAGAATTTGGCAATGGGCAGAGTCCACCGGTCGCTTTCTGATCGCAACGCACACCCCGGGTCATCCAACGTCATAGCCGACAGGCTGAGCAGGGCAATACTATTGCCTCACCAGTGGTCCCTCAAACAGTCAGTTGCGAAAGGGATTTTTCGCAAATGGGGCCAGCCTACCTGCAATCTGTTTGCGTCTTCAATGAACGCCAAATGCAGGAGCTACTTTGCCCTATTACCCCCTCCAGGGAAGTCCCCAGGGACGCGCTGGTGCACGATTGGCCCCCGGGTCTCCTATATGCTTTTCCTCCATTTCCCCTGATTGCAAAGTTTCTACAGAAAGCCAACAACCTTCAGAGGACTATTATTCTCATTGCTCCGTTCTGGCCTCGTCAAATTTGGTTCCCCTTTCTATTGCATCACCGCATTCGGGGACCTTGGATGCTGGACCCAGAGCCAGATCTACTGACTCACTCGTCAGGAGTTCCTCACCCATCTCTAGAATCTCTCCATAGCTTGGCTGCTCCGCTTCCCTTTCTAGCCAGGTCGGTTCCCCTTACTTCGGCGGTTCAAGATATTTTAGTAGCTTCTCATAAAGTTTCCACTACTAAGACTTACACCAGTAAGTGGAAACGTTTTGTTTTTTGGGCAGAATCACATCATTTGGACCCTGTTACAGCTCCGTTGAACAAGGTTTTAGAATTCTTGACTGAACTATTTCATGAAGGAGCTTCCCCGGCTACTTTAAGAGTACAGTTAGCTGCCATTTCTAACTATCATGTAGAGGAAAGTGGTGCACCTATTATGGCTCACAGACTTTGTAAAGCCTTTTTAAAAGGGTCTTTTCATATCAGACCACCAGTCAGAAGTCCGACATCACCGTGGAATTTAAACCTGTTGCTCTCTAAATTGATGTTGCCCCCCTTTGAACCAGCCTCAAGTTGCACATTGAAATTTTTATCATGGAAAACTTTATTTCTAGTGGCCATTACATCTGCTAGACAAGTGTCTGAGCTTCAGGCCCTTTCTGTCAAACATCCTTATTTAATATTTCATTCGGACAGAGTATCCCTACGCACTAATCCATCCTTTCTCCCCAAAGTTTGTTCTTCTAGTAACATAAATCAGTCCATTGAATTACCCACCTTCTTCAAGAACCACTCTAATAAATTGGAGTATATCTTGCACAAACTGGACGTCCATAGACAACTCAGATTTTATTTGGATAGGACAAAAGATCACAGGAAATCTGATCAACTATTTGTAGCTTTTGCTGACAGCAGAAAGGGTCTTGCAGTTACGAAACGAACTCTTTCTAAATGGCTAACTGACTGTATCACATATGTTTATGAAGCCTCTGACCAAACATTATCAGCAAAACCCAAAGGACATTCCACCAGATCAGTTTCTACATCTTTGGCTCACGCAGCTCGCTTACCACTAGACACTATTTGTGCGGCTGCTACTTGGGCTAAACCACATACATTTATCTCTCATTACAAAGTGGACAGGGTTTCTAGGGATAGGGCAACCTTTGGTTCCACTGTGCTCAAGAACGTTCTCCCTTGAGTTCCTCAGGATCATGGAGCTAGGGACGCTACCCATGTGTAAGAACAAAGGCGAGATTGAACACTCTCACATAAAGAAGTTATGTCCTTACCATAACGTTCCATGTGGAGTGTTCATCTCGCCTTGGTTATTACACTCCCACCCTTCCCACCCTCAGGAAGAACGTTCAATTTGGTGCCTGGTCTGGAGTATTCTCCTTCTGCTGTTGCAGTATTAGTGTTACTTTCATACTCTTGGTATGTTGTATATATGTACTTTATGTATATAGTTGGCATGTGTGAGTGCTTTATGTCTGGTTTGCTTGCAAACTAGATCTGAGGTAAAGGCAGAGGGGGATTGTGGGTAGTGGATGTCCTCGAGCTTCTTCTCGATGCAGAGCTTGCAGTCGGCCGGCACGGAGCCGAGGATCGGCTCCGAACCCATGTGTAATAACCAAGGCGAGATGAACACTCCACATGGAACGTTATGGTAAGGACATAACTTCTTTTTCCAGTTGTTTGGCTATCCAGTGGCATCCTGTGAATTCTATTGCTTATGCTGGTGTCACCTGTTTTTTTTTTTCCAGATTTAATCAGAGGGAATATCAGCAGCAGAGATGTCAGAGCTGCTTGAAAAGCAACTCATCTAGGAGATCCCACCAAACAAGTGAGGATCCAGAGTCTATTCAAGTTTTTTTTTTTATTATGAGTTTGTAAAATAGACAAAGTTCTGGATGGCCATGGTGCGGTCCATGTTACTTTTGCTGAGGAAAAATGACTGGATATATGCAATAGGTCTTAGGATGCTTCCTACCATATAAAGATAGCAAGGCAATACAAAAGGATTCTCTGCTTTCAGCATGGGGGGCAGTCTCTTCCAATTCAGAGCACTCCCTTTGGTCTCACCACAGCCCCCAAAGGTTTCACAATGATCATGGCAGTGGTGGCAGCTTACTCAAGAGTGCAAGGGTTCCAGGTATTCTCCTGTCTAGATGTCTGGCTCCTTACCACTCCCACCAGAGATCTGCTAATCCATGCAGGAATGTCTTGCTCCAATTCTTTCACCACTTAGGGATTACAGTAAATCTGAAGAAAATCCAGCTGACACCAACACAAGCAATAGAACTCATAGGATGCCACTGTGACATAGCATTCCAAATAGCCAAACTCCTGGAATCAAGAGTTCTGTCTGTCATTCTTCAGGCTTCCAACATCCTCTCTTCCTTCAATCTCCCAGCAAAGCTAATTCTCTGACTATTGGTGTCAGTAGCTGCATTGATTACACTGGTTTCACAAGCAAGATATTATATGAGAGTGTTGCAGTGGACCCTTTCACATTAATGGTCAATGTGACATCAACCTCTTTACTTTCTAACATGACTCAACTCAGCATGCAGCATCTCATTCTCTGGTGGTTGACCTCCTCTCTTTTCTCTTGGGGTCATCTGTTCACTTATTCATCCCTGATGGCCACTGTGACAGTCCAAGTCACATGGTACATGACAGAGGCCAATCTTTACATCAGTGTGTTGGAGATGAGAGCAGTCCTGTTAGTACTGTAGACCTTTCAGGACTTGTCCTCACTGGTGTTATTTCCATCCAGATGGACAACAGGGTGATAGTCTGGTATATCAGTAAGCAAAGGGGAACCCATTCATACCCAATATGCTGGGAAGCCATGAGAGTGTAGCAGTGGGCAATGTCTTCTCAGTACTTTCTAGTGACATCGCACATCCCAGGGAATGTCAGTGTCTTGGTGGAAAAACTGAAACAGGTCTATTCTTCTGCTTCATGAGTGGTCACTCAGTCAGTGATGACTATGATTTTCCATTGCTGGGGCCAGCCATGCTGCAACCTTTTTGCTTTTTACCTGAACACCAATTGCAGCAGCTATTTTAACATGATCCCTGCAGATGGACAGTCACTGAGGAATACTGTAGTCCAAAATTGCCTCCCAAGTCTCCTTTATGCCTTTCCACATCTTCCCCTAATAACCAAATTTCTACAAAAAAACATCAGGTGCAAGGCAACAATAATTCTCATTGCCCCCTTCTGGGCTGACAGGTTTGGTTTCCCTTCCTTTGGCCTTATCTGAAACATCTTCCATGGGTGCTGGGTCCTCTTCCAGACATTTTGTCTCACGCATCGCCTATGCAAGGTCTTTCTAAAAGGTGCCTTACATCTAAAGCCTCCATTCAAAGATCCCTTAGCTCCATGGGCTCTAACCTTGGTTTTGCAATCTTTAGTACTACCTTCCTTTGAACCAGCGGCCACTTGCCATCCCAAATTCTTTTCCTGGAAAAATCTTTTTCTAGTAGCTATCACTTCCACCAGAAGATCCAGGTATTATGTGCAAAACCCCCGTATATCATTTTTCATAAAGACAGAGTGTCATTAAGAAGTAATCCTTCCTTTCTTCCTAAGGTGATCTCTGAATCCAATATTAATCAAACTATTGAGTTACCAGTTTTCTTTCCCAAGTTTTCTAGCAAATGTGAATATTGCTTACATTTACTGGATGTACATAGGCAACTACGTTTTTACCATGACAGGACTAAAGAGTCCAGGAAATCAGATCAGTTTGTTTCCTTTTCTAGTCCAATGGTGGGACAAACTGCATCAAAAGTGGCCTTATCTAAATGGCTGAGAGATTGCGTTATTTTTATTTATGCACATAACGACCAAAAGTTACCTACACCTGTTAAAGCGCATTCAACCAGATCAGTTGTCACATCAGCAGTTTTTCATTCAAAAGCTTCTCCTGATGAAATTTGTGCAGCCACAACTTGGCCTATGCCTCATACCTTTATTACTCATTACAAACTGGATATGGTCTCCAGGGGAAGAGCATCCCTTGGCTGTATGGTTCTCAGGGATATCCTTCTGTAAGGCCACCCAGGGTCTAAAGTAGCTGGGAACTCTGTCCCATTCATCAAGAATGAACGAAGATTGATAAAATCAGATAAAGAAGTTTGACATCCCACCCACATTCCCCCTCCTGTAGATTTCGTGGGGGATCAAACCCTTGTCCTGGGTTTCCATAAGGTTTTTACCTTGGACATTGCTTTTGATTACAATTTCTATGTACACTCTTGCTATGGTTTGCAAACTCGATCTGAAGTAATGAAGAGAGGGGTATCATGGGTAGAGTCTTAGCTTGAGAGTTTTGTGGCTGGTGTGAGTTGTGTAACAGCCGAGCTGGTTCAAAGGATCAGAACCAAATTCCTTTCAAGAATGAACGAAGATCGACGACACAGATGGAATGTTACGATGAATACATAACTGCTTTTTAACGGAATAAGAACATTTTTAAAGATGTCTAAATAAATAGAAAGCATGTTTGATTAATTCAGTTATTTTGGGTAAAATATGTCATTTAGAAAGGGTGTATTTACTTCCTGGAATTATGGAGAAAGATCTCCAAACTCTACAAGACCTACAAGGTGTTTTTTTTCATTTGTAACACAAGCATCTTGTATTGATTAGTTTTATTCACAAATGACATGATTTAGAAAATTCTAGCTAGCTGTGCTGGCAGTACCTCCTTTTGTCACAGGTACTAATGGAGGCAAGAAAGGCTGCTACTAGAAAATCATATATTAGCAAATGGAAAAGGTTTTCTAATTGTTGCCAGCAACATAACCAGCAATCATTCAGGGTTAGTTGTTCTCTGGTTCTACAATATTTATGTGAGTTACTGTCCTATGGCCTTTCTTTTCCTCTGTCAGGGTTCATTTATCAGCCATTTCTGCATGACAGTCCATGCAGCCTCATCTTTCAATGCAGTTTCATGTCAAAATGTTCTTGAAAGGGATTTTGCATAAGAGACCTCCATGAAGACTGGTGGCCCCTCCTTGAGATCTTAATTTTGTGTTAGAGAAGCAAACGCTTGCTCTATTTGAACCAGCTAATCTGGATGACTTGAGATTCTTAACATGGAAAACAGTTTTACTGATTACTCTGACCTCTACAAGCAGGGTATGTGAGTTGTAAGTTTCTATGGTGAGTCAATCCATCTCATTTTCCATAGGAGCAGGATTACCATGAGAACTAATCCTTCTTTTATGCCTAAAGTGATAACTGAGTTGATTTTAAGACAGAATATCCATCTCCCCATTTTTTTCCTGAGATTAAAAATCTGGGAGAAAGGATATGGCATACCTTGGACATCCATAGACAACTTGGGTACTGTCTTGACAGCACTAAATCTTTAAGATCTTCAGATCAATTGTTTATTTCTTGTGAAGGTTAGAAGAAGGGACAACCTGTGTCAAAAGTGTCTATTTCCAAATTATTTTCTAAGGCTATCATCTTTTGTTATACTCACCATAACAAAATTATTCCAGGCAGGGTCAAGGCCCACTCTTCCAGAGTCTTGGCTTCATCAATGGCTTTTTGCAAAGTTCTGTACATACGTTTACAAAGCACTATAAGCTTGAATCCTTGTCTAGGTCCAGATCAAGCTTTGCTAGGACCATTCTTCAGGGGCCCTTGGACTCTTCATCTTCCTTCTCCTCCCCAGTATAGTTAGCTATGGTAATATACCCATATAGCTAAGGCTACTGTAGCAGTAATCAATAAGCTGAACATAGTACAGTTGTGTAAGTTAAAATTACAGTAACAGTAGTTTGAATGATCACTGCTGCAGTAGCTGCTCCATCCCTCCCTCCCTCCTTTGAGCCCCCTTGTTTTTTGGTGTGTTTTTATGCCAGGGTGTGGACATTTATTTCTTTTGCTCCTAACATTGTCTTTCAGGGCTCAGCCTCCTTTTCTCTGCTGGCAGGAATGCTCTGAAGGGCTTTGAGCCCATAGTTTTGTTTTAGGCAACTCAGTTCACGCTGACAGACAGTTTGGGCACTTGGAAGGTGCCTTGAAGCTTTGGAAGCTGGCCAGGTGTTATATTCTTTGCAGGATATAACACATATCCTAATGCTACTGCAGCACTGATCATTCAAACATCTACAGTTATGGTAAGTTTAACTTACCCAACTGTACTTTCTGATCAATTATTCATTTTTATGAAGGTAACAGAAAGGGACAATCAATGTAAAATTAGGAAATTTTCAGTGTCTTGTGGTGGTAACTTTTTGTTGTAAACAAGACACTTATAGGCAGGGGTAGGGCCTCTTGGCTTCTTCTGTGGCTTTTGGAAATGGGTGGACTCTTCAACTAAACTAGTGGCAGCAACTTGGTTCTTTATATATAATATTAAAAACACTACAAAGTACACTTCTTTTTTTAAGTCAAGAGCAGGCTGTGCTAAGACTATTCTCCAAGGGCTCTTAGACCCTTATGTTTCTTCCCTCTCTTCCTCCTAATCTTTCAAAGCATTGGTTTTCTACCCATATAGCATAGGCTACTGCAGTAGTGTTCTAATGATGAACACAGTACAGTTGTGTTAGTTAAATTTGCCATAACAATGGATGTTCAAATAGATCAGTGTTGCAGCGGGGCCACCTGCTCTCCATCCCCCTTTTTATATGGTGTCTTTTGCCAGGTGTGGATACGTCTGTATCCTCTTTTTTCCTAGTGTATACCTAATCCTAAGGTTTTTGCCTCCCTTTTCCATAGACAAAAAAGCTGTAAAGTGTTTGGTGCTTAAACCAATGTCTCGTCAGTGGTTGAGAAGCATGGAAGGTGCCCTGAAGCTCTGGATACTGCTGGTTATTATATTCTCAGCAGGATTTAACCCATGCAACTTAGGCTACTGCAACAGTGATATATTCAAGCATCTACTATTTCAAGCATCTACTATTATTGTAAGTTTAACCTACAACTGTAATTTCCTGCAGCTTTACTGAATAGTTTGAGCTTTTTAACTCTTTTTTTCTAAGGAATTGTGCCTTTTTAGATGGCTGGAGATGACTTGTTCATAAGCTACAAAATATATTATTATATTCAATAATGGATTAGTTCTGAGGGGTATAAGGTGGTACACTGTTGTACCTGGAGTGACTAGCCATGGTCTTTAGAATTAGATTGGGTATTGGATATATTTTTCTGACTTTAGTAGACTCGTGCTGATCACAGTTTAAATTTATGTCTACCAAAGTGATTACACTTTTAATGATTTTTTCAATATTTGATCAATTATTTTGTAATCATACTACGTGTCTTTTTCCATGTGTCATGATATTGTTTATATTAAGGATGAACTCATTACTGTTGAGGGGATATTTTCAAAGTAATTATTTTACCTGATTTACAGTATTCAACAAACTTGGTCATCCAGGGTAAATTTCTCATTTTTTAAATCTTAGAACAGTAGCACAAAAAAGTCCCTTTACAGATCACTGTGGGCACCACTAGTTGCACAGATTCTTAACCAGTGTTTTACAGATTGAATTATATATGGATTGTCATTTAATGTTTTTAATTTGTCCCACTTATGTATAGCACTGCTGAATACCTTAAAAAGGTCAATATATCCAGCATGCACTGTCAATCCTTCATCAGATGTTGTTCCTACCTTTATAAAGAAGGGCACAATCTGTCCTTAACATACCAATACTGTTCCATGTCTAAAAGAAGTAGGTACCCATACTATTCCATGTCTAAGATAATTTGATCCTGTATGTCACTTTGAATAAGCTTCATTATGACTCCTTCCATTGTTTTGCACTGATTTCTGGTAAGGCTGATGATTCTGTGGTTGTTTGGGTCTGATGTAACTCTGCTCCTACACCTAAAACTTTAGCCTCTATGCTGCCTGGATCTAATAACCTCTGAAGAGACTGCTGATGCAGCCATCACAGATGTGCTATCTGGATCTTTATGCTCCCAACCTGACAGTTTGGCTATTAGATTTCTGCTAATTATGTTGGATAGACTTTCTGGCAAGTGCGTATGTTTTGTCATCTCAGAGGCCTTCCACCTAAAAAGGTTTGATGGGTAAGTGGATAAGATTTTCAAGTTGTGCTGCATACAGCAGTCCTGATCTTTTTTCAGACTTGGTTCCTGTAGACCGTACATTTCTGAAGTCTTAAAGTTAATTTTCAGATCCAAATGTCTTTTCTGTTATACTCAATGCATGGAACCTTTTTTAAGGCTTTTGGATCCAGGACTCAGGCTTCTCCCCTATCCATAATTCCCTCTTGTCCCTACAGTGCCTCAATCTTGTTTGCCACCTGTACACTCAAGATGTGATCTGCAATGGCTGCCTGCTTATTTTCAGATAAGTGGTAAATTTTGACAGGTCTTAACTCATTCCCTCCAGTACAGCTCCTGTGAGTGTGTACCTTTAATTCCCAGTGGGTATGGCTTCAGCCTTTAAAAAATGGAGTTATCACCTTACAGTTCTAACAAGTACTCATTGACAGAGGTCATATGTCAATACAGCTGTGTTTGTCACCATGTGTGCTTCAAGATAAAATATTCTGACAGAGGTCATATGTCAATACAGCTGTGTTTGTCACCATGTGTGCTTCAAGATAAAATATTCTGATACCTTGTATGTAGAATGGTTTTGGAATTATTAATGTACATATGAACAGGCAATATTTGATGCCTAGAGGCACAGTAGGAGGTAAATGCAGAGACACCTGGAGACATTACTTGGCTGTAATGAGTTGTTTTCTCACATAATCTTTACTAGTTTCTGTATCTAGCAACTCCTTTTCCCTGTCTAGGAACTTCAGTGCCATTTTTCATCAGAGATCTTTTCTTGTGGGAGTTTTATTTCATCCCTTTCTTCTCTACATGTTAAAAAAAAAAGAATTTATGTACTTACCATAACGTTCCATGTGAGTTGTTCATCTTGCCTTCATTCTTACTGATGGGTTCGGAGCCAGTCCCTCAGCTCCGAGTCAGCCTACTGCAAAGCTCGAGGTCTTCAAATAGCTCAAGGCCAAGTTCCTATCCCATGATGCACTTAGAGTTACCTCAGATCTTGTTTGCTGCATATAACAATACCATATGTCAATGTTCTTCGTGTTTCACTATTGCAGTCATTACATTTGAGTTATCTGCCTGCAGGTAGCCCTCAGCCGGCCTGATTATCAAAGTCTTGGGTCCTGCGTCGGATGCTGTCTCTTCCATGACGTCAGGTAGTCAGGGGTATAAAGCATGCAGCTGATGCCATTACATCAGTCTTTCTTGCCGCGCAGTGCCTGAAGCAGAAGCAGTTCGCAAGTGCCGGTCGACCGACTCCTGAAATTTTTGTTTTCGAGTTTCAAAACCGAAGTCTTCAAAAAAGCTAAGTACCCCATTGGGGATCCTTTTTCTTACTCTAACCAATGTCAGTAAAAGTTAATAATTGTATTACCTGTGGAAAGCAAATACCTCATAAAGATTTTCATTCGTACTGCATTCCTTGCCTAGGCCCAGACCACGACGTCCCTCTCTGTCAGTTTTGTGCCTTATTCAATCCTCGAACTATTCGTCGTCGGTTCATTTTTGCATCAAACTATTTCAGTACTCGGTTTAATTATCCAGAAATGGCTTTGGTAAGTAATCTGACTACTGACATTCCTAAAAAATGTAAAGATAAAGACAGAGACAGACCGCATAGGTCCAAAGCTGCTGACGATGCTTCCATTAAGCTAGTTGCCAGTTTGCTGGTACTCAGTGAGGCTCTTTCGCAGCCCCTGATACCCGCTACTTCAAATTCGCAGGCCTCTACTGAGACCCATTCGGAGTCCGGTATGCCGCGAGATACTTCTTCGACTATGGAACCTGCGGATATCTCCATCTTAGATGGGTCCGGAGCCGCTGTGCAGACACTGGCTTCTGAGGGTGTATTCAGGCATACTGACTTGCATTTCAAACCGACGCCATCTTCTTCTTCAAGGCCTAATACTCGACCCACGCCTAGAAAACCGACGTCCAAACCACATGGACAGGCCCATATGCCTAAAAAACAAATGACAAGAATGGCTGAAGACCTTATTATTGTAATTAGGGGAAGCCAGCCTTCACCCTCTAAGAGGCCTAGAACTGATTTTCCTTCTGATTCTTCTGATCAGGATTCTGAAATTTCTGTTTCTTTTGATTACCAGGATTTGCCCTTATCTACCTATGAGGATTCTGATGCAGAGGACTCCATACCCTCTACTTCCCCTCCATAAGATTTTTCTTTTGGTGAAACCTTGCACACTCTTAGGGAGCATTTCTGCTGGGAAAGCCAGGATTACTCTGACTCCAAAAAGAGGCTTGGGGAATTCTTACTCCTATCTCAACACAGGCCTTTCGCTATCCCTCCTGTCCTAGACATTGTAGATGATGCCTTCCTGGAATCTAGCCTGGCCCCAGACACTTTACCTCCTGCTCCCAGGAAACCTGACAGGTATTACAGAGTACCTGACTCTCACAAGTTCCTTTTCAAGAATCCTACTGCGGACCCAGAGACCATTTCACAGGGACCTAAAGGCATTAAGGCTACTACTGCCAAAACCCCTACCCCCTCTGATAGAGATTCCAGGGCCTTGGACAGATGGGGTAAGAAGGTATACACTTCTGCTACTTTGGCCATTGGGGCCTTAAACTAACAGTTTCATATGTTAAAGTATCAGCAGCATATTATTGGACTAATTAAACAGAAAATGATGTTGATTCCTGACTGTGCTGAAAATAAAAAAATACAGGATTTAATGCATTCAGCTGAACAAGTTGGTAAACATACTTTGCAATGTGGTTTTGACTCTTTGGAAGCATCTTGCAGGTCTGCTGTCACTGGGTCTGTTCTTAGAAGGCATGCTTGGCTTAAGGAGCAAAATTTGCCAGATCACGTTAAAGTTAAATTACTGGATGCTCCCTTAAACCAAGACCGCCTGTTTAGCAACAAAGCAGAAAAAGTACTTAAAAAGATGGAGGAAAAAGCTAAATCTATGCAAACTGTTAAAGATTTCCTGCAAGTACAACCTCCCAGATTTAGTAGGCATTGGCCTTTTATGAATTGGTCCTTTCCTGTCTCTTCCAGGCCTTCTCAGTCGAAACCCAGGAACAGCAGGCCACCTAGGCTATAGTCTCAAGGTACTCACAGGCCTAATCAGTGGGGGACTCCCACTTCCAAAGCTGGAAGTAGTAAGACACCCCCTATGGAAAACTGTCACAATGACTTTACCTTAAACCTTCCAAGCCCTGCTCAAATGACTGCTCCCTTAGGGGGAAAGATCGCCCTGCATGTAAAAAACTGGGAATTCATTACCCAGAACAAATGGGTTTTAAATATAGTTTCCCAAGGATACAGATTCCACTTTCACACCTTACCAACCCCAAACGGTTGGCCAGACCTACCCCCAAATCAGTGGGCAGAGGCTCAACAGCAGGTTCTCTCTCTTCTAAGTATCAGGGCTATTCAACCTGTCCCAGCAGAAGAAAGGAGACAAGGTTTTTACTCAAGACTTTTCCTGGTGCCCAGAAAAGACAGCTCCTGGCGTCCTATTCTGGACCTCTCTATTCTGAACACCCTTTTGGTAATCCCAAAATTCAAAATGCTAACTCTTCATCAGCTGCTTCCTATGCTAGGCAAAGATGCCTGCTTCGCAACCTTGGACATATCGGAATGTGCAGGTAAGCTTCTTTTAAGGGAATCTCGCAGGAAATACGTACGCTTCAGAGCAGGCTATAGGCGCTATCAGTTCTCTGCACTTCCCTTTGGCTTATCTACTGCGCCCAGGGTATTCACAAAGTGCCTAGCTTCAGTCATTGCATTTTGCAGGCAAAGAAATATTCAAAGATATCCATACCTGGACAATCGTCTAATTCAGGCAGAAAGCCAGGACTTGCTACTAAATCATCTGACATTTGTAAAGAATCTGCTGACCTCACTGGAGTACACCATAAACGAAAAGAAATCTCATCTAGTACCCTGACAACAAATTGTATTCCTGGGAGCAAGCTTGAATACAACTTCCCAGATGGCCTACTTCACGACAAAGAAACAAGTTTATTTGACAGCTTACTTCAAACTACTGGACACAAAGACCCAGCTATCTGCAAGGAAACTACTGCAATCCCTGGAGTTCATGGCCTCTTGCATTCTACTAATTCCATGTGCAAGACTGCATATGAGGAAACTACAATGGTATCTAAAATGCCTATGGTGTCAACATTCTCAAGATCTGGAATCAATGATCTCTATCATTCCTTGTATAAAGACAGAGTTCCTTTGGTGGGCAGAGGCCTGCTACCACAACAAGGGACTGCCATTCACTCTACCCCCTGCCGCCCAAACCCTAACAGCAGATGCATCAGACTATGCATGGGGGGGGGGGGGGGGGGGCTCACTTGGCAGGTCACTGCATTCGGGGCAAATGGAACCAGAGTCAAATGCACCTGCATATCAATCAAAAAGAAATGTTAGCTATACAGAATTCTCTGACAGCCTTCAAGGACCATATTCTTCCAGGACAATTATTGATAAAGACAGACAACACCACTGTTATGTGGTACATAAACAAACAGGGGGGAACCCACTCGTACCCTGTCTGCAGACAAGCCATGGCTCTGTGGAACACAGCCTTGAGCTACCAAGTGCACCTACAAGCTCAATACCTGCCAGGCAAGCTAAATTCACTGGCAGACGACCTAAGCAGAAATCTCATGGATCCACACGAGTGGAAATTGGAACAAAAGATATTCAACATGTTGAGAAACAAATGGGGGAGCCCAGCGATATACCTGTTTGCCTCCCCTCAGAACTACCAATTGGACAAATTCTGCACAAGGACTCCCCACAGACAAGCTTGGAAAGTGGATGCCCTGTCCTTCACCTGGGAAAACCTCTCAGTTTATGCCTTTCCCCCTCTGCCTCTCCTCTTGAAAGTTCTGCTAAAGATCAAACAGGACAAGCCAAGGACAATTCTCATTGCACCAGACTGGCCACGCCAACACTGGTACCCCCTCTTGTGCAGTATGTCACTGCTGGAACCATGGCACTGCCTCAGACCCCTTCCCTGCTGTCCCAGCAGGAGGGCCAGATTCTGCACCCTCAGCTTCAAACCCTGAACCTTGCAGCCTGGCTAATTACCTGAGCTCTCCAATACCCTCCCTCAGTAAGCAAGTGTTGGATGTCATTTTGGAAGCAAGGAGGCCTAGTACTAGAAAATCCTATGTTGAAAAGTGGAAAAGATACTGTTCCTGGAGCCAGACTCAGGGGATGGGCACAACAGTGCTCAGCTTACCACATATTCCTCAATACTTAACAGAGATGCTCCATAAGGGCCTTTCCTTCTCATCTATTAAAATTCATGCCTCAGCCATTTCAGTACATTACAGTCCTGAGCCACCCTTCTTCTCTCACCCCCTGCTGAAGCAATTCCTCAGAGGGGCCAAAAATGTAAGACCACCCAGGAAAGACCCTACTCCAGCCTGGGGCTTTAACTTTGTATTGGAAAAGCACACTCTACCTCCTTTTGAGCCAGCAGCAACTGCAGAGTTGAAATTCCTTTATTGGAAAACAGCCTTCCTTCTAGCCATCACTTCAGCAAGAAGAGTGTCTGAATAACAGGCCCTCATGGCAGTGGAGCCATTCATCATCTTCCATGCAGACAGGGTGTCTCTCAGGACCAATCCTTCCTTTATGTCCAAGGTGATTTCCAGTGTGGTCCTTAATCAGTCCATTCATTTGCCAACCTTCTTTTCTAATCCACAGAACAAAGGAGAATGAATACTGCACTCTTTGGACGTGCACAGACAGCTAAGATTTTATCTGGATGGGACTAAGCCTGTCAGGAAAACTGAACAGCTGCTAGTTGCCTTTGCTGCAGGGGCAGAGGGGACGGCCATTTCAAAGCAAACCATTTCTAAGTGGATAGGCTATTGCATTCATTTCTGCTATAAGCACCATGGAAAACCTACCCCACAGGGGATAAGATCAAATTCCACCAGGGCTGCATCTACTTCAACAGCTTTTCTCAGAGGTATTCCTACCAGGGACATCCTAGAAGCTGCTACCTGGAGCTCTGTACATACCTTTACCAAGCAAAACTATTTGCCTATTTGTTTCTAAATCCAGAGCTGGTTTTGCCACTGCAGTCTTGCAGTGCTTATTAGCTGGTCCTAATGCTCTCTAACTGCCTCCTCCCTTCCTTAGCTTTAGGAATCTACCCAAATGTAATGACTGCAACTATGAAACACAAAGAACATAGTACAGTTGTGTACACTTACCATAAATGTAGATGTTCGAGTGTATTCACTGTTGCAGTCCTGGTTACCCTACCTCCAGCCCCCTGATATCTATTGGCTATACCTTTCTTCTTGTTTACTGTATTTAAGCTTTCTGGTATATTTGCTTTTTGTTGGAGGTGTAACCTTGTATTTAATTGCTTCCCATTATGGGGGCACCTGACATCTGGGGCAAGAAAAACTGATGTAATGGCGTCGGCTGCATGCTTTATACCCCTGACTACCTGATGTCATGGAAGAAGAGACAGCATCCGATGCAGGACCCAAGACTTTGATAATCAGGCCAGCTGAGGGCTACCTGCAGGCAGATAACCCAAATGCAATGACTGCAACAGTGTGAATACACTTGAACATCTACATTTATGGTAAGTGTACACAACTGTACTTTCTATCACTACCAAGAGAAGGTATAGAAGGGTTGAGCAACCAGGATGGAGCCAGCATCTTGGTTTTCTAAAAGGCCAGGAGGGGGTAGGAGGGAAGGACGTAAGAATGAAGGTGAAATTAACAGCTCACATGGAACGTTATGGTAAGTACATAACTTCTTTGTGTGAAGTTCTATCTCGCCATTCATTCTTACTGATGGGTAGCGTTCCAAATACCATCTATCTCGGGTGGCTCACAAGAGTATATTTTTCAGGACCATGGAACCAAAGTAGGCCCTGTCAACTTTGTAATGAGTGATAAAGGTATGAGGTTTTGACCAAGTGGCTGCTGCACAAATGTTATCAATAGGAAGTCTGGCAGAAAAAGCAGATGATGTAGAAATTGCTCTGGCTGAGTGAGCTTTAATTTTATGCTGTAAGGGCATATTGGCAGCTGAATAAACAAAGGTGATACAATCAGATAACCATTTAGACAGAGTTGTTTTTGCCATTGGCATACCTTTCCTGGAGTCTGAAAAGGAAACAAAAAGCTGATCCGATTTCCTGAAATATTTTGTTCTATCCAAATAAAATCTGAGCTATCTGTGAACATCAGGTTTATGCAGCATGTACTCTAGAGTGTTAGAGTGATTGGGGAAGAAAACTGGCAAATCAATCATCTGGATAAGATTAGATTCAGTGCAAAATTTAGGCAAAAAGGAGGGATTTGTTCTGAGACTCTGTCAGCATGGAAAATCAGTAAGGAGATTTAATGGATAAAGCCTGAAGCTCTGATACTCTGCGGGCAGAAGTTATAGCCATTAAAAAGATAGTCTTCCATGACAAAAATATGAGATCACTTGAGGAAGCTGGTTCATATGGAGGAAGAATGATGTGGGAAAGCATAAAATTTAGATTCCATGGGGAATAGGGAGATTTCACAGGTGGTCTGAGATGAAAAGTCCCTTTGATAAAAGCTTTGGATAATTTGTGTGACATAATACTCAAACCTTCGAATCCAAGATGAAAGTTAGAAATGGCAGAAAGTTGAACACAGATTGTGGCTGCTGCAGCTCCTTTATTGAAGATCATGGTCAAGAACTCTAGTATAGAGGCCATAGGGGCTTGGTAAGGATCAATATTTTTATTAGAGGCCCATATAGAACATTTTTTCCATTTGCTAAGGTATAGCTTCCTTGTAGAGGATTTATGAGAGGATAAGAGAATTTGTTTGGTCTCATTGGAAAGGTTATGGAACCTGGCTATGATAGGAATTGGAGCAGCCAAGCTGTCAGCTTCAGGGACAGCAGAGAGAGATGAGGTTCCCCCGATGAGTGTGTCAGAAGGTCTGGAACTGGGTCCAGAATCCAAGGGTCCTCCAAAAGATAAGTCGAAGGAAGTGGAACCAAATCCGATGAGGCCAATGAGGGGCTATAAGAATGATTGTCCTGCCCAGAGATTTTGCTTTCTGTAGAACCTTAGGTATCAACGGGATTGGTGGAAAAGCATAGAGGAGACCCAGAGGCCAATCGTGAACGAGTGCGTCCCTTGGGGCTTCTCCCGAAGGGGGAATCAGGGCAAAGTAGCTTCTGCATTTCATGTTCATGTGACTGGCAAAAATGTCGGAGCAAGGCTGGCCCCACCTGCGGAATATCCTGTCTGCTATTTCTTTCTTGAGGGCCACTCGTGAGGCAACAAAATTGCTCTGCTCAGCTTGTCTGCTATCACGTTGGATTTCCCCAGGATGTGCACTGCTAGCAGAAAGTGCTGGGTGGATATCGCCCACTACCATACTCTTAGGGCCTCGTGACAAAGGGGGTATGACCTGGTTCCTCCTTGTTTGTTCAGGTACCAGACCACTGACATGTTGTCTGTCTGAGACGCACTCGTACCCAGAGGAAGAGAGTCCTGGAAGTACTGCAATGCCAAAAGTACTGCTCTCTGTAAGATGTTGATATGCAGGTGTGTCTCTTGATCGGTCCATGTGCCTTGGGCTGTTCTTCCCTGAAAATGCCCCCTCCCGTCAGGGAAGCATCCGTGGTCACTGTGGCTGCTGGTGGGGGTAAAACAAAGGGATGTCCAATCGTGACATGAAGTGAGGTCAACCACCACTGGAGATCTTTTTCAGGAGTTTGTGATCATTATCAGGTGAGACATGGGAAGTTCTTGTTATGACCATTGAGTGAACAACAGCCATTGCAGTATCCACATGTGCATACAACCCAGAGGTATGGCCAGAATTGTTGCTGCCATCATACCTAACAATTTTAGAACTTCTGATGCTGGAGCCTTGTTTTTGGATATCAGAATGCAGACCTGCTGATGGAGTAGTAAGACTCTTTCTACTGGAAGTCTTAGTATGGTGGTGGTGGTTTCCTGTTCTGCTCCGATAAAGACGATATGCTGCGATGGTGACAAGGCAGATTTTTCTGAGTTTATTGTAATGCCCAGCTGGCTGCAGAGTGACAGAGTGGATTCCCTGGTTTGAATGAGTTGATGCCTGGTGATGGCAGTAAGGAGCCAATCTTGTAAATATGGAAACACCTGGAATCCTAAACGTCTCAGGTGAGCCGTGACCACTGCCATGCATTTGGTGAACACTCTGGGGGCTGCAGTGAGACAAAGGGCAGGGCTCGGAACTGGTAATGATTGGCTCCCAGCCAGAAGCGCAGAGGATCCCTGGATGCCCTGGCCATTTTTATCTGGTAGTACGCATCCTGGAGGTCTATCAAGCACACTGTCTTTCCCTAAGAAGGGAAGTATAGACTGAAGCGTGACCATCTGAAACTTCTCTTTCTTTACAGATTTGTTTAGCCTGCTGAGGTCCAATATAGGTCTCCAGTCCCCTGTGTTTTTTGGAACTAAAAAGAATCTTGAGTAAGTTCCGAATCCTGTCTGGTCTGCTGGGACTGGTTGGATGACTCTTTTTCTTAGCAACATTTGGACCTCTACTGTTGCTTGTTCCCTGTAACTGGGTGGAACGTCCAGGATTTTTCTTGTCGGTGGAGGGGGAGTGGCGAATGGAATGAAGTATCCTCTGGAAATGATACTTTCTACCCAGTTGTCATTTATTATTTTGAGCTAGGCATCTGGGTACAAAGATAAGTGTCCCCCGACTGCCACCAGAGTAGGACAGTCGGGCCTCATTTCAGGAGCGCTAGTAGGGCTTCCCAAAGAAGTGATCTCTGTTGCCCTGGTTTTGCAGATCCCCTCTGCCGCGAGGGTGGCGTCTTCCATTATTGCCCCCTCCTTTGCCCCTGGAGGGGGGTTCACCACTTGTGTCCTGAAAGGCTCCTTGGGCTTTTCGGAACCACATATCTGAAGTAGGAGATTCATTTGTCTGCAACCTGTGGGTTATGGATCCGATATCGGATCGAACCGGCATGGTTTTCCAGCTATCGATCCAAGCTCTCAGCTCCTTCCCTCACCCATAATGCCCTGCTCTCCCTACATGACCCCAGATCTAGTTTGCCGCGCTGGTGACCAGATTGGTTTTCTTGAGCTCTACAGCTAAGTGGTTTTATTAAGATTTTCTAGTGCTAAAATTTAAATATTTTTGTCAGTTTTGTGTGAAAGTTTAGGTTCCCCTTTTTTTAGTTAAAGCTGTTTAGTTTTATTAATCTTTATATATTTAGTTTCCCTCCCCTCGCTGGTAGCATAGTGTGTGTTTGGGCCTGTGTTGTGTGACTAGTTTACTTTTACTTTTTTTTTTACATTAGTTTAAGTAAAAGCTAGTCTCTTAGGATGTCTGAACAACCTAAGGCTATTTTTTCGAAGTGCTCCGAGTGTGGCCATAAGCTTTCCCCTGCTGATGGCCACACTCGGTCAGTGCCTTGGGGTTGAACACCTCACTTCTGGATGTTCCATTTGTGCAGGGTTCAACCCCAGGGCATTGAAGGAGCGGAGGTCTAAGCTGGTCCTGGTCGGACTTTTGCCCCCGGACTCGGCTCCGACTTCCGCTCCTTCGGGGGGTACCGTGTCTACGGTTCCCTCCTCTCCGGCTCCCCCTCCTCCTCCTGGGACTCAACCTCCCTGTAGTGGTTCGGAGGAGAGGGAAGCTAGAAAGAAGGACCGGAGGGAGAAGCACCATAAGCGGCGGGCTGAGACCTCTGTTTCGGCCCCGCCAAGCGGGCTTCTCCTCCAGCCTCCTTGTCTGCTGGTTCTCCCCTCCTCGGCTCCGGTCACCCGTGTGCTTTTCACCGGGACCTGAGGAGGAGGGGACCCCATCTCCCGCAAGGCTATCCAGGAGGCACCCAAGGCCCACCTAGGTAGCCTCGTCGAGATCCACTTATAGTTTATCGGACGCTGATCTGGACCGGATGATGAGAAGGTTCATCCAGGCCCAGATGCAGATGGGAGTGCTCTTGCCTCCCTCTGGGGAGCTCGACCCCTTTCTTTAAACCTATAGCTCCTTCTCCGACCCGCTACCCGGGTTCGGAGCAGTTGGAGCCGAGCAGCTTCGGAGCCGGGGGTGGGTTGGCGCCGATAGTACTTGGTACTTCGGATCCGACCCTGCCCTCGAGTGCTTCGGATCCGACCTCTCGGAGCCTGGATCCGAGCTTCGGATCCGGGGGGGGTCAGTGCTCCTTCTGCGCCGTCTGTGTCGGAGCGCACTGTCCGCCGGATCCGGCTTTGGCGCCGCTCCGATCCACTCCTCGGATCCCAGGGGGAGCCGATTGTCGGATCCTTTGGTCGAGGTCGGCTCCCCCTCGGCTTTTGATGTAGTGGAGAGGGCCCTGTTGAGGGTTTCCGGAACCCCGGCACTTGCTTCGGCTCCGTCCCGCGCTCCATCTGCACTGGGCCAGGCTTCCACCATCCGGCCATTGGGACAGCCTGCTCCTTTGCCCCAAGTTGTTCCTTTGGAACAGGTCACTGTTTGCGAGGAGTCCTCTGACAGCCCCGGAGGATGCCCCGCAAGCATACATGCAAAGGAGGCACATAGACTCCCCCGAGACTCTCACAGAAGACACAGACTTGGAGGAAGGGGAAGGCTCCCCAAGATCACCCCTTGAGGATGTCTCATTTGGAGCCATCATGGAAATGCTCCGCATAAGGGGGGGGTGGTCTGCCCCCAAATCTTCCTCGGACGAGTCCGTGTTCTTGGAGGCATTTGAAGCGGGCCCGTCTACCTCTTGGGTGTCCCCTCCTGCCGACCCCTGGTGGACCTCATTACCACCAGGGCGTGGAAGGAACCGGACACCGTGGAGCCAATCCCAAAAAGGCCCGACCGTATACTCAGTCCCCCGGCTGACCGTGCCCATTGGAGTAAGGGGCCTCCGGTAGATGCCATGTTGACGGCGGCTGCCACCAAGAGGGAACTTGCTCAGGAGAGTCCCTCAGTCCATCCCCCGAGCAAGGAGTCTCGGATGATGGACCGCTTGGGGAAGCGGATGTTTAGTTCAGCGACCTTCTCAGTAAGGCCGCTGAACTACCTGGCACATGTGATTAGGATGCAGCGCGATCTTATCAAAGAATACGCTGCATCCCCCCCAGAGTCCATGTCAGAGGAGGACTAAGTGTTGCACTCCACCCGTATGGCCACTCTCAGGTCCGTCACTAATACCTCTTTGCGGTTACTGTCCCATGCTACGGAAGGTGCCGCTAGAGCCGCATGGGCAGGCCTAGTTACCAGACGTCAGGCCTGGCTCCGTCATTGCGATTTCACGGAGCTCTTCAGGGCGTCATTTGCGAACGCCCCCTTCGATGGTTCTGCCCTCTTTGGCAAAACTGTTCGTGATACCTTGACCCAGAGCGAAAAGGACGGGAAGACGCTGTCTGCCGTCGGAATCCACTTCTCTGTGCCCCAGAGGCCCTATTCTAGGAACCAAAAGGGCCAGAAGAAGATGTGGTTCCAGAAGTCGCAGCAATCCCAGCCCGCTCCGGACAACCAGTCCTTCCGTGGCAGAGGAGGACAGGGAGGACGCCGCCCCAGGGGCAGAGGGGCTCCCAGGAACTTCGGGTCCAGAGAACCCTTCTCTGAACGGCCCGCGCAGCAGCCCTGAAGGGTTGCCCGGCTGCTCCACTCTGGAGACAGTCGGGGGACGTTTTTCGGAGCACCTAGCGGCATGGGAGTCCATAACATCAGACCGCTGGGTTCTCCAAATCATATCCAGAGGATACCATATCCCATTTCTTCACATGCCAAAATTGAAGTCCCTCCCCGACGTTCCACCCGGTCAGTGGGAGGCCGCTTTGGCAGAAATTGGCCATCTGCTAAAGAAAAGAGCCATCCAGCCCATCCCCCCAGACCAGATCGGATCAGGGTTCTACTCCAGGTTCTTTTTAGTGCCAAAAAAGACGGGGGATCTAAGACCAATTTTAGACCTTTCACTCTTGAACCTGGGAGTTCCCAAAGAGAAATTCTGAATGGTTACGTTGCAGTCTATTCTCCCCCTTCTGGGAGAAAATCACTGGATGTGCTCCATAGACCTCAAGGATGCCTACTACCATATACTAATGGACAGGCGCTCCAGGAGGTTTCTCTGCTTCCGGCTGGGAGCCAGTCACTACCAATTCCGGGTCCTTCCCTTTGGTCTCACCACAGCCCCCAGGGTGTTCACCAAAGTATTAGCAGTGGTAGCGGCCCACCTGAGGCTTCAGGGGGTGCAGGTCTTTCCTTACCTGGACGACTGGCTTCTCACCGCCCCAACAAGGCATCTACTATTACTGGCGTGAGACTCCTTTCTCCATCTTGCTCCCCATCTGGGCATCACAATAAATACAGAAAAATCCAACCTAGCATCCACACAGTTCATAGATTTTATAGGTGCCAGGTTAGACATGAGGCGATTAAGAGCCTTCCTCACTGCGGACAGAATTCAGAATCTGCAGCTCCAGGTGCGGGCCATTCTCCATTCCAGCTCAGTTCCGGCGGAGTTGGTCCTGAGGGCCCTAGGGTCCATGGCGGCAGCGATAGCGCTTCTTCCTCTCGCCATGTTCAATATGCGCATCCTTCAATGGACACTCCTAGTTCAGTGGTCGTATCTTGCTCTTCCTATGCATCATCCCATTGCGATCAGCAAGGCTTGCAAGCGGTCCCTCCTGTGGTGGCTACACTCTCCAGATCTCCACGGAGGCCGCCCCTTTTGTGCTTCTCCCCCTTTCGCCACGGTGACCATGGACGCCTCCCACCTCGGGTGGGGGGGGCATTTTGCAGGCCGGACGGTCCAAGGCACGTGGAACGATTCAGAGACCTTACTGCATATCAACGTTCTAGAGATGAGAGCAGTGCTCTTAGCATTGCTAGCACTTCAGGCCTTTCTTCCCTTGGGAACAATTGCGATTCAATCGGACAACATGTCTGTCGTCTGGTATATCAACAAGCAAGGAGGAACCAGGTCTTACCCTCATTGTCGAGAAGCCATGAGAGTGTGGGAATGGGCAATCTCCACCAACCGCTTTCTCATAGCAACGCATATTCCGGGTCGGTCCAACATCCTTGCGGACAAACTCAGTCGCACCATTCTCACCCCTTACGAGTGGTCTCTCAATACTCAGGTAGCGGAACGCATCTTCGCACGGTGGGGAACTCCTTGTTGCGATCTTTTTGCGTCTCCCTCAAACACCAAGTGCGACGGTTTTTTCGCTCTAATACCTCCTCCTGGAGATACCCCAAGAGACGCTCTGGTGCATGCTTGGCCACCCGGTCTTCTTTATGCTTACCCCCCCCCTTGCCTCTGATGCTCCAAGTTCTTCAGAAAGCCTCTCGGTTGGGGTGCAGAATGATTCTCATTGCCCCATTTTGGCCTCGACAGATCTGGTTCCCTTTCCTAAGGTCTCACTCAGTGAATCCTCCTTGGATTCTAGATCCCATTCCGGATCTGATATCTCACCCATCCCCCTTATCAACCCCGAATCTGGACAACCTGAAGCTGACCGCTTGGCTGCTCCAGTTCCACTCCTGATCAGGACTCCCGGTATTTCGTCCCCAGTTAAGGCCATCCTGGTGGCGGCTCATAAACCATCCACCAGGAAAGTTTACCGCAGCAAGTGGAAACGGTTCTCCTTGTGGGCGGAGCGGCAAGGTCTAAACCCCTTCACAGTTCCCCTTCCTCTGGTGCTTGACTTCTTAACCACTCTTTTTAATGATGGTGCCAGCAGTTCCACGGTCAAAGTACAACTTGCGGCAATTTCTCATTATCATATTGGTCACGACTCCAGTCCACTGATGTCTGCCAAATTGTGTAAGATTTTCCTAAAAGGTACTTTTCTTCTCAGGCCCCCTGTAAAGCAAGTGGTTCCTCCTTGGGACCTTTCTTTGGTCCTCCAGGCCTTGACCGCTCCCCCCTTCGAACCGGCGGCTACGGTAGATCTGAAATTTTTATCTTTCAAGACGGCCTTTTTAGTAGCCATTACCTCGGCCAAGAGAGTTTCAGAACTTCAAGCCTTATCAGCCAAGCCTCCTTACTTGGTCTTTCATCCGGACCGTGTATACCTCAGGACCAACCCGTCCTTTCTTCCTAAGGTAGCTTCTGAAGCAAATATTAATCAATCCATTAACCTCCCTGTTTTCTTTCCTAAATATCGAAACAAGGGTGAATACAAGCTTCATTCCTTAGATGTTCACAGGCAACTTAGATTTTATCTAAACAGGACAGCTGGTCATAGGCAATCCGACCAGTTGTTTATTTCCTTTGCTAAATTTAATTTGGGCAAGCCAATTTCTAAAGTCTCACAGTGCATCTTATTGGCTTATCAAGCTTCTGGAAGGCCCGCACCGGAGGGAGTACATGCCCATTCAACCCGGTCAGTCTCTACCTCGGCGGCCTTTAAGGCTAGGATTCCTCTGGATGATATTTGTTCAGCAGCCACTTGGGCATCATCTCATACCTTTATTTCCCACTACAAGTTGGATATTACATCTAGGGGTAGAGCATCCTTTGGCTCCGCGGTGCTCCGGAATATCCTTCCATGATGGCCGCCCAAGATTCAGGTAGCTGGGGACTCTGTCCCACAGGTTGCAGACAAATGAATCTCCTACTTCAGATTTAGAAGTTATGTACTCACCATAACGTTCCATCTGAGTAGGTGTATTCATTTGTCTGCAACCATCCTGCCCTCCTATCCCCCTGGCCTTTTCAGTTTCCTGCATATTATGTGTTACCCTTTTCAGGGTGTTCATGCTGTTGGCAAACTCGATCTGAGGTCATGTAGGGAGAGCAGGGCATTATGGGTGGGGGGAGGAGCTGAGAGCTCGGATCCATAGCTGGAAAACCATGCCGGTTCGGATCTGATATCGGATCCATAACCCACAGGTTGCAGACAAATGAATACACCTACTCAGATGGAACGTTATGGTGAGTACATAACTTCTAATTTCCCTCCCCTTTGACCCTTGGGATAGGGTCTGGTAGAGGTGGAAAAATTGACTCCGACAGCAGACAGTCTTTCCTTCCTGCTCACACCTGTTCAAAGTTTCCTTAGCTTTGGGCCCGAAAAGGGATGAGCCATCAAAAGGGGTATTCACAAATGATGACTTGAAGGGATCTGCAAAGGAACACAAGAGCATCCAGGAGTGCCTCCTAAGAGCAACTCCTGTACCCGCTGCCCTGCTCATTCCCTCAGCTGCATATGAAATGAGGTGCATGGCCGAGTTAATGATGGAACTGAGGGTAGCGAGCTGGGAAGCAGCTTTGTCTGTAGCTCCTGCAGCTACTGTACCCTGAAGAGTATCTCCCAACTCTTTAAGGAGATCTCTTTGTAGTCTCGTGAAATGGGATAAGTAGTTAAGTGAATGGAGTGCAAAAGTCGCTGAACTAAACATGCGCTTCCCATATCTATTGATGATCCTGGAGTCTCTGTTAGGAGAATGGATAGAAGAGGAAGTTTCTGACATTTCCTTTTTGGTGGCTGCTGCCACCACCTTGGCATCAACTGGCACACATTTGGTCAAGAAGGATTTATCCTAGGGGACAGATATGAACTTATTAGACCTCCTAGGGACAGGCTCCATGGTGTCCGGAAACTCCCATGCCCTTCATGAGACCAGCTGCATAAGCTCATCGAAGGGTGGAGACACCCAAGAGGTGGACGGCTGAGACTCAAAAGCCTTCAGGAGAACTGACTCATCTTCAGTAGGGTTTGTGGGACTGCCAGTCACCACTCTGCCTAAGGATTTCAAGTATCTCTGCAAAAGAGATATCCTCAGAGGGAGACCGTGGGGACCCTTCTGATTCATCCAAGTCAGTATCAGATGTTAAGGACTCCTAAGAGGAGTCTAGATGTTTCCTCTTAAAAACTCTCATCCTGGGAACCTCATCAGTGGGAGCTTCTGGTGAGGTCTCGGAAGAGCATGGGCCACACAATGGGGCTTCCTGAGGCTCTGGGTCTCTATTCTTGACCAGGATCTGTGAGGCAGAAGCAGACACAGGCACTTTAGGGGAGGAAGAAGCCAGACTTGAGGTTGAGGAAGTCTTAGGAGACATAACTGCTCCGATGCAAAGGGACTGACAGATCTGAGGAAACCATCAATATCCTCGGCACTGGGACAGTGGGCTCCAAGCCCCAGGTAGAAGCCGAGCTCATCCGAGCCGAAGCCCTGAGCAGCAGAGTCGGAACCAAGTCCGTCTGACTATCCTCCCCAGACCCGACCAGAGAGTGTCAGCTCCTAGAGTCCTCGATCGGCACCGAGGACGTCAGAGTGAATGGAGCCAAAACCACTGGAGCATGGGTCGGCTCCGAAGGCTTCACAATCAACAAGTCCGACTCCTCTGGCTACGAAGGACCAGTATGACTCGGAGGAGGAAAAGTTGTAGCTGGTATCAGGGTCTTCGGCTCTGAAGCCAGTTGGGTCAGAGCCAATAAAATGTTTGCAAAGGCCTATGCTGGTAACAGCTTCTGTACCACATGATTCACATCCAGATCAGAAAGGCTAATAGATGACCAAGATGAATGGACCGAGGGTAGTAACGAATGTAATAAGGGAGACTTAGGAATTTTGGATACCGGTTCCAGGACTGGGGACTGGCTCCGAAAAGATAAGACTGTCGGCTCTGATGTCTGTGGAGCCAAAGTCGAAAATGTCTTCGATTTTTTTGTCTCAGAAGACTTTGAGGACTTACTGGATCCATCTTGGTCGCTCTAAGTTTCTTGGAAAGAGGGTTTCAACAAGCCTCTGACTATCAACTTCCTCTTTCTCTCCTGTAGGATTCTGGAGGAGAAAGAATGACATATGGAGCAGCTATCCTGTAAATGCAAAGCTCCTAAACAGTACACACAATTGACATGGCTGTCAGTTACAGACATTTTTTGGCCACATTTGGGGCACTTTTTAATGCCTGACTTGGGATGCTTATCTTGGTCAGCCATATTGTATCAATCCCAAAGTTAAACAAATTACTGTCAAGCAAAGACCAAGAAAAAACTGAACAGTAGCCAACAGTCAAACAGCCTTTGGAAAAAAAAAAATAGGCTGAAGACACACACAAACGCGCGCAATTATCTAGACAGGTAAATATTAACTGTGACAGAAAAACTCTGTCTAAAGGCACACAATATCAATGCTAAGCAGACTATACAAAAAAAAAAGATAGCTGCAATTTTACAAACACACTAACCTTATCTAAATTCTAAACTAAGCACACTCTAAATAAACCGTATCTAAATTGTGACAAAAGGTCACTAAGAAAGCACATTCTAAGTATAATATAACACACTTTTAACTAGGCCTAGAAAAAAAAAAAAAAAGGCCAACAAGATATTAGAAAACACACTAGGGAAAGGAAACTATACTAATAAGCTAAAAGAGCTTGTAAAAGTTCCTAAAACTACTTTCTATTCAAATACTAAGAATATTAATAGAAATATAGTAAAATATTTGTAATATAAAGGTTTTACTGGCCCGAGCTAGTGAGAACCTCTGTTCTGTTGCAGCGGCAAACTAGAGCTGAGGTAACTCTAAGTGCATCATGGGATAGGGACTTGGCCTTGAGCTATTTGAAGACCTTGAGCTTTGTAGTAGGCCGACTCGGAGCCGTGGGATCAGCTCCGAACCCATCAGTAAGAATGAACGGCAAGATAGAACAACTTCACATCTACAGTTTCATTTTATCTCAGCCTCATTTTTGTACCTTTTACAGTAACTTTCTGCTAGATTGGTGTCACAGGCATTTTCTACTTTAGCTTTTTACAGGTGTTTCTTGTGAATTTTCACAGGATAATATTTTCAGTGTTTGTTGTGAGTTTTTACAGGATAATATTCTTACTAGGACTTTGTGATTGTGTGTTTTATGCTCTTTTTTTTCCTTCCAAGATGTCTGACAAGGCCTGTGAATTTAAAAAGTGTAGTGCCTATGGGCACAAGATCCACATGATCTGTGCATTTACTGTTTCACGGCAGATCATTTAAATGTTGCATATGATTTCTATGCTTCCTTCAGGGCCAGGGCTTTCATAGGCCAAAGGAATAAGCTTTTCCTAAAGGGTCTCCTGTCTTCTCAAGCCATGGATTGACCTCTTTGTCATCTACTTCAGTTTCATCTTCTTCCCAGAAAATAGACAAATCTAAGCCTGCCAAGAAAAAAAGTATATAGAGATAGAAGGGTAGAGAGAAAGAAAAAGATTGCCCAAGAAAGATATCTCTGGATCCAATCCCCCAGTTGGGTCCACCTCTGGAGAGACCTAGGTAGTCAGGCCCAACATCAGGACAGGAGCAAGTTTGGGGTCCGAACACCATCTTTCGGCATGCCATTTCTCTTCAGAGCTGGGCAGTCCTAAAATCCTTTCACCAATGTTTCTGTTAAGACATCTGTTCCCCAGACGTTTTTTCATGGCATCTTTAAACCAGTCCTTTCATTCATTGAGAAGCCTTTCTGAAGCCGATGTCAGTAGGATAATTAAATTTCTTCAGGCATAGATGATTCAGATGAGGCCCTTTCAATTCCCCCCTCCCCCAGGTCTTCAGGTCAGTTCTCTTCTTGGTTACTCCTTCTCTGGTTCAACCTTTGGATTCAATGTCTGAGCTGCAGGTGATACTTGTGAGAAAATCTTGTCTTTCGACTCCAGCACCATCAGATCATGAAGGATGTCAGAGACGAGGAGTCAGGGACCAAGATATGGGAGTTGAGTTTGACCCCGAAGTTGTTGTAGACATCTCTTCCTTTGAGTGCTTTGGTCTTAAACAGCTTTTCTCAGATGTTGGCTTCAGGTATGAGTTGGATCTGGGCCAGTAATGTTCCATCATTAAGGCCTTTGAGTCCTGTGAGGTCATCCACAGTATCAAGCTTGGCTTCATCTCTGAAGCTTTTAAAAAGGGTCCTCTCAGAATCTAGACAGGAAGTTTCTCACACACATTCATCACTATCCGGACTATGTCTGGATCCTGTGGTGTCTTCCACACATCCTATCCATCAGGAGCAGCCAAGCACCGTTAGCCTCGAGGCTCCTCACTTGATGAGTTTACATACTGATTCAGAGCCTTCTCTGGAACACCCCAATGAAGGAAGGCACAGGAAGTGGTCTTGCAAAAGGAAGCTTGCAGATTCATCCCAGGAGTCGCTCACTGAAGATACTGACTTTAAGGAAGGGAAGGGGGTCCCCAAGGTCCCTCCTGGAAGATATCTCCTTCAGAGAGATCCTTGAATTGACATACCAGGGAGGAGGGTTGGTCATCCAAAGCCCCCTCTCAAGAGGAGTTAGTATTCCAGCTGGTTCAACTACTTCCTGGGTGATCCTGCCTGCTGACAAGCTCATTAATTTGGTATTGCATCAGGCCTTGAAGGAGCCCAATGTGGTGGAGCTGATTTCAAGAAAACCTGATAAAATCCTGGTGTCCTCTAAAAACAGGCCACATTGGTACAAGGGCACCCCTGTAGGTGCTGTGGTGGTAGCGGCAGCCATTAAGAAGGTGCTTTTTGAGGACATCACCTCTAGCCATCGCCTGTCAAGGAGTCCAGGGTGTTGTACAGATATGGAAAGCAGACCAATGCTTCAGTGACATTTGTTCTTCTCGCAATGAATTACTTGATACACACATGACTAGTTTTCAAAACGATCTGACTATGTTGTTTTCCATATCCTACTCAGATAAGTTACCTGCAGGCATTCAGAAAACTGTAGAGTCTCTGCTATCTATCCTACAGTCCATGCATGATTTGTACATATATCTACTTTCCAAAGTGGTGGATGGCACTGAGAAAGCATCAGGCATCAGCAATGCTATTCTTCGGCATGCTTGGCTACATCTCTGAGATTTTTCAAAAATCTTTAAAATGTCCTTTTATCAGTGCACCCTTCAATGGGTTAACACCTTTTGAACCCAAGGCAAAAGTAATACTCACAAGAAGTGTGCATGAGACGAAGACGCTGTCTGCCATAGGCATATGTTTTTCCACCCCCAAAGGACTTTTTCCTGGAACCAGAAGAGCAGGAAAAAACTCTGACTTTGTAAATCCTAGATTTTTGCCCAGGACATTTGTGGTTACAGAGCTTCCAGGTGGTAGAGAATACCTTTAATGGATGCTGGCCAAGGAGCAGAGCTGGACCACGGAATCAAGGGTTTTAGGTCCCTTCACTGAGAAAATTTCCAGTATTCCTGAATAGTTGCCTGACTGCTGCACTTTGGAGGGAGTTGTGCGGGGGGGGGGGGGCACTTATCTCTGCACCCTTAAGGCTGTGTAGCCATCCCTCAAAACTTTTGGGTGGGGAAGATCATCACCAGAGGCTATCTTATTCCCTTTGCTTTCCTTCAATAAACAAAAAGAAAGTCAGAGAAGAGAGAGGATGTTGGAAGCCTGAAGAAGGATAGACAGAATAATTGATTCCAGTTGTTTGGCTATCCAGTGGCATCCTGTGAATTCTATTGCTTATGCTGGTGTCACCTGTTTTTTTTTTTCCAGATTTAATCAGAGGGAATATCAGCAGCAGAGATGTCAGAGCTGCTTGAAAAGCAACTCATCCAGGAGATCCCACCAAACAAGTGAGGATCCAGAGTCTATTCAAGTTTTTTTTTTTATTATGAGTTTGTAAAATAGACAAAGTTCTGGATGGCCATGGTGCGGTCCATGTTACTTTTGCTGAGGAAAAATGACTGGATATATGCAATAGGTCTTAGGATGCTTCCTACCATATAAAGATAGCAAGGCAATACAAAAGGATTCAATTCAGAACACTCCCTTTGGTCTCACCACAGCCCCCAAAGGTTTCACAATGATCATGGCAGTGGTGGTAGCTTACCCAAGAGTGCAAGGGTTCCAGGTATTCTCCTGTCTAGATGTCTGGCTCCTTACCACTCCCACCAGAGATCTGCTAATCCATGCAGGAATGTCTTGCTCCAATTCTTTCACCACTTAGGGATTACAGTAAATCTGAAGAAAATCCAGCTGACACCAACACAAGCAATAGAACTCATAGGATGCCACTGTGACATAGCATTCCAAATGGCCAAACTCCTGGAATCAAGAGTTCTGTCTGTCATTCTTCAGGCTTCCAACATCCTCTCTTCCTTCAATCTCCCAGCAAGGCTAATTCTCTGACTATTGGTGTCAGTAGCTACATTGATTACACTGGTTTCACAAGCAAGATATTATATGAGAGTGTTGCAGTGGATCCTTTCACATTAATGGTCAATGTGACATCAACCTCTTTACTTTCTAACATGACTCATCTCAGCATGCAGCATCTCACTCTCTGGTGGTTGACCTCCTCTCTTTTCTCTTGGGGTCATCTGTTCACTTATTCATCCCTGATGGCCACTGTGACAGTCCAAGTCACATGGTACATGACAGAAGCCAATCTTTACATCAGTGTGTTGGAGATGAGAGCAGTCTTTTTAGTACTGTAGACCTTTCAGGACTTTGTCCTCACAGGTGTGATTTCCATCCAGATGGACAACAGGACAACAGGGTGATAGTCTGGTATATCAGTAAGCAAAGGGGAACCCATTCATACCCACTATGCTGGGAAGCCATGAGAGTGTGGCAGTGGGCAATGTCTTCTCAGTACTTTCTAGTGACATCGCACATCCCAGGGAATGTCAGTGTCTTGGTGGAAAAACTGAAACAGGTCTATTCTTCTGCTTCATGAGTGGTCACTCAGACAGTGATGACTATGATTTTCCATTGCTGGGGCCAGCCATGCTGCAACCTTTTTGCTTTTTACCTGAACACCAGTTGCAGCAGCTATTTTAACATGATCCCTGCAGATGGACAGTCACTGAGGAATACTGTAGTCCACAATTGCCTCCCAAGTCTCCTTTATGCCTTTCCACATCTTCCCCTAACAACCAAATTTCTACAAAAAACCATCAGGTGCAAGGCAACAATAATTCTCATTGCCCCCTTCTGGGCTGACAGGTTTGGTTTCCCTTCCTTTGGCCTTATCTGAAACATTCTCCATGGGTGCTGGGTCCTCTTCCAGACATTTTGTCTCACCCATCCAATCAGCTTCACTGAGATCTGAAAGCGCTGAAGTGAACTGCATGGTTCCACCATTTCCAGTGATAGTGAGGGATGCCAGGCTTTCCACTTCAGTTTTTCATATTATGTCATCATTCCAGAAACCTAACACAAGAAAAGTTTCCAGAAGCAAATGGAAATTACTTTTGGGGCCTTTTCCAATGACTTAGATCCATTCTCAGCACCTCTCCCCTCTATTTTAAATTTTCCAGCGGGGTTTATTCCAGGATGGAGCCAGTTGCTCAACAATTAAGTTTCAACAAGCAGTCATATCCATTGTTCATGTTGAGGCAAAGCAGAATCCTACTGCATCCTTGAAACTGTCTAAGACTTTCTTAAAAGGAACTGTTTTGCTCACAACCCCAATCAGAGATCCATTCATTCATTCCTTAGGATATTGCCCTGATTCTTCAGGCTCTAACCAGATCACCTTTTGAACCAGAAGCATCAACAGATTTGAAGTTTCTGTCTTGGAAAACAATCTTCCTGATGGCTAACACCAGGAGAATTTCAGAAATTCAAGTCTTACCTCGCAAACCACTGTACATTGTTTTTCACAAGGACAGGATATCCTTTCAGACTAATCCATATTTTCTTCCCAGTGTGACTTAAGGTGTTTCACGTAACTTGTTTATTAATTTACCAGTGTTCTTCCATTTTTTTTAACAAAGGAGAACATAGGAATTTGCTGGATGTTCACCATCAGTTGAGATTTTACCTGCACCGTACCAAGGGCATTAGGAAATCAAATCAAAATTTTCTTTCCTTTTCAAGAACCAAATTGGGTCATGGTATTTTGAAAGTCACATTGTCCAGGTGGCTCTCTGTGTGTATTGTCTTTGTTTACAAAGAAAAGGGCCTAATCTCTAACTCATAAACCAACATCTCATTTAACCAATCTCGTATGCTTGCTTTGTCAGATTACCAGTTGATTAAATCTGGGCTGAGGCTACTTGGTCTACTGTTCGCACCTTTGTTTCTCATTACAAGCTGGAGATGCGTTCTAGATCCTGTACAGCCTTCAGTTTCACCATTCTTCGGAATATCCTTCTGTGAGACTACCATGGATTATTGGACATTGGGGAATCTGTCCCATATGTTGAGTTGGATGAAAGAGACAATCCAGGTCTAACTTTACGGAAAGAACATAGCTTTCATTTATAGTAAATTTACTTGCACAACTGTACTTTATCAAGGAAGCACTGAAAGTGAGGCACAGCTTTACTGTAAATAGTGTTCATTTAACTCATTTGAACCTTTTCAACTATGGTCTGGCAAGTACACAAAATCAAATTGTTGGCCATTTACTGATAGTTTTTCACTGTCAGTATTTACATGCTCAGACAATAATGGCGGTTTCTGATAGTGGGTATTTTTTTACAATGTGTTGATGTTTTGAAGGGAAAAGACATCTGTCATATATCTTCCCCTTCATTTTTTACTTTATCTAATTACCAGGTGGAGACTGTTGTACTGACATTATAGGAAGGTTGAGGCAAATGAAAGTTGGGGCTATGTAAATAAAACTGTCAAAAAGTTCTTGCTTAATTACATAACTCTTCAGGTGATGACATATTTGCTGCATAAATGCTTAACTTGCAAGGTTAAAATCCACATTTGAATTGCTTGTACCAGATTTTAAAGCAAGAACAAATAAAACATTGAGTCAGAAGCATTTTATTGGAAACAAGGCACTGAGACATTCTACATCTGAATATGCATTCTGTATGTGGAACTAGACTTATGTTTCCAAATGTATCCCAGGAGTAATTTAAAGTTTGTTGAGGACCTGTGTTTAAACAAGGAGACATATAGATCAAATAAAGAGTTAGACTCAACAAAGCCTTTACAAACCAGGGAACCTGAAAAAGAGGGTCCCTGTTATAGTAAATCATAACATTTGAGTTACTCACTATCTGAGTTGTGTTGGTCCAGCCATCTTTTCTATTATTTTCTTCCCAGCAAAGTCTAACATTGGTCTTGAAGTAGAGAAGGTATGGACGTAGGTGGCATGAGGTATCTATATGTAATCAACATTGCAATGTTCATTCATCATTTCTTGTTTATTTTTGGTTGCTCAGCTGTGTTTCAGATAATTTACTCTGTCTTAGCTAAGTGACTGATTGCTTTGTATGGTGGATCTTATATGAACATTTTATGAAATATTTGTTTTCTTTTGATTGCTGCTTCAGATGTGTTTTCCCTTTTAAAGTCAATAAATAAAAATACTTGTAGTAGATATATAGCTCGTTTAAGGCCTGACCATGACTCAAGAAATAGTAATTTATGTCGACAGCTTCTATGTTTCGAAGGAATAAGGTTTTAACTTTCTACCAGCAAAAAAAAAAAAAAAAAAAGTTTAAAGAAGCTTGAGAAGCAAACTAAAAGAAAGTATCACAAATCCGATATTTTGTTAAAAAAAGAAAAATGCTAATTCATTATCCAATTCTGCTAAATAAAGTGGTTCTCATATAGATGGCTGCCACTGCTTTATAACTAGACCACTCTCAACAGCATCAGAAAAGAACTCACCAGTATTTGTCCATCCCATATTTAAAATAAAGACAGTATAACCACTGATTCCAGCTTCAAATTAATGACTGATCATGTTACAGGTGCAGAAAAGGTAAAAAAGAGAACCAGAAAATATTATTCTAGAACCCCTAAAGTATACTCCCTTCATTGCATTTAAGGGCAGTGTTTTATTTATTTGGTTTACCAGGATAGTTCAACTGGGTTTTTCAAAAAAAAAAAAAATCGTTTTAGCAGAGGCCTGGAGAGAAAAGCCCCAACATCAGATACAACCGTAATATATAACAGAGTACAACATTTGTTTAACATTGTACAGGATTTGCAAGTACACATAATTAATACATAGAGACGGAGATTTAAACAATTATACAAAAAAGTGTGTGTGTGTGTGTGTGTGTGTGTGTGTGTGTGTGTGTGTGTGTGTGTATATATATATATATATATATATATATATATATATGTGTGTGTGTGTATATATATATATATATATATATACATGCATTTGTGTGTGTGTGTGTGTATATATATATATATATATATATATATATATATATATATATGTATATATAAAATAAATGGGTTACCTTTAGTACGTCGACAGCCCACTACATCGAATTTCACTTCTCCGACATGGCAGAACATTGACAAATGAAGAGCCAAAGTTTCCCACATGGTAAGTTACCATTTGGCCATCCAGAACTGAAACACTGCCATTAAACTGACTACACAAATGTGGAGGGGCTATGCACCCCACAGCCCCCTAACTTAATATTCCAACTCTGAGAACACACTACCGCAGGGGTACGGGGCAAAGTTCAGGTGGATGGCCAAATGGTAACTTACCGTGCGGGATGGAGAAGTTGAATTTGATGTAGAGGGCTTTTGACGTACTAAGGGTAACCCATATAAATACGTGTGTGTGTGTGTGTGTAGATATATATATATATATATATATATATATATATATATATATATATATAGACACATACATAAATTAGAAACATAAACAAGTTACAAGAAACATATATACAGAGAGACCTTGTACTATTTACATAGCAAGTTTAGAAGTGGAAGAGGTGGGAATAAGAAGAGAGAGAAATTTAACAGGTAAAAAAGTTGAAGAAGAATGTAGTATAAGTGAAGCTACAAGGTGGACAAGTTAAATGAGAAAATACATACAAAATTAAGGAAAGGGATATAGAAAAGGATAGCAAATGTAGGGATGGAAGGGAAGCAGGTAAAGTTTAAAAAGATAGGTGGGTAAGAAAGAAGTAAATTAGAGTCAGTAGAGTTGAAAAAATATGGTGGTTAGAGAGGGACCTGTTGTTGGTTTGATATAATATATGCAGGTCCCATGAGTCTCTCAGTATGTTACACCACTAAGTTTTGACTGTAGAACACTTGTGAAATATTTTGTAGGTGTTCAGGCTTTAGCTCAGCAACAGCCACCATTGATTATTTGGCCAAACCAGTATCAAGCTTTTAATTCAGAATTACAAGCACCTTTGCCAGTACCTCTGATTCTGAAGGGAAAATAAAAAGTCACCATTCATCATCTTCTGAAGAGGAGAAGGGGGATTTATTTATGCCACAGGCTGAGAGCCCATCTCAACTAGATGCATATCATAAGAGCATCTTTCGGTTTACTGCCTCTCCCCAAAGAAATGTAACTTTTGGAGACAATATTAATTGTATAGATGATGTGACGTCCCCACTCTGGGCCAGTAATCAAGAAGCCTGAATCCTCACTCCTGACAGTGGAGAGGGATGTTCACTTGGAATACAAATGGATGCACTCAGTATTTCCAGATGCAGACCTCTGCATCAAGCACAATTTCCCTTAAGAGCACATAGGGAACACAGTCAGCCCGGGGTCTAGATTTCTCTATGTCTGTCTCTTACCAGGTCTCCAGTAAGACTCCCCAGTGACACAGCTTCAGAGTTAAGTCCTCAGCGGAGTGCCCAAGCCAAATCCTTTAGCACCCTGTCTGTGAAACCAGTGCTTTGTGTCCTTGCTCTAAGTAGCTGACACACATTTTGAGATTTAATTTTCACACACACACCTGGGAAAGGTTGGCACAGATTACCCACTGTACCAACTGTGCCTAGACTGTAAGGTAGAGTCACTGCCACCGGTTAGTTACCATAAGGCTCTAACAAGGGTATCCAATTATACTGAGTGAAATTAATATTAATACAAATGATAATGTTGACCAAACAGCCAGGCTTCAGGAGTGGCCACAGTTATTACCAAATAAATATATGCAAATACTCTCACAGCTTAATTTTTTTTAAAGGACTAGCCACAATGAGAAGTTTAAATATGTTAATAATAAATAATAAAAGAACAAGAAAATACAACATGTTTGTTTACAACAAACTCCAAAGTTTCAGTCACAGAAAATATTGAAAATAACACAGCTGGAAAGATTCACACAGTTAAAGAAAAACAATACTTAACTATTCTCCCTGTATTTTCCTAAATGATTTAGAGAATTACTATCGCTGGTTACTTACTAGTGGGAGGCGAGATGAAGTGGGTGAGTGGTCCTTGTTGGCAGATCCAAGACAGAATACTGAGAGCAATCTCCTACTACAGAATGACATCACACACATCTGGTTATCTGACTCTGCTTCCCACACTATCTTTCATCACTAGAAGCTGCCAGGGTTTTAGCATCTTTATGTTACCATACACACAGATAGAGCTTTGCTCAGATCTCCTGGTGCTCCTGGAAGTCAAAACCATTTTAGCACTTCTACTCCTCCTGCTACAGAGCTACTAAGCCAGGCTTCTTACAGACATTGCGTCTCTGGCTTCATTCAAAACTGTGAGATTACATCTTTGTGACCTAATTTAATTTCAGCTATTTTTCAAAGTTTGCTGCAGCTGGACTGTAATTAATCGCTGTTCTTCCAGTATCATATGTTGAAACATATACAGTGGATATAAAAAGTGTAAAGACCCCCTGTTAAAATGCTGTTTTTTGTGATATAAAAAATGACACCACAATAAATAATTTCAAAACTTTTCCCACCTTTAGTGTGACCTATAACCTGTACAATTCAATTGAAAATCAAACAAATCTGTTAGGGGACAAAATACAAAAAACACATACAATACTCTGGTTGCATTGTGTGTACACCCTTAAACTGATACTTGTTTGAAACACCTTTTGCTTTAATTACAGCATTCAATCTTCTTGGGTACACACCTACCATCAATTAAAGAGACTCTAATTAACCCCAATAAAGTTCAGCTGTCCTAGTAGGATTTCCCTGACATTTACTCACTTGCTTGTTACAGCAAAAGTCATGGTTCGCAGAGAGTTTTTAAAGCATTGAAGGGATCTCATTGTTGAAAGGTATCAGTCAGGAGAGGGGTACAAAAAATTTTTCACAGCATTGGATATACCATGGAACACAGTGAAGACAGTCATCAAAAAGTGGAGAAAATATGGGACAAACAGTGACATTGCAAAGAACTGGATGTCGCTCCAAAATTGCTGAAAAGATAAGATGAAAACTGGTCAGAGAGGCTGCCAAGAGACCTACAGCAACACTGAAGGAGCTGCAGAAATTTCTGGCAAGTACTGGTTGTGTACTACATGTGACAACAATCTCCTGCATTCTCCATATGTCTGGCTTATGGGGTAGGGTTGCAAGACAGAAGCCTTTTCTTACACAGAAAAACATCCAGGCCTGGCTAAAATTTGCAAAACAGTACATCAGGTCTTCTAAAAGCATGTAGGAAAATGTGTTATGGTCTGAGACGACTATGGTTGAACTTTTTGGCCACAATTCCAAAAGGTACATTTGACGCAAACACAACACTTTGCATCACCAAAAGAACACCATCCCCACAGTGAAGCATTGTGGTAGCAGTATCATGCTCATTCCAGCTTACAGTTTTCAACTCTCACCTTTTTTTCTGTCCACATTCTAAAGAGTATTTATGGAACATTTAGCTCCATTGCTAGTAAACCTCAAGAAATAGTAAATTAATCTTTTTACCTTACCTCAACGACTGCTAGCAGCTTAAACTCTGGATCTGTGATTTCAGTGTAATCATAACACACTTCTAGTCCCAAGTAATGACTGTAAATTTGAAGAAGTCATCCCTTCAGCCAGCTAAAGCAAGTATTGTTTTGAGGGGCACTTTTAGACTAATTTTAAATGAATATTTTCTTAACACAGAAATAGTTGGAAACAATTTTCTGTTCATCTTACAGTTACATCAAGGCAATGCCTCAGGAAGCTGAAGTAAATGCTATTTCTAGTTCCCCATGAAAGACTGCATATGAGACCATGTAAGATCTTGGTGGATATTTGAAATAAGTCGCAAACTCCTTAGAAAAAAAAAATGTGCTTTTCTTCAATAAAGAAAGAAAGTACAGTTTTGGAAAATCTTACCATAATAGTAGATGTCCTTCTCTTCATTATTGCAGTATTTGTAACTTTAGGGATCTCTTGCCCTTGGCAGCCCTACGTTCGTCCAGTATACAAAAACCTAATGGTCTTGTATGTGCCATACGTCACACATACGCTCCCTGCACAGAACGTAGGGCATAAAAGTGACATATGGACAAAGTTATAAATAACTGAATCGCCCCAGAAGAGAACAGTCTCCATAGGACAAAGGAATCCAAGCACATCCTGAAGGAATAAATGCAGAAGAAAAAGGGAAAACCCTAAGCTAGAAAGGAATCCAAAACAAAAGCGAGAACAAACAAGAGTGACTGGAGGGAGGGAGCCATACCTCTCAACCTCTTAGCGCAAGAAATCTGGATAAAGCCTAACATAATGTGGGGATAAAGGGCCAAAAATAGTGATACATTTTAAATATTGCTGTTATAAACTCAGAAAGTTGTTAAAATAACAGGATTTGTGTTAGCATGCATTTTCTGAATAATATGAAGTCTGAAACGCAAATGCATGCCATTATTTAGTGACGTTAATCCTTAGATCATCTCAGTGATTTGTCAAAAAACGCAATTTTTATGAGGAACAGACCAAAAATATGAGGAAAAATCTGGACATTCTGTACAGTTGAGAGGTATGGAGGGAGTGAATACTGCAGCAGGGAAGAGAAGAACATCTACTGTTACTGTAAGATTTTACACAACTGTACTATGTCCTTCTATGTCACTGTTTCAGTATTCTTAACTTTAGGGAGAGGAAAAAGCTCAAGTAACAGACTAAGAGGTGGAAGACTTAGAAGAGCCATCAATCCCACATAACATGGTTTCAGCAAAACCCGCTCTGGCCCTAGAAACCATATCTAACTTATAATGCTTAGTAAATGTACACACTGAAGACTAAGTAGCAGCTTCAAGAATAGAATTGGTGCCCAAACCCCTTGAAGAAAGCACCAGAAGAGGCAACAGCCTTAGTGGAATGAGCTGTAACAGAAGGTGACAAAGATTTGCCATGAAAAGAGTAAAAAAAAGAAATGGCCTTAGACATCCAGGAGGAGATGGTTTGCTTAGAAACAGCCAAACCCATTGTCCAGGGATGAAAGGAAACAAAAAGCTGGTCAGACTTATGAATGGCCTTAGTTTTATCCAAACAGTACCTAAGCCGTCTGTGCAAATCTAAAGTATGCAAGACCCACTCACTTGCAGACTGAGGAAAAGGGAAAAAGGAAGGGAGTTGTACTGACAGCTCAATTACTACCTTGGACATAAAAGAAGGATTAGTACAACAGGATATCCTGTGCCTTTGGGGAAAAAAAAAAGGAGGAATGGCCATAGGGGCTTGGAGCTCAGAAACCCTCCATGCAGAAGTAAGAGAGTAACAAAACAGTCTTCAAGCTACAATGTTGCAAAGAAGCAGAATCTGCAGGCTTAAAAGTAGCCTGAGTCAATTTTCAAAAACAAAATAAAGGTCCCAAGGAAGAGGAATAGGTTTCCTTGGAGGCCTAATATGCAGGACACCTTTAAGAAATCGTTTGACCTCAAAAAAAGAAGACAAAGGAGGATTCAAGGGCAGACAAACAGAAATGTCTGGCAAATGGGCCTTCAGATGAGACTAGGCCAGGCCAGACTGGAACAATTCACACAAATAAGAGAGGACCAATGTGACCCCCCCACTGAAAAAGGATCCTAGTTACGAGCATGGCACCAGACAAAAAGTCTTTTCCATTTGGACATATAAGATTTTTTGAAAGAGGGTTTCTTTGCCTCCTGTAAAACGCCAAGCACCTTTTCAGAAAATAGCTGCCTGAAAAGAGCCAATTCCCTATCACCCACAGTGTCATTTGAAAAGTGGATTAGTGAGAATGAATGAGAGACCCCTTGTCCTGTGTGAGAAGGTCCAACCAGTGAAGTAACTTATGGTGATTCCCATGGCCAGATGCATTAAGAGGAGAAACCAGTGCTATCTTGGCCAAAAGGGAGTCACTAGCAAGATTTTTGGTAAGTCGAGCTGAATCTTATGCAGGACTTTTAGAAGTAGAGGAAAAGGATTGAAAGCATAAAGAAACAGCCACTTTCAAGGAAAAGAAAGGGCATTCGTCTTCCACACCAGAGGGCATGGCATTATGGAACATAACAAAGATGCTAAATGGACAGAAGTAGTAAAAGAAAGAATAAGAAGTTCAAATGTACAAGATATGAAATGGGATGAACTAACAGCCAGAGAGATTGAAACAAAGTTGAGAAAAGCTCCTAACTGGAAAAATACAGACCCAGATGCAGTACCTAACTTCTGGCTAAAGTATTAACTTCTTTCCATGAAGATTTAGCCATGAGTAAGAAAGTACAGTTTTGTACCTACCATAAATGTAGATGTCCGATAGGTATGCATCTGCAGTCATAACATATGGGTTGTCCTGCCTCAGGCAGCCCCTCGGTCGGCCGGATTCCAAAGTCTGGGTCTGGCCTCGGCTGATGTCGCACTTTCCCCGACGTCAGAGCTTCTGGGGTATAAAGGCATCAGCCGACGCCATTTTCCTCAGTGTTTCTTGCCCCAGATGCCAGGTGCCCTCTAGGAAGGCTAAATTTGGATAAATGTAGAATGTTCCAAACAGTAGCAAAAAAAAATATATATATATATATATATATATATATATATATATATATATATATATATATATATATACACATATATGCAAACAAACAAATACACCAAAATAGATTCCCCCAGCTAGCTGAAAGAGGGGTAAGCACCCTAGGAATACCACAGAGGGGAAGGAGGGTGGGTAATCCTGACTGCAGATGCATACCTATCGGACATCTACATTTATGGTAGGTACAAAACTGTACTATGTCCTTCAAGGATGCATCTGCAGTCATAACATATGGGTAGAATACCATAGCCAAACTGGGGGAGGAGGGAGGTACTAAGAATAAGGATGGTGTAGTTAAGATCCCCTGTAAAACTGCAGTTGCAAAGCCTGCTCGGGATCTGGAGTATAAAGGTAGATTATAATGCTTGGCAAATGTATGCACGGAGCTCCAAGTAGCAGCTTCTAAAATGTCCTTGGTAGCCACCCCTCGTAGGAAAGCTGTAGTGGTGGCTGTGGCCCTTGTGGAATGAGGCCTGATATTTTCCGGAGCTGTCTTTCCATGAAAAGAGTAGCAAAAGCAAATGCAATTTCCTATCCATTTTGAAATTGTCTGCTTGGAAATTGCTTTTCCTTGCACCCCAGTTGCATAGGCTACAAAAAGTTGGTCAGTTTTTCTGCTGGTTTTAGTTCTGTCCAGATAGTAGCGTAGTTGTCTGTGTATATCCAAAGTGTGCAAGAGTTTTTCTCCTTTGTTCTGTGGGTTAGGGAAGAACATAGGCAAATGAATAGCTTGGTTCAAGGATACCCTGGATACCACCTTTGGCATGAAAGTAGGATTGGTTCTCAGAGACACACTATCCTGGTGAAAAATAAGGAAAGGCTGCACTGCCATTAATGCCTGTAGCTCGGATACTCTTCTTGCTGAAGTGATTGCCAGAAGGAAAGCAGTTTTCCAAGATAAAAACTGTAAGTCTGCTGATGCTGCTGGTTCAAAAGGAGGTAGTGTCAATTTTTCCAGCACAAAATTGAGATCCCATGCAGGTAGAGGGGTCTCCTTGGAGGTTTAACATTTTTGATCCCTCTCAAAAATTGTCTGAGTAGAGGGTGAGAGAAGATAGGAGGATCCATATTGTATTCTGCTGAAATTGCTGAAGCATGAATCTTAATGGAAGAGTAAGACAGGCCATTGTGGAACAATTCTGCTAAGTATTCTAGGATGTGTGCTAGGTTTGCCACTGTGACATCTGTGCCCTTTGATGTGCTCCAAATGAGGAATCTCTTCCATTTAGCTGAGTATGTCTTCCTTGTGGAGGGTCTGCGAGCCTCCAGGATAATGTCCTTGACCCTCTGAGATAAGACAGTTTGGTTTGGTTTTAAGCAATTTTCCAGGCAGTTAGTTGCAGTGTTTTCAAGTTTGGATGCAGGGTCTTGAAATTGTTCTGCATTAGAAGAAGAGGCCATAGGGGTAGAGGCCATGAGTTCGCCTGAGACATGCTTCTCAGTAGCGGATACCAGTGTTGTCTTGGCCAGTCCGGAGCTATTAGTATCACCTTTGGCTGTTCCTCCCTGATCTTCAGTAGAACCTTGTACATCAATGGGAGAGGTGGGAATGCATACACTATTAGGGCATTCCAGCTGAAAGAGAGAGAGTCCACCCTCCAGGCTTGTGGGTGGTATGTCCTTGAGCAGAATTTCTTCAGTTGGTGGTTGAGAGGGGAGGCGAACAGATCTTTCTCTGGCAATCCCCATTTCTTTGTTATGAGTTTGAAGATGTCTGGATGCAGCATCCATTCGTGAGCATCCGTGGTAGTCCTGCTTAAGCTGTCTGCTAGTGAATTCTCTTTTCCTGGTACAAATATGGCCTGCAGTTGGATATTGAGATTCAGGCCTAGGTTCCACAGATTCATTGCCATCCGGCATAGAGGGTAGGAATGCGTGCCTTCCTGTTTGTTTATGTACCACATGACCGTGGTGTTGTCTGTCCTTATCAGCAGATGTCCTTGCTGGAGGAATGGTTTGAATGCCTTGATTGCATGTTTCACTGCCAGCATCTCCTTTTGGTTTATGTGCAAATTTAGCTGTCCTTGTAGCCATAGGCCTTGGATACATTTGTCCTCCATGTGTGCTCCCCATCCTAGGTCTGAGGCGTCCGTGGTGATGGTCTGCCTTGGTTTTGGTTTGTTGAAAGGCAACCCTCTGCTGGACTGGCAGGCCTGAGCCCACCACAGGAATTCCTTTTGAAGGCATGGAATGATTGGTATCATGGTTTCTAGACTGTGTCTGTGTTGAGACCATACATTCCTTAGGTACCACTGTAATTTCCTCATATGCAGCCTGGCATGTGGGATCAAGATTATGCAGGATGCCATGAAACCCAGGGCCTGCAGGACTTTCCTTGCAGTAAGCTGAGTTTGTCTTGTCAAAGTCATGAAGTAATCTGGAAGTTGTTTTTGTTTTTCTTCTGTGAGAAAAGCCATCTGAGTTATTGTGTCCAGATCCGCACCTAAAAAGGTTATCCTTTGGGATGGCACTAGTCTTGACTTTTGGATGTTGACTGTGTATCCCAAGGCCTGTAGCAGGTGTATGACATAGGCCAAATCCTTTATCAATTTTGTCTTGTTGTCCGCTTGTATTAGGCAGTCGTCCAGGTATGGGTAGATTTGAATTCCCTGAAGTCTGCAATGTGCAATTACTGATGCCAGGCATTTCGTGAATACTTTGGGTGCAGTAGATAAGCCAAAGGGTAATGCTGAGAATTGATAATGCTCTGATCCTGCAAGAAATCTGAGGTGTCTTCTGCAATCTGGTCGAATAGGGACGTGCAGGTATGCCTCCTTGAGATCTAGAGTCACCAGCCAAGACTCCTTGCCCAACATGGGAAGAAGTTGCTGTAGGGTCAGCATTTTGAATTTTGGCACAATGAGATATGTGTTCAGTGCGGACAAGTCGAGAATAGGCCTCCATTGGTTTTCTTTTCTTGGTACAAGGAATAGTCTGGAGTAAAATCCTTGGCCTTGTTCCATAGATGGTACCCTTTCTATCGCTTTCATCTGAAGTAAATTTTTGATTTGTCTTAAAGCCTCTGGCTTCTGGTTTGGTGGTAGGTTTGGCATTCCGCTCCTTTTTGGTAAAGTGTGGAAGTGAAACCTGTATCCTTTGTCTATTGTTTGCAATGTCCATGTGTCCTTTGTAATGCAGTGCCAGTTTTTTGAGAATAAAGCCAGCTTTCTGCCTAAGGGAGCTTCCAGTTGTGCCCTGGTAGGCGGAATCAGAGTCAAGTCATTGTGTCTGTCCTGTGGTAGTGGTTGTAGTTGCAGCTGTGGCACTACTCCTCTGGTTGGCAGGCTGCCACTGACGGCCCCTATAGGCACCCTTTGATTGACCTCTGCCTCGAGGGCGTCTAATCCTGCCCCTCTGTGCTCTGGAGGTGTCTGGAAAGGACCAATTCTTGGAAGGCCAGTTTCTGCTGAACCTCGGAGGCTGGACCTGTAGAAATTCCTTTACTGTTTGCACAGATTTTGCTTTTTCTTCCACTTTCTTTAGAATCTCCTGTGCAGGGGAGCCAAATAAACTTTGTTTCTCCATTGGAGCATCTAGGAGCTTAGCCTTGACATGGTCTGGCAGGGATTGCTCTTTTAGCCAGGCATGCCTACGGATTACTGCCCCAGTCATAGCTGATCTAAATGAAGCCTCCAGTGTATCATAGCCACATTTTAAGAAATGATTACTGACCTGCTGAGAGTTGTGTACCAAATCCTGAAGGGATTTATGGTCTAAAGGTTCAGGAGAAGAAAGCTTCTTATTCAGCTGATCTAACAAATATTCTTGGTACTGTATCATATGGAATTGACAGTTCAATGCCCTGGCAGAAAGAGTAGCAGATGTATAAACCTTTTTACCCCATCTCTCTAATGCTCTAGACTCTCTTTCAGAGGGTAGGGGATTTTTGGCAGTGGCAGCTGCAACACCTTTTGGGCCCTGTGAAATAGTTTCTGGGTCTGCAGCATGGGCTTTATACAGGTGGAAGTGAGAATCCGGGACCCTGTAATATCTGTCAGGTTTGGCAGGGGCCGGGGGAAGAGAATCAGGTGCAGAACTAACATCATTATACACATCATCAATTACAGTTAGCACTGGTGGTATGGCTAAGGGCCTATGCTGGGGCAAATGTAAAAAAGTCCTTAGTCTTTTTCTAGAATCAGAAAAATCCTGACCCTGCCATTGAAAGTGTTCCCTCATAGAGTGCAAGGTCTCCCCAAAGGAAAATTCTTCAGGAGGGGAGGCCGAAGGAATAGAATCTTCAGCATCAGAATCCTCATAAGGAGAATAGGCCCCTTCCTGATGGTCTGACAAATCAGATCCATCCGTGGAGTAATCAGAGGAGAGAGGTTCAGAGGGTTCAGTCCTAGGCCTTTTGTCTGGTGGAGGTTGGGAGGCCCTGTCTGGGTGAGGTTGGGAACCCCTAATCAAGGATATAAGGTCCTCAGCAAGACTGAGAATCTGAGAACTTGAGGAAGGCCTCTGAGAAGTAGATTTGGCAGGTAAAGCTTTTGAAAGTTTGGCAGCTTTAGCCCTGGAGAAGGCCTTGATAGACATAGAAGCTAGGGGCCTAGCTGCCCCACGTGCAGGTGTGGAAATGTCCAATGGAATGGTGTCGGACAAATCTTGAGCGCTAGCTTCGGTAGGGATTTCTGAAGCCGACTCAGCCGGGGCCTCTCTGGCCTCGGTTGTCGGAGGAATGGTTTCTGTCGTAAGAACCGAGGGCTCGGTTTCAGCCGAAACCGAGACACTCGCGGTAGGCCTAGCCGTGGTTTCAGCCGAAACCGCGGGCCGCGAGTGTCGGTCCTTTTCCCTGCGTTTTTTGGCCAAATGCGTAGTCGGGGTCTCCGACGGCATTTTATATGCAAAAGCGGATCCGAAAAATTCTTCTGCAAACTCCGACCGACGTCTAAGAGTCCGTCGGTTGAAGGAGGCACAGGCTAAACAAGCTGATACGTCGTGGTCTGGGCCTAAGCAAGGAAGGCAGTAAGAATGGAAATCCTTATGAGGTATTTGTTTCCCACAAGTTAAACAATTATTTACTTTGTCTGACATCGGCTGAGGCAAGAAAGAGTCCCCAACGGGGTACTTAGCTTTTTTCGAAGTCTTTGGTAGCTGAAATCTCTGGATCTGACCGACCGGCACTTGCGAACAGCTTCTGCTTCGGGCACCGCGCGGCAAGAAAGACTGAGGAAAATGGCGTCGGCTGATGCCTTTATACCCCAGAAGCTCTGACTTCGGGGAAAGTGCGACATCAGCCGAGGCCAGACCCAGACTTTGGAATCCGGCCGACCGAGGGGCTGCCTGAGGCAGGACAACCCATATGTTATGACTGCAGATGCATCCTTGAAGGACATCTATTAATATGTGCATCCCGAACAGACACCAGCCTGGTTACCAACAGGAAACTATAGTACTCCTACTTAAGGGTGAACCTGCAAGCTATCCTAAAAACTATAGACCAATAACTTGCCTTCCAAAGATGCATAAACTAAACACTGGAATTAATGCAGGCAGAGTTTATAGTCATTTAAAAGAAAACTCAGTCATGGCAACAGAACAAAAGGGTAACAAAAGAAAGTCATATGGAAACAAAATTATTTGTTGTTAAATAAAATCATATTGGAGAACTGTAAAAATATATATATAAGATACACCCTACACTGATCAGTATTGCAATGAAAAAACACTTTGCAGTTAAGCCATGATAAAGGGCAAATTATTATTCCAGGGATAAAAAAATCAAAGGGGGATATTCCAGGGTGACTCTGTCACCACTGCTCTTTTGTCTTGCCCTTAACCCATTAAGCTGTCTACTTAACAGATTAGGTCTTGGCTACAGTTTGGCTCTCAGAAAATAACAAAGTGTAAAGACATCTCATCCTCTTTTTGTAGATGATTTAAAACAGTGTACTTTATCAGATGAGGAATTGAAAGCACAACTACAAGTGGTCAGAACATTTTCAGATGATATAAGAATGTCATTTGGTCTTGATAAATGTGCAAAAGCAACCTTTAAAACAGAAAAGCTGCAGCACCAAGAAAACATCAGTTTGGGACAGGAATGTGACATAAAAGAACTTGAGCAAGAGGAAGTGTTTAAATATTTGGGAATTTATGAAGGATCAACAATAAAACATGAACAAATGCGAATGAAACTTGGTGGGGAATATCTTTGAAGACTAAAATGAATACTGAAAAGTCCAAGCTATAAACCAATTTGCTCTTCCTGTCCTTTTACAGTTTTGGAGTAATTAACCATCCCCAAAAGGTGTTGGATTGGTTGAACAGGAAAACAAGAAGGTTGTTTCATACTCATCAAATGATTTATAAAAATCAATGTATACCAAGGCTATATATTCCCTGTTCTGAAGGAGGTATGGGCCTCCTCGAAATTGATTACATGTATAGATCTGCAATCGTGGGACTGCATACATATCCACTGACCTCACAAACTGAAATGTAGTGAAAGCTTTTAAACATAAGGAAAATAAGTATAAGATGACATCCCTGCTTAGTTTAGCAGAAGCATATCGGTGTCAAGTGAGAATGGAAATTAAACCAGAAGTAGATAAAAATTTGGCAGAAACTGAATATGCCAAAAACAAAAGAAAGAATATAAAGTGAAGGATCAGATGACAAGGCAAGAAATGTGCAAAATGCATAAATACAGTTGCAAGTATAGAAAACTCTTGAAACAACCTCATGTTGATCAGGATCAAACACATATTAACTGGGCCTCCATTCAGTCTCCTAAAAACCCTCTTAATATCAACCTCTACAATTTTTCACAGCTAATCAACTCTGTAACACACCCCTCAAAAAACCTCTCTAGCGGCAGTATTCTAGACTGGATTCTAGTCTCTCATCCCCATTATTTCTCTTACAGTGGCACTCTTCCTGATCCCCTTAGTGACCATATTCCCATCTTCACTCATTGACTCCCATCTCTCCTGCATCGCACCCATAATTATATTACTATCCGTAACCAAAAAAACTTTAACCCAATAACCTTTTCAAACTCTCTAAAAGCAATTAACTGGAATTGTTTAAAAACATTATCCCTAGATAACGCAGTTGCCCACTTCAACTCAATATTCCTAAAACTACTTGACTCACATGCACCCTTAAGGACTAAAAGAATTAAAATTAAAACAGCCCCTTGGCTAACCAAAAACACACTAGCAACTATGTGGCATAGAGATAAAGTCTGGGCACACTACAGAAAAACAAATCCCCCCTAGTCCATAATGAATATAAAATACTTCGAAATAAGGTAAAAAAGCTCATAATCTCTGATCGACAAAATTACTTCTCCACACTCCAAAACAATAATAAATCAAACCCTCAGAAATTCTGGAAAGGTATCTCTACTCTCCTTAACCCTAGCAAACAAGACACCCCTACCCCAGACCCAAACGCTCCTGATCTAGATTTCGCTACCCAATTTAACTCTTTTTTTCATTGAATCTATTTCCAAATTAACATCATCTCTCTCTAATACCACTACATTCTCCAATACTCCCCCACCCTCCCCCACCAACACTCTGCCCTGCACTGCTACTACTTCCTCATTCCCATCTACTAACTCTCGTCCCTCCACTCCTTCTCCTACTCCAACTACTTCATTATCTTCATCTGCCCATAATTCCCCCTCTTCACACTCTCCTTTTCTCTCATTAAAACCTATACCCACTTCTACTATAAAGAAACTCCTTCTGAAACTGAAGCCATGCACTAATGCTCCTGATAACATCCCTTCCTACTTTCTTAGCAAAGCTGCTGAAGCAATTGCCTACCCCATTAGCATCTTAATCAACCGCTCTATCCAAGAATGTATAGTACCCCAAATCTGGAAAAAGGCCTATATCATACCTTTACATAAAGGTGGCAACAATAACAACATTACTAATTTCCGCCCCATCACTATCCTGTCCCGCATCTCTAAACTCCTAGAAAAGTGTATTCAACTACAACTCCTTCCACATCTCTTAGATAATCACCTACTAACTCCCACACAACACGGATTCAGACCAAATCATAGCACTATGACCACCCTCCTCTCCTTCCTTGAAACTATAAATAAAGCCCGTGACTCTGGCCAAATTGTTTCTACCCTACTACTCGACCTCTCTAAGGCCTTTGACACTATCTCTCACAGCCTGCTACTAACTAAACTCTCAAAACGTAACCTATCTCCCTCCTCTTTGAACTGGTTCTCCAGCTACTTATCTAACAGATATCAAGCAGTAAAATGGAAAAAGGCCACCTCCTCATTTCTAAATACCCCTACTGGAGTACCCCAGGGCTCCATACTAGGTCCCCTTCTCTTTAATATATTTATAAATGATTTCCACAACTCTATCCCATTCTCAGACATCATCCAATAAGCAGATGATTCTACTATTATATGCTCTGCCACTTCTATCCCCTCACTCCTAAAACTGACTCAAGATGCTTTTACAACCACTGAGCAATGGATGGAAAGAAATCACCTAGCACTCAATGCCTCTAAAACCAAATTAATGTTATTTACCCCCTCCAAAGTAACCTCTTTTGATAAAAACACATTCTCTATCACTAGTCAAAATAACTCACCTCTGGAACTAGTGTCAGAGACCAAGTTACTTGGGGTCCAAATTGATAGCCAGCTCAAATTCAACTCTCACCTACAGCTAAATATAAAAAAAACCCATCAAAAACTAGGTATGCTCTACTGACAAAATCATTACCTTACACCTGCTACCAAAATCACTCTCTCTACCTCATTTCTTTTCCCCTCCCTTCTCTACGGAGCTCCACTCCTAACTAATCTACAGTCCTCTCTGAAAACACAATGTTCCTCTTGCTACAATAAAATCGCCAAGTTCGCTACCAACCACAAGTCCTCCACCCACCACTGTTCCTCTCTCCAAAAAGTAAAATGGCTAGAGCTACCCAGTTATCTCACATACACTCAACTAATTCTTGCACACAAGCTCATTTTCAACCCCTCCCTCTGTCCCTCCCTTTCATCAGCCTTTAAAATGCACCTTCCTAACAGAGTATTAAGGTCCAACAATCAAAATCTATTAGAAGTATATAAACCAACTCGTCCCTCAGGCAAAAATCTTCTGTCTTATGATCTTGCACGCCTTTGGAACTCCCTACCACCATCCATTCGCACCACCCCCAACCATTTTATTTTTAAAAGATCTCATTCACATCTAGTATCCCAGTGGGAATGCTCTTGCTCCCACCCCACATAACTACCGTAACACTTGCAATTTCCATCTTCCTTCTTTTCCCTGTTTTCCTCCTGCATTTTTTTCTTATTATTTACCCCTAACTCGTACATATTATTATTCCTATGATATTTGGAAAGAAGTCACTAGGCCACACCTCCTAAGTGTTTGCTTCCTAATATGTTATTATTTCTCAGTATTTTTGTGCAGTACTTCCTAATATCTTATTTTTCAGTACTTTCATGCAATATTCCTTTTAGTCTGCATTATCTATTAATTTCATCACTAGTCTGTATTAATTCTAGATCTGAAGTAGGATTGTTCATTTGTCAGCAACCTGTGGGTTACGGATCCGATATCGGATCCGAGCTGGCAACTTGTTTCAAGCTAATGGATCCGAGCTCCTAGCTCCTCCCTTCACCCATAATCCCCTGCTAACCCTCCATGACCTCAGATCTAGTTTGCCGCGCTTGTGATGGCTGGATCCTTTTTGAGCTCTGTCAGATAAGTGGGAAAAAGTTAACTTTTTCTAATTATTTTTAGTCAGGAAATTCTTTTTTAGTTTAAAGTAATACTTGTAAAGTGTGTCTGAGTTAGGTTCCTTATTTTTTAATTAATACCCTCCCTTCGCTGGTCGCTAGTGTGTGAGTGTTTGTTGAGTGTCTTTTGGGGCCTGTGTGTGTGTGTAGTTGTTTTTCTTTCTTTTTTAGTTTAAAAAAAAAAAAAAAAGGAATGGCTGAGGCCCCAAAAGCCATATTTTCTAAATGTACCGAGTGTGGCCATAAGCTCTCCCCGGCTGATGGCCACACTCGGTGCGTTCGGTGCCTTGGGGTTGAACACCTCACCTCGGGTTGTACTATCTGTGCAGCGTTCAACCCCAGGGCACTGAAAGAACGGAGGTGAAGCTGGTCCTGGCGGGACTTCTACCCCGGATTCAGCTTGGCCTCCGCTACCTCTGCTGCTCCCGTGGCTCCATCACAGCATGTGGTGGTTGCCACTCCTGCCCCCCTGCCTCCGACTGGGACTCAAACTCCCGCTAAAGTGTCGGAGGACAGGGAGGCCAGGAGGGAAACGGAGGAGAAGCACCACAAGCGGCGGGCCGAGACCTCCGTTCGGCCCGCCAGCTAAGCGGCTTCTCCCTCCACTGCTTCTAGGTCTCCTCCTCCTCGGCTCCGATCCCTTCTTTCTCCCCGGGGCCCGAGGAGGAGGAGACCCGATCTCCGTCGAGGTCATCGAGGCGGCATTCCAGGCCTGCCTCGGTGGCCTCTTCGAGATCCACTTTCAGCTTATCAGATGCAGACTTGGACCGGATGATGCGAAGGTTCATCCAGGCCCAGCTGCAGATGGGAGTGCTCTTGCCCCCCCCCCTCAGGGGGGGAGCTCGACACCTTTTTTCCACCCAATTGCTCCTTCTCCGACCCGCTAACCGGGTTCGGAGCGCTCGGAGCCGAGCAGCCTTGGAGCCGGGGGTGGGTCGGCGCCGACAGTACTTGGTACTTCGGATCCGACTCTACCCTCGAGTCTGTCGGATCCGACCTCTCGGAGCCGTGGTCCGAGCTTCAGATCCGGGGGATTCAGTGTGCCTTCGGCTCCGCCCAGGTCAGAGCACACTGGTCCCTCAGATCCGACGGTCTCGGCGCCGGCTCCGATCCCTTCATCGGATCCGAGTGGGAGCCGACTTTCGGATCCATTGGAGAGTGGCTCTCCCTCGGCATTCGATGTTGTGGAGAGGGCTCTGTTGAGAGCATCCAGACCCCCGGTCCTTGCATTGACTCCTCCCTGCACTCCCTCTCTGCTGGGCCAGGCTTCCATCACCCGGCCAAAGGGACAGCCTGCTTCAATGTCACAGATAGTTCCATTGGAACAAGATGTTGCTGGCGAGGCCTCCTCGGACAGTCCCCGCGAGGAAGCTCCCCGCAAGCCTAAGTGCAAAAGGAGGCACGTGGACTCCCCTGAGTCCTTAACCGAGGACACAGACTTGGAGGAAGGGGAAGGCTCCCCAAGATCACCCCCTGAGGATGTCTCCTTTGGAGACATCATGGAGATGCTTAGAATCAGAGGTGGGTGGTCTGCCCCCAAGTCTTCCTCTGACGAGTTTGTGTTTCTGGAGGCATTCGAGGCAGGCCCGTCTACCTCCTGGGTGTCCCCTCCAGCCGACCCCCTGGTGGACCTCATCATTACCACCAGGGCATGGAAGGATCCGGACACCGTGGAGCCAATACCGAAGCGACCGGATAGGATTCTTAGCCCCCCCCTCAGACTGGTCACATTGGAGTAAGGGCCCCCCTGTAGATGCCATGTTGACGGCGGCAGCCACAAAGAGGGAATTGGCTCAGGAGAGTCCCTCAGTCCATCCACCGAGCAAAGTGTCCCATTTGATGGATCGCTTAGGGAAGCGAGTCTTTAGTTCAGCGACCTTCTCAGTAAGGTCTCTGAACTATATGGCACATGTCATCAGGATGCAGCGGGATCTTATCAAAGAATACGCTGCATCCCCCCCTGAGTCCATGTCGGAGGAGGATAAACAATTGTACTCCACCCGAATGGCCACTCTGAGATCTATTTCAAACACCTCTATGCGGCTGTTGTCCCACGCCACAGAAGGAGCCGGTAGGGCTAGCGGAGCAGGCCTAGTCATGAGACGTCAGGCCTGGCTCCGTCATTGCGACTTTATGGAGCCCTTTAAAGCGTCCTTCGCGAACGCCCCCTTTGATGGTTCTGCCCTTTTTGGCAAAACAGTTTGCGAGACGCTTGTCCAGAGTGAGAAGGACGGGAAGACGTTGTCTGCCGTCGGAGTCCGCTTCTCTGCTCCCCAGCGGTCCTTTTCAAGGAACCAAAAGGGTCAGAAGAAGATGTGGTTCCGGAAATCACAACATTCCCAACCAGCTCCGGACAACCAGTCCTACCGTGGCAGAGGTGGATAGGGAGGACGTCGCCCCAGGGGCAGAGGGGATCCGAAAAATTTGGGGTCCAGAGAACCTTTCTCTGAGCGGCCCGCGCAGCAGCCCTGAGGGGTTGTCCGGCTGCTCCACTCTGGAGGCAGTCGGGGGGCGTTTTTCTAAACATCTAGCGGCATGGGAGTCCATCACAACAGACTGCTGGGTGCTTCACATCATATCCAGAGGATACAAAATACCAATTCTTCATGTCCCCTGATCCAAGAACCTCCCCGATGTACCACCCGATCACAGGGAGGCCGCAGCCGCAGAAATACAGCAGCTGATAAGAAAAAGAGCCATCCAGCCCGTCCCCCAAGACCAGCTCGGATTAGGGTTCTACTCCAGGTTCTTTTTGGTGCCAAAAAAGACAGGGGATCTGAGACCCATTCTAGACCTTTCCCGCTTGAACCTGTCAGTAACCAAGGAAAAATTACGAATGGCCACTCTTCAATCTATCCTCCCCCTTTTGAGGGAGAACGATTGGATGTGCTCTATAGACCTCAAAGATGCGTATTACCACATCTTAATGGACAAACGATCCAGGAGGTTCCTTCGCTTCCGGCTGGGAGCCAGTCACTACCAGTTCAGGGTCCTTCCCTTTGGCCTCACCACAGCCCCCAGGGTGTTCACCAAAGTGTTAGCAGTGATTGCGGCCCACCTGAGACTCCAGGGAATTCAGGTCTTCCTGTACCTGGACGACTGGCTCCTGACCGCACCAACAAGGCATCTACTTTGCTCGGCCAGAGACTTCTTTCTCCATCTAGCCCCACAACTAGGCATTACTATCAATGTCGGCAAATCTCTACTGGCTCCAACACAGATCATAGAGTTCATAGGTGCCAGAATAAACACCAGAAATTTGTGAGCCTTCCTAACTGCTGAGAGAATCAGAAATCTACAACTTCATGTGCGGGCTATCCTTCATTCAGAGGCTTCACCAGCAGAATTGATCCTGAGGGCACTAGGCTCCATGGCGGCAGCGATTACACTCCTTCCATGCGCCCGTTTGAACATGCGAGTCCTGCAATGGACTCTGTTAGTGCAATGGTCCTTCCTATCCCTTCCTCTCCTCCATCCCATTGCTATCAGTAAGGCTTGCAGAAGGGCGCTACTATGGTGGCTCCAAGCATCGAACTTCCATACGGGCTGTCCCTTCTGCACCTCTCCCCCTATCGCCACGGTGACCACGGACACTTCCCGCCTCGGGTGGGGGGGGCATTACTCAGGCAGGACAGTCCGAGGTATGTGGAACGATACAGAGACCTCCCTGCATATCAACGTTCTGGAGATGAGAGCGGTGCTGTTGGCGTTGCAAGCACTTCAAAGCTTCCTCCCCGCAGGAACGATTGCAATTCACTCGGACAACATGTCAGTGGTCTGGTATATCAACAAACAGGGGGGAACCAGATCTTATCCTCTTTGCCGCGAAGCCATGAGAGTGTGGGAATGGGTGATCTCCACCAACCGCTTTCTGATTGCAACGCACATTCCGGGGAGGACCAACATCCTAGCGGACAAGCTCAGCCGCACCCTTCTTACCCCTTACGAGTGATCTCTCAATCCTCTAGTAGCGAAGCAGATATTCGCAACATGGGGGCAACCTTGCTGCGATCTTTTTGCATCTCCATCAAATGCCAAATGCGACAATTTCTTCGCTCTAATCCCCCCACCAGGGGAATCTCCAAGAGACGCTCTGGTGCATGCTTGGCCACCCGGTCTACTCTATGCCTATCCTCCTCTTCCAATGATGATACAACTCTTACAGAAAGCCTCATGGTTGGGGAGCAAAATGATTCTCATTGCCCCATTCTGGCCTCGACAAATTTGGTTCCCTTACCTGTGGTCTCACCTTGTGAATCACCCTTGGATTCTAGATCCCTTTCCGGATCTCATCTCCCATCCATTGGACTTGCCAACTCCAAACCTGTACAATCTGAAACTGACAGCTTGGTTTCTCCAGTTCCACTCCTAGTTAGGACTCCCGGTATCTCTTCACCGGTCAAAGCCATCCTCGTGGCAGCGCATAAGCCCTCCACCAGGAAAGTGTATCACAGTAAATGGAAACGTTTTTCCATCTGGGCAGAACGCAGCGATCTAGATCCCTTTACGGCTCCTCTTCCATCCATTTTAGACTTCCTAACTGAACTCTTTCACGAAGGCGCTAGTTGTTCAACTGTCAAAGTGCAATTGGCAGCCATTTCTCATTATCATGTGGGACATGATACAGGGCCCTTGATGTCAGCCAAATTGTGTAAAACCTTTCTCAAGGGTACCTTTTTACTTAGACCTCCTGTAAAAGAAGCCGTACCCCCATGGGATCTTACTTTAGTTCTTCAAGCCTTGACTGCTCCACCATTTGAACCCACTGCTTCAGTGGATCTTAAATTCTTGTCATGGAAAACAGCATTCCTTGTAGCCATTACTTCAGCGAAAAGAGTGTCGGAACTTCAAGCTCTTTCTGTAAAGCCTCCATACCTGATTTTTCACCCTGATAGAGTGTACCTCAGGATCAATCCCTCCTTTCTTCCCAAGATAGCATCAGAAACCAACATAAACCAATCCATAAATTTACCGGTTTTCTTCCCTAAATATCAAAATAAGGGTGAATACAAGCTGCACTCATTGGATGTTCATAGGCAGCTTCGTTTTTATACTCATAGGACGGCTGGCCATAGACAATCTGACCAGCTGTTAGTTTCCTTTGCCAAATTTAACTTGGGGAAAGCTATCTCTAAAGTATCTTTATCTCGCTGGATTTCCCAATGTATCCTACTGGCTCATCAAGCCTCGGGCAGACCCGCACCAGAAGGAGTTCGTGCTCATTCCACTCGCTCCATTTCTACTTCTGCGGCTTTCAAGTCTAGAGTTCCTTTGGATGATATTTGTTCTGCAGCCACTTGGGCTTCATCTCATACCTTTATCAACCACTACAAGCTAGACCTGCTTTCTAGAGGGAGACCATCCTTTGGCTCTGCGGTGCTTCGTAATATCCTTCCATGATGGCCACCCAGGGTGCAGGTAGCTGGGGACTCTGTCCCACAGGTTGCTGACAAATGAACAATCCTACTTCAGATTTAGAAGTTATGTACTCACCATAACGTTCCATCTGAGTAGGTAGTTCATTTGTCTGCAACCACCCCCCTCCTTCCCCCTGACCTTCTTCGGATCTATTACTTTTTAGATATCCTTTGTTGGATATATATTGAGAGGCAAACTCGATCTGAGGTCATGGAGGGTTAGCAGGGGATTATGGGTGAAGGGAGGAGCTAGGAGCTCGGATCCATTAGCTTGAAACAAGTTGCCGGCTCGGATCCGATATCGGATCCGTAACCCACAGGTTGCAGACAAATGAACTACCTACTCAGATGGAACGTTATGGTGAGTACATAACTTCTAATTTTGCTGTATTATTTGAAATTGTTTTTCTTGTATCTTTAACTTTTGTATAATTGTATAATTTGTATAACTACTATGAATAACCTACTGTAACATATTTTAGTTTTGGAGCTTTTCTCCCCAGGACTCCATTGAAAACGGGTTCATTTTGGCCCAATGGACTATCCTGGTAAACCAACTGCAAATAAATAAATAAATAAATGGTTAAGGAGAACTTAAACCAAAAGATGAAAGGGTAATATTGGCAGCCCAAGGTAGTGGACTACATACACATTGGTTTACAAAGTCCATTGAACATGTGAGAGAAACAGACAAATGTAGGTTTTGTAAAACAGAATCGGAAACAGTAGCACATTTTGTTGCTGGTTGTTATATACTAATGACAGAAGGACTGTATACTGAAAGGCATAATAATGTGGCAAGAATGTTGCATTGGGGATTGTGCAAACATTGTAATATTGAAGTAGTTAAAAAAATGGAGGCATGAGCCACAAAGCCTTATAGAAAATGATGAAGTTTATATCACCCATTACCAACTGTTCAAAAAACAGATGCGAGAAAACCAGATACGGTGCTCCATGAAAACAAGACAAAAGTAGTATTGATCACTGAAATTGATACACCTAGTAACTATAGTGTCTTACGTACAGAGAGACAAAAAGTCATAAAATACCAGGATTTGCAGGCAGAAACAAGGGCAGTGTGGAAGAAAGATAAAACAGATATTCTTCGTGTTTCACTGTTGCAGTCATCACATTTGGGTTATCCTGCCAGGGGTAGCATTCATTTGGCCTGAATACCAGATGTTTAGTATTTCTGCGTCGGTTGCTGTCGCTCCAGGACTGACGTCAGGTCATCAGTGGTATAAAATCAGGCAACCAACGCAATTACTTCTGTCTTTTCTTGCTGAGGAGCCCAAAGCAGAAGCAGTTCGCACAAGTGCCGGTCGGCCGCTATCTGAGTTTTCGTTTCCAAATTGAAGTTAAAGTCTTCTAAAGCTAAGTACCCCATTGGGGATCCTTTTTTCTTGCTCTAACTGATGTCAGAAAAAGTTAATAATTGTCTTGACTGTGGAAAGCAAATACCACACAGAGACTTCCATTCTTACTGCGTCACCTGTTTAGGCCCAGACTACGACACCCCCCCCCCTGTCGCTTTTGTGCTTTGTTCAACACCAGAACTATAAGTTGTCAGCCCTTATTGTAGCTAGATATTTTTGCTTTTAGTCCTCGAATTCTGTTATGGCTTCAATAAGCCATCCGACTACAGATCTTCTAAAGACAGAGACAGACCGCACAGGTCCAAAACTGCCGACGAAGCTTCCGTAAAGCTAGTCATCAGTTCTCCGGTCCTCAGTGAGGCACTATTGCAGCCCCTGATGCCCACTTCTGTGGATTCATAGGCCACTACCGAGACCCTTTCAGAGTCCAGTATGCCGAGACTTGTCTTCGACTAAGGATCCTGCGGATGTCTCTACCTTGGATGGGTCTGGAGCCACTGAGCAGGCACCAGCTTCCAAAGAAGTACTTAGCACTACCAATACGCGACACAGACCGACTACTTCTTTCGCGTCTTCAGTTCTTTCTACAACTACCGAGTTTCTAAGGCCTAGGGTACAAACCACACCCAAAAAAACAACGACCCAGCTCAGGCTCCTGCCTCCGTGCCTCAGTGTCAAATGCTTAAAATGGTGGAAGATTTTATTATGCTTATTAAGGGAAGCCAGGCTACCCTTTCCAAAAGAAAGACAGACTTGTCTCCAGTAGTTTAATCTGAACAGGAATCTGATGACTCTGATGCATCTGAATATGAACATATGCAACCCCTCTCTGCTTATGAGGATTCTGATGCAGAGGAATCCATTCCTTCTGCCTCTCCACCTGAGGATGTTTCAGTTGGGGAAACCCTATATACCTTAAGGGAGCATTTCCAATGGGAATGCCAGGACTATCCTAAGTCAAAAAAGAGGCTCAGGGAATTCTTAGATCTACCACAGCACAGACCTTTGGCCATTCCTCCTGTCCTGGATGTTGTGGATGATGTTTTTATGGAATCCAGTCTGACTCCTGAGACCCTTCCTCCTGCTCCCAGGAAAGCTGACAGGTATTACAGAGTCCCTGATTCTCACAGATTTCTTTTCAAAAATCCTACTAATGACCCCGAGGTCATCTCTCAAGGACCTAAAGGAATCAAAGCAACTTCAGCTAAGAATCCCAACTCCTTCAGATAGGGATTCCCGAGCATTAGACAGATGGGGTAAAAAAGTATACACCTCTGCTACTCTTGCTATTAGAGCATTAAATTGTCAGTTCCACATGCTGAAATATCAGCAGCATACCATGGAACTCCTCAAACAAAAAATATCTTCTTTCCCTGCTTGTGCAGAAAATAAAGAATTACAAGAGTTAATGCATTCTGTAAGTCAAGTAACTAAGCACACCTTACAATGTGGTTTTGACGCCCTAGAAGCATCTTGCAGGGTAGCAGTCACTGGTTCTGTCCTTAGAAAGCATGCTTGGCTTAAGGAACACACCTTGCCAGACCATGTCAAATCCAAATTATTGGACGCACCCTTGAACAAAGACAACTTATTTGGCACCAAGGCAGAAGAGGTCTTAAAAAAGATGGAAGAAAAATCTAAATCTATGCAGACAGTTAAAGACTTCTTACAGGTCCAGCCACCGAGGTTCAGTAGGCATTGCCCCTCCAAGCACTGGTCCTTTCCTGCCCCCTCCAGGCCAGCTCAGCCTAGACCCAGAGGAAGCAGCCCCAGGGAATGCAGAGGTTTAAGCAATGGAGTTCCTCCTCTTCAAAAACAGGGAGTGCAAAGCCACCCCTTTATGCTAAGAACTCATGACTTTTCACTTCCACCCCTTACCTCTCTCCACCTGCCTGTGCCCCTAGGAGGAAAACTCTCCTTCCACGCAAGCAATTGGGCCACCATTACCAGTGACCGGTGGGTCCTCAACATAGTGTCCCAGGGATACAAATTTTATTTTCACACTCCGCAAACCCCAAAAGGGTTCCCAGATCTTTCTTCAAACCAGTGGGCAAAGGCCAAAAAGCAAGTCCTTTCCCTGCTCTCCATGAGGGCAATGCAGCATGTTCCTGCAGAACAGATAGGCCAAGGTTTCTACTCCAGACTCTTCCTGGTATCGAGAAAAGAGGGCACTTGATGCCCCATCCTCGATCTATCCATTCTAAACACCTTTCTGGTGATACCAAAATTCAAAATGCTCACCCTCCAGCAGCTTCTACCAGTGCTTTCCAAGGATGCCTGGTTAGCCACCCTACACCTAAAAGAGGCCTACCTACACATCCCAATCAGGGAATCATGCAGGAAATACCTGCATTTCAGGGCAGGATCTATGCACTTTCAGTTCTCTGCGCTTCCCCTTGGCTTATCCACTGCTCCCAGAGTTTTCACAAAATGTCTGGCTCCCACCACTGCTTTTTGCAGACAAAGAAATATTAAAATTTACCCATACTTAGATGACTGCCTGATTCAGGCAGACAGTCAGGAAAAGCTGCTACAGTACCTGACTTTTGTAAAGGACCTACTGACCTCCCCAGGGTTTACTATCAACGAAAAGAAATCAAAACTAGTCCCCACACAAAAGATTGTATTCCTAGGAGCAAGCCTGGACACAGCTTCCCAGATGACATTCCTTACTCCAGAAAAAGAAGCCTACCTGACAGGCTACTTCTCTCAACTACCCACCAGAACCGAGTTATCCGCAAGGAAAATTCTGCAAGCTCTAGGGTTCATAGCCTCCTGCATCCTACTCATTCCATACACCGGACTGCATATGAGGAAACTACAATGGTACCTAAAAAGCCTTTGGTGTCAACACTCTCAAGACCTGGAAACTCTCATACCAATGATACCTTGTCTAAGGAAAGATTTTCTTTGGTGGGCAGCAACCATGCAACCACAACAAGGGACTTCCCTTCTCACAACCCCACGCCACCCAGACCCTCACCACAGATGCATCAGAATATGCCTGGGGTGCATACCTGGATGGCAAGTGCATTTAGGGCCATTGGAGCCCAAATCAAATACATTTGCACATCTACCATCTAGCTGTTCAGCACGCCCTAACAGCTTTCAGGCCCCTACTCTCCCCGGGGCCTCTACTGATCAAAACAGACAACACTACAGGGATGTGGTAGATCAATTAGCAGGCAGAGACTCACTCTTATCCTCTCTGCAGGCTCGCCATGACCCTTTGGCACATGGCCTCAGCCATGCAGCTACACCTGCTAGCACAATTCCTGCCAGGCTCTCTAAACTCTCTGGCAGACAACTTAAGCAGAAACCTGCTAGACCGACACGAGTGGCAGCTAGACCACAGAACCTTCACCCTTGCAACCCAGAAATGGAGCACCCCAAAGGTCGACCTCTTTGCCTCCCACTCCAATCATCAGTTCAGCAAATTCTGCACCAGGGAACCTCACAGCAAGGCCTGGAAAGTGGATGCTCTATCCTTCCAGTAGGTAAACCTCTCAGTCTATGCATTTCCCCCTCTACCACTCAATCCAAGGATACTGCTCAAAATAAGGGAGGAAAAACCAAGGGCAATCCTGATTGCCCCAGACTGGCCATGCCAGCACTGTCACCCCTGCCACCTACCTCAGATCCCAACACTCCTTACCCCGGGGAATGTTGAATTCATGCATCCCCAATTGCAGACCCTCAGCCTGGCAGCCTGACTTATTCCCTGACCTCTCCTCAAGATGCCAGCCTAAGCAAACAAGCCCTAGAATGTTATACATGAGGCCAGATGCCCCAGCACTAGAACATCCTATGCTGACAAGTGGAAAAGGTTTTCTACCTGGATCCAGGCTAAGGAAGCCAGAACGGCACAGCCCTCCCTACCTCTCATGATGGATTACCTGGCAGACCTACTACACAGGGGTCTATCCTTCTCTTCTATTAAAATTCATGCCTCTGCCATCTCTGCTCCCTACAGCACAGAGCCATCTCTCTTCTCACACCCTCTCATCAAACAGTTTCTAAGAGGGGCTAACAACTTAAGGCCACCCAAAAGAGCTCCTACCCCAGCTTGGGACCTTAACTTTGTGTTGGAAAAGCTCACCCTACCCCCTTTGAACCTGCAGCTTCAGCAGAGTTAAAATTTCTCTTGGAAGACAGCCTTGCTTTTGGCCATCACTTCGGCTAGAAGAGTTATCAGAGCTACCAGCACTCATGGCTGTGCAGCCCTTCATCATTTTCCATGACGACAGGGTCTCCCTCAAGACTAACCCATCCTTCATGCCTAAAGTGGTGTCCAGTGTGGCTCTCAACCAATCCATACATTTGCCCACCTTTTTCCCTAACCCACAAAACAAGGGGGGAAGGATTCTGCACTCTCTAGATGTGCACAGACAGCTCAGATTCTAGCTGGATAGGACTAAATCTTTTAGAAAAACTGATCAATTGCTAGTCAGCTTCACAGCAGGGGCAGAGGGCAAGGCCATTTCGAAACAAACAGTCTCCAAATGGATGGCACACTGCATCCATTTCTGCTACAAACAGCACAGGAAACCGCCCCCAAAGGGGGTCAAGACACATTCCACCAGAGCAACCTCCACCTCTGCAGCTTTTCTCAGAGGGGTCCCCACCAGGGACATCCTGGAGGCTGCAACATGGACATCTGTTCATACCTTTACTAAGCATTACCACCTGCCTGTCTTCTCCAAGTCCAGGGCAGGCTTTGCCACCGCAGTCTTGCAGGGCATCCTAGCCATCCCCCAGTCTTCTTGACTGCCTCCACCCTTTTCTTCAGCTTTGGGAATCAACCCAAATGTGGTGACTGCAGCAGTGAAACATGAAGAACATAGTACAGTTGTGTACACTTACCATAAATTTAGACGTTCAAGTGTATTCACTGTTGCAGTCCTGGTTTCCCTCCCTCCATCCCCCTTGTCTCTCTCTTTCTCTCTCTCTCTCTCTTCTCTCTCTCCTTACAGGGAATTTTTGGTATTTACTTTCTACTGGTGGTGTTCTTCCAGCATAACCTAGCTCCCTATTTGGGGGCTCCTGACAGGGCAAGAAAAACTGATGTAATGGCATCGGCTGCCTGATTTTATACCACTGACAACGTGACGGCAGTCCTGGAGCGACAGCAACCAACACAGAAATACTAAGCCTCTGGTATTCGGGCTGAATGAGAGCTACCCCTGGCAGGGTAACCCAAATGTGATGACTGCAACAGTGAATACACTTGAACATCTACATTTATGATAAGTGTACACAACTGTACTTTCCAATAGTAGTAGGAGCAACGGGTCTTATATAAAAGAATTTACAGCCGTACTTAGATATCTTAATGATAGAAGTAACACCGTACGGATTGCAGAAGGAGTCATTGCTGAGCACATTGTGGGTGCTGCAAAGAGCACTTCTGGCTAACATTAAAGACTGAAACAATACTAATTTCATGAACTTCAATCATACTTTGACTTAGGAATGGGGTCCATTCCCATCATCGCATTAGAAACCCAAAAGACTTGGAAAATAACAGAAGAGAGGGAGTTGCCTGCTCAGAAGGAAAGCAAAAAGATCTACCTGAGGAATATCCCACCAATGGACAATGTCCAGAAATATGTCTCTGTGAAGCATCCATTCGTGAGCATGTGTTTTGAACCTGCTGAGAGAGTCTGTCACTAGATTATGCTCTGAAGGAATGTTTACTGACTGAAAAGTTAACTTATAACTGAAAGCCACCTCCCAAGCATGAAGAATCATCCTGCAGAGGAGGTAAGATTTTGTACCCCCCTGCTTGTTGGCATACCACATCACTGTAGTATTTTCTGTGCATACCTTCAAGGGACCTAGAAAGAACATGGGGTGAAAAGCTTGAAGGGCCAGAATCAGAGCTGTCTTCTCTTTCATGTTGATATGGTCTGACTTCTGATAGGGGGGCCAGAGACCCCGAACATTCAGGTGCTCAAATGACCCCCCCCACCCCCACTCCATGTTTGAGGCATTGGTGAACACTTCTTGAGAAGTAACTGGAGGCTGGAAGGGTAGGCTTGGATTGACAGCTAACTGTTGAATCCACTACTTGAACTCCTTATTTAGACAAGGAAGGAGCAGTACACTGAAATCAGGAGGGTGGCAATGATACAGCCATTAATCATAGGGCCCAAAGAAGCTCTGTGGCTGGCATGACAGAGGAAGAAGAGACTGAAAGAAGGCTGTCAGTGACAAAATTTTTGCAGGTGGAAGAGAGGCCAACATTGGCACAAACTGGATCCTGCATCCCTGATACATATGATCCTGAAAGGGGAGTCAGGTTGGACATTTGGAAGTTGATAGTGAACCCCAGACTTTGAAGAAGAGATGGTGAACTCTAGATCTTGTAACAGGTGCCTGGGAAAGGCACCTGAAGCAACAAGTCATCTAGATAAGGAAAAATCTGAATGCCTTGGAGCCTAGGGAAAAGCAATCACAGGAGTTTGACATTTTGTGAATATCCTTGGGGCAGGAGAGAGGCCAAGGGGCAAAGCAGAGAACTGAAAATAAAAGGAAGAAACAGAAACATAGAAACTTCCAGAAAAGAGGGTAAATAGGGATATGAAGGTAAGCATCTCTCAGATCAAGAGACACCAGAAATGTCTGGGGTTGTAAAAGAGGAAAAAGGGTTTGAAGAGTAAGCATCTGAAAAGAAGGGGCCTTGAAACATGTTGAGCAGGGAGAGATCCAGAATAGGTTTCCAAGTACCCTCCTTTTGAGTAACCAGGAACATCCTGGAATAAAATCCTTTTCCCACATGAGAAGGGGGAACATATTGAGTGGTTCCTTGGTTCACCAGTGACATTAGGACCTCCAGGAAATGAGGACATAGCTCTAGAGGAGGTTGAGGAATTGCTGAAAAAGGAGGGAGAGACTTCCATTCCATGAAGTAACCCTGACAAATGATGGAAAGAACCCAAGAGTCTGAAGTGATGAGAATCCAATTTGGAAGACAAAGGGACAACGGAACCTGGTCTAAGAATGGGGGGGGGGACTAAACTGTCAAATAGAAGCAGGCTTATCAGATAAAAAGAAGTTATGTACTTACCATAACGTTCCATCTGAGTAGGTAACTTCATTTGTCAGCAACTTATGGGTATCGGATCCGAATCGGATCCGAGCCGGCAGCTTTATTCAGCTAAGATCCAAGCTCCAAGCTCCTCCCTCTTACCCATAACCCCCTGCCATCCTCCTCAGTCCTCAGATCGAGTTTGCTTAGCCTTATAACCTACTACAATCAAGATCAACTAAACTTCCTAACCTGATGTTAGCTGGTACAGAGAACACAAGGTCCTAAAAAGACGGGCTACAGGTTAGGGGGACGGAGGGGGGGTTGGTTGCTGACAAATGAAGTTACCTACTCAGATGGAATGTTATGGTAAGTACATAACTTCTTTATCTGAAGTAGTTAACTTCATTTGTTCATCAACCTGTGGGACAGAGTCCCCAGCTACCTAAACTTGGGAGGTCCTCATGGAAGAATATTCTGGAGAACTGCAGAGCCAAAGGTCGCCCTGCCTCTGGAAATTAAATCCAGCTTGTAATGTGTAATAAAGGTATGGGATGAAGCCCAAGTGGCTGCAGAACAAATATCATCCAAGGACACCCTGGACCAAAAGGCAGCAGAAGTTGAAATCAGTCGAGTAGAATGGGCGTGAACTCCGACAGGTTCTGGTCGGCCAGAACTCTTATATGCAAGAAGTATACATTGTGAAATTCATCTGGACAATGTAGCTTTTGACACAGGTTTACCCAAAAAGGGTTTTGCAAAGGATACAAAGAGTTGCTCAGATTTTCTATGACCAGCAGTCCTGTGTAAATAGAACCTCAATTGTCTGTGTACATCTAAAGAGTGTAATTTGTATTCACCTTTGTTTTGATAATTTGGGAAAAACACTGGCAAATTGATAGATTGATTAATGTTGGACTCAGAGGCGACTTTAGGTAAGAAGGAGGGATTGGTCCTGATGGAAACTCTATCTTTATAGAAGACCAGATATGGAGGTTTGGCGCAAAGGGCTTGAAGCTCTGAAACCCTTCTGGCCGAAGTGATGGCGATGAGAAAGGCCGTCTTCCAAGATAAGTATTTAAGATCCACCGAAGCTGCAGGTTCAAAGGGAGGGGCCAGTAAGAGCCTGAAGAATGAGGGTTAAATCCCACGGAGGGACTGCATCCTTCACAGGAGGCCTTAACAGGAAAGTACCCTTAACGAAAGTTTTGCAGATCTTGGAAGAAGCTAATGAAACGAGGAAGGAGCAGTACACTGAAATCAATAGGGTGGCAATGATACAGCCATTAATCATAGGGCCCAAAGAAGCTCTCTGGCTGGCATGACAGAGGAAGAAGAGACTGAAAGAAGGCTGTCAGTGACAACATTTTTGCAGGTGGAAGAGAGGCCAACATTGGCACAAACTGGATCCTGCATCCCAGATACATATGATCCTGAAAGGGGAGTCGGGTTGGACATTTGGAAGTTGATAGTGAACCCCAGACTTTGAAGAAGAGATGGTGAACTCTAGATCCTGTAACAGGTGCCTGGGAGAAGGCACCTGAAGCAACAAGTCATCTAGAGAAGGAAAAATCTGAATGCCTTGGAGCCTAGGGAAAGCAATCACAGGAGTTTGACGTTGTGTGAATATCCTTGGGGCAGGAGAGAGGCCAAGGGGCAAAGCAGAGAACTGAAAATAAAAGGAAGAAACAGAAACATAGAAACTTCCAGAAAAGAGGGTAAATAGGGATATGAAGGTAAGCATCTCTCAGATCAAGAGACACCAGAAATGCCTGGGGTTGTAAAAGGGGAAACAGGGTTTGAAGAATAAGCATCTGAAAAGAAGGGGCCTTGAAACATGTTGAGCAGGGAGAGATCCAGAATAGGTCTCCAAGTACCCTCCTTTTGAGTAACCAGGAACATCCTGGAATAAAATCTTTTTCCCACATGAGAAGGGGGAACATATTGAGTGGTTCCTTGGTTCACCAGTGACATTAGGACCTCCAGGAAATGAGGACGCTGCTCTAGAGGAGGTTGAGGAACTGCTGAAAAAGGTGGGAGAGACTTCCATTCCATGAAGTAACCCTGACAAATGATGGAAAGAACCCAAGAGTCTGAAGTGATGAGAATCCAATTTGGAAGACAAAGGGACAATGGAACCTGGTCTAAGAATGGGGGGGACTAAACTGTCAAATAGAAGCAGGCTTATCAGATAAAAAGAAGTTATGTACTTACTATAACGTTCCATCTGAGTAGGTAACTTCATTTGTCAGCAACCTGTGGGTATCGGATCCGAATCGGATCCGAGCCGGCAGCTTTATTCAGCTAAGATCCGAGCTCCAAGCTCCTCGGTCTTACCCATAACCCCCTGCCATCCTCCTCAGTCCTCAGATCGAGTTTGCTTAGCCTTATAACCTACTACAATCAAGATCAACTAAACTTCCTAACCTGATGTTAGCTGGTACAGAGAACACAAGGTCCTAAAAAGACGGGCTACAGGTTAGGGGGACGGAGGCAGGGTTGGTTGCTGACAAATGAAGTTACCTACTCAGATGGAACGTTATGGTAAGTACATAACTTCTTTATCTGAAGTAGTTAACTTCATTTGTTCATCAACCTGTGGGACAGAGTCCCCAGCTACCTAAACTTGGGAGGTCCTCATGGAATAATATTCTGGAGCACTGCAGAGCCAAAGTACGCCCTGCCTCTGGAAATTAAATCCAGCTTGTAATGTGTAATAAAGGTATGGGATGAAGCCCAAGTGGCTGCAGAACAAATATCATCCAAGGACACCCTAGACCAAAAGGCAGCAGAAGTTGAAATCAATCGAGTAGAATGGGCGTGAACTCCAACAGGTTCTGGTCAGCCAGAACTCTTATATGCAAGAAGTATACATTGTGAAATCCATCTGGACAATGTAGCTTTTGACACAGGTTTACCCAAAAAGGGTTTTGCAAAGGATACAAGGAGTTGCTCAGATTTTCTTTGACCAGCAGTCCTGTGTAAATAGAACCTCAATTGTCTGTGTACATCTAAAGAGTGTAATTTGTATTCACCTTTGTTTTGATAATTTGGGAAAAACACTGGCACATTGATAGATTGATTAATGTTGGACTCAGAGGCGACTTTAGGTAAGAAGGAGGGATTGGTCCTGAGGGAAACTCTATCTTTATGGAAGACCAGATATGGAGGTTTGGCGCAAAGGGCTTGAAGCTCTGAAACCCTTCTGGCCGAAGTGATGGCAATGAGAAAGGCTGTCTTCCAAGATAAGTATTTAAGATCCACCAAAGCTGCAGGTTCAAAAGGGGGGGCCAGTAAGGGCCTGAAGAACGAGGGTTAAATCCCACGGAGGGACTGCATCCTTCACAGTAGGCCTTAACAGGAAAGTACGCTTAACGAAAGTTTTGCAGATCTTGGAAGAAGCTGATAAACTGAGATCACTTCCCACATGAAAGTGTGAAATTGCTGCTAATTGGACTTTGACGGTGGAGGAGCTGGCACCTTGATCGAATAGGTGCGACAAAAACTCTAATACAGCTGGTATCGGGGCTGTAAAGGGGTCCATATGTCTATGTTCCGCCCAGATCGAAAAACGTTTCCATTTGCTCTTATAGACCTTCCTGGTAGAAGGTTTATGAGCGGCTACTAGAATAGCTTTGACAGAAGAGGAGATACCGGGAGTCCTAGCTATGACTGGAACTGGATCAACCAAGCTCTGTGAGCTTGAGATATTCCAGGTTTGGAGTTGTCAATTCCAGGGGGTGAGAAATCAGATCCGGAGTGGGATCCAGAATCCATGGAGGATTGACCAGATGAGACCATAGGCAAGGGAACCACGTTTGACGAGGCCAGAATGGGGCTATGAGGATCACTTTGCTCCTCAACCGATGAGCTTTCTGCAAGAATCTTACCATGAGGGGAAGAGGTGGATAAGCATAAAGCAGACCGGATGGCCAAGCATGGACTAGAGCATCTCTGGGGGATTCCCCTGGTAACGGAAGTAGAGCGAAGTACTCACTGCACTTTGCGTTCGAAGGCGACGCGAAAAGATCGCAGCAAGGTTGACCCCACTTGAGGAAGATGTGCTTCGCTACTCTTGGGTTCAGAGACTACTCGTAAGGTGAGAGGATGGTTCGACTCAGTTTGTCCGCCAAAATGTTGGACCGACCCGGAATGTGCATTGCTATGAGAAAGCGGTTGGTAGAGATCGCCCATTCCCAAACTCTCATGGCCTCTCGACACAGCGGATAGGATCTGGTTCCCCCCTGTTTGTTGATATACCTGACTACAGACATGTTGTCTGATTGAATTGCAATTGTCCCTGAGGGAAGAAGGGCCTGGAGTGCTTGCAACGCTAACAGCACCGCCCTCATCTCTAGGACATTGGTGTGCAACAAGGTCTCTGAGTGTGTCCACATGCCTTGGACGGTTCTGCCCATGCAGTGCCCCCCCACCCGAGGCGAGAAGCGTCCGTGGTCACCGTGGCTTGGGGTGGGGTCATAGAAAAGGGATGCCCTTCCCGGAGATCTGAGGATTGGATCCACCAGAGTAGGGACCTCTTGCAAACATTGCTGAGGGGAATAGTCATACGTAGCGGATGTTGCAGGATAGATCACTGGACCTGCAATGTCCATTGCAGGACCCTCATGTTTAGATGAGCGAATGGTGAAAGATTGATGGCAGCTGCCATAGAACCTAGTGCCCTCAGGACCAATTCCGCTGGGGGGCCCAGGGATTGTAGGAGAGCCATCACATGGAATGTCAAGGTTCGAAGCCTGTCCGCAGTTAGAAAGGCCCTCAAGAAGTTTGTATCTATCCTGGCTCCTATGAAATCTAAGGTCTGAGTTGGCTGAAGAGAGGATTTCTTAAGATTGATAGAAATTCCCAGATGAGAGGCCAAGTGAAGGTAGTAATTCCTGGCTGAACAGAGTAGATGCCTGTTGGGGGTGGTCAGGAACCAGTCGTCTAGGTACGGAAAGACCTGTATCCCCTGAAGCCTCAGGTGGGCCGCTACAACTGCCATCACTTTGGTGAACACCCTGGGGGCTGTGGTGAGACCAAAAGGAAGGACCCTGAACTGATAGTGACTGGCTCCCAGCCAGAAGCGGAGAAACCTCCTGGATCGTCTGTCCATTAAAATGTGGTAGTATGCATCCTTGAGGTCTACAGAGCACATCCAGTCGTTCTCCTGTAGGAGTAGGAGAATGGATTGAATGGTGACTATCCGGAATTTTTCTTTGGCGACCGCTAGGTTCAGAAGGGACAGGTCGAGGATTGGCCTGAAGTCCCCCATCTTTTTTGGCACCAAAAAGAACCTGGAGTAAAAGCCTGATCTGGACTGATCTTGGGGGATGGGCTGGATTGCTCTTTTTTCTAGCAGCTGCTTTATTTCTGCAGCTGCTGCTTCCCTCTGATTGGGTGGGACATCGGGGAGGCTCCAGGGTTTGAGAGGACGATTCAGAAAAGGGATAGTGTAAACTCTGGATATGATTCGAAGCACCCAGAGATCTGTTGTAATGGACTCCCAAACTGCTAGGTGCCTCGAGAAGCACCCCTTCGACTGCCTCCAGAGTGGAGCAGTCGGGTAACCCCTCAGGGTTGTTGCGCGGGCCAATACGAAAAGGGTTCTCTCGACCCGAAATTCTTTAGACCCCCTCTGCCTCTGGGCCGGCGTCCACCCTGTCCTCCTCTGCCTCTGAAGGACGAGGGGTCCAGAGCGAAACGGGACTGTTGAGATTTCCGGAACCACATCTTCTTTTGTCCCCTTTGGTTCCTGGAGAAGGACCTTTGGGGAGCCGAGAAGTGGATTCCGACGGCAGACAACGTCTTCCCGTCTTTCTCGCTCTGGACCAGAGTGTCGCGGACGGTCTTGCCAAACAGCGAAGAGCCATCAAAAGGGGCACTTGCGAAGGATGCCTTGAAGTGTTCCGCAAAGTCGCAGAGGCGGAGCCAGGCATGCCACCGTAAGACAATGCCCGCTCTGCTAGCTCTAGCGGCTCCTTCCGTGGCATGGGAAAGGAGATGCATAGAAGTGTTCGAAAGGGACTTAAGAGTGGCCATTCGGGCTGAGAATACTTTCTTATCCTCAGCTGACATGGACTCTGGGGGGCGACCCTGCGTATTCCTTGATAAGATCCTGCTGGAGTCGTATGACATGTGCCATGTAGTTCAGCGACCTTACAGAGAAGGTGGCTGAAGCAAACATCCGCTTCCCTATGCGGTCCATTGTCCGAGACTCCTTGTCGGGAGGATGGACCGAGGAACTCTCCTGGGCCAGTTCCTTCTTGGTGGCAGCCGCCACCAACATGGCATCTACTGGAGCACCCTTGCTCCAAACTGTCCTGTCTGTGGGTGGGCTAAGAATTTTGTCAGGTCTCTTTGGTATGGGCTCCACAGTGTCCGGTTCCTTCCATGCCCTGGTAGTATTCAGATCTACCAGGGGATCGGCGGGAGGGGACACCCAAGAGGTAGATGGCCCTGCATCAAACGCCTCCAGAAACACAGACTCATCAGAGGAAGGCTTTTGGGCTGACCACCCCCCTCTAATACGAAGCATTTCCATAATGTCTCCGAAGGAGACGTCCTCGGGGGGTGACCTTGGGGAACCTTCCCCTTCCTCTAAGTCAGTGTCCTCTGTCAGGAACTCAGGTGAGTCCAAGTGCCTCCTCTTGCACTTACGTTTGCGAGGAACCTCCTCAGGGGGGCTGTCCGAGGATGCCTCACCAACCACATCCTGTTTCTCTAAGGGAACCATCTGGGACGTAGGCGCAGGCTGTCACTGGGGCCGAGTGATGGAAGGTAGGCCTGTCTGAGAGGGAGTGATGGGTGGAACCGCAGCAGGAGCCTGGGGCCTCAAGTCCCTTGACAAAATCCTCTCCACAACATTGAACACCGAAGGAGAACTGCTCTCTCTAAGCTCCGAGAGCAGCCTCTTCGGATCCGAGGTGCGGACCGGAGCCAGTGCCAATGCATTCGGATCTGAAGGGCCAGTGTGCTCTGACCGAGACAGAGCCGCAGACACACTAACACCTCCAGATCCGAAGCTCAGCTCACGGCTCTGAGAGCTCGTATCCGAAAACGGACCCGATAAGCTTGAGGGTACGGTCGGAGCCGGAGAAGGGAGTACTTTCAGTGCCGAGCCTCCCCCGGCTCCGATGCTGCCTGGATCCGACAGCTCTGAACCCCGGAAGTGGGTCGGAGAAGGAGAAATTGGGGTGAAAAAGGGGGTCGAGCGTCCCTCTGGAGGGGGGGAGGCAGGATCACTCCCATCTGCAATTGGGCCTGGAGAAACCTACGCATCATCCGGTTCATATCTGCATCTGACAAGCTTCTTGTAGACCTTGACGAGGACACCGAGGCAGGCCTGGAGTGACGCCTCGAAGACCTCGAAGAATGGAGCTGGGAAGGAGAAGGCCCGGAGGCCCTAGGAGAGACTAGCTGCTTCACTGGCGGAGCCGAAGAGGAAGCTTTGGCTCACCGCTTGTGGTGCCTGTCCTTTTTTCTCTCCCTCCTAGATTCCCTCTCCTCCTGAGCCTCAGTGGGAGGGTGAGTCCCAGCCAGGGGAGCAGGGATGGCGGGCGGAACCGCTGCGGTAGCAGCCAGTGCTGCCGAGGGAGAAGTGGACGAAGCCGAGTCTGGGGGCAGAAGTCCCGCCAGAATCAGCTTTGACCTCCTATCCCTCAAAGCCCTGGGGTTGAAGGCTGCACAAATAGTGCAGCCCGAAGAAAGGTGGTCAACCCCAAGGCAGATAACACACCGAGTGTGGCCATCCGCCGGGTATAGCTTATGGCCACACTCGGTGCATTTAGAGAAGAAAGTTTTAAGGGCCTCGGCCATAACTGGAAAAAGGGCCTAACCCAAACACACCTTCACACACACGGGAAGAGGGAGACTAGTAAACTGAGAAAATATAAAGATTTAACACAAAAACTTGGCTCAAACAACTACAAAAGGGAACAACACTCACTCGTTAACAAACTAAAACTAGGTAAAAAAACAGAGGAAATTTTCTTCAAAAACTCACAAAACCCTACGCCTGGAACTCATTCTAGTTGCTTGAATAAGCCACGGCAGACAAGATCTGGGGACTGAGGAGGATGGCAGGGGGTTATGGGTAAGAGGGAGGAGCTTGGAGCGCGGATCTTAGCTGAATAAAGCTGCTGGCTCGGATCCGATTCGGATCCGATACCCACAGGTTGATAAACAAATGAAGTTAACTACTTCAGATAGGAGGTTTCTGGGCCACATAAATCTGAGAAACCTTAGCAGAGGAGGCAAAACTTTTGGAGGTGGAAGAGAGGCCAACACTAGCATTGTCTGAATCCTGCATCACAGAGGAGGCCTGATGGGGTTGCTTGCAAGCAAAAGCAGATCTACAAGGATAATTCTTCTGGAACTTAGGGATAGGGGAGACAAAAATATATTTAAGGTGCTGCAAGGCTTTGCCTTGATCTTGAAGAGACTTAAATAGGTCAGCAGCATTAGTCCCAAAAAGATGTCTATTATCCAAAGGAGCATCCAGCAACTTGCCCTTAATGTCCTCAGGCAAATGCTGAAGATGATGCCAAGAATAATGTGTTATTACTGACCCAAAAGCTGCAGCCCTGGAATAGGCATCAGCACTATCATCTTAATAGAGTAGCGAGCCACTTGAGAAGCAGAACCTAAAATAGATAAGTTAGAAGATTTGCCTTCACAGCCAGGAAGGTCAGAAAAACCTGAGAAGCCTGAGCAATCAATGCCAGAGAACACCTGTTCATATGGGTTTGGTAATTAATAGCCCTAAAAGCCAAAGTAGAAGCAGAGAAGCAGTGTAAACTTTTTCCTTTCAATTGCGCTACTATCCTTATCAGAAGGCAAAAGTTTGGAAGAGGGCAAGATCTTGGAAGGTTTGTCAGAAGAGACTGACATCACAGCAGGATCAGCAGAAGGACATTTAAATAAAAATTGACCATCCTCAGGAACCTTATACAACCTATCAGGTTTCTTAGGAGCAGGTGGCTGAGAAACAGGAGACCTGGAAGCAGCAATGAAAGTGTCTAACAAGACAGCCAACATAGGAGGAACTACAGCTAGTTTAGGAGTATCCACCTAAATCAACTCATAATATCTTCTCTGAATATCAGAGACTTGAGAAGAATCCCCTTTAAAGTATTCCATCATTCTAGCACTTGTGACCCCAAATGACAGTTCATCAAAAGGAGACTCAGGGCTAAAAGACTTCTCATCAGAACCATAAGCCAAAGGCAAAGGCATCTGTGAAGAATAAGACAAATACCCCTCAGAAGAATCCAGCTCCCTAAGCTATTTAGAAGGGGTAGGGTGCAAGGAGGAACAGGCACCAAAACTCCTTGAGGAGGCTTCTGGGCCACCAAAACAGAAAACAAGCCCTGAGTAAACTCTAGTCATTCCCTTTGAAGATCTTCACGATGGACCAATACATTGCCTTTTGTCTTTTCTTGGAAGAGGCATCAGCCCTAGCAAATACCAGAGGTTGTGAACCTTGGCAAGATTTAATAAGAGAACCCGGAACTTCCTCCCTTACCAATATCTGCAGAATTCCTCTAGGACCCTCTGAGATAATCAACCATGGTCCCCCCTTGATATTCAGAGCAGACACCTGCAAAGCCTCAGATGTGCGAAAACAGTGATCCACGCCAGCCTCAGATGGGGTCACTGCAGAGGAATCCAATGTAGACACCAGTCTACAGAGCTATTACCTGCTTCTAGAGGAATGTCTGGTGGAGGCTGGACAGCTAAAGAATCCAGCTGAGACTTCTTGGCCTTCCTCTTACCTAGCAGGATTATGTCAGTGTTAAAGAATTTCACTGTGTTACCCTGGGCTGATTGTTTAAGCTGTTGGTTTTCACGATAAATGGCCAGGGAAAACAAACGTTTTCTGAATGACTTAGGCTCAAATGCCTTACAGATACTGCAACAACCATGGTCGTGGAAGGCACTCAAACAAAAGAGAGACAGTTTGTGATGATCCTTGTGTGGAATCTTCTTCCAACATTGACATTTTCCTTTCTTGGATTACATGAACTCTAAGTAAGCAAACTAAAATACAAGACCATATAAAAAAAAATCAACAAGGCACTTATTTGACAGCTAGGTATTCAACACAGCAACAAGGCGTTCAGACCAATGAGCAATAATGGCGTTCAGACTGGCAGCAAAGAAGTTCTGAGTAACTGCACCCATACATCACTTTTATGCCCTACATTCACTGCAGGGAGCATATGTGTGACATATAGAGCATGCAAGATCATTAGACTGATGTACTGGCCGAATGGTGGGCTGCATAGTCAGAGACCCCTAACGTTAAGCATACTGCAACAGTGATGTATAAGGACATCTCCTGTGATAGTAGGACTCTGGCAGCTTGGCAAAGAAGATAATGTTGATACCTTATTCAGTAACTCTACAGCTGGCAAAGGACCTATTGGACTGTGATTGTCCCTGTAAAATAACAAGTGTACGTGTGAGAAACAGATTCCACTGAATGACTATCACATTTAGTGTGTTTTCTGTACAAGTAAGAGATACAAGGTGAAATTTTGAGAACACTCTCTCTTTATCAGAAAAACTTTCTTAGAGCATGCAAAATCTAGCTTTTTTCTGATGTAGAATCCTTCTTGCTTTAGATGGATATTTTCCCTTCCTTCTTTCCCACAGTTTTACTAATAAACATCAAGCAAAGCACTGTAGAAAGTAAGATAAAGCCAAGAAGTTAGTTCTGAAAGATTCAGTGAGCAAAGCGCAACCCTTGCTCTTTCTATTCGGTCTCAGAAAAATCTGCAGGGAGCATGTTCAGTGGTGGTTGGATTCTCCTCTAGTTTATCTAGGCTGTCCCTTTATTCCCCTGTCTCCAGTGGCCATGGTTACCACTGATGCTTTCCTTCTGGGATGGGGGCATGTCAAAGGAAAGACAGGGCACGCTGACATTGTCAGATGCCAGTCTTCATATAGTACAGTTTTGTACCTACCATAAATGTAGATGTCCGAACTGGATAGCATCTGCAATCATAACAACTGGGTTGTCCTGTCGTCAGGCAGCCCTTCGGTCGGCCGGATTCCAAAGTCTGGGTCCGGCTTCGGCTGATGTCGCACTTCACCCGACGTCATCTCTGCTGGTCTTCGGGTATAAAGGCATCAGCCGACGCCATTTTCCTCAGTGTTTCTTGCCCCAGATGCCAGTTGCCCTCTTGGAAGGCTAAATTTTGGATAAATGCCAATGTTTCCAACAAGATAGAAGGCAAACACAAAAAATAAGCATGTATGTACATATATACAAACAAATACACCATAAGAGACTCCCCTCCCCAGCTAGCTATTAGGAGGATAAATACCCTAGGAGTACCACAGAGGGGAAGGAGGGAGGGTAATCCTGACTGCAGATGCTATCCAGTTCGGACATCTACATTTATGGTAGGTACAAAACTGTACTATGTCCTTCATGGATGCATCTGCAGTCATAACAACTGGGTAGAATACCATAGCCAACTAGGGAGGAGGATGATAAAATTATGGTGTGGTTAGGATCCCTTGCAATACAGCAGTGGCAAACCCTGCTCGGGATCTAGAATATAGAGGTAAATTATAATGCTTGGCAAATGTATGCACGGAGGTCCAAGTAGCCGCCTCAATAATGTCCTTGGTTGCCACTCCTCGTAAGAAAGCTGCGGTAGTGGCTGTAGCCCTTGTAGAATGAGGCCTTATGTTCTGTGGAATTGGTTTTCCATGGAAGGAGTAACAAAATCTTATGCAATTTCCTATCCATTTGGAGATTGTCTGTTTGGAAATTGCTTTTCCTTCCCTCCCTGTTGCATAGGCTACCAAAAGCTGGTCAGTTTTTCTGTTACTTTTGGTTCTGTCCAGGTAGTAGCGTAGCTGTCTATGTACGTCCAAGGTATGCAGCATTCTTTCCCCTCTGTTTTGTGGATTGGGAAAGAAGGTAGGTAGGTGGATTGCCTGGTTTAAAGACACTCTGGATACCACCTTAGGCATAAATGTAGGATTAGTTCTCATGGACACCCTATCTTTATGGAAGATTAGGAAGGGTTGTACTGCCATTAAGGCCTGTAGTTCCGAAACCCTCCTTGCTGAGGTAATTGCCAGTAGGAAAGCAGTTTTCCATGATAGGTGCTGTAGATCTGCTGTTGCTGCTGGTTCGAACGGAGGGAGTGTCAACTTTTCTAGCACAAAGTTCAAGTCCTATGCTGGTAATGGTGGTTTCCTTGGAGGTTTTACATTCTTGAGCCCTCTGAGGAACTGCCTGAGTAGAGGATGTGAAAAGACAGGTGGATCAAAGCTGTATTCTGCTGAAATAGCTGATGCATGTATCTTGATGGAGGAATAGGACAGGCCTGTATGTAAAAGCTCTGCCAAATACTCCAGAATGTTTGCAATATCTATATTCGACACATCTTTTCCTCTTTCAGTACTCCAAATGACAAACCTTTTCCATTTTCCTGCATAGTTCCTTCTGGTTGAAGGTCTGCGGGCTTCAAGGATAATGTCTTTAACCCTTTGGGAAAGATCTGGCTTAGTTGCTGCTATGTGATGTTCCAGGCAGTCAGCTGCAAAGTTTTTAGGTTTGGATGCATGATGCTGTAGTTGTTCTGAGTTAACATCAAAGGCATCAGGGGTATTGACCACATTTTCTCCCGAGACATGCTCCTCAGCAGTGGGTACCAGTGTTGTCTTGGCCAGTTCGGAGCTATCAGGATTATCCTTGGACGTTCCTCTTTGATTTTCAGTAATACCTTGTGTATCAAGGGAAGAGGTGGAAATGCATATGCTGTCAGACCTGTCCAGCTGAAGGAAAGAGAATCCACCTTCCATGCAAGTGGGTGGAATGTCCTTGTGCAGAATTGTTTGAGCTGGTGTTTGAGAGGGGAAGCGAATAGATCTATTTGTGGCATTCCCCATTTCTTTGTGATGGTCTTGAAGATGTCTGGGTGTAGCATCCATTCGTGAGCATCCGAGGTGGTTCTGCTTAACATGTCTGCTAGGGTGTTCTCTTTTCCCGGTACAAATATTGCCTGTAACTGGATGTTGTAGCTGAGAGCCAGATTCCAAAGGTCCAAAGTCATTCTGCATAGGGGGTATGAATGAGTGCCTCCCTGTTTGTTGATGTACCACATGACTGTGGTGTTGTCTGTCCTTATCATCAAATGGCCTTCTTTGAGGAATGGTCTGAATTTTTGGATTGCCAGTTTTACTGCCAGCATTTCTTTTTGGTTTATGTGCAAGTGCAGCTGGTCCTGAGTCCACAATCCTTGTACGCATTTGTCCAGCATGTGCGCCCCCCATCCTAGGTCTGAGGCGTCTGTTGTGATGGTTTGGCTTGTTCGAAACTTGTGGAAGGGTAGGCCTGGGTTTGACTGGCATGCTTGGGCCCACCAGAGGAATTCCTGTTTTAGGCATGGGATTAATGGTATTTCTGCTTCTAGGCTGTGCCTGTGTTGAGACCATAAATTCTTTAGGTACCACTGTAGTTTTCTCATATGCAGTCTGGCATGTGGTACCAAGATTATGCATGATGCCATGAAGCCCAAGGCCTGCAGAACTTTTCTTGCTGTTAGTTTGTTCTGTCTTGTTAATGCCAAGAAGTAAAGAGGGAGTTCTTTTTGTTTTTCTGTAGTTAGGAATGCCATTTGTTTTACTGTGTCCAATTCCGCGCCCAAGAATGTTCTTGTCTGGGATGGTATCAGCCTTGACTTTTGTAAGTTGACTGTGTATCCCAGGGCTTGTAGCAAGTAAATGACCCTTTGTAAATCTGTTGTCAGCTTGCTTTTGTTGTCCGCTTGTAGCAGGCAGTCGTCCAGGTATGGATAAATTTGGATTCCCTGTAGTCTGCAGTGAGCGATTACTGATGCCAGGCATTTTGTGAATACTCTGGGCGCAGTAGATAAGCCAAAGGGCAATGCTGAGAATTGATAATGCTCTGATCCTGCAAGAAATCTGAGGTATCTTCTGCAATTGGGTCGAATGGGGACGTGCAGGTATGCTTCCTTGAGATCTAGAGTTACCAGCCAATACTCCTTGCCCAGCATGGGAAGAAGTTGCTGTAGGGTCAGCATTTTGAATTTTGGGACAATGATATATGTGTTTAAGATGGACAGGTCGAGAATAGGTCTCCAACTTTTCTCTTTTCTTGGTACTAGGAAGAGTCTGGAGTAGAATCCTTTGCCCTGTTCTGTTATTGATACTCTTTCCACAGCTCTCATCTTGGATAATTTCGTTATCTGCTGTAGAGCTTCTATCTTTTGATTTGGAGGCAGGTTTGGCATTCCTCTTTTTACTGGCAAGGTGTGGAAGTGGAACCGGTAGCCTTGGTCTATGGTTTGCAAAATCCACTTGTCTTTTGTGATATAGTGCCAATTTTTCGAAAATAAGGCTAACTTTCCGCCTAATGGTGCTGCTATTTGCTCCCTGGTAGGCGGAGTTAGAGTCAAGTCACTGTGATTGTCCTGTTGCAGTGGCAGTGGTTGTGTCTGTGCCTCTGTTATTACCTTGCCACTGTCGTCCTCTGTAGGCACCTCCTCTGGATTGATTTCTGCCTCTGGATTGTCTGTTTCTGCCCCTTTGGGATCTTGTGGAGTCAGGAAAGGACCAATTTTTGGCAGGCCAGTTCCTGCTAAACCTTGAGGGCTGAACCTGTAAGAAATCTTTAACTGTCTGTACAGATTTTGCCTTTTCTTCCATTTTCTTCATTACCTGCTGGGCAGGTGTACCAAATAAACTGGCCTTATCCATGGGAGCATCTAATAGCTTTGCTTTAACATGATCCGGTAAGACCTGTTCTTTCAGCCATGCATGTCTTCTTATCACTGTGCCAGTCATGGCTGATCTAAATGAAGCCTCCAGTGCATCATAGCCACATTTTAAGGAATGGTTACTAACCTGTTGTATGTTATTTACCATTTCTAATACATATTTCTTGTCTAAAGATTCATCAGAGGATACTTTCTTAGTTAACTGATCAAACATAAATTCTTGGTATTGGATCATGTGAAATTGACAGTTTAAAGCTCTAGCTGAGAGAGTAGCAGAGGTGTAAACTTTTTTCCCCCATCTGTCTAAGGACCTGGATTCCCTTTCTGAAGGAATAGGGTTTTTTGCTGTGGTCGAGGCTACTGCCTTAGGCCCCTGGGAAATAGTTTCGGGGTCTGCCAGTGGGGCCTTGTATAGGTGGTGATGAGTGTCAGGTACCCTGTAATATCTATCAGGTTTGGCAGGGGCAGGAGGTAAAGAATCAGGAGCAGTGCAGACATCATTAAATGCGTCATCCACAACAGGTAAAACAGGAGGTATAGCTAAGGGCCTATGTTGTGGTAAGTGTAGGAAGGTCCTAAGCCTTTTTCTTGAGTCTGAGAAATCTTGTCCCTGCCATTGGAATTGTTCTTTCATGGCATGCAAGGTTTCCCCAAAGGAAAATTCCTCTGGTGGAGAGGCAGCTGGAATGGATTCTTCAGCATCGGAGTGTTCATATGTAGAAAAAGGGTCCTCTGGCTGTTATGAAATGTCGGAGTCATCCGCAGAAGCCTCAGAGGACACTGGCTCGGGGGGCTCTGTCCTAGGTCTCTTTTCAGGGGGCTGAGAGGCCCTGTCTGGGTGAGATTGGGATCCCCTAATTAAGGATATTAAATCTTCTGCCAGAGTAAGCATTTGTGAACTAGAAGTGGGCCTGTGTGAGGGAGGTTTAACAGGCACTGACTTAGCAGATTTGGCTGCTTTGGCCCTGGCAAAGGCCTTGATAGACATGGCTGCAGGGGGTCTAGCAGCACCACGTGCTGGGGTAGAGACATCCAAAGGGATGGTGTCTGATAAATCAGTAGAAACCACGGTTGTAGGCAAAATTTCTGAGGCCGATTCAGATAAGGTAGCAGGAGCCTCAGTAGTAGCCATGGATTCGGCTGGAGATTGACCAGTTTTCTCAGTTTCGGCCGAAACCGAGACACTCGCGGCTTGCTTCACCGTGGTTTCGGCCGAAACCGCGGACCGCGAGTGTCGGTCTTTTTCCTTGCGTTTTTTAATAATTTGGGTAGTCGGAGGATCCGACGGCATAATATACGCAAAGTCTGAGCCGAAAAACTGTTCAGCAAACTCTGACCGACGCCTTAGCGTTCGTCGGTTGAAGGAAGCGCAGGCCGAACAGGCTGCTACGTCGTGGTCTGGGCCTAAGCAAGGCAAACAGTAAGAGTGGAAATCTTTATGAGGTATTTGTTTCCCACAAGTTAAACAGTTATTGACTTTTTCTGACATCGGCTGAGGCAAGAAAGAGTCCCCAACGGGGTACTTAGCTTTTTAGAAGTCTTCGAAGTAGTATTCGGTAGTAGTAATCTCTGGATCTGACCGACCGGCACTTGCGAACAGCTTCTGCTTCGGGCGCCACGCGGCAAGAAAGACTGAGGAAAATGGCGTCGGCTGATGCCTTTATACCCGAAGACCAGCAGAGATGACGTCGGGTGAAGTCTGACATCAGCCGAAGCCGGACCCAGACTTTGGAATCCGGCCGACCGAAGGGCAGCCTGACGACAGGACAACCCAGTTGTTATGACTGCAGATGCATCCATGAAGGACATCAGTGTTCTGAAGATGAGGACAGTCCTCCTAGCACTGTAGGCCTTCCAGAACTCCCTCCCCATTTGTGTGACTGAGATTCAAACAGAGAATGACAGTTGTCTGATACATCAGCAAACAAGGGAGAACCCGTTCATATCCATTGTGTTGGAAAACCATGAAAGTTTGGCAGTGGGCTATGCTTACCAGCCCTTTCTGGTTGCAATATACATCTGAGAGAAATCCAGTGTACTAGCAGACAGGTTGATCAAGGCCATTCTTCTACCTCATAAGTGGTCTCTTAGTCAGTTGATTGCTGCCAAGACCTTCAGCCACTGGCGTAATCCTTGCTGCACCATATTTGCTACCCCTGTTAAACACCAAATGTAGCAACTACTTTGCCCTGACTCTCCAACTTCGGTCCACACTTGGCTGCTCCTGTGTCTCCTGTACACTTTTCCACACATTCCTGTCATAACCAAGTTCCTTCAGAAGGCAGTCTGGTGCAAGGCAAGTGATTCTCATAGTTTCCTTTTCTATGGTCTTACTTGTTGCACCCACTGTGGGTGCTGGAGCCTCTTCCAGATTTGATCTATCACCCATCTGACAATCCTGACGTGGATGTCAAAACCCTGTAGCTAACCACTTAGTTTCTCCACTTCTAATAATGGCCAGATATTCCAGGCCTTCTTCCTCTCTGCTTCATAAGATGTCACTGTCTCAAAAGCCTGCTACCAGGAAAGTGAATAAAAGCAAGTGGAAGTGATTCTCCATTTGGGCTTTCTCTAGAGGCCTGAATACCTTTTCAGCCCAGTTACCTTCTATTTTTTCTTAGCAAGCTTATTTTTGGTAGGTACTAGCTACTCCGGCATTAAGATCCAACTGGCAACTGTTTCCAGTTTTCATATGGGAGATGACTGCACTCCTTTTGCATCTTTGGAATTGTCTAAGGCCTTTTTGTATGGTACTTTTCTGTTCCATCCTCCTTTAAGGGGTCCTGTTCCACCTTAGAATAGTGCTGTATTGTTACAGGCCTTAAGTAAGCTGCACTTTGAACCTGCAGGTATGGTGGAACTGAAATTTCTTACTTTGAAAATGCTGTTTCCGCTGGCAGTTAAATCAGAAAGGAGTTTTTCATAATTTCAGTCCCTGTCAAGTAAGCCTGTTTATTTTTGTGTTAAACAAGGAAAGGGTCTCTCTTCGAACAAACCCCCCATTTCCTTCCCAGTATTGCTTCAGATTCTGCCCTGAATCCTGTGATTAACGTACCAGTTGTCTTATTTTCCCTAACAAAGGACAGTATATCTTACACTTGTTAGATACTGATCGAGATTTTATTTACATTTTACCAAGAATCTGAGGAAAACTTACCGTTTTCCAAGGCTAAATTGGAAGATAGTGCTTCCAAGGTCACAATATCCATATGGTTGTAAGACTATCTCTTTTGTTTAGAGGGCTAAAGGCTTGTCTTTACCTCAAAAACCTAAAGCTCATTCCACTAGTGCCAATGCAACATCCACAGCCTTTTTGTCTAGAGTTCCTATTGTTATGTGTGCTGCAGCTACTTGGTCCTTTGTACATAGATTTATTTTCCACTACAAGCTGAACTTGTAATCTAAGTCCTGTGCTGCTTTTGGCTCCACCATTCTCTGGAAAATCCTTTCATGAGACGACCTAGGACTGTTAGTATTTGGTGATTCTGTCCCAGTAGTTGAAGTAGACAGGAAAGACAACACTGAATATAAAAGTTGTGTACTTACCATAACACTAGAGCCATGTTGTTTACTTCTGTCCAGCTCAGTTTTTTCCTTCCTCTAACCTCCTACCAAATTGTCATTCTTTTTTGGACTTTTGATTATACCGAGCCTGTCTGGCACCTTGTTGTAGTTGCAGTTTGGAACTATTTCACTGTCATTTCACGTCATGTGTCTATGTGCAAGGTGGAAGTCTTTGGTATAGGCAGGCAAACTCAAGGTGAGAAACTGTGACAGCGGAGAAGAGGAGCCTGAGCCTTGGATCCTGGAGTCTGAAAGTAGCTGGCTTCGGATCCCATTAGATCCAATATACCTAACAATTAATCCAGATGGAAGAAGACAACACAGATCTAGCATTATGATAAATACATAACTTTTGCATTTTATTAAAATTAGTTATGTAAGAAACTATTATAAAAAGAGTGGAACTGAATATTTTGTACATCTGTTCCTGCATTCATTTATTTCCTTACTGTACTAGTAAATGTAACTAGCTAGATGTGTGTTTTGGAGATATATAGTGAGTTGGATAACTTTTGAGGCAGACGTCTTTACAAAAAAAAAAAAACAAGCACCTTTATTAAATTATCATGCATGACACAGGCAAATCTACATTTATATAAATGAAAATAAACAATAGCGACACAATCTCAGTTTGCAAACATTATACATTACAAACCATGCTGACACAACTATAGCTGCAAACATTTTACATCACTTTTAATATATATAGTCACTGTCAGTCAACCATTACATAGCTCATTCAAATCCTGCCTTTTTTTAAACCTCATTCCTCCTCTGCATGTATTGATCCCACATTCCCCATTTTTTCCTATGTAATTTGCTCCTACCCATTTCTTAAGATCCCATTTCCATTTGTTTTATCCCTGCTACTATCTTCTCTACTTCTAGCCAAGTTGGTTTAGACTTAATTTCCATTTTCTAGCAATTGCTTTGCAGCTATCATAATTAGACTCAGCAAGGCTTTAGTATGTCTAGGCAGTTCCGATTTCCCTAGTTACTCCAATTTCCTCACCCAGCATCTCTGACAAAGCAGTCTGCAGGGAATCTTTAAAACTGGCCTACAAATTACACTCCCAGAAAATATGCTCCAAGTTATCTATTTCTTCCCTGTCACACCTCCAACATTTGCTGTCTACTTGAAAAAAGTCTTTGGAGTCTGCTTGGGGTATAAAATACCTATGTAAATACTTCCAGGCAATGCTCCTAAATTTTCTAGATTTTGTTGCATAGTTGGGAGACATACATATATCCCCCATTGTTTCTTTGTGAGTTGCCTATCCAGTCTCTCTTCCTGAACCTTCCTAATCTCCTGATTCTTATACGTATCATGCAATATTTTATATGCTTTACTAATTATTCCTTTCTTAATGGCAGATGTGATAGTGTTCAATCTCGCCGTTTGTTCTTACACATGGGTTCGGAGCCGATCCTCGGCTCCGTGTCGGCCGCTTGCAAGCTCTGCATCGAGAGGAAGCTCGAGACAATCTAATACCCACAATCCCCCTCTGCCTTTACCTCAGATCTAGTTTGCCACTGCTGCGTTCGCATCGCTGGGAGCTAGCTCGAGCATCTTGAGATAAGATATAACTTTATTTTTGTTATATTTTAAAGAAAATTTATTCTAATAGTATGTGAGTAGGTAGATTTTCTCGGTACCGTTAAGTTTATTAACTGGTTAGAGTTTTTCGGGGCCTACCAACACTACTTAAATTTGACAACCGGACTTGACATTTAAATCGGATTTGACTTTTTTTCACCGGATTTGACTCTTATACTGGACTTGACTCTTATCTTACTTGTAAAATGTCTGATAAAGTGAAATCAGGTTTTAAGCGTTGTCAGTGTGGCCAAAAAATGTCAGTGACTGACAACCATAGTTCCTGTGTCTACTGCCTTGGCCCTCTCCACTTACAAGAGGACTGTTCAATCTGTCACTCTTTTAGTGGGAGGGTCATGACAGATAGGCGCAGGAAACTCATGGACAGAGGATTATTAAAACCTTCCTTTCAGGAGGCTCTGGATGCTTCTGACCAGGCATCGAAATCCTCGAAGGAATCGAAGACGTCGGAGCCCAAGTCATCGGCTCCGAGTTCTTCGAGTAAAGTTAGATCACCGGTTCCACAGACTTCGGGGCCGAGTGTTC